>NC_056689.1:9332500-9932500 GCF_018350215.1 Panthera leo
AAATTCATAAGAATCGTTACTATAGAATAAAATAATGTGCACAATCACCAAAACGTACCAAAGGATGTGTCTTTTAGAAATAAAACATCAAGGGGCGCCTGGGTGGCTCAGTCAGTTAAGCATCCAACTCTTGATTTCGGCTCAAGTCATGATCCCAAGGTCATGGGATCGAGCTCCACATCGGTCTCCACACTGAGCATGGAGCCTGCTTAAGATTGTCTGTCTCCCTCTTCCTCTACCCTTCCCCTCCCTCACCGAAGCACACTCTGTGTCTCTCAAAAAAAAAAAAAATTATAAAAATAAAGTATGATGGTTATGCTTAGGAAAAAGCTTTTTAAATAATAGATTTTTTTCCCCATCATTGGATGAATGATAAAGAAAAGATGATAGGTATATGTATACATATATATGATGAAATATTACTCAGCCATAAAAAAGAACAAAATCTTTCTGTTTGTGATAATACTGATGGACCTTGAGGGTACTGTGCTAAGTGAAATAAGATGGGGAAAGACAAATACCATATGATCTTGATTATATGTGGAATCTAAAAAACAGAAAGATGTTACAAAAAAAAAAAACCACAAACAAAACCAAGCTCAGAAGTACAGAGAACCGACCGGTAGTTGCCAGAGGTGGGGGTACAGGGTGGGTGAAATGGGTGATGGTGGTCAAAAGGCACCAACTTCCAGTTGTAAAAATAAGTAAGTACCGGGATGTAATGTACAGAATGGTGACTATAGTTAATAATACCATACTGCATATATGAACGTAGCTGAGAGTAAATCTTAAAAGTTCTTATGACGAGAAAACAAAAATTCTGTAAGTAGGTATGGTGATGGGCACTAACTAGACTTAATACGGTGATCATTTCACAGTATATACAAATGCTGCATCTTTATGTTACACGCCAGGAACTAACATCACTCATATGTCAGTTATCTCTCGTAGCTCTAAGAAATGGTTTTCTCATTACAAAGATTTGAAAAGAAAAAATGAAAACATTTTACAAATCACTTACAATCCCAAATCAATATTTTTACGTGGCAGTACTTTTTCTTTGCATTTTCTTAATATTGACTTTTACCAAACAAACAAACAAACAAACAAAAAGAGATCGCATTAAGTTAAATGTTTCATTTCAAACTATTCGGTAAGCCGTTAGAAAGACTGCCCCTATAGAGAAGACATCGAGATGACACTAAGATCTAAGATCGAGCCTGACGGGGCAGGTTAACAAACGCCAAGGAAATGACAAGTCAGGTGGGCACCCAGCTCTGAGAGTAAGTGGACGACAGTGGCTAATCGGTTTCAAGAATTTACACCAAGAAAGAAAGCTGGTCTGCCACCATGTGTATGAGGACATCCGAATTATGTTTAATTTTGGGTATCTGGAAATATCTGGAAACCAAGGCACTCAAAAGGCCTTTGTTACAAAGACAGGGATATAGATGAAGAGTATGACTATCCCCCATTCAACAGATGGAAAAACCCCGGCTCAGCCAACAGTTCAGGAGGGCAAAGAATGGATGCAAGTTTTTTGATGCAGTCTTGAGATCTATTGTTAGATCTTGCAAATTTTGGTGAGAAACGAGAAACAGTTTGACTTTACTTTGCTTGGCCTTTTGGCCTGCAAAAATACTAAGTCAGGCTGACATTTCGGCTACAGATTTTGCAGCTGTGTAATCACTGGGGTCTGGGAGACCTTACTATAATAGAACTTATAATTAGCAAACTACCATAAGTCTCAGAGTATGACACATCAAAAGAACTCTTCCTTTTTCTCTTTTCCTTACACAGGGACATAAAAATAGAACAAGAAACTAGTATATTTGCACTTCTACTCACACTGACTTTAAAATATATTGAAACATGGAAGTTGGCAAGAGCATTGCTCACTATGAAGTGAGTGATTTCTATTTTCCTCTAATACTGATGCCTCTTGCTGACGAGGAAGAGTCATGTTACAAAGGCATTTGTTCGAAACTGTCCTTTCGTTTTCATTCCCAGCATTACAAATCCAGCTCAGGGCCTGATTACTTTTCCTGAGCCACTCCAATACGGATTTAGTCTCTCTACTTATTCCTGGGTTAAGCCACATCACACATGGATGCCAAATAAATGTTCTGACACACATCCCTGATCATGTCAGCTCCCAAATCAAGAACAATCTATGACCAGCCGTCACGCAGAAATTAGGAGTCGAACAGTCAGGGTCCTTCAGAATCTGATCCCCACCTACCTTCACGACTGATTCTTCCTCTCCAACCCTGTGCAATCTGGAGCCTCCAAATTAGAATCTTCACTCTTCCTTCATGAGCATCAAGCTTTTCTGGCTTGTTCTTCTCATGCTATTTCCTCCAATAAGACTGCAACTCCCTCTCAACATTCTCTCCATCCCCCAAGGCCAACCATAAAAATCTTCTCTCTCAGAAGCTCTGCTGAGACCCAACCAGATGCAATCATTCCTTCCTCTGATCCTCTTTAGAAACTTTTCCTCTATGCCTACTTCCTTAATTTTGTCTCGCTCTTTTGCTGCTGCTACATAGGTAAAGAGCAAAATACTTAAGTATCCCTTGAAAGTCTACGTTATTTTTTCAAGAACAAACTTCAGAGGCCTCTGTCTCTGAAGACGGAACTAACTCCCTCTCCTCCCCATCTGCCAGTAGAATCCACCTGCTCTCCTCTTATCAAAAGGGAACGCCCTATCATTTATTCCACCCTGCATTACTCTAAAGTGATGTAATTCACCACCTTCAGTTATTTAGCCTCTCATGGTAAGATGATTCTTTCTTTCTTTCTTTCTTTCTTTCTTTCTTTCTTTCTTTCTTCCTTCCTTCTTTCTTTCTTCTTTCTCTCTTCCTTCCTTCCTTCCTTCCTTCCTTCCTTCCTTCCTTCCTTCCTTCCTTCTCTCTCTCTTCTTTCTTTCTTTCTTTCTTTCTTTCTTTCTTTCTTTCTTTCTTTCTTTCTTTCTTTTCAGTAGGCTCCATGCCCAGCATGGAGCCCAACGCAGGGCTTGAACTTATGACACGGAGATCAAGACCTGAGCTGAGATCAAGAGTCACACGCTTAACTGACTGAGCCACCCAAGCACCCGGGAGGATTCTTTCTAATTGTGAAATCCATCATGCTACCTTCTCCAGACTCGCTCTTTGAACAATGAAAAGAATCTACTGTCTTATGGACCCCTTCACTTTTTTTTTCCCCCACAACTGTGATACAGGCTAATGTGGCCATCCCATGCTACTGGGGAGGACACTGAGGCTCAAAGAGGTTAAGTGACTTGTCCATAGGAATGTAAATAGAAAAAAAAAAACCCTTGTGGTGGCAGAAGGAAACTCTGAGAAACTATCAGATCTGCTTGCAAGTTCCTGCTGAGTCTGGGATTGGGAAAGGAGAGAGTAAGGTTCTCACGAACCCTTCCTCACTATTTCCTTTTCTTCCTGCTCTGCATTAGAGAAATAATAAACATAGCTAAGGTTTATTGATTGCTTACTGAAAGGCAGGTACTACACAAATTCTTTACGTGTACCTATCTCATTTACAGCAAGATAAGGGTATTTATGACTTACCTATAAGTGCAGAGGGCAGATGATAAAACAGTATTATATAACTGGCCTGCCCGAGGAGGAATCAGGATTTGAACTCAGATCGCCTTGCATTAAAGCCCACGTTTCTAATCCCTAGAACAATACGTCTCAAATTTTAATTTAAGATTGAAGCCCACACACCTTGAGAACTTGTTAATGGCAGATTCCAATTCAGTAAAGAGTTGCTATGGGGTCTGAGATTCAGCATCTGCAGTAAGTTCCTGGGTGATGCTGATGTTTGTCCATGGATCACACTTTAAGTACCTGTTGCCTTTTTTTTTTCAATTTTTTTCTAATGTTTATTTATTTTTATTTTTTTTTAACGTTTATTTATTTTTGAGACAGAGAGAGACAGAGCATGAACGGGGGAGGGTCAGAGAGAGAGGGAGACACAGAATCTGAAACAGGCTCCAGGCTCTGAGCTGTCAGCACAGAGCCCGACGTGGGGCTTGAACTCACAAACCATGAGATCATGACCTGAGCCGAAGTCGGACGCTTACCCGACTGAGCCACCCAGGCGCCCCTCTAATGTTTATTTTTGAGAGAGAGAGAGAGAGAGAGAGAGAGAGAGAGAGAGAGAGAGGCAGAGTGCGAATGGGGGAGGGGCAGAAGAAGGGAGACACAAAATCTGAAGCAGGCTCCAGCCTCTCAACTGCCAGCACAGAGCCTGATGCAGGGATGGAACTCACGAGCCATGAGATCATGACCTGAGTCGAAGTCGGACACTTTAACCGACTGAGCCACCCGGGTACCAGTTTCTTCATACTCCCAAAGTACCAGTTTCTTCATACTCCCCTCAGAAAGTACTAAGCTAGTCACTCAGGTCACTGACGTTCTCATTCTGGAGACTAGCCTGGGGAAGGGGAAGAAGGAAGGACAGAGAATCCCCAACTCTGTCTTAGCCAGGACTACTATTCAAGCTTCTCTGAACACCCCCTCCCTGTTCCCGTGCTGTGCTGCATCACCTCCAGCTTTAAATCTTGCCTTCCTTGGCGCGCCTGGGTGGCTCAGGTGGTTGTGCATCCGACTTCTGCTCAGGTCATGGTTCACGAGTTTGAGCCCCACGTCAGGATCTCTGCTGTCAGCACAGAGCCCACTTTGCATCCTCTGTCCCCCGCCTCTCTGCCTCTCCCCTGCTAGCACTCTCTGTCTCTCAAAAAATAAGTTAAAAAAATTTAAAATCTTGCCTTCCTTCTTCTCTCATAGGAATGTTTTGATTTTGCAATAAATACAACATTATTTCAGGTAATACTTTAATGGTATGATTTTGTACCATAAACCTTTTTCCAACAGTCTGGAACACAATCCTACCTATGCTTACATGATATGTACTTCAGAATGCCTTGCCCTTTTTCTTGGATTTGATACATCAACTCATACAAAATTCCTTCATTATAGTGCTTTCTAGCATTAAGCACAATTTTGTGTTACATTAGTTTGTAAGAATCGAAATAGAATGCATTGGCTATTTTTTCCTAAGATGGAGACCCTCCAATGTAAGCTACGTAGGTTGCAAACAGGGGTTTTATCTGTTCATTTATTCATCCACCACCATCTGGTAGCTCATGTCCCAGGCACTGTTCTAGATTTGCCCTTGGACACTGGTGGTTCCATCTGGAAATCAAGACACATAATATGCACATTTTTAACACCCTGTTTTTATATTATATCCATGATGCTACAGAACAGTATATTTTAGGGGCGCCTGGGTCTGTTGGGCATCCGACTCTTGATCTTAGCTCAGGTCACGGTCTCACGATTCATGGGTTTGAGCCCCAAGTCGGGCTCTGCACTGACAGCTCAGAGCCGGCTTGGGATTCTCTTTCTCTGTCTCTCTGTCCCTCCCTGGCTCATGTTCTTTTTCTCTCAAAATAAATAAGCATTAAAAAAAACCCAGAGTATTTTAATTAGTTAGTTTACTTAGTTTTAAGTGTTTTGCATGATGCTCTGATATAACGTGGTAATTAATGTCCTTTCCCAGTACAAAATCTCATTCAATTATAGATACGTGTTTGGAAATGTGCCTGCGCACACACGAAATCTCCCCTGGCCTTTACTGAAGTGAAAATGGAGAAATTTTTATTAAATTTATCAGCTTCAAAACAAAAGCTGGGCCTTGCCCACCTCACCAGGCTTTAATTGGCTGCCATTTGGTTAAAAATTAAGTTTTTAAAAACCTTGCCTTCAAACCGTTAATCACTTTGTCTCTCCCCCATTTCTGTTAGGATGTCACCAGTGTCTGGCTGTCCGTTCTCTTTACACTCTCTGGTTGTGTGCTGGGAAATTTATGTGCAATTTCTTTTTCTTTAAAAAAAAATTTTTTTTTAATGTTTATTTATTTTTGACAGAGAGAGAGAGAGAGAGAGAGAGAGAGAGAGAGAAAGACAGAGTATGAGTGGGGGAGGGGCAGAGAGAGAGGGAGACACAGAATGGGAAGCAGTGGGGCTTGAACTCAGATCATGACCTGAGCTGAAGTCAGACGCTCAACCGACTGAGCCACCCAGGCGCTCCTATAGCAGCGTTCTTATTTGTTGCTCATTTTCACGACCAGCTTTAATCACCATGTCACATGATAAGCGCTGAGGTGGAAAGGGCTAAGTGCCTGGCCCAAGTTGATAGGGACCGTCATGATGGGGCTGGCACAGGAGTCCGTTCCAGAGTCCAGACCAACCCGGTCCAGTCCTCACCACCACCAGCCGTGACGAGAGCCCTGAAGCTGAAGGAAGGGGGCAGAGTCAGGACACAGAGGTCTGCCTGAAAACAAGGCCCCTGAGGTCAGTTGCTGGGCACGCGGCGTGCTTTCTCCAGACCTGTTCTTCTAAATCCAGAAGGTTTAAATCTGCACCCCACTTGAACTCAGGGACACAGAGCCCTGTTGCCCAGTCTCTTAGGGTTGGGGCGACAATAAGTGAGAAATGTATTTGCTCTTCCTTATGATTTCCTTAAGAACATTCTCTTTTCTCTAGCTTACTTTATTGTAAGAATAGAGTATAGGATACATATAACATATGAAATACGTGGTAATCGACTACTGTGTTACCAGTAAGGTTCCCAGTCAACAGTAGGCTATTAGTAGTTAAGTTTTTGCAGAGTCAAAAGTTATACATGAATTTCTGACTGCATGGGGCAGTCAGCACGCTTAACCCCTGTGTTTTCAAGGGTCAGCTGCATATAAAAATGTATATTTATAATATACTATTATACATGGCATTACATCCACAAATACCATAACAAAAAAAAAAAACCCTGTAACTCATTAAAACTGTGTGTATATTGTTATATCTCAACTTCCTATATATCACAAATTTATGTATGTTTTGTCCTTTCCTCATTCTTGACACTGAAAGCCTCTCTTTTTTGGAATCTTCTTCTGGAAGATTTTATGCAGATATAAATCCATCACAGGTCAGCATGAGCTCTCCTTTCTTGCCAGCCACCCCTTCCACTGGGCCCCATGGACCTCTCCTCCACTGTGAACCATCTACCAGCTGGCTTCCATTTTTCTCCTCACATCTTTGACTTAGCTTTTCCCCAGGATCCCCATATCCCTTTTGCCTTGTCCTCTTCAAACTTTCCCTTTTGCAGCCACCTCAGACTCCGCTGAGGTGAAGGCTGACTCAACCATATTTAGGGGCCATTTCTAGGTGCACAACTGGCACATCCAACGGTTATTCTCTTTTGTCCACACCCTATTGGTTATACTTCTTCTCAAAACCACTCCCACCTACAGATAAATAGGACATCCTCTACCACCAAGAAGCTGATAGTACAGAGGTAGAGATAAAGATCTGTGCTCGATGACAACATAGAAGGAACAATCTCTGAGGCAATGGCTTTCCAGAGGCACATGGAGGAAAACTAGTTGAGATCGAAGAGAAAAATGCAAGAAGAGCTAAGCACCTACACTTAAAAAAAGTTTATTTATTTTTGAAAGAGAGACAGAGATAGAGAGAGCAAGCAGGGGAGGGGCAGAGAGAGAGGGAAACAGAGAATCCCAAGCAGGTTCCGGTCTGTCAACACAGAGCCCAACGTGGGGCTGGAACTCATGAACCATGAGATCATGACCGGAGCCGAAATCAAGAGTCAGACGCTTAGCCAACTGAGCCACCCAGGCACCCCTACCCACATACACTTTGATGATCAGGGGAAATTATCATGGTTAAGTCATGATCTGATACCAGGAAGAGGCATTCATGAGCTTGGGGGATGGTGGGCAGAGAATGGCACCTCAGAGTGTCTTCTATAAGGGTGGAGAGCAGGGTGGAAGTTGGGAAATGGTGAGAAAGAAGTTTGAGAATTAGGCAAAAATCAAATCACATGCTAAGAAAACTAGGGTTTTTTTTTTTCTTTTCAAGTCTATGGGGAGTCAGATTATTTCAAACAATGCAATAGCTATACGTATTGAGGGCTTACAACGTGCCATTTCTTATCTTCACAGCCCTTCTGTGAGAAAAGTGTTACTATTCTGTCCATTTTATAAATAAGCAAACTGAGAGCCATAGAAGGTAAGTAACGTAGAAGGTCACATAGCTAAGAAGTGGCTCAGTGGAATAAAGATTAGATTTTCACTTCAGAAACAGAAAGGGTTTATCTAGTTTCTGGGTTGCACCTGTATAACACACACAGCACTGAGACACAGACATGGAGAAGCAGGGAGTGGAAAGAGGAACAGGGGAGTTCAGTTCTGCTGTTCTGAATTTGGAGCATGTGGTGAAACCCTGTAGAGAGAGTGGTCTCTACAGATACAGATAGATGTGAACTAGGGAAAGGTGTCTAAGCTAGAGGCACAGATTTGAGGTCATAGTCTAAGCCTGGAAGTTAAATGAAATAAGGAGAATTCTGAACAAAGCTTTGCGGGGGCAGAGGAGAGAATTTGCACTTAGGCAGCTGATAGAAGGAGAGAGAGAGAGAAGGAAGGAAGGAAGGAAGGAAGGAAGGAAGGAAGGAAGGAAGAATGGCAATGAGGGAAAAAAAGGTACGAGATTCAAGGAGAGGAAGTTCCTTGCATTCCAAGCAAAGAGAAAATTTCAAAAAGGCAGCAAAACTTGCAGAGATGTCAAAAAAGTTGTGGATCAAAAATTCTTAGGGTTTATCAACCAGGAGATCTTCGCTCATTTTAGCCACAGTTCCAGTGAGGCAGGGGGACCAGCCACCAGGCTATGGAGGGTTGAGGACTGAGGAGGAGGAAACCTAAGGAAGGAACTAGGGTCACTGGCGGGTTGGAGGAAGAGAAGGAGGGAGAGACAGAAATCAAAAGAGAACCTAGGCAGGGTGTTGTTTGCTTTTTCTTTATGATTTGAACCCATTTGACATGTACATATGAAAGGCAAATCATCAAAAGAACAGAAAGGTGTGAAGACAGGAGAGAGCAAACACCACACCGACTAGGAAAGAAGACAGAGACTTCGCTGTGCTGTTTTCTGAATCCAGGCTTTCCTCCCTCCTGGGGGTAGCTTTCTCTTCAGCCTTTGACATTCTGGTTCCTGATTAAAGTCACCCACATATTTTCCCCACTTTCCATCTAGCTCCACATAGTGTTGCCTAATTAATTTTTCTCACGTTATCCCCTAATTCATATTCTTTCAGTGGTATTCCGTGATTTTTCAGATAAAATCCAAGCTGCTTTAGAATTAATTACAAAGTCCTCTTCATTCTGCTCGTCCCCTTCTCTCACCATCCTTGAAAACCACCCCCTGCACGCACACACATACACACACACACACACACACACACACGGATGATACCTGCATTCTGCCCTGTGATCCTTTGCAATGTTCTCTGGTTTCTTTCTGCCTATGTAAGTCCTACTCTCTCTCCAGCGTCTATATATGTCATCCCTTTTTATTGAGGGGTGTCTCTGTGCCCCTGAGGCCATGAAAAATGTTACCTTTTATTCTGCTTTGGCATGTCATTAACATATCCTTTCCATAAACATGTTCTACAAGCTCACATAGGTCTATCACTGCGAAAAGCATCAAGGAAGTAAACACGCTAAGGCTATAGCCCATGACCACAACAGGTCAATGATCCGTTTGGTACTTAAACTACTTAGTTACATTGCTAATACTCGGTCTTGTATTTAACACTTACAACATTAAAAAAAAAATGTGTATGGCTTCCCATCTAAACGGAACTGCACGTTCTTTGAGGATAGACCCTGTGTATTAAAGCATTGGTATAGATCATCTAAAATTTCTTAGGAACTTCCAGCAGGAATTGAATAACTCCTTTGCTGTAAAGAAAACTGGATAGAGTTTGCAGTCTTGGAATAATAAGAAACTGTGTAGATGGATTTTCTTCTTTTCTCCCCTCTGACACACTAGAATGTAAATATAGCACTTCGGCAGCTTTTGCCTTTGATCACATTATGAGATCTTTTCTTTCCAAGTCATCCTTATACGCACTTTGAATTTATTTCTTCTTATACTTCCATGTACGCTACATGTTGTCTGGTGTGAAGACGGTGGCTTGTGTTTAATGTTCCTTTCTACGGGTTTTAAAAATTTTTTTTACATTTATTTATTTTTGAGAGACAGAGAGAGACAGAGCATGAGCAGGGGAGGGCAGAGAGAGAGGGAGACACAGAATCCGAAGCAGGCTCCATCCAGGCTCTGAGCTGTCAGCGCAGAGCCTGACATGGGGCTCAAATCATGAACCGTGAGACCATGACCTGAGCCGAAGTCAGAGGCTTAACTGACTGAGCCACCCAGGTGCCCCTCTACAATTTTTTTTAAGTTTATTTATTTATTTTGAGAGAGAGATAGAGAGAGAGGAAGAGAGAGAGCATGTACCAGGGAGGGGCAGAGAGGGAGAGAGAATCCCAAGTAGGCTCTGTGCTGTCAGCACAGAGCCTGATGTGAGGCTTGATCCCGGGAACTGAGATCATGACCCAAGCCAAAATCAAGAGCTGGACGTGTAACTGACTGAGCCACCCAGGAGCCCCTATGATGTTTTTATTCTAACGAGCTCTTTCATTTCTCTTGGAATGTAACTGAATTTCTCCATGTTATGGAATTATGTCTAAAACCCTCTTTTATTTAAAAAGTATCACCTACTAACTCCAAACTTGGATTTTAATGAAATTAATCACCTTTATTACTTTATCTGATTTACTCTAGTTTTCTAGAGCTGCTCTTTTGTTACAAGTTTTTATAGTCATCCCATAATATTTTTTAATTTTTGATTCCCATCTCCCGATACTGTTTGTGTGTTTGTCTTAAACAGGATTCTGTGAGGGGCGCCTTGGTGGCTCAGTCGGTTAAGTGTCTGACTTCGGCTCAGATCATGATCTCATGGTTCTTGAGTTTGCGCCTGGCATCGGGCTCACTGCTGACAGTGTGGAGCCTGCTTGGGATTCTTGCCTGCTTTGGAATCTCCCTCTCCCTCTCTCTCTCTCTCTCTCCCCCTGCCCCTCCCTTGCTCATACTCATTCTCTCTCTCTCTCTTAAAAATAAATAAACATTAAAAAAAATTTTAAAGTGGGATTCCGTGATATATTTTGATGATCTGATCAATTGTTGGGTAGCATTTTATTTCTTTTGTATATGGCGTAACACCTATATTTACTTCCCAAATGTTTCTTTTCTAATGTTTATTTATTTTTGAGACAGAAGGTGACAGAGTGTGAGCAGGGAGGGGCAGAGAGAGAGGGAGACACAGGATCTGAAGTAGGCTCCAGGCTCTGAGCTGTTAGCACAGAACCCGATGCAGGGTTCGAACTCACAAACCGTGAGATCATGACCTGAGCCGAAATTGGACACTTAACCAACTGAGCCACCCAAGTGCCCCCAAATGTTTCTTTTTTTTTTTTTTGTTTTCTTTTGTTCCTAATTTGGATTTTCTTTTCTCTTTGGTTCAAAGGTTCCTCTGAGAACTTAATCATTTTTTTATGCACTGCTTTTATTTGGGTCACTTCTGAAAACTTTGTAATCCAATTTCATATAATGAGGTATAATCTTGCTAGAGAACTATTAGATTTACCATTTCCCCCTAATGTGCCTTTTTGAGCCTGATTGTAGGACTTCCCACAAGCTGGGTGAAGTGCCCCAGGGTGTAAGATAGGCGCATATGCCCTCAGGGACCTGTGTGGTGGAGGGGGGTGGGCAATCCCCAGGGGCAGGTGTGCCTGAGCCCGGTCTGGTGCTGAGCTCTCCCTGGCTGCAAGCATGCTGGGGACACCTGGCCTTGCAACACTCTGAGCACAGCCAAGGTGGGCTCTGACACCTGGACATCAAGTTCAGTGCCCAGCCCCTGAGTGGGCTGCTGCCCACGTGGACAAGGGGCTGAGAGCTGATGGAGGGACAACTGGTGACACAGGTTGCCAAGGGACATGATATAGAATTGGGCTGGGAGGTCCTGGGGGCGAGGACAGCTGTCTGTGGCAGGCCCATGTCTCTGTGTTCACCCAAAGCAGATACTTCTGTCCAGTACTGCCCTGCAACCCAAACAGTAGGACCCTGGCCTTGACCTTGTGCATCACCGTCTTGCTCCTCAGAGTTTAGTCAGTATCAGCATCAGCCTCACCTGGGAGCATATCAGAAATGCCAAAGCTCGGGCCCACCTCAGCCCTTCTGAATCAGAATCTGTATTTTAACAGGTGCGTCCACGTTAGTGTTAGAGAAGTGCTGTATCTGTGTCCACTCTGGACTTCCTCTGGCCATGACCCTCTGCATGGGAATTGCCCACAGGGAGTTGGGTTTCTTCTAGACCAGGCTTCATCTCTGCAGGTCCCTAGAATCTCTCACCAAAGGTCTGCTCACTTCTAGGGCTTACGTGGTGGCTTCACCAGATGCATCCTTAGGTGCCGCTGGGACCCCATGGCTGGCCAAGGGACAGCTGTGACACAGTGGGAGGGGGCGTGTTAGACTTTCACAGGGAGTGTCTACATGAATGGTCCCAGAGCAAGGCCCCTGGAAAGACAGGGAAGAGCCAGGGACGGGAAGGGGGTGGGCCCTGGGCCTCCAACTGCACTTTTTCTCCTGGTTCCACAGATAAACTCAAGCCCACTTTGGCCCATTTATGACTGACATGCCCTTTTAGTGGGGTCCAAACTATGTGCAGGGTGATGGCTATAAAAGAATATATGTTTTATACAAACTTAATATACTTGATACTAAAAAGTTAGGTTGGATTCCAAAATCATTTGCCTTACCTTAAGAAACTTCAACATAACATTCATCAGTAAAGGAAAGTAATAGCTGTTAGATACTTCAAACATAATGTCAGTTACAGGAAACCCTTGAATGGCTATAAACTAGGTTTCAAATTTTCTATCACCTACTTGTTCTTACAAAGCATCACACAGACAGTGGCTGTCAAGATTTTAGACAGATACTGATCAAGAATTAGAGGTCACTGTTTCTAACATGATACCTGATAAAGAAAAGCTGCATGTAAATTTACACTTCTCATGAAAAACATTTAAAATGATTTTATTTGAAAATTCGATATAAATTCAATAGTTAGTATTATCCCCAATACTTTTTATTTTCTCTTCTTTCAAGTACTAAGAATATATATTGAATTCTTTTTCTGTAAAATTCCATAGAGATGCTCTCAAATCTTGTCTAATTCACCCAAGTACCATACGAACATTATGTATGCCTAATAAAGTAAAGAAAGGTGAGAAACACGTGTCTAGCTAGCCAGAGCTGACTGAGAAAAGGTAAGGTTCCCAGAACAGGCGAGGTGAAGAAAGATACTCCCTCGTATTACACGCAGTATGTCTTTGGATCACAAATGTCTATTATTCCTGACTTTTATTAGAAATACATCCTTTAATAAAGTAGATTTCCTTCCTTTGTACAATTTGAAAAAAGCCAGATATTTTTTCCCCTCAACAGATCAGCTTCAGAATTTTTTTTAACGTTTTCCTAACATATAATTATCATCTTCCAAAGACCCAAAAGTGTTGTCAATGTGACTGAAATCAGAATGTAAATATTTTATAAACAGCTGTCAAATCTCAATTGGCAGAAAACAAAAAGCCCCCGAATTGCTGTAATCGACCCACGAGGCTACATCATTTAATTGACAGATAAGACATTTTTCTAGTTTCCATTTTCCCATCAGCATTTTAATACGTTACCACGGTATGCCATCCTGGAGAGTCACTGTGACAATTTACTTGAAGATGGAATAAATTCTGAAATGCTCTCAGGGAGATGCCTAGCGCAGTAACCGAATTCTGCTTCATGGAACATTCTTCACACTCAGTGTATTTGGAATGGCTGTTACTAACACGGACTAAATATTGGCATCAAGGGAATGTTATCCTGCCCATTTAAAAAAAAAGGCAAAATGCTCTTAGCAGTTCAATAATTTATTATTTCATTCTTTTGGGCCTTCATTCAACAAACAGTTTTGATCGTCCACATGTCAGGCTTAGCTAATAAATCTTTGTAAGATCCAAAGAACTGGCCTCCGCCACCCATCACCACAGATCAGAAATACTGCTCGTAAAAATACCTGAAGCGATCCCTCCCAAAGATTTACTGTTCTTTCCTTGTGCCCTGCTGTCTGTCCCTCTCCCCAGAATTTTTTTTTTCATCTTTACTTTTATTTTTTTTTCCTTCCTTCCTAAGCAATAAACTCTTCAGGGACATATGTAAGCACTGCTTAATTTTGGGGGGATATTTGATCTACGGCATTTTCTGCCTCTACATTCATTCATTCACTAAATATTTACTAAGCTTCTTGCAGGGACCAGGCATCCTTGTAGGCACTGTGGGCTTTGGCAAGGAAGGAACAGATAAAGCCCTGCCCTCACCGAGCTTAGATCACACTATGGCAAGAGAAAATAAACCATAAACAAACATGGCTGAATTCTTCACGTCTGGCCTAAATCCCTTATTTTTCACGTCTCTCCTAGATCCCTTAAGTTCTATGCGTACGTAGTTTTTGCCATACATGGGTATTTTCGTATGCTTTACAAAATAAAATTTCTAGTTTTTAAAAGGAATTCAATTTGGGTACCTGGGCTGGCGCTCATATCCAGAGAGTGGTCAGGGAAGGCTGAAGCAGCTGAGATCCGAATTGGAAGGACCAGGGACACACAATGCCAGCCAGGGGACTATACTGCCAGGGCCCCGGGGGTGTCGGGGGAAAGAACACAAAGAAACATTCAAGGAACAGTGAAAAGGACACTTGCTGGAGTTGGGAAGCAAGGAGTCAAGTACAGGTAGAAACCGGATCGTATGGGATGTATAGGTCATTGTTGTGCACTGGGGGTTTTGCTCTTAATGTAGAGGAAGGAGCTGAAGGGTTTGCAACAGGTCTCCAGCAGGAGAGTAATGAGATGTGCTCCGGGCTCCCCAGTCTCCTGGAAGCCAGGAGACCATTGGGAAGCTCACACCGTTGTCCAGGAAAGACAGAATGATGACCTAGGGCAGGGTCGTGACAGAAGAGACACAAAGAAATGAAGAGATTCCGCATCTATTTGAAAGAAAGGAAAGGAAAAGGGAAAGCACTGAGAAATCAAAGCTTCCGTGGCCAAAAGGAAAGTTTGACTTTAGTAGATGCAGCGTTTCCCTGCCTTAGCAAAGGAGATCTGACAAAGAAAGCTATTATTTTACACGAAGAGAATATCAGAATATCTGACACCCTCCATTTACAAATAAAGAACAAAGGTCCAGAGAGGTGAGCTGGCGTTTTTCAAGCCTTGGAAGAGCTGGCTGTCACCTGCACTGCCCCTCTCGTATTTTCCAGCCCAGAGACTTTTCCATTATAAGCACCTCCTTCCCTGACTCAGCTCAGTACCTTATTCAATATCGTGCATGACTTTCTTTGGAAAGGAGTTCTTTATATAATTTATCTCTTACCTGCATTTTCCCCCGATCCCAACAAGTGCGAGTAAAGAAACAGAGATTGTTGGAAGGAGAACATTTAGTATTTGGACCATAGGTTAAAAGCTGAATTGTGGTGGCCTTATTGAGACCATGAGTTCTAAACTTTTACTGCCAAAAAAACCCCAAAAAAACAACAAAAAAAAAACCCACCTTGGAATTAATATTTCCTTCACTTGCTTTCACAGGCAATTCTAATCAAATCTGATCCCCCCAAATTAGAGTTTTTTCTCTTCTTCTTTTTTTTTTTTAATGTGGAATAGCCTAAGTTCACTTGGTTTTATAAGTGGATAATCCAGTGGAAATTCTGGCTTATCGAAGAGCAAGCATTCAAAGGGGTAATGAATTGGCGATGTTGCTGACTAGCCAGCAGATGTGAATACCGAAAGCACAGGCTCCTGGCATATACTGTTAGGATAGGCATCAGGGTAACAGAGGACAGGGAAGGGCACCGGAAGGTCCAGCTCAAACCTCAACCTTAACACTCAGTGTGTGAGTTTCCCCATCTGTAGATGGGGATAATAACACTTACCCTGACTGCACACTACTGCCAAGATTAAAGACAGGCATGTCTAGCACAACCCCCGGGTACGAACGCCTGTGAATCAGTGCTGTAAGAACTGGGCTCCGAGTGTCAAGAGATCTAGAGAATCAGGGATTTATCTGAGTCATCCCACAGGAAAGCTGATGGTAGGCTCACTGGAGGGCAAGAATGTCATCAAGGAGTCAAGTTCATTTTACCTTCCTGCTCTAACATCTCTGGCTGTGGCTTTCATCCTTGGGATCTCAAGATGGGGGGGGGGGGGTTGTGCTGTGTATCAGGCATGTTCTTTCCTTTCTGTATTTTATGATGTTCTGAGATCTTAAAACCTTGCTGCTGAGGGAGAGCCTGCCTCTGTCAAGGCTAGCCAGTTCTTTTCATTTATTTTTATTTTCTATTTTTTTTGGAAATAATTTATTGTCAAGTTAGCTAAGATACAGTGTATACAGTGTGCTCTTGGCTTCAGGAGTAGATTCCTAGGTTTCATCGCTTGCATACAACTCCCAGCGCTCATGCCAACAAGAGGGCTACCCAGGTCTTAGAGACAGCGAAGGGCGTGGCCCAGAGCACATCTTTCATGTGTAAACCAAGCAACCCTGGATCCACAGTCCCAGTTCTCCTCTAACTCACACACCAAGCCGGTGTTTCCTCAGCCCTAAGTCACCCAGCGGCCAGGGTGAGGCCCTTACACGGTCAGGCCCTTACAGCCCAGAGCCCCTCACACGGTTTTAACTGGCCAATCCTCAACCGTATGCCCCACCCTGCACAGCTGTTCCCACAGACACTCCCAGGAGAGACTGTTGACTCAGACTCTCTCCTCTTCCCGTCTTCTGCCTCTTGACCAAACCCGGTGCTTCCTGGTGGCACAGAGTGGCCCTTCTCTCAGCATATGTACGGAAGAAATTCTCCTTTCAATGGCATTGACCTCTCCATGTCAACACTCAGTCACCTCCACAAATTAAAATCCGCGGCTACAAATGTTAGAACAGCTTTCCAGGTAAGAAGATGAAGTAGTAACAATATTCCCAAAATATTCTGCTCTTGAAGCTCTGATCTTTTAAGTCAAGAAGGGAATGAGTGCAGGAAGGGAATAAATTCAGGAAGAGAAGCCCTCCCTGGGGCCCACCATCCAGGGTCATTAGTGAGAACCAGGTTACGTGGCCTCGTAAAGGAGTCTGGGAACGTGACGGTATTTAAACAAGGTATTTCACTGCCTTTCAAAATACCAGGATGATGATGATGGTGATGATGACGATTTTTGGAAGGAAGAAGGGAGAAGGGATATTGACTAGGACAATAACACTGTCTGCTGAATAGAGAAGGGATTAACAATAACATTGAGAGGAAATGGAGCTTTTTCACAACGTTGCTCTGTCTTTATATTCACTATCAGATTTTGTATGGCGTTTTATATAAGGTGATATCAATCAAGGGATAATATGTAAGCTTCTGTAAATTAGACAAGCTATAACATTTTATAGACGCTAAAAATTCAAACATTTGGCACTAATTTCCAGTAACCCCGTCTTGCTACACTTAAGAGACAAATGAGTATTTGAAAGAAAACAACATTTCATATTTTAACCGACATGCTTTCATTGTAATTTTGAATATTATGCGCAAAAAGCCAAAAAAAAGTATCTATATTAAGACAAAAATCAAGCATGACTGTGTTACCTATGTTGAGATGCACAGAGAGCAATTATACATCATACTTGAAAACACCAACTTAGAAATTCCTATTCCTCATTAATCTGTTTCACTGATCAAGCCATACATCCTTTTTTTTTTAAACCAAAGAACTCAACCCAGAAAAAGATCTTACCTCATAGTACCTCAGTAGAAGTTCTGAATGTCATTTATTTGGCCTCTGAGCAGAACACAGTTGCTAGAAGAGAATTAAGAACATAAGGTTAACATAGAGCCCTGGGATGAAAAAAATCAATAGTTTAAACAAAAGATTTGAGGCAATGTATGAAAATTATGGAACTTTCTAGGGAATGTGATCCCAGTACTGAACCACCGCATATCACTGATGAGGATACAGGTGGTCAGAGAGTTAAGATCCCTGTCATTGGCAGAAGAAACACATCTACTGACTTTCTACAAAAGGATCTTTGTACAGTTCCACTCCTCATACCCATCAAAGCCCCCGTCAGAGTGAAGGGACACAAAGGGAGAAGAACAGAAAACAAAAGATATTGCACATCCCTTCATTTTACAAGTTAGTGATGGTACCCTCCTTTGTTAGCAAAGGGTTAACAAATGGTACCCTCCTTTGTTAGCAAGTGGGTTAATGCCATCTACCCTCCTCAGAAGCTTTGGTCGGCTACATTCTCCAGACACGATGGACACGTATACACGCAGTTAACTCCTGCTTAGCCCCCTTTTCACATTGGGAGAGAGTCAAATCTTAACATCCCCCAACCCCGTTTCAGACACTGACATTCACATTTTTTTTAAAAGTATATTTATTTATTGTGAGACACAGAGAGAGTGCAC
This sequence comes from Panthera leo, assembly GCF_018350215.1. Classification (NCBI taxonomy): domain Eukaryota; kingdom Metazoa; phylum Chordata; class Mammalia; order Carnivora; family Felidae; genus Panthera; species Panthera leo. Next base: position 9,350,977 of record NC_056689.1, read on the forward strand.
GTGGGGGAGGGGCAGAGAGAAAGGGAGAGAGAGAATTCCAAGCAGGCTTCAAACTTTCAGTGCAGAGCCCGATGCGGGGCTCAAACTCACAAACCGTGAGATCATGACCTGGGCCGAAATCAAGAGTCAGACACTCAACTGACCGAGTCACTCAGGCACCCTTGACGTTCATATATTTAAAGTGCATAGAGCCTGACATTTAGGCTAGAACCTTAGGAAAGCTTTTAGAAGGTCGACTAGAGAAAGAAAAAGAGACACCACATTCCACGGGGAGAGAGTGAAGGAAGCGTGCTCCTGTGAAGGACGTCACGGACAACACGGGGTCGGGAGGGAACCATAAGTGCTATGGCAGAATTGGGGGTGGGGACTGACAAGATGTGGCTGGATTTTTAAAAGGAGAACCTTGCAGTTTCCTGAGAGGTGACAGTGAGGTCAGACCATAGGAGGGGAAGAGGCCGTGAGGTGAGAGGGTGAGGGTTCCCAGGGTGCGCAGGACGAGAGGAGCTCAGGGCAGCCTCCGAGAGTGTGGTCTGCAAGATAAGCCTGGAGACAGAAAGAAATACTTCATCCATAATGCAAAATAGATGTGTGTCTTGTGTGTATCTTTTGTTGAAAGTATCGATCTGCAGAAGATTGGGAAAAAGGAAAGGAAAAAGTCGCTGGTGCTGCCTCAGTCTGAGAAGCATTATCCTAGAGAACATTCCTCCTTTGCTGTCTCATTCTCCCTGAGGGCCTCTCACTCTGCTATTGCCTGCACTGGCGGAGCTCTCAATCAAGGGACCTCTCCCACTCTGGGAAGAGGGCCCCGGACCCCAGTGAAGCCTCACACGGTTCCTCTCCCTGCAGCCCCAGCAGAGGAGGGCATCCTCGGGAAGGAACAGCTGAAGCTGATCATCTCCCGAGAGCATGGGGAAACCGAGGCCGTGGCTGTGAGTGAACAGAGGTCACTTGAATCCAGGCTCTCTGGCCTTTTCCACCTATGGCCTTGCTTCTGGTAGATCCCAGCATCTCCTCAGGAAATAATACATGTATTATGGCACTTCAAGGGAATGTGCGGCAGCATTAACATTCCTGTTGTAACTAGAGAAGTGCTAGGAAAAGCATCAACTAGCATGTCAGTGGGAGGAGGCAGACTTTTCTGTCTCTGGTCTCTAACAAACCGGATGTTTTCTGCCAAGTGGGGCATGCCAGGGAGCCTAGACTTCATCTTTCACCAGTGATTCCTTATAGAATCTAGGGAACCCAAGGGCAAGTGCATCTCACTGAGGCCCGTGTCAGTCCTGTCACTGTAACCTGCCAAGTCCCCCACGCACAGTAATTGCTCCATACGTATTTGTCATATGGATTTTATCGTTCAAATGAACGGTTTTCCAGAACACAGTTGAAGTAGAAGTCCTAACATGCCTCTGTATTAGGATTATGATCACTTGAATATGTAAATACGTATCTCAATAAAATAAAATTAAGTCACACATTTAATGATAAAATAAACACTATCCAGTCATTCAAGTGTCTGCTAATAAAAATATCTCATTCACTACATGAATCTGAGAACAATAACTGAGACTGAATACCTCGAAGAATCTCTAAGTTTCTCTAGTGTTTGACTAGGCAAAGCACTCATTGTGAGAACCAGTGAGGGAACTGGCTTCTGTCATAACTTCAAATTACTTCTATTGCAAATTAACCGCACATGACATTCATTGAGGGTGAGCGTCAGCTCTCGGAGTGTAGATGACAGGCTCTACCAAATCCCAGTAGACACGGCTCAAAGGGTTATATGATGAAAATATGATTGGCGATTCCAGAGATTGTTGTCGTAGTCTTGCAGTAGGCCAAATAAAGAGAAACACAAAGCCAGACACAGAATAATAATTAAGGAACCACAGATGAGAAGATTCTTTCAACAGGCCAACAAAACATTACTTTTAGGATGTATAGAGAATAGGACAACAAAACATTACTTTTAGGATGTGTACGCTCTTTTGTTAGTGTCTTTAATTGTTTCTTTGTGTCGTATCAGTGGGTATTTACAGAGGTAATGAGATAGCAACAAGGTGGCAGGTCTGGACTTTTAGTATAACCATCTGAACGGTCCCATTTCCTTCAATCTTTTCCAAAAACACATTATTTGCCTACTTTCTAATTATTGTGAGCATGCATATTGCTCTGATCTCCTGGGAGACACAGAACACTTGAGCAGATGTTTGCAATCTAAGTGAGTGATAACTGAACCCACAGCCATCTGATGTTTAAAATTTTTTTTAGTTTATTTATTTATTTTGAGAGAGAGAGAGCACGAGAGCAAGCAGGGGAGGGACAGAGAGAGGGAGACAGAGAGGATCCCAAGCAGGCTCCGTGCTGTGAGCACAGAGCCCGACGCGGGGCTCGAACTCATGAACTGTGAGATCATGACCTGAACCAAAATCAAAAGTCATATGCTTAACCGACTGAGCCACCCAGGTGCCCCACAGCCATCTGATTTAGACAGCATCATGCCTGCTCACAGCTCCGAAATAAATAAGCTTAATTAACTAATTTAACTTCTGGTATTCAGCTGAAATTAGATTCCAGCCTCTTCGGAAAGATCTAGAATATTCTCCTTTTTAATTTCATGATATAGCTTTAGTTTTTAACTTGCTTATCAAAGACCAAAATAACACGTGTTTTGACAAAGTTGTGTCTGACAGCCTGCTTTATGGGAATAGGATAAATATGGTTCTAAAAATGTATATATTATGCTAAGTCTGGTTTGCATTAAGTTCTTATCTAAACACAGGATTCACTAAGTATCTACATTCATTCAGATGTTGTGTTGGACCCTCACTAGTTCCTTTCAAAGTCTGTCTTCTCATTTTTGAGCCAGCCTATCCAGAAAAAGGAAAGACAGATAATTAAAACATGAAATTGTTCTTATGAATGAAATGATTCATTCTTTTGTTACTCTTCCCAATTTGCAGATGAGGCTCGGGGATCAAATCACTGTCTCAGAGTTGTCCTGTGAGTGGTGGGTAGAGCTGCTGTCCAAGCTTGGCTCCTTTGGATTTCCAGTCGCACATAGTTGTAGCGATAACCACAACAGCGACAAGTATCTACGAACGCTCACCATGTTGCAGGTGCCATTCTGAGCCCCCCCTTTTTTTTTTAACGATTGTTTATTTTTGAGACAGAGAGAGACAGAGCATGAATGGGGGAGGGGCAGAGAGAGAGGGAGACACAGAATCGGAAGCAGGCTCCAGGCTCTGAGCCATCAGCCTAGAGCCCTACGCGGGGCTCGAACTCACGGACCGTGAGATCGTGATCGGAGCTGAAGTCAGACGCTTAACCGACTGAGCCACCCAGGCGCCCCCCGAGCCCTTTGTATACACCCGGTCATTTTAATCACCACAGCCCTAACTATTGTTGTCTACATTTCATAGATAAAGAAACAGCTACTTGTTTGCTCTATGTTGGGGCACCACAGTTCCACAGGGATCATTGAGACCAAATTTGGCGTTGCTTCATCTTTTTCCATTTACCATTCCCCTTCTATGTCCTTTCCTTCTTATTTACTTCATCCAAGACATACAATGAACACCACTCTCGGTTTGAATGGGTAGAGGTGCAGCAGGTCCAGCAATATCCAAAACATTTTTGAGACGTTGCTTTGCCTGTGTTGACAGTCAATGGATCTTGATCCGGGCAGCACCGTGAGAATTTTTAGTGGATCCTGAGCCCTCTAAGATAGATAGGCTCTACTTTCATATTCCTGAGAACAGAACACTCTGGAAGGGGAGGGGCAGTAAGTGGGAATGGCATTTGGGAGCTGAAGAAAAGCTCCCACTTTGGGGGTTTGCTGTCCAGGAGAGTGTTGCCACACTGCAGTGTCTAAGGAGCCATTGCAAAGCCAAGATGGTGGGCAGTGGGCCCGCTTGATGGGGGACACAGTCTTAGAAGCCTTCAAGGCAGGTTCCGTACTCATCATCAGGATGGGAGCAGACTCGGTGGCTCATCTGAGCTGACAAGACCTCAGCCAGTGGCTGGGAACACGGGCAAGGTTTAGTAGTCTGGAGCAAGTGCCCTGGTCATAGTGAAGCAGATCCCTGGGTCCCTAGCCTTCAGAGGTGTGTTGAATTGGGGGGTGGGGCATCTATTTTAAATAAGAATGAGAAGAGCAAACCAGGACTTGAGGATGATGAACTGTAAACACTGGCGCTACCAAGGCCCACCCTGGACCTCTTGGAGGTCACAGGATTCTCAGAAGCTGCCAACTGGAGAGGACGAGTCTGCTTCTTTACTACTCGGGACCTGGGCACGGCTGAGTCTTGGTGGCTGGCAGTGGTCAATTCTCACGGCTCCCGGAGCCTGAGGTCAGTAGGAGTGGCTACTGAGATTCTTATAAAGTCTCATTACACCCAGAGTTCTGGAAATTTGAGGCAGCATCAGCAGACAATTGAATGAAGAGAATTTCAGTTTTGGTAGAAAGCGGTAATGGGAGAAGAAAACTCTCCTACGTTCGTGGAAAAGGACCGCCTGCCAGTCCAATTTTCGCAGACCTAATCTCATACCGTTGAGATAAAGGTTGGAGGCTAGATTCGACTAGACGTACAAAACAGTGTGAAGGGTATTACTCAGACTTTACAATTTCGCCTTTCTCCGTCTGTACACAGAAAAGTAACAAAAAGGAGCTTCACCAATAATATTAACGCCTGTTGGCTGGCTCTTTCTGTAATTAGATGTGATTCTTGTGTACTTCTTTGTTTCTATAAATTAGAAGAAAATGTCTTTCATATAAACTAACTAGTGTTTCTACGGGGCCCACGAAATGGCTAGAATGTAATAGGCTAACCAGTGCTTTCCCCAGAAGCTATTTTAAAAGCAAAAGAAATAATTCTAAAGAGGCATCATTTCAAATATCACTTTCAAAAAAGATGTACGTATGTATCTCACATATTATGTTCAATATAAAGACATTTTAACAATGTAATGAAATAATTCATGACCTTCTAAAATTGGACCCTGTAGATTATACCTGCTGGCTGTGGCAAGCTGTTAAATGTCAGTTCAATTTGTTTCTTTTACTAAAAGACACAAAAAACTTAGAAGGGAGAAACTTAGCATAATGTAAAATATACACAAATTTTGTATCCCGTGGTAGCCTATGTTTGTTTTTCTCCCTGTTATGGATGAATTTTGTCCCCCTGAAATTCATATGTTGAAGCCCTAAGCCCCAGGTGTGACTGCATTTGGGATGAAGTCTTTAAAGGGGTAATTAAGGTTAAGTAATAAGGTTAAATAATAAGGGGGGGCCCTAATCCAATAGGATTGGTGTTGAGATAAGAAGAGAAAGAGATACCTCAGCTTGACTGTTCTTCTCTTGCTCACTCTCTTTCTGCTTAGGTACAGAGAACACAGCATGTAAGGACACAGTGAGAAAGCCCGGTCAACAAACCAAGGAGAAAGGCCTCACCAGAAACAAGTTCTTCTGGCCTCTTGACTACAGACCCTCAGCCTCCAGAACTGTGAGAGCAGGGGCTCCTGGGTGGCTCAGTCAGCTGAGCATCTGGCTTCGACTCAGGTCATGATCTCACAGTTCGTGAGTTCAAGCCCTGCATCAGGCCCTGTGCTGACAGCTCAGAGCCTGGATCCTGCTTCAGATTCTGTGTCTCCTTCTCTCTCTATGCCCCTCTTCCACTCATGCTCGCTCTCTCTCTCTCTTTCAAAAATAAACATTAAAAGATTTTTTAAAAAGAATAAAAAATAAAACACCCCATCTGGGATATGTCATTACAGCAGCTTGAATAGACTGATACACTTCCATTCAGGTCTCCAGTGAGCAAAAACCTACTGGAGATTATGTCTGGCTTCACCGGTAGTTTTGGCTTTAATTTTTCTTTACAATCATCGAATTCGAGAAATCTGAAGCTAACAAGAATTAAAGGACAATTTAGAGCGAAACTTCCCATTTTTGAATTTTGTCCTTTGGTCACAAGTGGTGGATTTAAAATGAAATTTGAACTTTATGTGGAGTATGTATGATGACAAAACGAAATATCTTCCTCTGCTAGCATCTTTCAGGAGAAGGATAAAAAAAGAAAGTTTAAACATCAGTTCCTTTTGTAACATAATTAATTTGAAGCCAATGCACCACATTGACGATTATGTGTGGCCTATATCTGAATTAAAGAGTGAAAGAGTCATTTATCACATGTGATTCATGATTATTTTCATCTGTTTTTTAAAATATTTATTTATTTTTGGGAGAGTGCAAGCTGGGGAGACGCAGAGAGAGGGGGACAGAGGATCAGAAGGGGACTCTGTGCTGACAAGCTGACAGCAGTGAGATGGATGTGGGGCTTGAACTCACGAACCATGAGATCATGACCTGAGTCAAAGTCAGAGGCTCAACCAAGTGAGCCACCAGGTGCCCCTCAACATAGTTCTAAAACTTGTGAGTTAGGTTGGTCGAAAAGTAGTTAATCTGTATTGCTGGTAGAAATGAGGTGGGAAGGGGGCTCCTGGGTGGCTCAGTCAGTTAAGCGTCTGACTTCGGCTCCAGTCATGATCTCACGGTTCGTGAGTTTGAGCCCCGCATCGGGCTCTGTGCTGACAGCTCAGAGCCTGGAGCCTGCTTCGGATTCTGTGTCTCCCTCTCTCTCTGCCCCTCCCCTGTTCATGCTCTGTCTTTCTCTGTCTCAAAAATAAATAAAACATTAAAAAAAAAAAAGAAATGAGGTGGGAAGGAAAAAGAGCCATGGGTTTGTACATTTCCACTTTTCCTTTTATACAGAAAAACTATTATTTTCCACCTTTTTTTTTTATTTGAGAGAGAGGGAGAGTGACGAGCAAGAAAAGGGGGCAGAGGGAGAGGGAAAGAGAATCCCAGGTAGGTTCCATGCTCAGTGTAGAGTCTGAGGCAAAGCTCGATCCCATGACCCTGGGATCATGACCTGAGCTAAAATCAAGAGTCAGATGCTCAACTGACTGAGACACACAGGCGCCCCAGTTTTCCGCCTTTGTATCCCCATTGGATATAGAGGTATTTATGAGTCGAGACATGTATTTATGGATAAGCCTAGGACAATAACCTATCTATAATTCCAAGGAGTCTATGGAAATTGAGTGGGAAGAATAAGGTGGGGGCAGGAGGTAGTTTTGTTCACCTGGGTTCCACCATTAACTTTTTGTTCTGGAGACTTCATCTCTGTCAGCCCAAATCCCAGGCAACCTAACCTCTTAGAAACAGGATTCAACGGCCACTCATGCACAATAATACATAACAAAATGTTGTCTATTTTGTATTTATAAAGTCATAAAGCTCATTTAATAAACCAAAATATACTAGTTACATAAAGAGAAAAAAAAATCAATAAATTTGTCTTTTCCTCATTTTCACTCCCAAATTCAATCCCTTGAATTTACTAGTTTGATATTTATTGTTCCCGGTGTCTTGTCTTGTCATTCTGTACTATTACCCTAACATTCATGTGACAAAGCATATGCTGTTCTCAGTAATATTCCTCATCAGTGAGTCTAGGTCTGACTCATGCTTTGTAAGAGCTGGTGAACCCACCTCGGCACAAAGTGCCATAATTTATTCAATCCTTTTACTGTTCATGGGATTAGGATTGTTTCCTTTTTTTCTATTAAAACAATTTAGCAATAACCATCATTGTGCATAGTATGTTCATTTTGGTAGTTATATCTTCTTAAAGCTATAATTTGTGGACCATACGGTCTTCACGTTTTATGTTTAAGTCAATCATGCCAGTTACTTATCAAAAAGGTTGTAGCAGTTTTGTTTCCCGTTTCCCATAATTGTGTATTTATCTCTCTCTATCTTTCGATCAATCAGTAAATCTATCTTATTTTTGGCAAGAAAATCAGTGTTCTCAGTGTTACCTCTATCTGTTGGGATTCAGAGATAGTTTTGTTCTAGGGGCACCTTTGGCCAATGTTCCAATGTGGTGGCATAAGAGGGAGATAATCCTTGGAAAATGTATCTTAGGAAAAACAACAGGAACCCATTCAGAGATAGAATTTTTGTACTGAGTGAAAACAAGTAAGTGCTCCATTCAGTGAGTTGCTCTGAATGGAAAAAACATTCTGATTTAAAAGCCACTGCTATTATTTTCTCCATAAAACTATAATTTTAAAAATGCCTAACCCACCCAATGGTTTCCTGTATTCTCTAAAAGTTTAAAAAAATATATAACAAAGGAAAAGGTCCAGTCTTGAAGTTCCTTAATTTTATAAACAATATTATATCTTTAAAATGCTACCCTTCAGCCAGAAATGACTCAGTTCACATGCCTGGAAATGTTAATCACCCTTTTCTTCAGGTAACCTTTCAGGAGTCCTTACTCAGGTGGCTTATAATTATAGCCCTTAAAGCTCAGTCTTTCTCTCTTTGAAGTTAGGTCATAATACAACTGTAAAAGCCAGAAAGGAGTATTTCTTATTTTTGGTCAAACCAGTCTTACAAAGCCTGAGCAAATAATTGTGTTTACCGGGATGAATTTTAAGGGGGAAAATGTACCTACAGCCTAGATTCTTATAAAGGATATTCTTTTGGGGACTTCCATTAGGCATCTGAGAGACACCCAAAAAGACCACTGGTGAATGTGGAGCCCAAGATTTCTTAGTAGTGGGGCACCCACACTCACTGACTACACTTTGGAACAGATTTGTGATGAACAATTAGTCATAATGCCAGCTTAGTTTACCACACCTCAGGTAGATAGACTCCTTAAAACATAATAATGAAAATAGACTTTGCTCTATGCCTATTATTTGCTTGTTTGGAGAAGAGTTTTTTTCCCATTTTCCCCCCTTCTTTAGTCTTCATTTCAGTACTCAGGAAGTTTCCATGTTCTTGAGCCCTCGCTGAGTCTGGACTTTGGGCAGGCGCTTGATTCAGTGTTTTGGTTTTCTCACCCACAGCCTGAAGTTAAAAGCATGAACTCAGCTCAGAGAAGTGATAAAAGAACTTGTAAGACAGAGAAGGAAATACTACCTCCTAATGACAACATGGCTGTCTTTTGAATAAAGGGAATGTGTGTTCTGTATTCTGTATCACTCTTGTTTTCAACTTCTTTTTTTATAAGCAGATGCATTTGATGCAAAAGTAATCTGAAACAAATCCTCTGCAATATGAAGCCTGAGTTCACCTTCAAGTCTGACAGGATCTTCCATGCCTGACGCCCTCTCTGCGCTTCCTCTCTTCCCAACATTCCTGCTTTGTGCCGCTCGCTTCATCTGTGGTTACCATGCTGCCTGTAATTAAAAATCAGCCCTACTTCCTATTCTTGTGTCTAGCTCTTCCACAGGATTGTAGATAAGGACTTCGTGCACCAAATGTTCCCTTAAGGCGACACTGCTTCTCAGGTAGACATACAGCTAAGACCAGAGGAGACAGTGAAGTCATGCCTGGTAAGTTCTTAATGGCGACACTTCTCAGAGTATACTACAGCTAAGCCAGATTCCTCAGGGATGTGGCTGATTAAACGAGCAAACAAAAGCAGACACTTAACAACTGCAGGCAGAGTCTGAGATTTCTAAATGCTTCTATAAGACACAAGAGAAGCACAATACTTAGGGACACGGTACCTGAAACAGTAATAGTGTGGGGATGTAAAAGGGACTATCACAGACTATTCAAATCCAGACACAAAAGGACAAAAGGACCCTCCAGTGGACCGCTACAGTGGTCTTCTTAGCTACAGATTGTTATCCATTTTGTGTGTGTGTGTGTGTGTGTGTGGCAAGCAAAGGGAATTAGTATTAGTATATACAGCATACTGTATATAATATACATATAAAAATATAGACCTTTTTTTTTTTTTGAGAGAGAGACTGTATAAGCAGGGGAGGTAGGCAGAGGGAGAGAGAGAAAGAATCTTAAGCAGGCTCCACACTGAGTGTGGAGGCTGATGCAAGGCTCAATCCCAAGACCCTGGGATCATGACCTGAGCCAAAATCAAGAGACAGATGCTCAACCGACCAAGCCACCAGGGCACCCCTAAAAATATAGACATTTTAACACCACACTGTAGATTCAAATTTTTTGGCACAAAACTATCTAATTTTATAAAAGTTAACTTGTGCTGGCATTGCTGTAGTGAGCCACCTTAACTGTCTAGATTCTGATACGTGACCAAGAGGATAGTGTTTGGAGTAGACAAAATCAGGCGATCAGAAGACTCTTCACTGGTGTTTACAACCTTTTCTAGACTGCACCTGACATCTAGGAGCTGCACAGTATTTAAAAAAGAGATCTGGTGCTCAAATAAATTTGGAAATTACTGGGTTAAATACTACATTACCATTATCTTTACAACAGAATCATTCAGAGATTAAAACTGAGGTACACATCATGAATTTCCTAAAGACAGATGCATTCTGATACTTGCTCGTCCAATTTTGTTTGGCCATGTGAAGTCTTCCTAGGAGGACAAGGGCAAATGCTGCATTGCACAGCTCAGGACTCTTCTACTTCACTACAGAAAAAGACATCTATTTCTTTTCTAGCCTAGCTTGAAAATGAATTTGCTCTTGAGTCTGGACTGGTATTTTCTCCAAATTCATAGACTCTATAACATCATGAAAAATAAATTTGTCTTTCTGAAAAGAGAATACTGCCTGCTGTGTTACACAACAAAAACTAATTGATTTGGGATAGGAAAAAAATTCAATAACAATATTCAAAATACATATTTTTAAATGCCACATTTTGAAATGTAACCATGATATTCTAGGATACACTCTTGAAAATCTAATGAGCTCCTGAAACTGTAGTTTGATAAAATCTCAACCTCTTAAATATTTGGAAAGGTCAATTTTGATGTGATGAATTACAATTTTGGCAATTCCTATTGTACAGCTGTTCTTGGGAAATAGAATACTGTTGGGGGTGCAAGCAACAGATTTAATCAGCTCCCCTGGAGCTTTTCTTGTTAAATATCTTTCAGAAAATGCTCAAGTGTTCTGAGTTAGTATGGCTTTTCCCTACTGGATTGAACAGTATCTTTGGTAGGTAAAAGGTTAACACATACCGCCTTCTCATAACCAAGGCTATATTCTTGTCTTTCCAGATCAGAAGCAGCCTGAAGAATCCCCAGAGTCACAACAGTGATGCTTCAAGACTAAGGGAGTGCTTTCATTAGAAAGAAGTGTCATTTCTCCCCAGGGAGCTGGGCAATGGGAGGAGCTTATTCCTGACTGATGGCTGATGGCATGAAGGCATTTGTATTTTTCCCTAGAGAGGGCCATCTGGAGTTCACAGAGATGGTTTCCTTCTAGTAACACCCATTTTATTGAGATCGCCCCCCAAAAACGTGAGCAAGATGGGGGGAGAAGAAAACAATTAGACTGAAATAAAACTACGAGTCATTCAAAAAAAAAACCCATGAGAATTATTAATTAAGAAATAGTCAACCAACCCTGTGTGTTAACTACACAGGAATTAAAATAATAATTTTTAAAAAGACAAAAAAAAAAAAAGAAATAGTCAACCAAATAATAACTCTTGAAAAAAATATATCAACTTTTCCCATATTATGAAGACTAGACAGAAGTGAATACTTTTCAAGCTAATAGAAGGGTATTTTTATTTGAATCTAATATCTTTGTATTCCATTTTGCTTTTCAAAATTCTGTTGATCCTATTATATCTGAGATATTCATTACGTTGAAAAAGATGACATGAAGTTTTGGCAATTAAGTACTCAACTAAGGATTTAAAAATACTCTATATGTAAATGCTTCCGTAATCCATGAAATCATCTCCACCTTTGCATGAATTAAAGCACAGTTTTCCTTCAACCACATGGAGTGCCAGCCATTCTGGGAGAGCACAGGTTTTACTGGATGAGGGAAAAACTGGACATTTTGACTGCCTGTGGTAGACAAGAGGAGTCACTGGGAATCTGGGGTACAGCAAAAGACAAGACATTTAAACTTAGGTTCAGGATTTATTTTTCTCAAGCCCAGTGTGAACCTATTCTGTGCATAAGCATTAACATTATAACCATTATTTCTGTGTCTTCCTAGCGGGACTCGACAATCAATCTCCCACATATACAACGTGATGAATCCTTAACTTGGATTTTTATTTGTTTGTTTTTTTATTTGAGAGAGAGAGAGAGAGAGAGAGCGAGAGCGAGCATGGGCAACGGAGAGGGGCAGAGGCTTCATCTCATGAGCCATGAGATCATAACCTGAGCCAAAATCGACAGTTGGATGCTCAACCGACTGAGCCCCCCAGGCTCCACCTTGGAATTTTATTTGAAATTTCACATTATAGAGAATACTGTTGTCTTGCATCTTTTGGTTATTCATTCTAATAATGTTATCCAATTGATATTTTTATTTGCTTAGTTGTAAGAAATCAGTAAGATTGCACATACTTTTGAAATAATTAGAAACTTGGTCTTTAAGAAAGTACAGGCCAGACACAGAGGCACTGCAGCGACCTGACTCTTCTTTTTCTCTTAAATGAGATACTGCATACTTCTTAATTACTGCTGTCATGACTTTACATTTCTGATTAGTGATTAGAGTCATTAATGTGGAGAGAGTGGGTCTCATTGCCCGTGTGCATGTATGTGTAAAAGAAAGAGACAGCAATAGAGAGTAAGAAACACACAAGCAGAAAGACTGACAGAGGGAGAGAGACAGACTGACACACAGACAGATGGACACATACCCAATGACTGACATTTGTTTTTATTCTCTTACGGCCCCTTTAGTTTCATTTCTCTTTACCTACAGATCTTTCATCAAGTAACATCACTTGTTTTGAGACCTGTAACTCCTTAGGCTTCAACTTTTTGTCCATGTGCATGAGGCTGACCGTGAATAGTGCTGTATTATGTGGTACCTGAGATTGGGAGATTTTTAGAATATATAATCTGTGTGATACTCATTTTTCTATAACTACAAACCCTATGTCTAAATATGCATAAAGCTATATGTTGTCTTAATTCTACTTAAAAAAAAATCACAGCACTTTGTTGCTCTGAAATGGCTCGTTCTCCTCCAGCTCACTCGTGGCTCCTTAGCGATGATCAGTAAAGTGGCAGAACTGGCCTTAAGAACGACCGCGCGTTCAGCCTTTGCTTCCTGTGTGCACAGAGGTGAAATCTGCACCCAGCTCGGCAAAAACTTGTGTTTGATGAGCTGTCACATCAGCTCTTTGTTGCCTGTCACGTCCTCCCAGCACCACGGGGACAGCCACAGGGAGGATGCGGTGAGGACGCCCCAAGTCACATCGGCCTATTTTGTGCTATGCTTTTAGGGCGCATTCTCCTAGTGTCGAGTTCATGGTCAGAGAAGCGGATTAGCTTAGCCGTATAGCATCTGACGGACTCCAGACGGTCCTCAGGAACTACCTCTAATTCTCATAAGAACTCTATGCCAAGGTGTTCTTATCCTCCCTGCCCCTGAGAAGGGAAAATCAAGGTCTGGAAGGGAAGCTGACTCAAGATGACCCAGGTAGTAAGTGCCAGTGGCCGAGTTTGAAGCCGGACCGTGCGGCTCCACGGCTGGGGCGCTTAACCGCTGTGCTTTTCCACACCACTGCCAGCTCACACCACAGGGAAACATTCAGTGGGGACAAAGTTCCATCGTGGTTCCGGACATTTAATGTGAGACAACGGGCAGCATTTCCTTAAGTGCATCCTGTAGGAAATGGAAAAAAAAAAATGATGGAGAAGGAAAAAATGAAACAACTAGAAATCAAACTGCTTGTGAATGATACCCTGTCAGACCGACATTTCTCAGTGTGTAATGAAGAGTGGGGTTGGCAGGCAGTGAGGAATAGGCCGGTTTCTGTTATCTGTGGGTTTGATTGCTTTTTCCTTATCTGTCTGAGGAAGACGGCATGCAATTTACAGAAGAGGGAAAAACATATTTTCTGCTTTAAGGAAGAGTTCTAAATGCAAAACTCAGAAAATGTTGATACCCTTGATTCATCAGAAGTGGCCGTTCAAGACACAAAAATGCTCTCTACAGCTATATGCCAAATAATAAAATCACCTAATAATTAGGCAAGAACTGCTAAATTAGATGTGGTATTATGTCTCGTGACATACTAATTAAAATAAAAATTAAAAATCTGGCCCATGTCTTCTACGAGTCTCCTCTCTAAGAAAGTCAGGGCAGTAGGAATTATGATTATCCCTCTGATATGACAAAACACTCAGATTTATGATTTAAAATAAAGACATGGTGTTTCCATCTCTGAATATCTTTAAGCAGAGAGAGTTTATTGTCAGATTCATGAAGACATGGTAAAGGGAAAGAACCAATTTAGAAACCCGTGAGAGCAATCCCACCTCCATGACCCAACGATTAAGTTATTTTACGAATGACTCCATGTGTATAAACTCAATCCTGTAAATTAGAATTTTATAAATTGTACTTAGAATTCTTTAAATCTGTGAGAATTTTCTCTTCATTTTTCATCAACATCAATATCACACATTTAATATTGAGAGAGAGAGAGAGAGAGAGAGAGAGAGAGAATGCATGAGTAGGGTAGGGGCAAAGAGAGAGAGAGAGAGAGACAATCTCAAGCAGACTCCACACTCAGTGCAGAGCCCCATCAGGGGCTCTATCCCATGACTGTGAGATCAGTACATGAGCCAAAATCAAAAGTTGGGTGGTTAACCAACTGAGCCACCCAGGTGCCCCAATATCACACACTTCTTAATTATAACCCATTGACAATAAATTTTAGTAGACTTGTCTGAATTTGCCATGTTATGAAATTTTGTCTACAGAAATGGTCAATCTTAAATTTTCTCTTGGATGCAAAACATGTCACTTACAAAATTTGGATTTACAGGCGTCTGGTTGGTTCAGTCTCCAGAGCACGCAACTTTTGATACCCGGGTCGTGAGTTCGAGCCCCACCTTAGGCATAATGGTTACTTTGAAAAAATAAAGTCTAGGGGCGCCTGGGTGGCGCAGTCGGTTAAGCGTCCGACTTCAGCCAGGTCACGATCTCGCGGTCAGTGAGTTCGAGCCCCGCGTCGGGCTCTGGGCTGATGGCTCGGAGCCTGGAGCCTGTTTCCGATTCTGCGTCTCCCTCTCTCTCTGCCCCTCCCCCGTTCATGCTCTGTCTCTCTCTGTCCCAAAAAAAAAATAAATGAAAAACGTTGAAAAAAAGAAAAAATAAAGTCTGGATTTATCCAATGTTTAAAGAATTGTCTATTTATATGATATTATACTACTTCCATTGTCTATTTATTCTATTTACATGTTAGAAAAATTAGCACATGAGTGCATGGTACTCAGTGAATTTAATGCATAAGAGCTTGGTTTAGAATTCATAGATTTTTCCAGTAAGCTTAACTTTGTTTTCTTTTCTCCTATACATTTTGATATTTCCACTACTTAGAACGGGCAACAAAGCTAGCACTCAAATTTGTTTATTTTATTTATACAAAGGTTAATTTGGTGACAGAAAAATCATTAACATCCATAACTTTTTTTAAAAGAAAATTTCCAAGCCTTTAACAGAGATCTAGAGTTTGTACACTCAGACCAGACAGTCCAGATGTGAAGTGAAGTGAGTCCTAACTCTGCCCCCTACTCATTCGTGACTTTGGGCAAATGTCTTTCCTTTCTTTTACTAGGCTTTCTCATTTCTAAATGGGGTCACATTAGTACACTCATGGTGTTGTGAGGACCAAAGTATTTAATGTATGTAAAGACCTTAGAATGATTTAGAATAATGCCTGGCAAGGAAAAGTGCTATTCACTTTTAGCTTTTACCATATCTATATAAAGCTACAAGGTTTTATAAATACATAAGAGATCAGGAACAGCATCAAGGAGAACTTGATAACTATGGCATAAAAAAGGGGACAGAAATACACCATTTCATGAGAAATTGTAATCTAATATATAGAAGACATAGGCATTAAAAAAATAAGAGGCATAAATAATGATAGTACAGTTTTTTTCTGTTTTAGAGAGACGGAGAGCACAAGTATACAAGTGTAGAGGAAAAGGGTAGAGGAAGAAAAAGAGAGAGAGAGAGAGAGAGAGAGAGAGAGAGAGAGAGAGAGAGAATCTTAAGCAGGCTCCATGCCCAGCACAAAGCTTGACTCAGGCCTTGATCTAACAATCCTGAGAACATGACCTGAGCTGAAATCAAGAGTCAGATGCTTAACCGACTGAGCCACCAGGTGCCTCCTGATACCATAGTGCTTGGAGCATACACAGTAAAACAAGAGATGATTCATATGTTGAATCAATTTAAAAAGCATTAATTTTAAAAGTTATAGAACTTTGGGGCAGCTGGGTGGCTCAGTTGGTTAAGTGTCCAACTTTGGCTCAGGTCATGAACTCGCGGTCTGTGAGTTTGAGCCCCATGTCGGGCTCTGTGCTGACACCTCGGAGCCTGAAGCCTGCTTTGGATTCTGTGTCTCCCTCTCTCTGCCCCTCCCCTGCTCATGCTCTGTCTCTCTCTGTCTCTCAAAAATAAATACACGTTAAAAAAAGTTACAGAACTTTAGTTTGATGAATTTATGGGTGAAAGTTTAAATAGCATCAAATTAGCTGTAAATTCTAGCTTATAGAACTTTACATGAAATATATGAAGAACTATTAACACTCAATAATAGAATGAACAGCCCAAGAGAAAATATGAACAATACGATAAAAAAGATTTTATCAGACACTTCACTAAAAAAATATATACGAATGGCACATAAGCAACATGAACAGATGCCCAAGGTCATTAGCCATTAGGGAAATGCAAATAAAAATAAATACCAGTATCCATCTGCTAGGAGGACTAAAATGAAAAACACTGACCACAGTGAGAGTTAGCAAAAATGTAGAGCACCTGGGACTTTCATTTGCTACTGGGAATGTAAAACCTATAACCACCTTGAAAAACAGTGTGTCAATTTCCTAACAAGTTCAACATATACCTACCATATGATTCAGACATTTTGCTCCTGGGTATTAACCTAAGAGAAAAGGAAGCATTTTCTATGCAAAGATATGTACACACTATTCACAGTAGTTTTTTTTTTTTTTAATAGTTCAATGCTGGAAACAGCCCAAATGTCTACTAAGAGGTGAATGGATAAATAGTAGCATATCAGCATACTTGAATACTAATAAGCAACAGAAAAGAAGAAACTACTGATGCGCATAAAAGTATGAGGAAATCTCAAAATAATTATTCTGAGTGAAAGAAGCTAGATCAAAACAGAGTACCCATTATGTGATTCCATGTGTATAAAATTCTAGAAAATGCAAACTGAGCTATACTGCCAGAAAGCACATCAGTGGTTGGTTGATGACAGGGAATTAAGGGTGAATGGAGAATGGAAAGATTGCAAAAAATTACATTACAAAACATTACAAAGTGACAAAACATTCTCAGTGTCTTGTTTTTGTTGATGGCTTCACAAATGTATATATTATGTCAAAACTTCAACCTAGTTGCTTTAAATATGTGCAGTTCGGAGATTCAATTATGTTTCAATACAGCTGGAAAAAAATAAAAAAAATCCACTGTATGTTTCAATTTATTGTATTTTCCAATGTCCTGCAATGTATGCGATAGAAAATAAAGAAAAAGTGAGGCTCTATAAGAAAAATGATTTTGGCTGAACTGCTATCTATATAGTATGTCAAATTTATTTGTGAGGTTAAAATTTTTCTTTAAGCAAACCTTATGTATGCCTAACAGTTTTGCACTAAAAACCTTTGTCCTGGTGAAAATCGCCACATTTTCCCCAGAACTGAGTAACGGGACTAATCAACTTTGACTTTCATTAATGTTTCTGCCCATGTGTTACTGCTTACTGGTACCCATGGTCACTATCTGCATTTGCAAGGTGATATTATAAAGCACCAAACGGGGGCCTGGGTGGCTCAGTCCGTTAAGGGTCCTGACTTCGCCTCAGGTCGTGATCTTGCCATTGGAGTTCGAGCCCTGCATGGGGCTCTGTGCTGACAGCCCAGGTCCTGGAGCCTGCTTCCGATTCTGTGTCTCCCTCTCTCTCTGCCCCTCCCCTGCTCACACTCTGTCTTTCTCTCAAAAATAAGGAAGCATTAAAAAAAAATAAAGTACCAAACGAACTTGTCCATATTCTAAGCCACAGAACTATCAAGGTTTATTATTTTATGGTTTGGCAAGTCAGTTCTGGCACTTTCTTGCAGGTGAAAGTATCTATGTTAGCTCTCTTAGAGCGTACAGAACAATTAAAACAGATGGAAGTATTTAGAAGGACATATTCTTGCCAGCAAGGATTTTGTCAGAGCTGCTCTTTTCTGAAACTCAAAATTATTAAAGTCCACAAAAGTTTATTTAAACAATAAGTATGTGGGGAACATTTTCCAAAACAACCTTTGAACAAAGTAGGTACATGTGATAAGCACATAAAGCTGGCAGAATTATTTAATCCTGCATTTACCATGATATTTACCAAGAAACTTCAGCCAGTGAGTGATAAATGAGTTTGATTCATTTATAACTAAATGATTTCAAAATAGAATTATATATAAACTTCAAAGTTTATCCACAACAAAAATTATATTTAAGTTAAGGTGCAGTTTATTCTGTTTATTATCATACAGAGTGGGGCTTATTAAATAAAGGAACTCAGGACCTCAGAAAGTCTGAAAACTACTTTGTTTATTAATACATACTTGGTCATTTCTTCCAGTGAAAAAGCATCTTCCTTTAAAAGTAAATACATAAACTCTTAGGAGCCCATGGGAAGCCACCTAATGAAAGGTTTCCCCAATTCTAAACACAAATAAAAGAAGGCATAATTATGTTACAGTCTTAAAACAGAATGCAGGCAATAATGTGAAGCATGTTTTCATTATCAAGTTAACAGAATAGATAGTTTCCTTTGCTGTGTAGAAGCTGTATATGTAGTTCGATGTAGGTCCACTTTATTTTTCCTTTTGTTGCCTTTGCTTTTGGCATCAAATCCAAAAAATCTTTGCCAACACCAATGTCAAGGAGCTCACCAGCTATGTTTTTCTTCCAGAAGTCTTATGGTTTCAAGTCGTACATGCAATCTTTAATCCATTTTGAGTTGATTTTTGTTTATATGATAGGGCTGTTTCACTCTTTTGCACATGGCTGTCCAGTTTACCAACACCATTTATTGAGACTGTCCTTTCTCCAGTACATTCTCAGCTACTTTTTCGTAAATTAATTCACCACATATGCTTGGGTTTATTTCCTGGTTCTATATTCTATTCCATTGATCTATGCCTGTGTTTTTTTTTTTTTTAATGTTTATAATGTTTATTTATTTATTTTGAGAGCAAGAGAGAAAGAAAGCAGGGAAGGGGCATAGAAAGAGGGAGAGAGAGAATCCCAAGTGGGCCGTGTACTGGCTGCACAAAGCCTGACATGGTGCTTGATCTCATGAACTATGAGATCATGACCTGAGTCAAAATCAAGAGTAGGACGCTTAATCAGCTGAGCCATCCAGGCGCCCCAGATCTATATCTATGTTTTTATGTCAATATCATATTGCTTTGATAACTTAGCTTTGCAGTATAGTCTGAAATTTGAAAGTGTGATCTCTCCAACTTTGTCTTCTGTCTCCAGATTGCTTTGGCTACTCAGAGTCTTTTGTGATTCCACGCAAATTTTAGAATGGTGTGTTCCATTTTTGGTAAATGCCATTGGAATTCGAATAGGGATTGCACTGAATCTGCAAATTGCTTTGGGTAGTATGAACATTTTAATAATTTTAATTGTTCCATCCCATGAGCACAGAATATCTTTTGCTTGTGTCTTCTACAATTTCTTTCATTCAATGTCTTATAGTTTTCAGTGTATAGATCTTTCACCTCCTTGGTTAAATTTATTCCCAGGTATTTTATTTTTTTAATGCAACTATAAATGGGATTTTTTTTTCTTAATTTCGCTCTTAGTTTGTTGTTGGTGTACAGAAAAGCGACTGGGTTTTGTACACTGGTTTTGTATCCTGCAGTTTTACTGATAGAGTTATTAGTTCTGAATTTTTTTTGGTGGAATCTTTAGGGTTTTCTAGATATCACATCATTTCATCTGCAAATAGAGGCAATTTTATATTTCCCTTTCTTATTTGGATGCCTCTTATTTATTTTTATTGCCTAACTGTTTTGGCTAGGACTTCCAGTACTATGTTGAGTAGAAGTGGTGAGAGTGGGTGTCTTCCTCTTCTTCCTGATCTTCGAGGAAAAACTTTCAGTTTTTTTTCAATGTTGAGAATGATGCTAACTGTGGACTTGTCATATATGGGCTTTATCATGTTATGAGATCTTCCCTGTACACTGAGTTTGTTGAGAGTTTTTATCAGAATGGATGTTGAGTTTTGTCAAATGCTTTTGCTCTGCATTTATTGATATGATCATATGATTTTTATATTTCAGTTTGTTAATGTAGTGTATCACATTGAGGGCTGATGAGGTTGAACCATCCTTGCATGCCTGGAATAAATCCCACTTGATCTTATACTTTCAAATTTTACAACCATGACTTGCAGTGAAAAAAAAATTTTCAAATAAATCTAAGGAACGCATGCTAACTTTTGTGTATTTTTCAGGTCAAGTAATAAATTCCAAAATTAATTTGTGATACACACACATATAACAGAAAGGTTGATTTAAACGGAGTCTTTTTCATTTTAGTTTTTCATATTGGTGGCATTCCACTGAGATAAATAATTTAAATGGAAAAATAAAATCACTTTCTTGTAACAAAAAGAAGCTAAGTCAGAATTTTATTTTTTTCTGCCAACATTCTAAGTTATTGAAGAAACTGATCCCACCATTAATAAGGGTCCTACAGGTACTTCTCTTTTCCTTGGGGACATAAAATCAAGGATACAGGCAGCCTCCACCCCAAGAAGCCGTTGTTCCAGCCAGATGCCTATGTATTTGTTAAAGGGAACTAGACAACTCTTTTTTAACAATCAAAATAGATCTAGCAGCACTTGCTGTACAGCTGTCTTATGCTAGGCATTATTCGAAGCTCCTTAAATGTATGAATTCATCTCTCACCACCACCCGATGCAGGATTACTGCCTTACTCTTCTCCTTGCACAGGTGAGGCCAGGGGCCCAGAGTGATCCCTGGCTCTAGGGAAAGAATGAGTTTAGCCTGTTGGGCTGGCCCATAGCACATGAACTTTTTTTTTTATCATTCTGCTGATCTGGGAACCTTTTTTTGCTGTTTAAGTTTAGAAAATAATACATTTCCACCTAAATGGAACCTGAGTGGCAAGAGGGAAGAGAGGCCAAGTGGATGAGAGTAAGAAGCCAGTGTTCCTTCTCAGAGGGCATGTAGGATAGGACTGCAGTCAGGAGGCTCACATTTTTGGGTGCAATCCTGTTTATGTAATGGTACATTGTTTGATGGTCTTAAGGGCATCTAGGGTGCATAGAAGACACTACTTAGAGGTTGACTTTGGATTTAAGAATTAATTTTCTTTTTTTTTTAACGTTATTCATTTCTGACAGAGAGAGACAGAGCATGAGCGGGGGAGGGGCAGAGAGAGAGGGAGACACAGAATCTGACACAGGCTCCAGCCTCTCAGCTGTCAGCACAGAGCCTGACGTGGGCTTGTGGGCTCAAACTCACGGACTGTGAGATCATGACCTGAGCTGAAGCTGGACACTTAGCAAACTGAGACACCCAGGCACCCCAAGATTTAATTTTTGACTCATTAGAGTTACAAATCAAAATCATGGCTTTCTTAGGCATTCTACTTAGCCACCACCTCTACACCCCATGAATGTGGTAACTTTAGCAATTAATTTAGAGTAGTCTCAAGGTTGTAGGTTTCAGGATGCGTTTATATGCTCAAAAATAACACCAATCAGCTGTTCTTTATGTTAATTATACCTATAAATATTTACTGTATTAGAAATAAAAACTACAAATTAAAAAAATTAATTCACTTAAAAAATAAATTGACCCCCCAAATTAGCATGAATGATTTATCTTTCAGTGAAAAATAACGACTTTCCAAAGCAAAAAAAATTTCAGTAAAAAAGTGGCATTGTTTTACATTTTTGCAAATCTCTTTAATGACTGGCTTAACAAAAGACAGCTGGATTCTCCTATTTGCTTCCGAATTCTGTCTGTTGCAATATCGCACTTGGGGAAGCCTCTGGGCGAGTCCACTGGACATGCTGAGGCAGCAAGAGTGAAAAGGCAAGTAGTCTAAAATTTTAGCAGTGTTATGAAAATAGTTTTGACCATGTGAAATCCCTAATGGACCTGGGGACCCCACAGAATCCCAAGGCACGCCTTGGAAACTCACAGCAGTGATGACCTTGAATGCTGTTTGTTACCAACTGATATGTCTAATCCTTTTTAAGTGTCACAAATGCCCAGATGAGAAACTTCCCTAAGCACATAAGTAGTTCTCATGCATTTAATAAGTTAACCTTATAAATGCCACAAACCTTAAGTTATCTTAAACATTCTAATGAAGAACATAAACTTGGTTGAGATTTCTGCCCCAAATCCCAAGTTTAAATGGTTATATATTTTAAACTGGAATTATCAGGCTGTAATTACACTAGGGTGACCTTAAAATTACATGTCTGTAAGTTACCAGTTGTGCACAGATTCTCCTTTAAACAAAAATATTAGCATTATGGTTTTGATTCT
This sequence comes from Panthera leo, assembly GCF_018350215.1. Classification (NCBI taxonomy): domain Eukaryota; kingdom Metazoa; phylum Chordata; class Mammalia; order Carnivora; family Felidae; genus Panthera; species Panthera leo. The sequence goes on from NC_056689.1 coordinate 9,373,611, forward strand.
CTTAAACATTTATATTTTAATTCCCTATCTTCTCAGAGGTGAAAAGTGCTTGCTTTCTAGGGAAGACAACCATCTTCTCAGTCTCATTGGGATTCCCTTTGACATGTTCCTTTGGCCAATGCTTTCAAGGGATTTTGTTAGCTGATCTTATGAGAGGTACTAGACTCCACATGGTCAATATATCAATGGCTCTGTACCATCAAGAAGGAGAAAGAATGTAGCCCATAACCCTACATGGGCATGACCTATTTTTTCCTTCTATTGAAAAGTCTAATACTCTCACACAGGCTGGTGGCTTGATTGGATTTTGAATACGACTGGATCTTAAACTATGTAAATGTCTTCTTACCTAAGGACCTTTGAATTTGAAAATAATTCATTCATCCACATTATCTGGACTATGCAAACGTACAAGTATTTAAACTCATACCTGATAAAATTTTGGATTACTCATGTGGCTCTTCCTGGCATAAAAACCAGTGTTACTCAACCTATATATGATCTCTTGAGATACAGAATTCATCCTAACTTTATAAAAATAGTATTAAATCAAATTTTTCTATTAAAAATCTTATTCATTAAAGGGAGCACTTTGATTGAAAATAAAGAGACCTTAATGAAATTAACGCATATAATCATAGACTAACAAGGTAAAAAGGAAGGAATTCACTCTGCAATTAAACAGTCTAACAATCTTTAAACGGCACAAAAATTTAAAAATATCATTTGGCATTCCATTTTCCCCAACTGTACCATTTCAGAGGAAAATGAGCTGCAAATCCCTGGATTAAAGGAACAATAAACGTATCCGAATACTCTGATGCTAGAATGTTGTAGAGGACACCTACGTTGGGACCGACTTCTCTGGGACTATCCGTAAGCCACAGAAACCAAGCCTCTGTCTGGAGACCCACAGTCTGTCACTTCATGAGAGGGCAGTTGCTGTCTGACATGCAGAGAGCCAGCCAAGATGCACGTGGCTCTAGACAGGAGTCTTAGACAAGTAAGCATAATGTTAGACATATTGTCAGAGACTGGAGAGGATCTTTCCATTTTTTAATCATTTCAGTCCTATCTGAAGAGAGGTGGAAATATGTTCAAGAATTCATCAAGCCCGGGAAATACAGGAAGGGGCTAGATGAAATGAATGTCATGGACAAACACCATGGCAGTATTCTCAGTATTCTGAAGTTGTAATTAGTGAAACTGACTTTGTTCTGGTTGCTTTTCCTTGATTGAAAAAAACAACTAGCCTCAGTTTTCCCAGATGGGCTAAGAGTTTGCTATTCCACTTGAATTTCATTAAGTTTCCAATTTAATAAATGCTACTTCTTAAGGTGCAAATAATCACCATCTCTCATGCACAGAGCACAAAAGCATGGGCAGGAAATGTTTAATCCATCATCTGAATCTCTAACTTGAACCACAAAGATGTTTGTTTGTTTGTTTGTTTGTTTTTAAAGTTTATTTTTATTTACTTTAAGAGATATAGAGAGCAAGCAGGGGAGGGACAGAGAAAGAGGGAGACAGAATCCCAAGCAGGCTCAACACCACCAGTGCGAGATGGGCCTTGAACCATGAGACCATGACCTGAGCCGAAACCAAGAGTTGGATGCTCAACTGACTGAACCACCCAGGTACCCCTCACAATGTTTAATTCAAAGGAAAAGGATTTTCCCAAGGAGAGAAATTTTTAACACTGTATTTCAATTTACAAATTTACGTATTATGGATCTTCTTCATTTTTACTAACATATAACTAGGTAACCTGTGGTTCTTATTCGAGTTCATCTTTTACTACATTGTTGAAGCCTCATAATACCATTGAGGAAAATCAAACAGAATTTGGGCCATAAACTACCATCTCCAGTAGCAAATGTCTAAGTTATAGAAAATTACTTATAGTTCTAATTTTCACTCCCAACAGAACTTAATGTAAAGCTATTCATTTTTTATTATGAAATTTATTGTATCTATAGACTGTCCGTAATGTGTTTATATAATGTGTGTGTGCGTGTGTGTGTGTGTGTATGTGTGCATGCATGTGTGTTTACATGTGTGTGTGTTATGTGTGCATAAAGGTAAAAGAAAAACACCCATGCACCCATAACTCAGCTTACCTTTGAGGTTCCCTATCAATCTGTCTACATTAATCATATAAGGCTATCTTTCATGGGGAATTAATATATTTTCTCTGGTAAAGAAGAAAGTCAGTTTCTAGATGCAGATTCAAAAAGAACAAAAGAAAAACCATTGGTTATAAGAAGGTCAAACTCAGAGCTCATTGGCTTACTATCCATGCTTACTTACTTACTTAAATTATTTATTTATTTAATTCATTGTCAATTTGATATAATTCATTGTCAAATTGGTTACATACAACACCCAGGGCTCATCCCAACGAGTCCCCTCCTCAATGCCCATCACCCATTTTCACCTCTCCCCCAACCCCCCTCAGATTGTTCTCTGTATTCAAGAGTCTCTTGTGGTTTGCCTCCCTCCCTCTCTGCTTGTAACTTTTTTTCCCCTTCCCCTCCCCTATGGTCTTCTGTTAAGTTTCTCAAGATCCATGCTTACTTTAGTGTAAACTTACCAACAAAGGCTGAGAAAGTCTGAACAATCAACTCCGGTAGAACAGAGCAATAGCATGTGCCTTCTTTGTCCAAGCAGACAGAATGCCTACCAGGATACAGGATAAATGGCCCTATCACTGAATGGTAATAACATTTACATCTGTTCAGAAAAACCCAGTTATTTCTGAAATATTGCCATGTTATTTATTCTTCCTTTACCTATCCATTCCAAAAAGTTAACTTTTCTAAGTTCTTGCCTTTGATTGTAGGAATTCCCTACAAAAACTTGAGATGAAAATAAGAAGCATTATATTTTTAAAAAACATTTTCTGGGGCGCCTGGGTGGCTCAGTCGGCTAAGCATCCAATTTCGGCTCAGGTCATGATCTCATGGTTGGTGAGTTCGAGCCCCATGTTGGGCGCTGTGCTGACAGCTCAGAGCCTGGAACCTGCTTTGCATTCTGTGTCTCCCTGTCTCTCTCTGTTCCTCTCCCACTCGTGCTCTGTCTCTCTCAAAAATAAATAAATTTAAAAAATAATTAAAAAAATAAAAAAAACATTTTCTTTTTATGATAAGGGATTTTTAAATATTCTTACTGCTTTTAACAACAAACAATAATAACAAATGAAAGTGTTATAATGACTCCATATTTCTTCACAGCAAATGAAAACAAAAATTAAATAATTATAAAAAACAGAAAATCAGACTGTACTAAAATTTAAAATTTCTGTGCATTACAGAGCATAAACAACAGAGTGAAAAAGAATGGAGAAAATATTTGTAATTCATAACCTAATAGGAGATTAATGTCCAGAATATATAAATAACTACTACAAGTCAACAACAACAACAAAACAAATTTAAAAATGGGCAAAAGACGTGAATATGTATTTCTCCAAAGAAACAAATGGCCAACGAGCATATGAGAAGATGCTCAATATCACTATCATTAAGTAAATGCAAATCAAAACCACAATGAAATATCACTTGACACCCATTAAGGTGACTACTATCAAAAAAGAAAATAACAAAAGTTGCTGAGGATGTAGAGAAATAGGAGTGTGCTGTTGGCGGGAATATAAAATGGTGTATCCACCATGCAAAAGAGTATGAAGGCTCTTCAAAAAATTAAAAAAATAGAATTGCCATATGATCCAGCAACCCCTCTCCCGGGCATATATATGAAAAAAAATTGAAAGCAGAATGTCAAAAAGATGTTTGCATACCATGTGCACAGCGGCACTGTGCATAATAGTCAGAAGTTCTGGAAGAACCAAAGTGCTCATCGATAGATGAATGGAAAAGCAGATGTGGTATATACACGCGATGGAGTACTGTTCAGCCTTCTGACATCTACAATGTGGATGAACCTTGAGGACACTATGCTCGTGACATAAACTAGTCACCAAAACACAAATGCTGTGTGATCCCACTTATATGGGTGGGGTATTTAGAGTAGTCTTTATGAGAGACAGAAAGTAGAAGGGTGGTTTCCAGGGGTTGGGGGTGATAGGGAATTTTTGTTTAGTGGGTATAGGGGTCAATTTTGCAAAGTGGAAAAGTTCCGGAGATTGGTTGCACAGCAATGTGAATGTACTCAACATAACTGAACTGTGTACTTAGAAAGGGTAAATGTTTCTCACGTTGCCACTGCAAATAGCTCTAAAAATGAATTGTCCTACAGATGTTTAGGGAAATGCTTCTAGTTTTATATGGACACACTTCCAGCAGGTTTCAAAAATAATTATTTGCACACTAAGCATTAAAAAAATACATATTCAGCTCCTAGTATTTGCCTGTTGTTGAAAATGTTACTTTTATTGCATAAAGAGCTATCAATAGACACTTTCATTAATTTTTCTAGAGCTCAGGATGGGCTTTTCAGCACAGAGAGACTGTCTATTTTCTCTCATCTAAACTCTTCAGTAATGGAAATCTCTCATTAGTTCAGCATTTCACATTCTCAGTTACTTACTTTCTTTTCACACCAAAATCCATGATCTTAAATGGGTACTTCATCTCCAACAATACCTCAAATTGTCTGGGTTTGTTACCAGGATGGGTTTTTTTTTTCCAATTATAAAATCATATTCTTAAAGTCCAAAGTGACTCCTCCCACTTAAAAAACATTTTTTTTTTTTTTAAATAGGGCCAATTTAGTAGCATTGTGGGCATTTATATATTGAAAGTTTTGTGAGCAACAAAAGAAGGAAGGAGGCTACCATGGAAGTCATAACCTGCTGATCAACATAGTGGAAAACAGTTATTGCACAATGAAGAACAAAGGATAGTGAGTGGATTTCATAAAAAGCACAACAATGGAGCACATGAAAAAGCATAGAAATGTCTAAGCAACAGCAATGAAAGCAGCCACGGGAACACAGCAGAAGTCATCATCTATCCATATATTGAGCCCTTATGCTTTGCACTGTATTCAATACTTGATAGGTTATCCGTTGATTTACTCCTCACAATAAGCACATGTGGGGGACTCTTGCCCCCATGTTCTAGAAGCATAACTGACAACCAGAGAATTTAAGTAATTTGCCCAATGTCACACAGTTGGTATCCATGAGCCTACCACCCTTTTTCTAATTGGTCTTGGAGTCTATCAAACCGATAGAGCTGGACGTTCTTCTGAAATGCATGTAACTTGATCTGGCTCTAACCTCACTCTTACTCTTTCCCACTTTATTACTCAGTAAGCTCATGCATATTGACATTTCCTTGAAGAAAACACAGTTTAAAAACCACTTCCATCACAGAGGATCAATCAGGTCACAAAGATTATTTGCTTGTTTTATGGATCAGGAAACAACCCCACAGTGCCATCGGTCATGTCACCACGACTCACATCCCGGGCCTCTCTACGGTCTCCCATCAATCACCAAACAGCGCAGACCTCAGCGAATTAACCGAGGAAAACATAAGATTTGAGAGCGGAGGATGAGGGAAAGCTGTTCCAGCATGGGATTCAGTCCCTTGGGATAATTAATAATTAGCTTTCTTGAAATATGAAGTTTCACTTAAGGAATGACATAATCCTCTCCACTGGGTTCTTAAAGGCAATATTTCAGATGAGAAAGATGAGTTCAGCCTCCTATCACTGGGCTTTAAAATCACTCTTCCCCCCCCCCCCAACTCCCTGAGCCCACATACTTCAAAATCAACGGGTTCAAAAATCTCAAATATACTTCGTACAATGTGAGGAAATGTTCCTTTAATATGTTCAGAGGTCACTGCACATATGGGAAAATACCTGTCTTGAGCTTCCATGAGTAACCCATCATTTCAAACTTCCTCTCTGTTTAAAATAAAATATGCCTCGGGGTGCCTGGGTGGCTCAGTCGGTTAAGCATCCAACTTCGGCTCAGGTCATGATCTCACGTTTCACGAGTTCGAGCCCCGTGTCGGGCTCTGTGCTGACAGCTCAGAGCCTGGAGCCTGCTTCCGATTCTGTGTCTCCATCTATCTCTGTTCATCCCGTACTGGTACTCTGTCTCTCTCTCTCTCTCTCTCAAAAATAAATAAACATTAAAAAAATTTTTTTAAACAGAAAGTGCCTTATTTCCAACTTAACAAATTGGAGGAAACAAGCCATCCATCGGGAAAAACAGTCAAACTTCTTGTTTTCAACTGTTCTTCGGAACATTCACCTAAGTGACAACAATCTGAAAAACTCCCTATCGGTTCACATGGTGGTAGCAACGCTGGGAGAGGTGAACGAGCAGGTCAAACGGAGCATGGCCAGAGTGTAGAGTCCTCAGAGCTATGGAGCAGGGCTCTCCCTACCGATTCAGGTTTATAAGCACTTAGACTCAGCCAGTTCCACCCTGCAAAGGGCCAAGCAGGGTAGAAGAATCCTGGAGAGGCAGGAGATCATGGAGGACACTGCCACAGAAACCGCCCTGCCATCCTCATTCTTCAACTGAAGGAAGTCATGGCGGAATTTTAAGTATGTGGATGATAGATTTACAGTTAAAAGTTCATTCTGCATAAAAGCATGGAGGACGAATGGGGGAAGGGCAGAGCTGAAGACTGAGACCAGTTAGAAGGTGCATCAGCCCGAGTCCCGGCAGGAAACCCACTGGCACACCCAAACAGAGGTAAAAAACCACTAAGGGTGAAGTGCCCAGGGAAGTTGCCAGCCCAAAGAAGAAGGGGAAGGAGGGACACTGTAACTGGAGGCTGGAGAGAACCAGGGGTGGATGAACAGCTCCCCAGATGAGCCGTATCCTCGGAGGAAGACAACCAAAGCCAGAACCACGGGGACCGATCTCTCCCCTCATGCCCTCTGCCATCTTCTAGGGCCTCCTATGGATTTAGCTCAAGCACGAGAGCCCACATGGAGGTCACTATCCCAGGACACAATCCCAGATGAAGGGCAGAGAATGTACTGGGGTGGGGGTGGCCGATGGGAACTAACCATCCAAACAACTCTTGATAGAGTCACAGGACAGATGCCAGGGGTCTGAACAAGGAGAGCGGCAGTGATGACAGACAGGAAGGGGAAGGCAGCAGAGATTATGTGAGAGTTAAAGTCCGTGTGACTCAGTTCTGAATTGGATGTGAGGAGGGAGGAAAGGGAACATTCACAGATGACTCTGGGGTTTCTGGTTTTGGGGGTGGGGGCACTGCTTTTAATCAGAAGAAGGCACATACATTACAGTGTAAGTTTAGAGGAAAAAATCAGTTCTTCCGGGTGCATGTTAGGTCTGAGAAGCAGCCCAGTGGGCATAAAGTGTACATTCTTGGCCTTTGCAGTACCCCAGTGTAGGCACGGGTAGGAAATAAGCTTTGGGCATAATCATCAAATGGACAGAAGTTAAAGCCAAGGGAATGGATGCAAAGCCCGTGGATATGACATCAGAAAAGAAAAGCAGGGGGTCAGGGAGGACCCCTGTGGAACATTATTAATGTTTGACTCCAAGAAAGGAAAAAGGCCACCAGGAGCCTGCCAAAGAGACCGAGAGAGGATGAAAAGTGGTGGAAACTGTAGAAGGAAGGAGAGATCTGTGCAGGGCATCACCGTGGAAGATAACTGAAGTAAGAGGGTGTGGGGGCATCCAGTGGGTTTGCTGAGGAGGTGGTCATGCCGACCTTGGGAAGAGCAGCTATCCGGGGCGACCAAGGGAGAATCCATCGCCATCGGTAGGGCGGAGCACGGGAGACCCAGAAGTGAAAGTGAAAGTCCTCTAACCTTTTGAGAAGGTTGCTGCTGCTGGGCAGCTGTGGAAGGCAGGTGCCTGCAGTGGGAGGCAGGACCAAGGGCGGGGAAATGTCTTCTCAAAATAACAGTTGAGGACAGTCTGCGGAAGGGGGCTAAGAGAGGGGTTGAAAACACAGAGAAGAAATTAGATCCCCAAAGACATGTCACAAGAGGAGGGAGCAGCTGGGAACAGATGAGGGAAGAGCCAAAACATGAGCAGGTGGTCCATGCAATTTCAGGTGACATCCATCATGGGGGGTCGAAGTAGCTCATGCTTGGAGGCCTCTGTGCAGACCCTGATGGTGCATGGGGCTGGGGCTGGGGGCCGGCGGGGGTGGGGGGAGCACAATTAGTCCGTAGTCTCACCTATTCCCGCCCCAGAGCCCACACTCTCCACTTTGGAAAAAGAGAGAGAGGAGAGGGAGAAAGGCAAGAAGCACGCTGGTGTGCAAAGGAGAAAATTTGGTTCAGAACAGTTTGTAGACTTTCAAAATCAGGAAACCCAAAGAAAGTTTGAAACACTGAAAACTTTGTCACTGCTTCCCCAAACGAGTCAGGTGCAAACCCCGCTCTGATTGACCAGTGACTCCGCTCGCTCTTTGAACCACAGTTGTGCCTTATCCTTAAATCGGGAACCTTTAATTCAGGAGCCCCATGATCATCAGATCATGATCTCATGGTTTGTGAGTTCGAGCCCTGTGTCGGGCTCTGTGCTGACAGCTCGGAGCCTGGAGTCTGCTTCGGATTCTGTGTCTCCCTCTCTCTCTCTGCCCCTCCCGCACTCATGCTCTGTCTCTCTCTGTCTCAGAAATAAATAAACATAAAAAAAGTTTTAAATTGGGGGCATGGATGAAGCATCTTGGTTTAATGCTACTTCAACCAAAACAGTTTCGGCGTTCTCCTGAGACAAAGGTGCGATCGAAAGACAGAGCCGAGACGAGAAGCTGAGAATCCGTCTCCCGAGTGCTCGGTCAGCAACCTTTTCATGATACCAGTTTCAGAAGAACACAAAGGTACTGGGTACGGATGTATCTCAGGGCACATTCAAGATGCAAAGAAGCCAAGGAAAACACACTTCTTATTTTCTTTGGCTCAACAAAGATCCAGCTGATCCTGCCAGCCCAGCAGGGAAATTCAAGCAATAACAATAACACAACCATACCAATCTCAATGATGACTGGGGCCTTTCCAAGGTCCTGGCGTCTCCCATAGAACCAAAGCGTGAGGGAGCCCCTCGCCCCCCGCCTCTGAGTCCTGCCTGCTGTCCACACTGGCTTTTGCCTTCAGAGCCCCTGGCTCTGTGCCATGATGAGGTACAGGAATTGATTTTACAATTAAGAACCCAGGTCTGAGTCCAGCCTCCTGCTAGAGCATCCTCGGAAGTCTTGCCGTGTCCCCAGGCAATGCCACTGAATTACTCAAGGGACCCCTCTGCTCAGAGATCCCAACTCTCAACGTTGTATTTCAGGGGCAGGGGAGGCTCTGGCAAATCATTTGTGCTCTCTTCCCATTGCCCTCAGAGACCTACAGGAGCAAAAACCCCATCAACAAGTTTAGGCTTTTACAGAAGCCCCGAGATGCTACTGACAAAAAAAAAAAAAAAAAAATACACAAACGGAGACGTAAGGAAATGCTAAAGTATAAATGGGTCTCTGCTCGAAGTGAGGTGAGGGACAGGTGGGTGAATAAACACAAGTCAACACTACAATCCCTTGCCTTGATTTTCACAGGACATGAAAAAGAACAAATCAGGGGCGCCTGGGTGGCTCAGTCGGTTAAGCGGCCAACTTCGGCTCAGGTCATGATCTCGCGGTCTGTGAGTTCGAGCCCCGCGTCAGGCTCTGTGCTGACAGCTCAGAGCCTGGAGACTGTTTCAGATTCTGTGTCTCCCTCTCTCTCTGCCCCTCCCCTGTTCACGCTCTGTCTGCCTCTGTCTCAAAAATAAATAAACGTTAAAAAAAAATTAAAAAAAAAATAAATATAAAAAAAGAAAAAGAACAAATCAAAAGGTATCAGCTAGAAACAAATTATGATGAGAAATGGAACTTCAGTCATGTCATGAAAAAAAAAAAACCTCAGCAAAACACCCCACTCAATCAGAATCTGCTACAGGTCAGCTACTGACGTAGTTTTATCGTATGCCATTTTAGCTTTCTGAAATACATCGCCCTCTTGATGAAGCCAGTGAAACGAAACTGAACGTGCCATTATTTTTCTGTAACACACAAAAGAATCAAAACGTTGGAATCACGGAAGGGCAACTCATAGGAAATGTCCCAGGATGCATTTTGATGATGATGATAATAAGATGGCAGGATGATGAAAGACAGGAATGTTCCAGCCCCTCCCCCCAAATACACCGAAGCGAATTATAGTTGAATTTTCATCCATAAAGTCTCTTGGTTTGATTTTATTTACTCAGTTGTGTTTATTTTATTTTATTGTTTTGTTTTGACTCCTCCGTTTAAACCATGAGCCCTCTGGAAAATCAGAACCTAGCTCATCTCTTTGTGAAAAGGTTCGTGTTCTTGGATTCCCCCTCACTCCCTCCTAGAGAAGCACAGAGTGAAATGAAGCCTCTTTTGCTTTCTCTGTCCCGAATCTTGTTTTAAAAACAATTCCGGTCACTTGCGCAGCACTTACACTCACACAAAGTATCTGTATATATGTGCAGACACTCAAAGAAAAACCATTTAGGGGCCTCTTATCCATTAAATTTTAATCTCTTTAAAAAATCAGCAACAGAGATGACATCCGTTTCCTCAGAGACTGCTTCACATTCTGGAACAGCGGCGTGTGCACTGTTGCAAGAAAGGATTCTTCTCCGAATGGGATGATTCGGGCTGGATCCATCTTCTGACTTACAATCAATCAACTTCTTAATTGAAATTAAAATTTATCAGGGGATACACTTGTCTTTGATAGTACAATTTTTATCCATGAAGAAGAAACAGCATAGTTTGGTGTGTAGCTTTTTTTTTTTTTTTTTTAATGTGTCATATTCTCCGAGTTTGTTAGTTTTGCTCAGAATTTTTTAAACAATGGACATTCTACTTCAGTTCTCTTAGCGACCTTCCTTACGTACGAGCTGCTGACTGTCTCTCATACTGGCAACAATTCTTTCACTCAAAAAAATAAAATAAAACTTTTAGGGACATATGGCTTTTTTTCCACCTCCAGGTTTCAAATTTACTTGAAAACACCTACACAGAGTTGGAAGTTCCTAAAGTGTCAACAGCTGAAATGTCCCAGGAACTGCGAACGCTTTTCATGTAGAATCAGAGATGGAAAATTACTGGATTTAAAGAATGAAGAAGAAGGTAGGAATTATCTCAACATTGTTTTATTTCTCTGCGACTTCTCACAGTCTAGCAAAACGAGAGATGGAAAAAACAGCCCACATAAAAAATTTCAAACTTTGAATTTTGTAAATCCAGCCAGGTGAAATATACTTTAAGGAGGATTTTTTTTTTTCTAATTAAAACTAAGAAGCATGAACTAACACTGATTCTTAGTATAAAGGCACTGAATGTTTTGGGCAACGTTCTGTTTCCTAAACATAACATGAGTCACATATAGTACAACAGACTGGTATAACTTAGTATTCAAAATCATGGGACTACTTGTAAAGACTTTCAGTATTCTAAAAACCAACTCTAAAATTAAGGAAATAGAAAGTAGAAGAATATAGTAGTAAATTTTGGCATTGATGTTTATATCAGAACATATTTCCCCTGGTACACAATTCAATTTTCAAACACCCTGGCACTAACTTGGCCATTTTAGAGTAAAATGGTTAAAACAGATTTAGATTTGTTTGTCTAAAGAAAATTCTAATCTCTGCCACCCAAATGGATAAACATTAAACATTGTTTCAAAAGCCTACAATGTTCAGAGCATTGGAGAATTGAAAAGGGAAGTTTAGAAAATGCTACAACAGGGGCGACTGGGTGGCTCAGACAATTAAGTGTCTGACTCTTGATTTTGGCTCAGGTCGCGGTCTCACGGTTGTGAAATCGAGCCCCGCATGAGGCTCCACGTTGGGCATGGAGGCTCCTTAAGATTTTCTCTCCCTCCCTCTACCCCTCCCCACTCATGCTGGCTCTCTCTGAAAGAAAGAAAGAAAGAAAGAAAGAAAGAAAGAAAGAAAGAAAGAAAGAAAGAAAGAAAGAAAAATAAAGAGATGCTCTGATTGAACAAAACATCTTGGAAATACATGGTTTTCAAATACTTAAATAAATCCAATGGTTTTGTGCCTTATAAAAATATAAATAAATGATTAAGTTGAATACCTTAAGTTATGGGAGATATTTCTGAAGACATACTCTTCTCTCAGTTATCAAAATAATACTATTTCCTGGGGCGCCTGGGTGGCTCAGTCGATTGGGCGGCTGACTTCGGCTCAGGTCATGATCTCATGGTCCGTGAGTTCGAGCCCTGCGTCGGGCTCTGTGCTGACAGCTCAGAGCCTGGAGCCTGTTTCAGATTCTGTGTCTCCCTCTCTCTGACCCTCCCCCGTTCATGCTCTGTCTCAAAAATAAATAAACGTTAAAAAAAAATTAAAAAAAATAATACTATTTCCTTCCCTAAAAGTCTTTCTTAAAAGCTACTGGAATTCTATCTACTGAAATTGAAACAGTGAGGATTTGCTCAAACTGAGAAACGGCCACAAATGTATCTGAAGTTATACATTCTCAAAACACCTTAAAAGTCTGAAACACTGAGTTGAACTTAAGTGAACCTTGACACCAATGACAAGTTGATTTTGCAACAGTAAATTCACAGGTACAACAGTACCACTGCTAATATTCACAACAGAGATGTGCCCGTATAGATACAAACACTGCTTCTTATAAACACAAACATCTTGCAAAATGTATTCTTTGCCAATGCATCTCACAATCCATACCAAATATAGAAAATCCAAACATTTGGGGGAAAGCTTTGTTGCTACCACTTTTAGTCTCTCTTAAACAAAAGTCAACAAACTCCCCAAGTAGTACAACTGTGCTTATCAAATTTGTCTGGTTTTAGAAATGTACTTTTTATTCCCGTGCTTGTAAATCAAATGAGTCATATTGAAAAGTCCTTCGCTTCTGATTTCCAAATATTTTCTTTCTTTTTTTTTTTAATATTTGTTTATTTTGGGGGAGAGTGCAAGTGGGGGGAGGGGCAGAGAGAGGGGGGCAGAGGATCTGAAGCGGGGTCTGTGCTGACAGCAGTGAGCCCGATGGGGGGCTCGAACTCACAAACTGTGAGATCATGACCTAAGCCGAAGTCAGATGCTCAACTGACTGAGCCACCCAGGTGACCTCTGATTTCCAAATGTTAAAGCTAATAATATCAAGTTATATCATAACACAGAATGCAGAAATAATTTGTGCCTGGCAAAAATAATTTAGACATGAAAAGGGAGAAAAAGCTGATCCACTTACGTGTTTTACAATACTTTCTGACACATCCTGTGCCTGGATAACTGTTAATACGGCTTAAAAGGGGGAAACATATTAATAATATGGAAAATACCTAACAGCACAATTAAAGTGCTTATATAGAGCAGTAAATGAGGAACTTGCTTATCAGTGGATTTGAACATCAGGGTTTAATTACAATTCTGAAGATTTATTTACAACTTAATGGCAAGTGCCGCTAAGTAAGGATTATAGGTGCTAAGGATTGCTTTTGAACGAGATTATAATCAACTGCGGTGATATATCAGATGCATTAATGACTTCTGCTTTCCTTGGGCTTGGATGAAGGTCTCCCTTTCAGTGATGCTTGCTTAACCTGGCGGTTCCCTGAGTGTTTGACACTGTATCTTCTGGTGGAGAAATGCTACCTTGCTGGCCTAGTCATAGTGTTCATCGTCTTTAACCTCAAATCACTGCAGGTTGTGCTTCTGGTAAAATTCTGAGCCTGATAAAGAAGTGTGTATATGCTCTTGGATGAGTTTACAAAGAGGCAACAAGTTTGAAATTGTTACCTTCTGCATAGAAGTTGGTCCATAAGTACACTCTTTGAGAGAAATCAACAGAAATGAGAGAACAGATAAAAACCTGGCCATTTGTCTTTGAAAATGGACAGGGGAAAAGGCTGGGGCAGCTACTGATATTAACATAGTTATTATACTTTCTAATATAAGTTAACACAGTTTTCCTAGGTAGTATGAATTCAATATTGAATTATAACAACCTCCTAAACAGATCATAAAATTGATCTCAGGCAAATGAAATAAAATATATGAGCTTTATTATGTTTTTAAAGGAATGGACTAAAGTAAGAAATAACTCAAGCAAATCCAATTATTACTTTTGTTTGACACCCAAACCGATTTTGGAGACCAAAGGAGAAATCAAGGCCTTCAGGCATTAGAGTGAAGATCCAAACACAAACAAAAACAAAAAACTTGACAATTTCTGGTAAGGAAAAAAAAATGGCAGGTATATTATGGATGAAGAATAAAATCTTAGTTTTAAGGTCAATCAATCATGGTAGATCACTTTGTGCTCAGATAATTATAAAGAGCACGTTTCTAGATTAGCTATATTTTTGAGAGAAAAAGGCCAAAACCTCTTCACCGCAATGATGCTTTCTGAGAATAAATTTTCTTTTTCTTTTTGTTTAATTAAAAAAAAAATAATGTTTATTTATTCTGAGCTCAGAGCTGACGGTCCATACATTTACTTAAGAGGTTATGAAAACTCCAGAATATTCAGAGTAATCTTTCTGTTCATTTGTTTCAATAAAGACTAGCATGGTAAAGGTTGCTACGGCGCTTTAAAATGAAAAGAAATAACACATCTTAAGTAGTAAATATAAGTCTCTGTTTTCTCCCACTCATATGGTATAACCATATTCTTTCACCTCTGCCATGAACTATCTATTGGAGACAAAAGGACAGGATGATTCACACTACGGGCAAGACAGTGAAGTGTGTAAGCCGCCTGTCTCGGGGACCGGGGGATATCAGAAAAGCAGAGGCCAAGGGGAAAGTGTTTTTAAAACAACAACCACCACATTTTCCATCTGGGTGGATGTTAGAGCAGTGGTGTCTAAAATGGATGAATGCCTTAGAAGGAGAGGAGTGTGTCACAGGGAAGGAAGAGTGATTCAGTTTTAGAAAACTGACTGAAAATTGCTGGGAGTGAAGAACTGACTGAACAATGGAGAGTTGTTACAAACCAGGCCATGTATCACTGGGTAGTACGAGATGCTACACACTCAGAAGCTTGGCAGTTGGTTGAAACTGAAATTCAAGATGGAGGCCAAGGTTACTCCAGAGATACAGGTGGGGAGGTCTTCTCCATACAGAGCTTTCAGGTTTTCTGTTATTTTAAATGTGACACACAGAACCAAACGGATTATTTTCCAGCTGTGCTCTGACCAGTGCCTGGGATAATGAGCTTAATAGTTACTGTGATATGAAGCCTGTTTCCATTAACAGTAACTGTGGACGAGAGGTTGAGTTGGGATTTCAGCAGCTACATCTTACAATGGGCTTATACTGAAGTTTGTGGTCAGCTAAAATCTTCAGACCTTTTCATTTAAGTCAGTGCTTCTCCTGTCTTTTATCTGTGATAACATTTTTAATTTAAATATAGGATTTTATGTTTATTCCTGTTATATTTAATCTTTTTGGTTTTGATCCAGCAATTCAAATTCAGCCTGCCAAAAATTCAGATTGCTAAATAAGGGATACCAATCAGCAGTTTTCCATCTTCCCTGGAGAAACTAAGGAACTTCAAGTTAAAAATGCATCCTGAAAAATTTCAGTAAGATATAAAGAATTTCTTAAAAGAAGGGTCAGAGAGGCAGAATAGATACAGGGAAAGTTTTTAGTCTCTGCTTTATAAAAAATGAAATTATCAAGACATTTTTTTAAAGTTTATTTAAGACAGAGCAGGGGAGGAGCAGAAAGAGAGAGAGGTGGGGAGAGAGAATCCCAAGTAGACTCCATGTTGTTAGCACAGAACTTGACACGGGGCTTGAATTCAAGAACCATGAGGTCATGACCTAGATGAGACCAAGAGTTGGACACTCAACCCACTGAGACACCTAGGCACCCCTAAAGACATTTTTTATTATAAAGTTTCATCTTATGCAAAATGGTTAAAACATAGTTCTTTAAGTAAACTTGTATCCCTGCCTCAAGGAGAATTGGCCATCCTTTCTTTGTGTCCCAAATGTATCTTGTTTTATATGTAGGTCATAATACTGGTAAGATGTATTGCCCATTTTGCCCATTGGTCTACTTTTTATGCTCAACTGTGAGGTCTTGGGGATATTGTATCGGTCTTGAAATCCCTAGATGTATAATGGGCATTTGAAAAAAATTTTTTAATGTTTATTTATTTTTGAGAGCGAGAGAGAGAGAGAGAAAAAGAGAGCACG
The DNA here is from genome assembly GCF_018350215.1 of Panthera leo. Taxonomy (NCBI): domain Eukaryota; kingdom Metazoa; phylum Chordata; class Mammalia; order Carnivora; family Felidae; genus Panthera; species Panthera leo. The sequence continues at coordinate 9,389,784 of NC_056689.1, forward strand.
AGTGGGGGAGAGGCAGAGAGAGAGGGAGACACAGAATCCGAAGCAGGCTCCAGGCTCTGAGCTGTCGGCACAGAGCCCGATGCGGGGCCCAAACTCACGAACCATGGAATTATGACCTGAGCTGAGGTCGGATGCTTAACCAACTGAGCCACCCAGGCTCCCCTAGATTTTTTAATGATCAACTTAATAAATCACTGAATGAACTGAAGGCAAAGTATGAGGTAAAAGGAATCAGTCATTTCATCTACAAACATTCAGCATCTCTGACTGAGCTTGAGATCCTTAGGGACAAGGCCACTGCTTCACCCGAGGAAGCGAGTCAGACAGACCAGATAATCTATGAAGGTGACCTTGAGTCTTGTGGATCCATCACACCCACGAATTTAGGTCTAAGGCCATTTACATACAAATATTATAACATGCCTCAGAGAGAAATATAAAATAATAGAAGATTTAAAAAAAATTAGTGATGCCTAAAATGTGGGTTTTCATACAAAAATCAAAGACCCTATTATTTTATATTTATCACTAAGGTATTTTATGGCACTTGTAAATGAATGGTCTCACTTCTGAAGTCATGGACTTCACAGGGACTTCTGTAGAACTTCAGACACAAAGTCAGAAATATATAGTTTTATGTAATTTTCATGTACTAATATATGATTTTTTTTTCATGAACGGTGCTTGCATTTGGTACCTTGAATCATCTTTGGCAGAGAGAGGTCTACGAATGTAGGAGGCTATTTTCACTCAGTTGAGTGAGTTAGTAGATACGAAATTTGGTTCCTCATTGAAATCAGTACATTAACTATTCGTAAGTTAATACACTGTTTGGTTCTCTTATAATGGTGCTTCAAAAACTCAATAAAGTAAGTGTTTTGCTTTTTTGTAACACCTGAAGGTCTATGATGGCTTTATAAACCCACTTCCTTTTCTACAAAGTTGTACGGGCACTTGTGAGCTATCATATACATGTGGGTATATGCAATCCACTTCTCTACACAGCTAAAGCCTGTATGTTTGTTTGTTTGTGTGTGGTTTTTTTTTTTTTGTTTGTTTGTTTTTTTTTGTTTGGTTTTTTTTTTTTTTTTTTGTAAAATGCTGTTATAAGAAGCATTTCCCCCAGCTTGTACACTGCTGGCCTTCTGGTTCCTCTGTTGCAGAGCATGACGAGCACAAGAGAGCTAAAAATACATATATGTATTTTTTTTAAGTATCCCAGTGCCTTTCCTTTTATTTTCCTTTTGATTTTTTCCTTTTATTTTCCTTTTGATTTTCAAAATCATCCTTTGTTCGCAAAAGTAAGATGATTGTCTACTCACGTCCTGCAATAGAACATCTGAAAATGGAAAATGAAAAGACACGACTGAACACTCCTAGTGGGGGTCTGATTATAGCCACACATCGAACAGATGATCCTTTACTCAGTCAATAATTGCTTACTGAGCTTCTCTCATACTATGCACTATGCTACCTATTGGAGGTCTATGAATTCTAGAGACAACACTCTGTTAAGGATAATAAAAATACCTCCATATGGTATATAAGCACTTCCAGACGTAGGACCTTCATCTCCAAAGACCAGTTTCAACCAGACAGTGTGAAGGCTGATCAATATTCTAGATTACAGTTTCATAAATATTGTCCCCAGGCTCATCCACTCCTTGGGAGCTGCAGGAATGGTATTCTAACTAGCAAATGAACCAATCTGCATACATGCTTAAATCAAGTTTGTTTAAAATTAGAAAATGGCATAATGTATTCAAAAGTTTTTATGCAGTATTCACATAGAATTAAAAATATGCCACATGGTTTGCATTAAGAGAGCAGAGATGTGTGGCTCGTCTACGGGTCTAATAGAATGTTCAAAAACCAAACTTCAAGAGACCTTTGTACTTAAGTAAAAATGGAAAAATAAAACCAGAATGTAGGAGTTTGTTTTACCGGTCTACTAAAAGTATACTTAGCACCTGCAAGAAAGCTATATTGGTGGATCAGATATGTCAAATTTAAGCCAATATGAAGCTTCTTTTGTTGCTTAGCCCCAGAGAAAGTTTCTTTATAAATGAATCTCAGAAAATGTTTCTCTTTGCCAGAACACGCTTTTGTAACTGTGGCTATAATTCCTGAATTAAGCCCTGGAAAAATGACTTTGTTGCTGCTTAGGGGTTAGAGAAATGGAGAGAGGAAGGGAGGAGTGTAGGGCAGTGAGACAGGCAGATAAACAGAAAAATAAAATAAAGACTAGTGTCTGTAGGTAATTTAAACAGTTTTGCCAACCTCACTATTTTAATTGCATAGCTGGCTTAAAATTCCCCAGGGTGCTGACTCCAAGGCCACCCTCTGCTTCCTCATGTCCCAACCTGGCCTGTAAATGATGGAAATTCTTGATGAGAAGCAAAGTTCTTTCTGGGGTATGTGTGTGTGTGTGTGTGTGTGTGTGTGTGTGTGTGTGTTTGGGGGTGGGGTGAAGTAGGAGGAGGAGATCCTTCTATCTCGCTTTCCACCATATTTTCCATGAAAAGGAAAAGAGCAGCAGTAAACTGACTGGTAAGAGGCTAATCTCTCTGGTGCATGGTATTTACAGGACGGAGGGCTGAGCTCTCCGCTCAAGTGGGAACTGACCTCCGATCCATGTCTGTCTGTGGCGAGTGTCACAGCCCTGCAGGAAGCAACCGGGACCTAACTGGCTGCTCCGATGGACACCTGTGGGTAAGGCTGAGGGCGCACCTGCCAGAGGGAGGGCCTGGAGGGTCACACCGAGCTCGGGGGCTTGACTCTGGTCTTCCTGTGACAGACTGTGGTGGGTAGAGCTGAGGTCAATCCTCCCCTGGTTCAGGTGAGAGGACATGCTCCAAGCTTTCTCTACAAGCCCAGAAAGGTACAGCCCTCAGAAGTTAGTAGGAGCCCCAGATTTCTCCATTAGTCATATTTTCAAATCCAACTTCACCAAAAAGACCTGTGTTGGGAGATGCCAATATCCACCCTAAATAAAACTTAAGCTTTCACCTTCCTTTTTCTCTTCCTGTCTACCAGACAGAATCTAGAAAGAAGAGGCAATATACCAGCACCACACACCTCCAGGACCAATCCTAGAACTGGCTGTAGCTCATTATGTAGCTCAGAAAGTGCAAGAAAATGATTTTAACTTACTCCAAAAATTTAAGAAGCCTCCTAGCACATTTTTTTTTCCTTGAGTGCCAAAGTTATAATCTTCACACAGAAATAAGAAGGAAGCATGAAGCATATCTGCTTTATAACATCCCAAAATATATAATGAAAAGCGTTGAAGTGTTTCTCAAAGAACACCTGAATAATTTCTAAATAAATTAATGGCGAATTTAAGAATAATCTCCCTGAGACATTGAAGAATGGGAAGGGGATTATTTTCTGGCCTTGAATTTTGGTTCTAAGAGGTAACTATAATTTTATTTCTGCCTGTGTTTTGATTCGTATGAGTATCCAAAGCCCTGACATTTGCTTTGAGAAACTTCCATGCTGCAAAAAATAGACTGCAGTCCGAGTTCACCTCGGCAGTTTTTGCATAAAGACCTGTGGCTGTGTGGACCACAGTTATATATTAATAGGCTTTGGTGTAGTTCCAGAGCTGAAATCCACTAAGAAATGGCAACAAAAAAAACTATATAACTTTCCATCAGTTCCGACTCGGCTTGGCCTCAGATACTGTTTTATGAACAATCTAAACATCTTATCACATCAGTTCACAGACACCAGGGTCTCTGGGCCTGTCTACTTCTTGAGGCACAGCAGTTTAGATAGAAATGATTCCTATGGAGCATGGAGGGTGGAAAGTGGATGGAACGCTGCTCCATCAGATCAAGATTTGCATCACGATCGATTAGCTGAGTTCCCCTAGCAAGACTGTGCCCCTGGGCTTAACTATTCCCATCTCGAAACTGGGAATAATAAATAAAACCGACATCATAGAGGAAAACCTTTTTTTTTTTTTTTTTAGAGTGGAAGCAAGGGCACATGAACACTGAGTTCTTTTCCTTTCTCCATGCATCCTGTGCAAGATTTAAAAGGAAGTGGTGACCAGTTTACAGACCGAGTTAATCTTGATGTGGCCGTTTAGAATTCATATTCTGTCTCTTAAAGTACAAGGACTTCTTGAACTACAACTCTCCACTGGCTTTCATAACATTCAGCCTGCAAATCAGGAAAGATCGGCCTGCCAAGCATTTATAGCCACCTTCAACTGTGATCATTAGGTGTAGGCTATACTGGACCCATTCAGCTCAGTGTTTACTCTTGAATATTGCTGCTTAGGGAAAGGCTGACATGGGTGCTTTTGATGACAACATGATCAAAGGCAAGGTGTTTCTCCTACATACCTCCGAACTACTAAGGGCTGCCCGGGTCCCAGTCCATGAATACAGCACATCTTATCTTCCTGTAATCATCTTGGTCTTTGTTTTACTAATGTTAGATATGCTGCTCAAAATCTTTGCCTATTGACCTCAGCTTCAAATCTCTTTCTCCTATCACCAAACAAAATACCTTATAGTCCTGACCAGCCGGTTGACCCTCACAAAGGTCTTGACCACCTATTTTTTTTCTCCCAGAAAACACATTTGGATATTCACGAGACAGGAGCCACAGTGACTCTTACTCAAATGACATGTCCAGTTTATCATCCTTTTAGTATCAAAGTTTTTCGGCATTTTCCTGTTAATTTATGACTGAAAGTATGCATAGATCTATATGCATACACTGTGTCTCCAAACAATCATGTAGGTCATTTTTCAACTTTTATTGGGTTGATTTCATGAAGAACTATTGCCTCTTACGGCTGTAAGTCATGGGCCTATTTGAATTATTCTAACCAGAACCAAGTGCAAACGTTCACAAAATAATCTGAGCTTAGAATTATAACACTGGTATCTGATATATGAATTCTAGGTCTTAATGAGCTTCTAGACTATCAGAGAAGACAACTTACATATTGCTGGTCAACACAATGCCCACACAACCGACAGACGCTTTTCCAACTGGCATTTTGAACGAATTATGAGGAATGCACCCTGAACTGAGGACAGAAGGTGTCACTACAGGTGACACTTTGTGGGGCTCAATCTGAACAGGAACAAGAATCCTCTAAACCTAGATCTTCCTGACTCTCTTCTCAACACAAGGCTTTACCCCTCTCAGCAGCTTCCGATTTGATGTATATCATAGCATTTTTTTAGACGATTTCATGTTCACCCTTACCTTCTCTCTTCTTCTAGAGGCTCTGAAGCACACTATTAAAATATTTCAATTAAGCTTAACAAAACTATAAAATAATGGTTATTTTTAAAAATCTCAAGAGCCCGAGAATTTGAAATAGACACTAATCATCAGTATTTTTGTGTCTTCCATATCAGCTACCCAGATGGCTATTCCAATCAAACCTGAGAGAAACACAGCTTGGCTTTGACATTCTGGTGCTGAGCATGGTCTGGGAGGGGGAAGGAGGGCTCTGGGGCCAGTTGGCAAGGGCAGAAGCAGATCTTGTCTACTACCCAAGGCTTCTTCATCTTCATGGAGTCATAAGGTTTGAGTCTATGGTGTGTCCATTGGGCAGCAGGCTAGGAGGGAACCCATAATTTAAAACATTTTTTTTCTTTAAAAAAATTTTTTTTAACGTTTATTTATTTTTGAGACAGAGAGAGACAGAGCATCAACGGGGGAGGGTCAGAGAGAGGGAGACACAGAATCTGAAACAGGCTCCAGGCTCTGAGCCGTCAGCACAGAGCCCGACGCGGGGCTCGAACTCACGAACCACGAGATCATGACCTGAGCCGAAGTCGGACGCTTAACCGACTGAGTCACCCAGGCGCCCCAAACATTTTATTTTCTAAATAGTCACAAGATTTTTGCAAAACTTCCCCAGCTAGAGTAAATAAAAATGAACGATTAGTAACCATTCTGACAATAAAAATGTGCTGGGTGATAAAAATTAAAACAAAGTCCTCTTATGGTGATTACACTGATGACTTTATACTGTCATGATGCCAAATGAGAGGAATTAAATAAATCTTACGTTACTGCTCAGAAAAGGGGGTGAAAGGGAGGAGAAAGGGAGAGAAGAACAATTCAAAAATTGTGAAATTACTTTCAAAGTAATTCTTGGCTAAGTAATTAACCAGTAAAAATAGATACTGAGACTTAGTACCCCTATACTAAATTGACCTACATTACCATTTCTTTGTGTCTGTGTCCTATCTTCTCAACTACATTGTCCAAAACTTTGAAGACACACACTGTGCCTTATACCTGCTATATTTAGCACAGTCCGAAGCATAGCAGAGCATTTACTAAATACTTTTTGAACAAATGCATTCTTTCTTATGCCTAGCATTCAGTAAGACTTAGTAAATATAAGCATTTTTGAGACTGATGATATATTCCACTGCTTCCATGTTTTATAAACTCAATGAATCATTCATGATTAAGCTATAAACAAATACATATGCATATTTAATATAAAATACTACAAATAGTATTAACATACTGGTTTCCATATGGTTCATTCATACATGAGACCTGCCCTCATAGAATTTCACTCTCCCAGGAAAAATAGGCACTGAACTATGAACTAAAGTGTGGTGAGTGGTGGTGTGGGCAAGTCACATGGTCCATAGTGAGCAGAGGCTCACTCAAAGGGTGACAGGGGAGATGCTAGCCAGCCCAGTGAGCCAGCTTGAGTGTAGGCGTGGGTGTGAGTGAGCTCTCATGCCAGAGAAGCCCAGACACATGCAGCCTCTCGAGAGGTAGCAGGAAAAGACAGAGTGGCTTATGGGGACTCTGGAGAGCTCGCCAGGTAAGGTATCAGAAGGTGTCTTGCAAATCAAATAAAAGCCATAGGACTTGATCCCAATGGAAGACACTCAAGACTTCTGAGAGAATTCACAGCTTGAACCCGTCAGGAAGATCCATGTGATTTTAAAGGTTCCCATTAGTTGCTGTGTAAAGAACAGATTCTAGAGGGGAATGACTTAGTTAGGGGGCAGGCTACAGTGCTGTTTCAGTAACTCAGGTGACAGACCATGATGGCATGGACTTGGACGGCACTGGGGAGATGAATTTCAGAGGCTGGAGGGGGAAAGCATGTTTAGTCTGAGAGGTGGTATGTTTGAGATGCCTGCAGAATGCAAGGGGTGATGTGCAATAAAATGTAGGATGTACTATTCTGGAGCCCAGAACATCTTTGCTATCCGGAGAAATTGTTTGAGAGCCAGGGGCACGTGGCTGGTAACCGAAGCCACACTGTGCATGGGCTCTCAACTGGGAGATTTTCCACTTGAGTGAACAATGATTCTACAGGTAGAAAACCGAGTTTGTGATAAAATAATTCAAATACTCGGGTGCCTGGGTGGCTCAGTCGGTTGAGTGACCGATGACTCTCGATTTTGGCTCAGGTCTTGATCTTGTGGTGCCCGAGTTCGAGAACTGTGTCGGGCTCTGCACTGACAGTGTGGAGCCTGCTTGATATTCTCTTTCTCCCTCTCTCTCTGCCCCATCTCCTGCTCTCGGTCTCTCAAAGTGAATAAATAAACTTAAAAAAAAACTCAAACACTAAAAAGGTAAGTACTATGGACCTCCTTATTTTACACAGAGATGGTTCATTTTTTTGAATGAGACAATATATTGATTAAAAATAAGTGTTTTTAGCAAAGTAAGCCTGCTAATTCTCTAAGCTGATGGTGCAGTCGAAATCCTCTTTAGCATGACATTTTCAGGCTGGTTAGAGCACAGAGGAAAAAGTCATAAAGGTTGGCAGGCTGGCATAATTTATACTACCCAAGAGTATCCTATGTTTGTAGCACACAAATGGTTTCACTCAGCACACAATCTACCTTCACTGTGCTCTCGCTCAAGAAATTCAAAATTTTAGTTATTTAAGTGACATCTACTTGCAAAGCGGTTAGGTTAAAAAGTCCTACAAATATTGGATAGTTATATGTATTCATTTCTATGTATGCTTTTATATTATTGTGACAACATTATGGCAGAGATGAAAAAGGATAAAAAGAAAGATATTATAAATCATTCGTAGAATTTATTTTCTCTGCACTGTATATAGTGAAAAGTATGAAAATGTTTCTTCTAATTTCTTTACAGAATAGCAAAGTGAATAGACGCACAGAATAGATGCACAGGCTTTGGAATCAGGCAACCTAAGTCCAAGCCTTGAACTTGAATAACGCCCTAACTTAATCTCCTAAACCTCAGTTCCATCATCTATAGCATGGGATATTACCTAACTTTTAGGGTTACTGTGAGCTTTAAATGAGATCATGTAATTAAAGCATTAGCATAGAACTGGTCACCCACAGATCACTCAACACATGGTTAACCATGGTGAATTGTGTTCAGTTAATGATTGTGCCTTCATCATGTCCGTATCCACAAGGTGACCAGTACAGGGAGTCTGGCTTTGCAGGTGCTCAATAAATATTTACCCAATGGAAACTCAGTAAGCATTTGATACACACACTCACACATGCACACGCATATACACATGCACACGCACGCACAAACAGGCAAGTCTCAGCAATAACTCTCCTTAAGAAGAGAGTGTTGGTATCAGACAGACCTGGATTCAAATCCCAGCTTTGCCACTGACTAGCTGTGTGATGTTAAGCAACGTCTAACCCTCTAAGCCTTGATTTCTCCCTCTGAAACAGAAGGATAACAATATCTGCTTCATAACAATGCTTTAAAATTTAAATAAGAACTTTTTTTTGAGCAGTACAGTTTATTTGGTAAAGGTACCTTTTTCATTGTAAGTCCTCACCATATTCCTCTTCCTCCTCATTACTAGTATTCTCGTTCGAGAAACAAAACCATGCATACAGAACTACAAGTTCTGTGGAGTTACTACGTGGTTCCTATAATAATTTCTTACCAAACAATCTTTAATTAAAATGAACAGCAAGGGCCATCTTGAGAGGGTTAAAAAAAAAAGGTGATAAACCACAACTTTGGAGTACTGTGAGGTCTGTGTAAAGGGCCATGTCCCTGGGTCACTGCCAAGTGCTCGGAGTATGACCCCAAAGGCCTATGTTTGGTAGTGAAATGCCCTAGAGGTAAGGAACTCTGTTCCAACAGAGAGATATGTTCATCTAAAAAAGCCAATCTGAAGAAGCACATTCACTGAAAACCTCCACATGTTAAAATCATATCAAAGTTCTTAACTTGTGTATAAGAAATGTGAACATATATATATATAGTATATACATATATACATATAGTATATATATATACATAGTATATATATATAGTATATAGTATATAAATAGTAAATATATTTGGCAAAGCGGTGCATCTAATCTCACATACAGGTAACAACAGGGAGAGAGCACAGGTGGATATTCTGACACTGGGTCTGAAAATCAGAGCAGAAACATTCAACTGTGCTGTCAGGTTTGATAACCTCTCAATGACTACAAATCAATCATTTAACAGTTTTTTCTTTCGTTGAGTGAGAATCTAAGAGTGACTTTCCAACAAGGCATAAACAGTCACTAAACTCTTTGCCAAAATAGAATATTATATAAATAGTCACCAAGTGAGAACAGCAAGGAGGAATTTTAGTTTCCTTCCTTGTTAGATAATAGCATCTTAATAATTTGATTAAAAAAGAAAACATGGAAACTGATCATAATACTCAGTTGAATATATTTATTTAGTCAATTTCGTCTCAATTAACAATGTGTTGGTGTGCACGAGTGCACATTGTTTCCTGAAGAGCAGAGTCTAGTTCCTGGTTCAAAGAGACTTGGGTTTAAAATATGGGGAGAAAGAATGTCATCTGTGTATTTATAAATCCCCTTAGTGACAGAGGAGGGGTAGGTAATTAACAGAAGCGATGTGGATGCATCCAATAATCTTCACTGAGTCCATACAGCACCAAACTATGGACAAAATATATGGACAAAGGGCACATAACTGAGGACAGCATAGTGTCCTCAGCATAGTGGTTAAGAATACTCGGGCTTGTGGGGTTCCTGAGTGGCTCAGTTGGTTGTGCGTCTGACTTCGGCTCAGGTCCTGATCTCACAGCTCATGGGTTCGAGCCCCCCCATCAGGGTCTGTGCTGACAGCTGTCAGCCTGGAGCCTGGTTCGGATTCTGTGTCTCCCTCTCTCTCTGTCCCTCCCCTTGCTCGCACTTTGTCTCTCTCTCTCTCAAAAATAAATAAACATTAAAAAAAAATTTTTAAAGGAATACTGGAGGTAGGCTGCTTGAATTCAAATCTCAACTCAAATATCTTTGGGCTGTAGGACCCTGGACAAATCACTTAACATCTCTGTGCCTTGGTTTCCTCCTCTACAATATGGTGATAACCACAGTTGCCTACCTCCTAGTGTTTTGGGGAAGATATATAAGTTCATACAGAAGTATAAAATACAGCAATGCCTGCCGTAGAGTGAGGACCAAGTATTAACTATTAGGAAAGACTGATAAAAACAATTTAGAAGATCTAAAATTCAAAGTAAGTTATAGGGCACAACTCTCATTAAAGGCAAGAAGAATTATCTCGGGAGTAAGAAAGCTCGCACGGACTGCTTCTGGACAATCGGGTTGTGTTACTGGATGAGAAAGTGAAAGTGGAAGAGACTAAAACATCTCCAGCTTTTAACGTATTTTTTTTTTTTTTTTGTCTTCTCTGTCAAGAAAAATGAGCTCCTAAGTGTATGTGAAAATTGCTAAGATGAAATTCAAAGTCAGCTACACGAAAGCAGGGATTACACAGGCTGCTCCAAGGGAAAAATCTACTATCCTTGCCTCCGGTGAAATACCTTTACAGGCACTGAAGAATCCACAAGTAAGAATATTTAGCTGTGACTGGTGACCTTTAAAACCATATACAGAACATCAAGAGTTCCAATGGCTCTGGAAAATTATACATGTTGTTCCAATTCCCCAAAAGCAGTGTCATTTCCAAATATTGAGACTAATCTCTTTGATATTCCAGAAATGATTCTATAACAGATTAGCATAGTAAAGGACATCATGAAAAGAGACTGGGGAATCCCTAAGGACCACTATGGGTTTAGTAAGATAGTACATGTCAAACTAATTTCAACACTTTCTTTGTTAGGCTTGGAAGATTGGTAATTTAGGGAAATGTGGGATAAAATAAAACCTGGGGCCAGAAAAGCATTTAATAAGGTCTGTCTTGATGCCTTCTTTCAGCCACTTCATCATTCATTCAACAGCTATTTCATAAATGCTCAAATTATGCCAGAATAGAATTCAAGTCTCTTATTGGAGACAAGTGGTGAGACATTCATGCTCATAAATATAATAACGAGACAGTGAGATATTTAAAATGCAAAGTCAGTAGGATCTCATTATTCAAGAAAACGGGGATGAAAACATCCAAGTCTCTTCAAGTTTCCTGAATGGGGGTAGCTGTACTTCAAGGGTTCTCAGTAGCCCCCACTGGTGTTGATCTGGAAGCATGGGAATCACTTAGGGAACCAATTTCAACCATGCATTCTGGGCGGGAGACCAGGAAATTCTGGGTCAGGTCTCCGGGCTGAGTCCTGGTGGTCTCTTCGTGTAAAATGCTCTTGAGGTGGTTTTGAAATTTATCTGGGCTTTGAAACTGCTGAAAAGACGGTATTTAGTAAAGAGCTTAACCCAGGATAATGAGATTCATTTTATAAAACCCTACACACCCCTCTCTATCCATTCTGGTAATTCAGGTCATTTTCAAGGTAGTCACATAAGAAGTCATATACTAATGACAAAAACAGTATCATTGAGTTAAAATATGAAAGACTGCTTCTGCTCAATGTCCTTCTGATTCTGCAGCATCATCATTTGAATGTTGACCATGCTAGTAGATTCTGACCTTTATTGATAGATTTGACTTTTGGAAAAAGTCCAGTTATTCAGAGTTAAATAATACCAGTAAGGTGCATCATTAACTTTATTTTTTGGAACAAAGTGGTATCACTGAGGTAGATGCACTATACATATATATATATATATTTACCAGAAACATTCCCTGAGTTTCACTGATATATATCTATCTATATATCGATATATATATATATTGATATATATATCGATATATAGATAGATATATATTGATATATATATATTGATATTGATATATATTGATATATATATATCAGTGAAACTCAGGGAATGTTTCTGGTAAATATAAAAATATGAAATTTAATTGAAAACATACAAAAATGTGCACAAACATTTCTTGTACCAGGAACTGCAAAGCCACAAGACACAGAGTCAGAAATGTATTTACTATAATTGCACCCATAGATGTGACCGTAAGATACTGTAACTTGTCAAAAGAATTAGCTGGTCTTCCATAAGGACAACCATCTTTGTGATCTGATTTCAGGGGTATTCCAGAGTTTACATCTTAAAAGAAAAATCTCATTTCTTTGGTCCCTTGCAGATACCCAAAATCCAACCATAAGCGTTCTATTCCTCAGGCCGAAAGCATTGATCGTTATAAAAATGCACATACCCTTGGGAAGAATGACATAATAAGCCTTCTCACATATTAATGTCTTCACATTAATAAGTCTGTCATTTCCTTCATGAACAGGGTTTTGCTAGAACTGTAATGATTCTCCTGAGGGGTCAGAATACCCGTGATGGGCACTTTAGGTGAGTGCCATTGACAGGAAAGTGAGCATGCTGTAAACGAGACCTGCCTCCTTCAGGATGATGCATGCTGAGGCACGCTGGAAATGGCAACCAATACATAAATCCAACAGGAAGCACGCTTTGGGCAAAAAAAATTTAGAATGTAACATTCAAACGTGGTGAATTTTGTGCAGAATTTTATAACAGAATAGGTACCAATGCCAAAGTTAGTAAACAGTTTGTACTCAGAAGCAATCATTATTCCAAAACCCAAGTGCACGTTGTTAACAGTTTTAAGAATTTGTATAACCCGTCACTCTTTAACTGTGAGGCAGGGGAGAGGGTGGCGCATGTGGTGGTGACAACACCGGGACGTGACCCCCTTGCATGAGAAGATCGTGCATCAATCCCAACGGAGCTGGCCTGCAGGTTTGGCCCATCCTTATCTCAGATGTGAGAACTGCATTCGTTATGAATATTCTCTAAACAGCTTGTTTTCCACTATGTTTTTCGAGATGTAGATGAACAGGGAACGGTTTCTCATTTTAAAATAAAATTGGGGCGCCTGGGTGGCTCAGTCAGTTAAGCTCTGACTTCGGCTCAGATCATGATCTTACGGTTTGTGAGTTCGAGCCCCACGTTGGGCTCTGTGCTGACAGCTCAGAGCCTGGAGCCTGTTTCAGATTCTGTGTCTCCTCTCTCTGCCCCTCTACCTCTCATTCTCTCTCTCTCTCTCTCTCTCTCTCTCAAAAATAAAAAAAACGTTAAAAAAATTTTCAAAAATAAGATTAAATTAAAAGGGGGCACCTCGGTGGCTTAAGGGTCCATCTTTGGCTCAGGTCATGATTTCGCAGTTCACGAATTGGAGCCCTACGTCAGGCTCCTTGCTGTCAGTGCAGAGCCCTCTTTGGATCCTCTGACCTTCTCTCTCTCTGCTCCTCCCCCTCTTTGATTCAAAGAATCAAATGCCCTCTTTGATTCAAAAATAAACATTAAAAAATAATTTAGAGGAGGAATCACAAACCAATGAAGTTTCTAATATGTCAGTTTCAATTTAAAGATCTCAAATGGTCTTGAAAATTCTGAACTGTCTGTGATAATTTTTCCCCCTGGAAATGTTTTTATATCGAGAAATAAGTAACTTATCTTTAAAGGTAAAATCTCTATGTGTTTACTCTTTACTCTTTGCTGGTGCGTGTTTGCGAGCACAAGGAGTGTTGTTCAGAGGGTCACAAAGAGGAGATGTTGGTCTTTTTTTTTTTTATTAAGTTTATTTGTTTATTTAGAGAGGGAATATTCACAGGAGGGGCAGAAAGGAAGAGAGAGAATCCCAAGGAGGCTCCGCACTGTCAGTGCAGAGCCTGACTTGGGGCTCGAACTCACGAATTGTGAGATCATGGCCTGAGCCAAAATCAAGAGTTGGACGCTTAACTGCCTGAGCCGCCCAGGTGCCCTGTTGGTCTCTTTGCTGTGTCGAAGCACATGTGGCCCACAGTAACTGTGCAGACACTGTGTACTTTCACTATTCCCTCATCGTGGACCAAACCTCTCACCAGTTACTTCTCTCAAACTTGCTTTAAAATAAGGGTCATCCCAATGTTCTTTCTGATAACACTTCCCAAAATAATCTCAAGTACCTCTTCTAACCATCACAATTTCACTTATAATTGCCACTAACTACAGACCCTGGGAGGAGGGGCGTAGGATGAGGGGAGAAGTCTAGTCTCCCAGAATGAATGGATAAAGAGAATGTGGTATATCCACACAACGGAATACTACTCAGTTCTAAAAGAGGAAGGAACTTCTGAAACAGGCTACATGATGAACGGAAAGGACATTAAGCTGAGTAGAATAATCCCATCACAAAAAGGACAAAACCCGTATGTTTCCATTTTTATGAGGTACTCAGACAAGCCAAATTCAGAGATGCAGAGAGTGGAATGGTGGTTGCCAGGGGCTAGGAGGAGGAGGGGAAGGGGAGTCACTGTTCAAGGGGTATGGAGCTACAGTTTTGCAGGATGAAAAGTTCTAGAGGTGGTGGAACAACAATGAATAAAACTCAACTGGGGGGCTCCATGGGGGCTCAGTCAGCTAAAATTCTGACTCTCGGTTACAGCTCAGATCATGATCTCACGGTTTGGGGATCAAGCCCCGTGTGGGGCTCTGCACAGACAGCATGGAGCCTGCTTGGGATTCTCTCTCTCTCTCTCTCTCTCTCTCTGTCTCTCGGTCTCTGCCCTTCCCCTGCTCACACACTCTCTCTCTCTCTCAAAATAAATAAATAAACATTTTTTAAAAACTGAACCACCACATGAAAATAGTTAAGGTGGTAAATTTAATATTATGTGGGTTTTTTGTCACAACAAAAATCATTAAAATGTGTGTGTGTGTGAGTGTGTGTGTGTGTGTGTGTGTGTGTTTAAAAACTGTAAATTGTACACAGCCTGTGGGACTGCACACCCTCTCCCGATTCAGGATGTTATCATGCGGCTGGTGACTAGTGGCTGTACATGGGTGTCACTGAGCACAGCTGTCTGAGTCAGACCAGCCACCTTTCTGGCTCTGACAGCCTATAGTTTTTCCAGTCTCTAGAAAGGATGATTTTAGCTTAGAACCCAAACGACTGGCTCACCCTAAGAGAAAACACAAATCCCTTCACAAGACACCACAAAGCATCCAGGACTTGTAACGCACGCCTATGTCTACAGTGACCTAAATCAGAAGTCAGAATTAACTCTGTGTCCTGGGTGTGATGCAAAGCTGATCATTACTCTCAAAGGTGTTCTACTTTCTCTAGAAAATGAGATGTGGTGAGATCCAACAAATTCAGAAACCCAGTAAGTCAAAAATACTCTGGTTTCCTCCTCTGACATTCTTATAAAAGATTAGGATTACAATAATATGAATTATTTCAGTTGCCCCTGGGCATTATTAAGACTTGTAATTTCTCTCTCTTCATTCACAACAGACTGATGATGACTTTGGTGAACCAGAGGTGTAAGAACCGTTCCCGCTTTCCGTTCTTTATTCAAAGTATTCCACCTTTTTTAAACAAATTTTTTAAGTTTGTTTAGTTTCTTTCTTTCTTTCTTTCTTTCTTTCTTTCTTTCTTTCTTTTCTTTTTTTTCTTTCTTTGAGAGAGAGAGAGAGTTGGAGCATGAGCAGGGGAGGGACAGAGAGAGAGAGAGAAAGAATCCCATGCAGTCTCCATGTTGTCAGCTCAGAGCCCGATATGAAGGTCAATCCTACTGTGAGACTGTGACCTGAGCCGAAATCAAGAGCCAGAAGCTTAACCAAATGAGCCACCCAGGCACCCCTCTACCTTTTTAAAAGAATGAATGCTAATAAACATAGGGAATCTATATGTTTTAATCTGTTTTCATAAAAGGAGAGATTTAATAATACCCCAGTTGGAAAAAAAAAACCCAAAAACTTAGCTCTACTTAATTTAAATCCCTTAATTCTTATCTTTGTACATAATGAGGGCATTAAAGAGTTTTGGGGCTCCTGCGTGGCTCAGTTCGGTTGAGCATCTGACTTCAGCTCAAGTCATGATGTCATGGTCCGTGAGTTTGAGTCCTGTATCGGGCTCTGTGCTGACAGCTCAGAGCTTGGAGCCTGTTTCAGATTCTGTGTGTGTGTATGTCTCTCTCTCTTTGCTCCTCCTCCACATATGTTCTCTCTCTCTCTCTCTCTCTCTCTCTCTGTCTCAAAAATAAATAAATAAACATTAAGAAAGTAAAGAGTTTCACTATACTGACATTTATTTGACATCAGAATCAAGGCATAGTTTCTGACACTATAAAATTAGCATTGTAAACTCTGAAATAGTGTCCTGTAGTCTAAGGATAACATTAGGGCCAAGTTGTCAATTGGTGAGATGGGTACTTCCATTCAACAAATAGTTTTGAATACACATTATGTGCCAGGCATTGTTCGAGGTGATGCTGTTGCTGCTGATGGCAACTGTCATAATCATAATCACAAGATGAAAATCACTACACTTACTGGACATAAATTATGGCAGAGGGAATAAGAAAATAAACGAGAAATCAAATAAAAAAAGTTAATTATCAGGGTGCTTGGGTGGCTCAATTGGTTAGGTGTCTGACTTTTGCTCAGGTCATGATCTTGCAGTTCGCCCTTGTCAGGCTCTCTGACAAGTTCGAGTTCGAGCCCTTGTCAGGGTCTCTGCTGTCAGCACAGAGCCTGTTTCAGATCCTGTCTCCCTCTCTTTCTGTCCCTCCACCACATGCACGCGCTCTCTCTTTCTCTCAAAAATAAACAGAAACATTTTATTAAAAAAAGTAAATTATTGGGGCACCTGGGTGGCTCAGTTGGTTAAGCATCTGACTTCAGCTCAGGTCATGATCTCACAGTTTATGACTTCGAGCCCTGTGTCGGGCTCTGTGCTGACAGCTCAGAGCCTGGAGCCTGCCTCAGATTCTGTGTTTCCCTCTCTTTCTCCTCAACTCGCACTCTCTCTCTCTCAAAAATAAATAAACGTCAAAAAAAGTTTAAAACATTTAAAAAAAAAGTAAATTATTTAGAGTGACAGAAAGTGATAGGAACATGGCAAAAAAAAAAGGCATAAGTAGAGTGAGCTGAGAAAAAAAAGTAAATTATTTAGAGTGACAGAAAGTGATAGGAACATGGCAAAAAAAAAAAAAAAAAAGGCATAAGTAGAGTGAGCTGAGAGTGACAGGAAGTGTCCGTTGCGGCTTTGGGGTGGGGGAGGGGGGATAGCCTGTTCTATTCCACAGGACAGTCTAGGCAGGGCTGGTAGAGGAAGTGACATTTCATCAACGACTTGAAGGGGGTGAAGGGGTTGTCTCCGTGCGTATCTGGGTAAGAGTGTTCCGGGCCCAAAGCTGGAGCATGGTCCCAAGGGGGAAGTATGTGTTGCATGTACGAGGACCGGCGGGGCCCATGAGCTAGAAAGTCATGAGAGGCCGAAGCAGGAGGGGAAGTAGATGGGAAACTGACATCCAACCACGCTGGGCCTTTCAGACTCTGTAAAGACTGTGGCTTTGACTCTGAGTGACATGGGGAGCTACAGCAAGCTGATGAGCAGAGAAGTAGTGTGCTCTGGCTTGTTTTACAGAAACACTTCAACTGCTCTGCTGAGCATCAGCTAAAATGGGGCAAGGAATAGGAAGACCAAATAATCTCTCCCCCATATCCAAAACTAGTTGTGTAGGAATGCAAGACTCTTTTTTTTTTTAATTTTTAACGTTTATTCATTTTTGAGAGACAGAGGGAGACAGAGCGTGAGTAGGGGAGGGGCAGAGAGAGACACACACAGAATCAGAAGCAGGCTCCAGGTTCTGAGCTGTCAGCATATAGCCTGACGTGGGGCTCGAACTCACAAACCACGGGATCATGACCTGAGCCGAAGTTGGATGCTTAACCGATGCTTAGCCACCCAAGGTGCCCCCCAAGACTAACTCTTGATGGACCAGCAGGGTGGGCTGGTGTGGACTGCTCTCAGACATGATGATAGCAGGGAAGTCCTGGCATTTTGCAATGAGTGTTAGATCAGGAGACAAGAGACGAGACCCAGCCTCCACCACTCACCGAACCTCTAACTAGGAGTCATTCTAGGGGGTGGTGGTGACCTGGAGTGGAAGACGAGGTGAAGAATGTTAATGCTCTGGTGAAGGGTTATATGAAAACTGTGTTCAGAAAGGAGAAAGTTAAAAGAAGGACAAGATTAATATATCTATAAAATGGGGATTTCAGCTCAGAGATATGCTTTGAGCAAAACTCAGTGACATTGTTTAGAAGAGAACAGGACAATTACAGAAGGAGGAGATTTAACGGGGGCCTGCGGGCCAGGAAAAGGAGATCCTCGGCCAGAAGAGCTCTTACCCACAGGAGAATTAAAGCAGATAAAAAGCATGGTTTATGGGGACCTCTACTGCATTGCTCTATGAGATTACGGGCTTTGACAAGCGACTGTTTTCAATATAGGTTATGTGCATTTAATATAATTTTGTTCTTACCCAATAACTCTTCCCTACATAGTAAAATCATTAAAGGACTTTAGCAATCACTTGGGGGAAGAATATGGCTTAGAGAAGAGAATTTCCGGGGCATGCCAGAAAGTCATGGCCAAGTTTTGGCCCTGGGATGTATCGGTGTTAAGTTAATCAGAGTAATTTTCTATAGAGAATGTTTTCTTGATGATATTTCAATATAATATTACCCAGAAGCCTCATCTTTTTGAGTTTCATCTCACAGAAGGCACTTAGCAAAACTGCCTGACTAGCTGATCAGCACAACGCTGGAAGGGGGAAAACAGAGATTGGAAGGGAAAAGGGAAAGTGAAGTCCAATGTTGGGAGAAATTGGCAGTGAAGGGCAGTCAGAGAAGGGATGCCGGACAAGACAAATCTGGTAATGAAAAGAGATACAGAGAAGAAGAAAAAGTATGGGGAGGGGGAGTCTGTGCTCTATATGCCCATGGAATAGTGAGGATCGTGTCAAAGCCCTCAGAATGCCAGAGAACCCCTGGAAACCTGGCAGGAATGGGAGGGGTAAGAACCACCTGTTAAGTGAAGCAGAAGGTAAGAATGTTCTGGAGAAGAAAGAGTATTGGAAGTGAAAGGTAAACTCAAAGGGGATATGAAGAATCACGGACAAGGAAGGGCTCAGTATAAAGTATGCCAGCTTGTTACTCTCTCTGTATTTCGCATGTTTTGTGTAGTCCTTAACAACATGATTTCATTTCTCTTAAATAAAAATAGTTACTGTAAAGGAAATATGAAACAATGGATATGGGTATGTCACAAACATCCCAGATCACATCCATTAAAGGAATGGCATTCATTGTCACTACTTAGTGACCAGAGGCACAGCAGGACATCAAAACGATGCATAAAAATCAAATAATTCTTGAGAAGAAAGATTTGATGTATTAAGTACCTAATGGAAATAGAAAGCTTCATTTAAATAAACTGGTTTACAAGAGCAGTGTAGACAAATAAAAATGGATGAATTTGCCCATTGCTGATGATGATTAAGTATGATGCATGCTGGCTGAAAAACACATATATTCTCCTGATACAACTTTATACTGAATTAGGAAATCTCATTCAACATGACCTTCGTCAACATCACATTTCTAACAATAATTTACTGATACATTGTCTAGAAATGATAAGCTTCTACATTTCAGACAGAAACTTAGCAGTATCTCTGATCCACCTAAGAGTCTGGAAGACAGGACTGAATTTATGAAAAGCTTATTCATTGGTATCTCTTCTCCACTTCATCAAGATGGTCCAGGATCTTCAGCAGTCACTGTGGGAATCCCCAAGGGCTCAGAATCATTCTGGGTAAAGGAACATTACCCCCAGCCCCTGTACCTGTACTCCTGCACGCACAAGTCTAGGTCCCAGGTGGCAACTTGCAGGAGATTTGGTCACGAAATGGATAATCATACAGCCTTAGGTCAAATCCCAGTTAAAATGCAAAATGCTGTAACCTCCATATAGGGTGCTTGTAAAAATAATTTGACATTATATGTAAGTTACTTTGCATGCCTGGCACATAATACTTTTATAATTAAATGGTGGCTGGCGGGACATACTGGCTGAGCCAGGGCTTGGGAAACGAAGTTCAAGAAGTCAGCCCTGTTGCAATGCATTGATCAGTATGGAGAGGTTGAATTCTAGTGGGAAGAAAGGTGCTATTGCCCAATGCCCACATATCTACATGTATTTATGAATTTATGTATTAGTGTACTGATTACTTTCAAGAGAAAGGTAACTGGAGCTTTGGCCACTTCCATTTGGAGTTGAGCATTTTTGAGACCTCTCTGATGGCCTGAGATTGCCCTGACAGAGCAGGAGAGAGTAAGGGATTGTGGTAGACAGAAATCATGGAGAATAAAAGAAGTCTGAAGCAGAAGGGGCCACAGGGAATGTTACCATGGGAAGGGACAACTGATGGTGACCTGGTCTTCACCCAGCCACCCCCAAATGGGCATGTGTCCATGGTGGTTCCTAGGGATGTAATGGAGGACATGTCTCTGAGGTTTCTCTGTACCAAAGAGCAGGGTTCCCAGATGCTCTGAAATTTCACAGTCATGTGCCTCAGTGTCGATCTTAATTCGTTCTGGTGCAGGGCAAGGGCATGCCTCTTCAAACTGGAGACTCTCGGAGTGCCTGGGTGGCTCAATCTGTTAAGTGTCCAACTTTGGCTCAGGTCATGATCTCATGGTTTATGAGTTCGAGCCCCACATTGGGCTCCATGCTAACAGTACGAAGTCTGCTTGGGATTCTCTCCCATCCTCCCCCACTAACGCGGTTTTTTTTTTCTCTCTCCAAATTAAAAAGAAAGAAAGAAAGAAAGAAAGAAAGAAAGAAAGAAAGAAAGAAAGAAAGAAAAAGAAAAACTGGAGACTCTTGTCCTTTAGTTTTGAGAAATGTTTTTGCATTGTTTCCTTGTTAAAATTTTTCCCTGCAATTTTCTCTACACTATGTTTCTGGAACACTTCTGTTCGAAGCTTTCCTCAAATAGCTTGTGCTCCGTGGCTGTCTGTCCTTATTAACATGCAAAACCCTAACAAGCTCATCGGAAGGTCTGGTACATAGGGGACGGCTTGTCCACTTCATGGTACAGAGATTTTTAACTGGTGGCCCTTTAATTGTTACGATCTTTAGGTGATTTCTCTGGGTAGAATCGGTATATCCAGAGAAAGGTCCTGCCCTGTTCAGGCAGCTGCTTGTCAACTAGAACTGGGCAGACAAGAGGTTTGGCCCCAGGGTCTCCATTCACTGCAGACTTTCGTGTATATCCCTGAATTTTATCCAGCCCCTGCCCCTCTTGCCATTTTCCGAGTATTATTGGTAGTCATACCTCCTACTGTCAGAGAAGATGGAGTTTGGGTTTATTTCTTGTTATTTTGAGTTTATCTTGTTATTTTCTTTATTTAAGATGACAAGGATTGAAAACATCTTTACTCCATCTCAAAGCTAGAGGTTGCCATAATCTGAATATGCCCTGTTCGTTACAGTGACCTCCGGCCGAGTCACTTATCGCTAAGGTGACCTCCAGCCGAGTCACTTACTTCCCTCCAGAGTGTATTTCATATTAACCTACCTCACATTTTTGAGCAAACTATATGATTGAAGGGAACATCCTTTATCTGGTTCACCATTTTTATTTAAAAAGCGCCCTCAACTATCAATTATTGGAAAGAATGAGCCTATCAATGTTTGGTCTCAAGAAAATAAAACTGATCTGCAAGTGTTACTAGAGATTCACGTATGTCTGACAAGCTGGCCCTTCACAAATCGCTGTACCGTTTGACATTGGTAGAAACCCAAAGGAAGTGAAAGGAGGAGATTTTCCATGTCTGTGTCAGCCCCTCTCCCCTCTCCCGGGGACAGTGGGAGTTTCCGATGAGTCCATTGGAGAAGCGTCCCCCTGACCTCTCTTTCTTTTGTTCTTGTTTTTTTTAAACGTAAAACATAAATGTCCTTTTTGATTTCCTAGGAAGGTAGCCAATTTTAGACGGATCTTCAGAATTCAGTTAAACTACTGAAATAACACACAGTGGGGGAAATTGTAAACCTACAGAAGTCATCTTAAAATACAAACCTCTTAGGGCTCAAGTGAGCCACCTCTCCGTCCTTCCTCTCTTAATGTTCATATGAACGATTCCACCACCGCGGGGGGTGGGGGGCACCGGACTCATCCAGCCCTGCCATCTATTTCTGACTGTCAGTATCGGGAAACCCTCTTCAGTACCCACATCAACCAACGTTCCTCTGCTTTGGCTTTGGGATTTGGGATTCTCTCTGATCGCAAAGATGGGAAAAGACAGGTAAAGATGATGTCTTGTTCTGCCTCCTCTCAATTATTCTTTATTTCTCATTAAAATCAGGACTCATAGTATGAAGGAAAGTATATTTCTTTTCTTTTAATGTTTATTTTTATTATTTATTTTGACAGAGAGACAGTGTAAGCAGGGGAGGGGCAGAGAAAGAGGGAGAGAGAGAGAGAGGGAGGGAGGGAGGGAGGGAGGGAGGGAGAGAGAGAATCCCAAGCAGGCTCTGAGCTGTTCATGGAGAACCCGATGTGGGGCTCGAACCCATGAACCATGAGATCATGACCTAAGCAGAAATCAAGAATCAGACACTTAACTGACTGAGCCATCCAGGTGCCCTGGAAAGTGAATTTCTTAAACAACAATGGATACAATCACTTTCCAAAGGCACAGCTTTGACAAACTGGTTGAAATCACTAACCTACCGCCAATACATACATGTACTGCCTAATAATCTGCATTACTATCATATTTACATTTTCTTAGTTTAAAATAAGTACAAGGGCCCTTTTGATAGATTTCCACAGCAGCCATCTGAGTTATTACACAATGAGTTAACTGTGCCTGTTTGAAGTGTCTCTGAGTATAGAGTCAAAGATCATTAGATCTGAATTTAAGGTTCTTAAAGACCTTACCTGTCATTTCACCTACTAAACCCTGTTTACCACTTAAAAAAAAAAAAAACCTGGGGCGCCTGGGTGGCTCAGTCTGTTGAGCGTCTGACGTCCGCTCAGGTCACGATCTCGCGGCCCGTGAGTTCGAGCCCCGCGTCGGGCTCTGGGCTGATGGCTCAGAGCCTGGAGCCTGCTTCCGATTCTGTGTCTCCCTCTCTCCCTGCCCCTCCCCTGTTCATGCTTTGTCTCTCTCTGTCTCAAAAATAAATAAACGTTAAAAAAAAAAAATTAAAAAAAAAAAAAAAACCTTACAAGGGCGCGTGGGTGGCTCAGTTGGTTAGGTGTCTGACTTCGGCTCAGGTCATGATTTTACTGTTTGTGAGTTTCAGCCCCACATCGGGCTCTGTGCTGACAGCTCAGAGCCTGGAGCCTGCTTTGGATTCTGTGTCTCTCTCTCTGTCTGCCCCTCTTCTGCTCTCTCTCTCTCTCTCTTTCTGTCTCTCAAAAATAAATAAACATTAAAAAAAAAAAAAAGCCCTACAGAGTTATGGGCTTTTATAGCTATATCTTAGTGCAAACCGAAGCTTACAGAGTAAAGCAAATTTCTTACAATCATATAGCTGGCAGGTGACAAGACTGTTATATTTACATATGTATGTATATACACATCACATATATAAATATTGGAGATAATGACTGTAAATATTAAACCGACATCTTCCTCGCTTTCTCCTTTCTGTCAAGGGTGCAAAAGGCAAAGAACCCGATTCTCTTTAGCAAGAGGCAATGGGAGCCAGGCCTGATACGTGGAGACCAGACATATTGGTCTGAATTGCTGAATTGCAGCTGCTCTCATTTAGTTCATCAAGAGCTAAGCAGAGGGGTACTTGGATCCCAGGCACCCCGGGGAGTAGAGAGAACACCCCTATTCCTCCTCAGGGATTAATGATTAGGCTTGTATCCAGAAGAAGTATGTGATCCCAGAAAATCTGCCTTTTGTGGTTCCTAGGGAAGAGTGGAGTAAAAAAGGAGGCCGAGCCAAGAAGAGAGAAGGCAGGAGGCTAAGAGTGAGGGGTATGTACTCTCCCATTCTGCTCTTCTCTCTATGTTGTCCATGGGTTGGGAGTGCAGGTTAAAGAAGAGAGCTAAAGCAAAGCAAAGTAGGGCTTTTGACTCACTTCCTTACCTCAAAAGAGGCTGCCCACACCAGCCTGGGGTACAGTTCCATGAATGGGAATTTGGCTGTCCAGCATGGCTGGGTGGGGGAGACCAGGCAAATTCCATTTCATGGCCTGGCTCGGTTCCTAGAGACGGAGACAGGCTCAGAGGTGGCTGAGGGGCTGCCTGAAGAAGAGCCAGGCCGAAGGGGATAAAGTGAAGACCCCATGAGGGCCTAGGGAGAACCCACCAGCGGGTGCCAGGGAGATGGGGAGTGAGCCAGGGAAAAACAGACCCTGTGCCAAAACAGACCAGCCTCTATGTTACTACTTATCCAGGTTTCATAGATGCCACAGGACAAGTGGGGATGGGGGGGTCAGCATCCTGGAGCCCAAAGCAGACCGCCCCGTGCCCAGAGATGGGCATCACACGCTCCATGATATAACGGAAGCCCCACATTCACCTTTGCTCACAGAAGTAATCCTCACCAGCAGACAACTTAAAGATCACGTCCCCTAGACAATGGGCAGTATCTAAGGTACTGCTTAAATTATGGCCCCAAAATAAATCCTGAAAATGTTTTAATCAGTAGTTTAGGATTAAAATAAATAAAATGTATTTTTTTCTGCATATCTGCGTTGCAATGAGAATGAAAATTTTAACTATAGCACCAAGAGGATGTCACCAAGTTCTTTATTTAAATTAGAGAGCAATCAGTTTTAATGAGGTCATAGGTAGGCTGGAAGCCCCTAACAGTAGTTCTTAAAAATTTTTTTTAATGTTTATTTATTTCTGAGACAGAGAGAGACAGAGCACGAGTGGGGGAGAGGCAGAGAGAGGGAGACACAGAATCCGAAGCAGGCTCCAGGCTCTGAGCTGTCAGCACAGAGCCCAGCGCAGGACTCAAACTCACGAACTGTCAGATCATGACCTGAGCCGAAGTCGGATGCTTAACCGACTGAGCCACCCAGGCACCCCAGCAAAGAATTAATTTTAAGTTCCTGAGATACCTATGAAATGTGTAACTATAGCACATAATCATCCTAATACAATGATGCTTTCCTTAGAATAAGCTCTTCCAGTCACCCTGGAATAAAGATCTCGATCTAGGTAATTTCACCTTGCACAAATTTGGTACATTTCTGCAGAGACTCTTTTTTTTTTAATTAAAAAAAAAAAAATTTTTTTTAACGTTTATTTATTTTTGAGACAGAGAGAGACAGAGCATGAACAGGGGAGGGGCAGAGAGAGAGGGAGACACAGAATCTGAAACGGGCTCCAGGCTCTGAGCTGTCAGCACAGAGCCCGACGCGGGGCTCGAACTCAGGGATCGTGAGATCGTGACTTGAGCCGAAGTTAGCCGCTTAACCGACTGAGCCACCCAGGGGCCCCTGCAGAGACTTTTTAATCTATCATTGTGAATGCACTCGCATCGGACACAATTCGTATTTGTGTTTAGTGAAAGGGATCGTATTTGTTACCAAATGCAGTCGCACTTTTTGGGGACCTTCCTTCTCTGACCGCCTGCCTCTCTGACACCAGACCCTTACTGTTCCGTAAGCGAGGAGCCCGGCTTGCTCTGAAGAGCCTGAAACGTCCTAACTGAATCACCAACATTTCTCTGTGAAATTTGGGTCAAGTGGGAGCAAACTAGACTCCTCAAAGTACCCTGCAAATCCACACTCCTAGGAGAAATGTTCATGTCCCACAAGGAATTCATGTCCCATTGTATTTGACAGCAATTTAGAATTAAAAGTAAATAATCTGGGACCAACGAATCCTTCAAGGTAATAAACATCCACAGAAGAACTCGAATTAAAAGGAACTGAAACCAGGCATCCAAGTAAAGATGAACAACTCTGATGCAAAAGATAGAGTGTGTTTTAATAAACAGCTTCCCTTTCCATTAGTAGGTATAATTGCTGCCACTTAGGGAACTCACATGTCTCTTCGAGCTCTTATTACTATGATAAATTGCTAGTGAAATGCATTCCAAAGTGAGTAATGTCTTGCTGGACATTGGTAATTCACTTAAGCTAATTAACATAATAACAGATACGATGACCTAACCTCCGGATTCGCGTTATTATCTATAGCTTGGTCTGCTCTGGCAGACACAATGCTGAATCAAAATCAAAGATGCTTGGAATGAAAACAGTGTTGGGCGAAGGTGGTGTTTTAACATATATCATTTTCTCAGTGGGACGTGCTATAAAAACAAGACCAGATCAGAGCTGTTATGTTGTCTTCTTAATTCCTTTACCGTGATCACAAATTGCCTGAATGTGAGGAGATTGTCACTGGAAAACAGAACAAGAAAAAGGGAGAGTTAACCACCTAACTGTGGAATTTAAAAAAGGCCTAACGGCAGGTATTCTAATCTACTTCTAATATACATCACCAAGGACCAGTAAGGCAAAATGGGTCAAGGAACTTTGGGAAATAAATTTCTAATAGATGAAATAAATGTGACTCGAACATTTAAAACTTGATTTCTATCATATTTAATTGGTACAGAACAATAGAGCTTTATGGCATGACCTCAGTAATTGAGAACAGATGAAGTACGGGGGGTAAAAAATACTCTGGGTACAAAGCTAGTTTTTTTTTCACCCTATTACAGCTATGATAGCTTTGATTAGTTTTATTTAACTAAAAGTTCTAGTTAACACCTACATTTTAATATATTCCACAGACTACATTAGATTTAAAGCTACTTGAGAATCGGAAACTCCATGCCTCAGCCTGTAGTAGATAAATAATGCCTCCCTTTATTACAGAGATGTCAGGCCCTAATCCCTGGACCCTGCAAATGTGACCTTATTTGGAAAAAGAGTCTCTGCAGATGTGATTAAGTCAAGGATCTTGAGATGGGGAGATTATCCTGGATTATCTAGGTGAGTCCTGAATGTGTTACATGTGTTAAGAGGAAGGCCACACGAGATCTGACCCATTTGGAAGAAGAGGTGATGTGAAGATCCAGACAGAGATAAGAGTGATGTGGCAACAAGCCAAGGAATGCCTGCAGCCACCAGAAACTGGAAGAGTCAAGAATTCTCCCCCAGAAACTCCCATGGGGGATGAAACCTTACCACCATCTTGATTTTGGACTTATGTCCTTCATAACTGTGAGAGAATAAACAAGTTGGTGGTAATTTTTTTTTACGCTGGCATTACGAAACTAATACACAGAATTTGATTTTTGTCGCCCACAACCCAAATAAAATCTAGAGTCAAGAAGACAACAACTCCAGTGAAAAATGCATTTTGTTACTTAAAAATATAGTTGTGGTGGCTAACTACTGCAATAGAACCGTATATCCTAAGATATATATATATATTTCATATATTCATCTTATAACTGAAAGTTTGTACCTTTTAACCAACCCTTTCCTAGTATCCCCTTCCCCCAGCCCCTAGTAAGGAAATATTTTTTATTCTTTTGTTGTTGTTGTTGTGGGAGAGAGGGGCAGGGAATTCATAAAGATATTCCACTCAAATCTTTTGGAATCATTTTAAGAAATATAGTCCTACCTATAGGTTATTAGTTGCATTAAAATATTTTTCCAAATACATTTTTACATTGTATGATTTATGTTTCCTTCAGTTCTTGTGTCTTTGGGATTCCAACTCCTAATTATACCAGTCCTAATATTTCTTTATTTGGAACAATTAAGTGCAGTTCTATAAAATGTTATGTATGTTCTACTTTACATTAGGTCTCTGGATCGTTTTCTCAATGGTTAGCTAAAATACTCATTATTCTGTAAAACTGATTCTAAGTGTTGAGTTCAATACAGAACACTTTCTATGAATGACATAAGCAGAGATTTCTTTCCTCTTATCTTTATGCTATTCGAAAAATCTCCATTCTAGTATAATTTCTGAGTAACTAAAATTAGAAATATATGCATTGTCTCATTAAAGAGTCCCCCAAATGGCTAAGAACTGAGCTTCTAAAACTCATTTTTTTTGCTATTAAAGTTTTACAGAAATCTGTTAGAGGAAAAGGCAGCATGCTTTTTGAACGATTTCCTGTCCTTGTTCCAGTGCTCATGAAAAAGAGGAACGCTTTAGATAAACCAGCTGCTGGATTGCCTAGAATAGTAAATTACTCTAACACTCCTATTTGATGTGATCCTGTCACACTTTTTTTTTCTTCCAGCAGGATTTCCTCATTTTTCACAACTATTTGTTTCTACTTTAAATTAGCTTCCTACAAATAGCCTCTTGTCAAATGTGTACTGAGCAATCTGCACAGAGTTACCATAAATAAAGACACTCTAGTCCACAATGCCCACCTCCCTTTCATTAAAGTGTTGCCTCCTTCCTGCCTTGAGATGGATCACTTCTATAGTATAAAAACTTCAAATTCTGCGAACCCATCTGGAATTCTTCATGATTATTGAATTATACTGTGAAATGTTTGGGATCAAAAAAGAACAAAAATGAAAAGGTCATTCGTATATCTGAAGAACTAGTCTAAAAGTAATTCGTCCTCTTCCTTTTTTTTAATTTTTATTTTTAGCTTAAGCCATTCTTAACTCTTCTCATTTTATTTACCCAAACATTCGTTATGTTAGTGACATTCTGAGGGCTCCTCAGAAGTTAGCTATCTGGGGAACTTGAACAATTGCATGCACACGCCACACTGACCTCATCTTCCTGATTTGAACTAAGCCACCTCTGTGATGATCTGCTTATTCTTAGAAACAAATAAATATTCATAATTTTGATTATATCATCTGAGAGAAAGAGTTTGCACCTGGATGGATCCCTTCCTGGTTTCTTATATGTCGCTCCACGCCAACCTTGGAGTAAAGGACATCTTAACCTTCATAGGAAGGAAGGCAAATCTCTGCGCCCGTAAGCATGTCTAAAATATGA
The DNA here is from genome assembly GCF_018350215.1 of Panthera leo. Taxonomy (NCBI): domain Eukaryota; kingdom Metazoa; phylum Chordata; class Mammalia; order Carnivora; family Felidae; genus Panthera; species Panthera leo. Next base: position 9,418,918 of record NC_056689.1, read on the forward strand.
TAGAAATCTCATCGGCACCAATTCTGATGACATGACTTTATTAATGCGTAAATAAAAGGTTTGCTGAACTCTCCAAAAGCAGCTTACCATTTCTTTGCTTATATAAATGATGGATTCCAGTCACTTCCAGGTCTCTACCTGTGAAATTTCCCTTTATGTAGTAAAACAGATATGTGAGTCTGTGGAAATCTCCTAAAGGAATGACACCTGTTTGTTTAAAAAATGTTCTGAATAAAGCACTAATATCCAGAATCCACACTAAAACGTAACGGTTATGGCTCAGAAAGCTTGTGTGGTGATGGATATAAACCTTTATGTTTATGATGTCGCATTAACACTTCAGATTTCGGCATCAGCCAGACTTGGGTACAGATTTTAAACTATACAACCTGTTAGTTTCCATGAACCATAATCGCTCAGAGAACATCTCTTCATATGAAAATTTAAAAAAGGGATAATATCTATTTTCTAGGGTTACTATGAGGGTCAAATGACTTAAATGTAACTACTTCAATGAAAAACAGCAAGTATATGGTCCCTAACAGACTCTCAATAAATGTGTCCCCATTTGCTTTATCCTTTCCTTCCGGAAGTCTTCAGATTGGATCAGAAGCCTGGATTGGGTCAGAAGTGAGTGGGCTTCAAATGAGAAAGATTTCCAAACTTTTTTGGGTCCCATTAGCAGACACTAATGTGAAAATGAAAACCATTGGTTAAATGCTGTGCGCTGAGCTGGCAAAACAATATTATTCATGCAGTGTTGGATAGGGAAGGCAGTGTGGTAAATTTAGCCCTGCCACATAATGCGCGGGGACTAAAGACTGAGAAGCAAAAGGTTAAGAAAAAAAATTTTTTTGACTGAGAAATTCTATTTAATACAAATTCTAGTAGTAAATCTTCACGGATTTATTTGTTCACTTGGTAAATATTTAGTCTTCTCCACACAGTAAGCACTATTCTTGGTTCTGGGGATAGAGTTGGGAGTAAGACCGAGTTTTCTCTCTGCTTCCACAGAGCTTACATTCTAATGAGTGGATGTATGATAAACAAACACAGGAGTATTTAAGAAATAATGTACATACACAGGAAACAAAATGTGCAGGTCTGTTGGAGGCCTTCTTTCCTACTCGTTGGGCAGGAAGCCACTGAGGGCAATGGCATGTCTGCTGAATCCTGAACAAAAAGGAAGAGGCAGCGGGAGTGTGAGGGGAGGGGATTTTCTACGAGGCAGAAAGAAGCCAGTAGACAAAGCGGGAAAGAGGAAGAAGGTGGTGAAAGATGAGGGAAAGCAGCACGCCTGGTGATGGTCACATGGGGTCCCGGCAGCTGTGGAAGAGAGTCTGGATTTTATCTGGGTATACCGAAAGCCCCTGCACGATGGCGAGGGAAGGAGAGACGCGACAGGGGCCAAGAGTGGGCTCAGGGAGAGCTGATGGGAAGTGCCAGGTACCAGCTCAGGTGAGACCAGACGGACTCGGCAGTGCTGGAGGAGAGCACATCCGGGATGTGTTATGAAGGCTGATTTAATAAAATGTGCTGGTGAATTACATGTGGGAAATGAAGAAAGAAGAGAAATAACACCTAGGCTTTGCCTGGTTCTCCTGGGAAAGAAGTAAAGTTTGGGGGCCCCTGGGTGGCTCAGTCAGTTAAGTGTCCAACTCTTGATTTCGACTCGGGTCACAGTCTCACAGGTCAGGAGATCGGGCCTCCCATCTGGATCTATGCTGACAGTGTGGAGCCAGCTTGGGATTCGGTCTCTCTCAGCCCCTCCTATGCTTGTGGGCATTCTCTTTCTCTCTCTCAAAATAAATAAATAAACTTAAAAAAAAAAAAAAGCAGTGAAGTTTGAAAAGGGAAACAAGACATTGTGGAGAAGCATGTTGGAGGTGGAATGGGGGAAAATCCATAGTCCAATTCTGCACATGTTAATTTATCACTAACTATCTATTAGGCCCTCACGTGATGATGGCATGTTTGTTACATAGGAATGTATCGTTATACTACTAAGAGGAAAAAGGTAGGAGTTTTGTAATCCCACCGGTTCTGTAAAAGTATGTAAACTTTAGAAGTCTAGAATATAAAAAATATTTGAAGAGTTACTTTGTAGTTTTTCAGTGGTAAGGTTTGAGGTGTTTATATTACTTTTTGTATCTCTTTTTATATTTTTTATATTTTATATTTTTATATTTTATAAAAATCTGGAAAAAATAAGGAGCATAAAAACTTCAGTGAGCCTATGAGTTACAAGAAAACAGCAGAATATATTAAAGAAAGATTTAGCAAAACCAGTTTAACGGTATTTCATTTCCTAACATTACTATAAATTTATTAATTGAGAAGTAGCATATTGATATATTTTCTAATTAATGTGCTTACAGAATGGTATTGTTTAAAATTTTGTTTTTACAACACAAAACATTTCTCTGTATCTTTCCCTATTCTTTGTATACATAAATTTTTGGTCCCAGAGAATTGTTGCACACTAGTTAATACACTTCACCATTTGTATCTTTTCTTACAAATAAATGGTATAAAGTTAGTCTATCCATCACTCTTAAATCTACTTGGAAAAACAAATTGTGACATCCGTTGCTATTCATTCCAAAACAAAAAGGCCATGAAATGTTTTGTTTCCCCTTAACGGTTGATTTGGATGAAGCATGGGAAATGATCAATTGTGTGATCAATTGTGTGAGTTCTGCAATGACAAAAAAGGGGGAAAGTGTGCATAAGACATTTCATAGTCATTGGGACAATGTTATATATATTTATAATTATAGAATGAATGCAATATTTTCCCTTATTAAACATATCCTATCATGGCCAGTGAAATGTAACAAGGTAATCAATTCATGCACGAGAAATGCTGATTAGCTTCCTGAACTAACAGGAATGTCTTCTTTACTAAATTAAACCAATCAGTGTTCTCTCTTGAAATTCTTCCTCACTTTCCCTGAAGTCTTATGAAGAAAATATTATACTTAAAGCAATCGGCTCCTCAAAATTCGATGTTTAAATCTGATGCGGTGGTTAAACGGTCAGTTGTTGACATTCAATGAAAAAAAAAAATGACTATAATAAAACAATCAGGGAAAATGCGTTGTATAACACTGTTCAAGATGAAGGGTAAGGTCAAGGGTAAGCTGAAACCCAAGATTTCATTTTAAATTCTAGTGTTGAAATAAGTATTTGTGCCCACATTGGAACATTACTTTAGGATATACACTGTAAAAGCATAAACTGGTGAATCCATGTAAGATGATCTTAACCCAAGTCCAGAGTATCGATGGAATAACGTGAATAATGGAGACATATTGCTTTGCTTATATGACCTTTTCAAAGATTATAAAAGTCATAGATGGGGTGCTTGGGTGGCTCAGTTGGTTAAGCATCCAATTCTTGATTTCAGCTCAGGTCATGATCTCACAGTCCACAGATTTGAGCCCCACATCGGGCTCCATGCTGTCGGTGCAGAGCCTGCTTAGGATTCTCTCTCTCTCTCCCTCTCTCTGCTCCTCCCCTACTTGCATTGCCTCTGACTCTCTCAAAATAAATAAATAAATTAAAAAAAAAAACCTCACAGATATAGGGAAAGTGATGGAGAATGGCTATGGTGAATATTATTTTGTGCCATACTTATGAGTCTAGCAAGAATCTGTGTCAGTGGTATAGTGGGAGTGAGAGGATAAGGAAGGCCGTACCAGTAAAAGAGGACTGGCAAATATCTTCAATGATTCTGGCACAAGAGTTCACTCAGCCCATATTCCCTGAGCATCCTTCTAGTGTTCCGCACTGTGACAGCTTCTATCTCTGGTTACAAAGGGAAACTGGCAATAGGTATGCAAGAGAAGCTCTGAGTCTAATCAGGGATAGGAAGACGAGCATATAGACATTGAGGGATTTCAGTTTCGTAAATAGTAAGTAATGGCAGAGAAGCTGACTCAGGTGACTCGGAATTCTTACATAAGGCAAAAAACCTGAACCAATATGTTAATGGATGTGTAGGCATTTTCCAGGCATAATAGAAGGTGAAGGCATTGTAGGCAAGGAGAACGTGGGCGAGCCCGATGGTCCAGTCACACAAAAGATTTTAACGTGCTTAATAGCTGAGAATACCGACCTGAGTTCAAATGTTAGGTGTAGAAGTGGGTAGGGCTGGACATGTTTGGAGAATTTCCTGAAGTCACATATTGGAGGGCCTCTTATTCTCACTGAAATGTGTCTGGATTTTAATCTCAAGGCAAAGGGAATGTGGCTATGGGAAATGTTTATGCAAAGAGTGAAATATTCAGGTTTGTGTGTTAGAAAAGATTCCAACGGCAAGAGCAAGGACATACCAGAAGGGAGTCAAATAGACTATTGCAATGTTTACTGTAATAGCTTAGGTATAAAATCACAGGGCCAAATAGTAGTCCTGACAAGGTAAAGAATAGGATTGTTTTAAAGGATATTAGGTGATAGAATCATCTGGATTGATCACTCATTTTGATTAAAGAGGTCGGGGAACTTAGAAAATGACTCAGAAATTCCACTGGGTAACTGCATGGTTGCTGGTGATTACCACTGGTCATAATAGGGATTAAAAGAGGAAAAGGAGGGTGGGATTAAAAACTAAATTCACAGTTGGGACTTACAAAATCGTAACTGCTTTTAAGAATGCCAGTAACTCATTATTTCAAACAACATTACGAGATCACTCCAGTGATCTCTGTACTAAGTGTTGGCTATCATGACAGAGATACTGAGGAACTAAGGAGCTGTCTACACTGACAAAAAAGAGTTAATGAAATGAAAATTTTGAAAATGTATGAGTTAGAAATGACAAATTAAGAAGACAGAACTAAGAAGAGAGGGGAGGGGATTAGATAAATAACAGGGGTTTTCTAACTTTTTTTTCCACTGTGACCCCCAATAATAAACACATTGTATCCTTGACCTGGCACATATACATACAGATATAAATGAAACAAAGACTTTATAGAAAGTCATCATGGGATACACTCTGACTCTTTTTCCTTTGCTGTGTTGCATTTTAAAATGCTGGTGGCAATCTACCAACCTGATTTTATGATTGATTCGCAGGTCAGCCTTGAAGTATGAGCAAGGCTGACAGAGAACTCAGATGGAAAGACCAGTTTTGTTCAGCAGCTAGCTGAACAAAGAAGTTTTAGTGTCAGAAGAGATGTGATTGAGTTGCCTTTCTCATTAGCAGGCAACAGAGAATCTGAACAAAGGGAGAGGGCTCTCTCCACTAATTAAGTGGCTTTTCCTTAATCTGCACAGCCCCTGAGGATCTTTTAGCCCAAGGCATAAATGAAAGAATGAGATTAAAGCCCATGATCCAATTACTTTTTAAAGTTAAAAAAAAAAAAATAAATAAACACCTTTAGTAATATAGTCTGAGCTTGTAGCCGATCTTTTAAAGAAACTGAAAAGCAGGGGCATCATTCGATTGAACTAACATTTATTTGCTTCCTCCTATGAGCCCCACTTGGTGTGAATTTCCCCCTGAGAGTTACAACAAAACTGAAAAAAACAACCTGGAACTCCTTCTACACAATGAGTTTTTCCTTGTCTTGGGCTTACTGGTTGTATCTTGCAACTTATCTTACATACCTCCTCCCCGAGGAAGCTGGAGACACATCTCCAGCTTAAGGAAGACTGACGTTTCTATAACGTGTCTAATGTATTTTAATAGACAAATGCTAGGAGTATGAGACACTGAAATGCAGCTTTAATTACTCTCCTTATTAGACTGCTACACTTTGCAGGCTGTTAGCACACAGGATGGGAACTTGGTGATAATCACTTTGTCAACAATTTTCACTTTGGCGGAAATTCTTTAGTTTTGCTCTCTATACGGAGTAGTAGGGAAAAGGCAAAATTAGCACTGATGAGCTACTCATGGCCCTCCGCCTCGGCCCTGTTTTCGTCCCATCGTCTAAAAGCCATTAGACATTACCATTTGGCTACATTACCATATTATTTTTTAATCTAGGTTATTTTAAAGAGCTAACTTTAAAAACGCACTCTCAAGAATGGCTGCAAAGTCTTGTGTAGCACTTTTTTGCATCAAGCATTGATTTTCACATCAGTGGCATGAGAGTTAAGTGATCTGGAGTTCGGAGAGCCACCAAAACCACGTATTCAGAAAACCTAGAAAGTAGACTAAGTTGTCAAACATGCAACTGGGCTTCATGCAAAGAAAAGAAATATTTTTTTAAAAAATGAATGCAGTTATGATGTTTATCATCTCCCCCAAGAGGAATGGGCTATTTTTATTTATCACTGCAATCTAAGTAAACAGAGTTTAATATCTACTTACTTGCTGAGCTTAAGAGGTCATTATATGGCATCCAAAAATCACTAAAAATCTCTGACTCACTTTCCTGTTGGAAAGCTGGTTCAGCACAGTGCATGGCTGTCACTTTACCCAATTTTTTTAAATTTTTCCTTTTGTCACCAGCTCTACATCAGATACTACATTTCTAATTAGGTGATGGATATCAATCAATGAAGGGTTCTGGTTCTATACCCAACTTTCATGGGATTAGGTGATACAAGGGCAACACATCCATGCCACTCGGTGCTTCAGCAGAGGAAGAACTTGAACTTCGAACGAAGTTCCAAAACACTGGAATTGCTTCTCTTCTCTCTGTTATTTTTTCCCTTTTGGGCCTCATGGTGTGCAAGCTATCTGTCCCCCTCAGTCGCTTTTAGCCACTCTCGGTGTAATCTGATGATGTACACAATAGTCTTGAAGTTTTCTCCTTTAGGTTCTGGAGCACCTACCAAATTATCTTACAGTGAGTAAAGAAAACAAGGCAGAAAACACACGAATCATTTTCCAACGAAGGCTGAGATAGGTTATCAAAATTTTCGTTTCTGAAAGCAATCAAAATAGGAAGTTTTGGTGAGTAAGAATTTCCAAGTTTGTAATCTAAAATTATGCTTTGGAGGGGCGTCTGGGTGGCTCAGTCGGTTGAGTGTCCGACTTCGGCTCAGGTCATGATCTTATGGTTCATGGGTTCAGGTCCCACATCGGGCTCTGCGCTGACAGCTCAGAGCCTGGAACCTACTTTGGATTCTATGTCTCCCTCTCTCTCTGCTCCTCTCTCTCTCTCTCTCTCTCAAAAATAAATAAACAGGGGCGCCTGGGTGGCTCAGTTGGTTAAGCGTCCAACTTCAGCTCAGGTCATGATCCCACGGTTTGTGGGTTCGAGCCCTGTGTCGGGCTGTGTGCTAACAGCTCAGGGCCTGGAGCCTGCTTCAGATTCTGTGTCTCCCTTTCTCTCTGCTCCTCCCCCACTCATGCTCTGACTCTCTCTCTCTCTCAAGAAGAAATAAACATTAAAAATTTTTTAAAAAAATAAATAAACATTATAAACAAATAAATAAAATTATGCTTTGAAGAAAGTTTTTGCTGGTACAAAAAGCAACTGCTTTTATGTAAACTTAAATTCATTACTATTTGTATATACATATATTTAATGATCTATGTCACTATAGAAAAGGACTTTATATATATGTATACACACACACACACACACACACACACACACACACACACTCTACTCTCGTCCTCCATGCCTCCTGCTCACCAGTGGCTACCTGGAAAAACTACGAGGACAAGGATTTTGTCTGTTGTTCACAGCGGCAGGCAGGTCCTGCTGCATAGAAGGAGGTCTAGAAATATTTGCTGAATGAATAAACAGAATACCTCAGTTCTCCAGCTTCAAATATTTAACATGTCATGTAGGGCATGATTTTCTTTCCAGATAGTTTAATCCCCTCGAATTTTAAATGACTTCAAAATATTATAATTATCTCCTTTATTTAAAAGCAAGTGTTTCTTCAAAACTCTCTCTGCTTCCCAGGCTTATTTTATTGTATTTTTTTTATTCCATTTAGGTGTTGCTTGCTGGGGTTAACAGATCCTCTGAGTGAGCATCTAAGGGACAGTAAAACACTGTTAATATCTCTCCATCAGAGAGAGAGAGGCAGCATATGACATGAATCCACAAAATTCTTTTCAAGCATAACTGAGCTGAAAAGAGGGAATTAATGTGAAAGCATTTGGTGAGGTGACTGGTGTACAGAAGACAGTTGTTGAGAATAAGTATTTTAGTCTGAATTTTGTGGGAGCAATTAATTATAGTATGAAACACATGCTGATTTCATGGCACTTACACTGACTGTTAATATGAAAAAAAAAAAGATATAAAGAAACATGTTGAATAAGGATGTCGTTGAACTTTGCAGATAAACTGTCCAGTCTTAAAAATGCATTTCTGATGCATTTTCCTGGAAGACACCTGCTTGTATCTGTTACTGAAGACATGACTGAAATAACTGCAGATTCTCATTTTTATTCATATCGGTTGCTGCAGAAGGATAGAAGGGGAAATCTTTAATTATAATTTTATAAGCTATTGATTCTCCAGGATATGAGAGAAGCATGGCTCAAAACCCGAAGCACATTATATTTTCAACACTAATTTTATTTTAAAAATCAAATTAGTTTTCTAATTTCATAAGATATGATATGCCTCCATACATATGTGCCCCCCTGTAGGGATGAGGCTGTTACAAATTTAGGTTATGTAAGCATGGGTGTGAATCAGTGGGGTACAGGGTACAGTACTCATCTCCTTTGTGAAAGGAAGATGATGAGGCCATTGTTGCAGAGTTTTGTGAGGATGACACAATGATGTGACACAACATGAGACCAAAGCCTACTGCACAGTTACCAGCTCAGTACGTGGTAGCCATCACTGTCATTGCCAAGTTTCGCCACACGACTGTAAGTTCATTAGCTAAAAAGAATGTCAGGAAATAGTCACTAAGGTAGTCGAATCTTCAAATACATAAAATAAAGACTTAAAAAGTTACCAGGAAACAATCTCGAAAATTTTCAAGTGTTACCTCTGGGAATAACAACAACAACAACAAAATAAAAACCCCTACTTCTTCTGATAATATGTTATTCTTGGCATACCATGCTCTACTTATTGGAGCATACCAAAGCTTTAATATTGTGATTACCCGAGCCCTGTATTTCTACATTAGTCGTATATTTCTGCTTACGCAACTGGATGAATATTCATCACTCCTACATTAGTCCTGTATTTCTGCTTACACAACTGGATGAATATTCTTGATACATGATTCATTCAAACATTATCCCTTTTTGCCAGAAGCATGTCAATCTAAAATAGCTCATGCACTGAAAACCGTCAGCCCATTTTCCTCTCTGAAATACGTCTTTACTGGCTCAATGCCTTCCGCTTACCTATCTACAGCCATCTGTGAAAGCTGAATGGCTTAAGATACAGTGTGTCACAGTTCTACGTTAGCCTGTAATGACTCCTCTGTGTGAGACTGATGTACGCGAAGTAACAAAAGATGAATGTCGAGTGGAAAATACCAGTTTAGCGGATTTGATGGTCTTCCCTGTTAACATGGTACTATTCAAGTATAAATATTAAACTAAACAATTGTAAGTCCACTACTGTGTCGTATACGGCCACCAAAGTTAAGTTTCAGATAGAACTTCATGTGGCTACATCATGAGGGTTTCATTTATTGACTTGGAGGGAATTTTTTGGTTTGGTTGTTTTTCTCTGTATTTCTTCAAAAACAGCTCAAACCTAGAGGAATGTTGACTTACACAATATATACATCCACCTTTCCCCATTCAGATTAATAGTAGGTATCTTCCATGGTTTCCATGGGTAAACTATGTTAAAATATCTTACACATTTTAATATATTTTATAATGAATTGAACAAAATCAATTTTAAATATATGTAATAATTACTATAATAAAACAAAATCTTAAGAACTCTTTAATGTTTTTTTATATATTAGTAAACTATTAATTAATCTATTAATTCCTTAATTAATATATAAATAATTTCTTACATATTAACTTACATGAAAAAAATCATTTCCCTCTCAGTCAAGAAAAGGTCAAATAATTCTCATTATTGTTGAAATGCTGTTCTGAAAATAATACATTTAATGGTAAACCCATAAGGAAGTTAGTAGAATCAGTTTTACATTTTCAAAACTGTGTTCTGTTTTTCTAAAAGTGTTAAAAATGATGCAAATCTCATAATATGTTAAAAGTTGCCAGTTTTCATTTTTCTGGTTATACTTTTTGCAGATCTATATATAACATATAATATTGTAATATATAATATAAAATTATATAATGTATAATATATTATAATATAATATAAAATTATATATATATACTTTTTAATGTTTTATTTTATTTTTTGAGAGACAGAGAGAGACAGAGCACGAGCAGGGGAGGGGCAGTGAGAAAGGGAGACACAGAATCCCAAGCAGGCTCGAGGCTCAGAGCCGTCAGCACAGAGCCCGATGTGGGGCTCGATCTCATGAATTGTGAGATCGTGACCTGAGCTCAAGTCGGACGCTGAACCGACTGAGCCACTAGGTGCCCCTGCAGATTTATATTAATAACAATTTGAAGTAATATCCATACTGAATAACATTTCGTAGAAATCTTTTGATGTGGCAAATGCAATTATTTCCTCTTCAGTCTGAGGACAGAGAATGGTATTGTTTCTACCATTAATTTAATCAGGAATTAGTTGTTGAGCACTAGACCCTGGACATAAGAGACTGAGTAAGACGAGGAATGCCCTCAACAAGACTGCAAAGGGACAGATGGATACTTGTTATAGACTGACTGTGGACCTCTCACCCAAAACTCAGACGTCACATGCAAATGTCCCATGTGGTGGCATGTGGAGGGGGGCGGGGTCTTTGGGGGGGTGATTAAGTCGTGAGGGTGAAGCCCTCATGAATGGGATTATAGGTATACAAGAATACGTGGGAAACTTATAAAAGGTGCCCCAGAAAACTCCTTCGCCTCTTCCACCATGTGAGGACGCGGAAAACATGGCTTTCTAAAGAGCAGACCCTTACCCTACATGAAGTCTGCTGGTGCCTTGATCTCAGAGTGCCCAGGCTCCAGAACAGTGAGGAAGAAATTTCTGTTGTTCATAAGCCACTCGGTTGATGGTGAAATGGAAGCCAAGTATTGCAGAAGAAGTGAAGAATGTGATCTCTCACTAAGGCGCGTCCGCAGTACAGAGGTCATGAGGGGACGGTCAACTTTAAGAGGAGGATGGGGGTAGCTTTCACAGACGGCAGCGAATGCCAAATGAGTCTGGAAGGAAGAACTGGAATTTGATGGACGGCGAGCACGAGGAGATGGCAACGGGCAGGTGAGACGGGGGTGCCTCCGGGTGGGCGGTCAGCGCAGAGGCTGAGATCTGAAGCCGACAAAAGAGAGGGGGCCTCATCCACGTCTGGGGGCGTCTGCGGCTCATCTGAGGCTACTTCTGGTCCCTGGGCAGCAGATACTCGCTGTTCATGAGCTCCTCTTCCGCCTGTCCTGCCGCCCATCCGGCTCACCCGCAACCGCTCCGAGCTTCTCCCGCTCCTTCCCATGCGTGTGTTACGCTTACAGTCACAACCTCTTCTTGAAAGTCCCGCCAAGACAGATTTCATTTCACGTCTGTCTCCGAACGACAGCCGACTTTAGTTCTGGACGCCCCACCTCTTCCAAACTCTGGCCCTGTGACAGGGAATGAAACGTCTCTTCGTTTTCAGAGACACGATGTGATGAAGTATTAGAGTGATAACTGACTAGATCAGACCCCTTTAAAAGGACACTTCTAAAGCCACAAATCACTTTTGAGACAAACATCGCAAGTGCGCAATGGCTGCGGCAAGAAGGAGGGCGGAAGGAGGGCGATGTGAGAATCCACTTGTTGGGATGAGCACGACGACTCTGCTTCTTTTTATTACACTCTAACTCCTAATACGAGACTTCAAAACGTGAATGGCGACCATACCGAAGGCCTGAAGTATGCAGCAATGCAGGGCCCTCCGGAAGGAGGTCAGAATGACCAAGGTCATCTCTCACCAAGGGCCCCAAGCAGGGACAGCAAAGCCTATGTCTGCATACGTGGACATAAGAATGCACTTCCCCGGGGCGCTTGGTGGGGGGGGGGGGGGGGGGGGGGCTCAGTCGCTTAAGCGTCTGACTTCAGCTCAGGTCATGATCTCACAGTCTGTGAGTTCGAGCCCCGCATCGGGCTCTGTGCTGACAGCTCAGAGCCTGGAGCCTGCTTCGGATTCTGTGTCTCCCTCTCTCTCTGCCCTTCCCCCACTCACGCTCTGTCTCTCTCTGTCTCTCAGAAATGAATAAACATTAAAAAAAAATGCACTTCCCAAACGTTTACACCCAAAAATCTCCTCTACAACCATGACTGTCCTCATCGTGGGCAAACTCTTAAAGGCTAACGCTATCACAAAAATAAACAAGAAGAATAACAGGCTTGTAGAAAGCAACTGTTGATAATATCACTATCTGAATTGTCAACAAGTCAGGTTAAATTTGCATGTGAAAGAGTCTCTGGGTGGTGATACTGAGGGACAGAGATGAAGTGACCAAGCACTGTCACTGTTCCAGACGGTTTATAATTAACACGTGATGGAAAGAGACTTGGTTTTCTGTTCTGAGTCGTACACAGCAGCCAGGCAATTGGCTCTTGGCTCAGATCACTGCCCCAGATTATCAGCATTTCCCACCTTGGGAACAAATAATGACTCATTTGAAATATACCACCCAGTACAAGCACTGAATTTTGTCCAATATGCTCCCAGAGGACAATACATTAAGTTTATTTATAACAAGAATAAGTATGCAATATGGTTTAGACGAAATGTTCATGGAAGCGAAAAAGCAAACCGTCCTCCACATCGTTTTGTGACATACATTCTGCATTTCCACCTCTTTCCTCCCCCCCACTTTTTTTTTTTAGAAAACAAATCATTTTAAATGTGGTAACAGCCCAATCTTTATAACAAAATAAACACTGAGTTGATATTCCCTGATAGGCTTAAAAAAGGCAACGAATTTTTTTTTTAATCAGGATACCATATTTAAGTTATGTTTGCATTTTTTAATTTGAGTTAAGTTATTTGTTTGTCTTTTTTGAAATTCTGGATCTCACAAAGTAAATCATATAATTGGGCACATTTCTAAAAGTCCCCTAAATATAACATATGGCAAGAAGGACATTTTCAGAATCGGAGTATCTCTGATTTACATGACTTTAAAAATGCATTCTATAATAATTTGTGACTATATTTTCACAACTCTCGATTCAGGTGTTGGCTACCACTGCTTGCCAGATGTTGTGTTAAATCATCCTAACAAAAGCAGTATGGAGTATTTTTAAATTTTTTCTTTCTTTTTTTTTTTTTTTTCCAGAAACTGAGACTTCGAAAGGTTCAGTAACTACTTTAGCTTCCACCATAACATAATGAATGGTTTTGGACTTAGGGCTTTCTGATTCCAAAATCTGTGGTGGTTACCATAATCCCTCACTCTGTCCAGTGAATAATAACCATAAATATTGATTAGTTACGAAGCATCACACAGCGCTCCTAAGCACTTGACCCTATTAACTCATGTAATCCATGCAAAAACCCTATGAGATAATCCTGGGTGCTGATATACAGATGGACACAGAGATGCGGTGACCAAGCACTGTCACTGTTCCAAATGGGTTATAATTAACACGTGACACAAAGAGACTTGGTTTTCTGTTCTGAGTCATACACAGCAGACAGGCAATTGGCTCTTGGCTCAGATCACCACCCCAGATTATCAGTATTTCCCATCTTGGGAACAAATGATGACTCATTTGAAATATACCACCCAGTACAACCACTGAACTTTGTCCAATATGAGCCCAATGGACAATACCTTAAGTTTATTTATAACAGGAATAAGTATACAATATGGTTTAGAGAAAATGATCGGGGGAAGTGAAAAGCAAACCGTCCTCCACATCGTTTTGTGACATACATTCTGCCTTTCCACCTCTTTTCTTACTTTCTCTCTCTGTCTTTTTTTAGAAAAAGAAATCATTCTTATTATTAGACCCATTTTACAGATGGGCAAACTAAGGCACAGAGAGGTTAAAGGACCTGTCCAACAGTGCAAAGCTGGAAAATGAAACAACTGGGTTGGTTGCAACCCCATAAATCTGACTTTAGACAGCTCCTCCCCCCCACCCCCACCCCCCCTTAGGGACTATGCTACAATATTAGCAAGTGAATATATATTACCTGTTATTAAAGATTTTGTTTCACCTAAATGCAAACACTTTATTCATGTAATAAGCCATTGTCCCTTCAAAAATAATCATATCCAATTCCTGGAGAATAATCTGCAAACCAGTGTCATTGCATGGTCCCGGTTATATAACAACTTTTAAAATTTTAGTGAAAAAGTCTTTTTCCGTCTTACTAAATATATTCGTTAAGATTCTCATTTTCAATCTTTTAAACACACTAACTGTATTCCATTAGCAAAAAAGAATGGCTATATGAGGCACTGAAGAGGTTTCGGTAAAAAGGAATGTAATATAGTAAGCTAAATGAACAATATCTGGTTGAATTTCTCCATTATCTCTTAATGTCCTGAAATTAAACTGTATACAAAAAGCATCTAATGTATCTTTTCTCCTCTGAGTGTAAATACCCAAAAGTAGTCTAATAAAGTGTATCCAGGAGAACAGTGTAAATACCCAAAAGTGGTCTAATAAAGTGTATCCAGGAGAACAGAAGCAGACATCTAACACCCATAGTTGGTGGGGACTGGGGTGCACAGTATGTGTGAGAAACATGGTTGGTTGGTTTTTTTTCATGTTTAATTTACACATAATTTTCTCAAATATGAGAAATTTATTTGGTTCATGAATTAAAGTTAAGTATGATTTTATCATTTATATTTTGGGTGAATAACACACAAAATATCAAGCTGTATTGGCCAATTTAAAAAGCTGAGCACCAAATGTATAGAAGTCCTGAATCACTAAATTGTAGACCTGAATTTAATATTACACTGTATGTTAACTAATTAGAATTGAAATTAAAAAAAAAAAAACCTAAAGAAAAAGCAAAGTATGATCACAACTCTTGTCCAACTCCCTCCTTGAAATATTAATCAGCCACAGATAACATCATTTTTATGGGGTTTGTAGTTAAATAATAACTTCACATTATTATCTCACTGGACCTATAAAGTAACCTTATGAATCAGGTAAAACAGAAATTCTCTCTCATTTTGCAGATGAGGAAACTGATGCCTGGAGACCTGAGGGTCTGGTCGGATGATCCAATTAAGGTTTTCTGACACAGTATAATTCCCTTTCCATGACACCATAAACATCACATGCCAATTACCACATGATACTTGTGTAAGTGGACACATTATCAGATATCTTGTTAGTTAAAACTGCAATAAAATTGAACCGTTTCAAAACATCACATTAGGTAAAATTTTTTAGGCTTTCACTGCCAGATTTATATGATGATATTAAAGAGCCAAAGGACAGTGAAAATTTCCAGTGACATTATTTTTACTCAGTTAAAAGAGAGGGAAAGTTCTATACTTCTAAACTCTGCTATAGGGATACATATACGCTTCCATACTCATATACACACATATACGCAACAGGTACATTTTAACCTGCTCTTTCATTTTGCAACTGGCTGCCACATAACCAGAATAAATCTAGCCACGTTCATAACCACAACACGAACACAAGTATTCTGCTTCTCTTTCATTATAAATGTAGACTCTGTTGACAATCTCCATATATAACCATGTAAACAATACTGAATAGAAAATACCTACTAGTGAAGAGGCTTAGTGGCATACATCACGACAGGCATGTTTATCGTTCTGTCGATCCACAGCTCACTGAGCGACTCATAACTGAAATGTGTGCCATCACTGTTCAGATCTAAAAAAGACACACAAAGAGATAACAACGTCAGTAAAGAGTATTTCGTATCATTCATATAAGAGTATGTTTCCAACCTCCAGCTTGAAAAAATGTTTGATGATACATCACACTTTTCTGATTTCTCCCACAATGCATAGTACAGCCACGGACACGCACTGTGCAGTCAATAAATAAGTCTGATTTAGTAGTAAGTTTAGCAGTAAATCGGTAGGACTTTACTGGAAGGCTATAAATTTATCAATAAAGAACAAAACAAACACAAGGCAAATTTGACATCCTTGGATGTGGGTGGTTTTTTAGGGCCTATGTGCTAAACATTTATATCTTGCCCGTGTATGACATTTCTTTCAGTCCTCCTAACAAAGCTCCAACACAGGTAGTCTCCTCGTTTACAGCATTTAGGGTTCAGAATAGTACAGCAGCTGGCCCCAGACTCTGACCTCTAGAGCCATGTCCTTTCACTTATCATGGGCAACGTGTAGGAACACGTGTCGTCCTATGCTTAATTGTGCCCCCTACGTCCTACAATATGAGTGACAGATACCAAGAGATTCAAGGAAAGATGGGTCTCCTTGATCTCTGCCTCCCCTGGGGTTCTCGGGAGACAAACGTGGTCCTCTGCTCATCACTGTATGTAGACCTCCAAAGCGAGAGACCTCGTGTGGGGGTGCAGAGTCTGGCACATGTAAATATGTGCTGAGTAAACGAATGAATAAATGGCAACAAAAGTAGGAACTGGCATATATTTTTTGTCTGAGTTCACACTTTTGTTTGATCAACCCTTTCATTTACTTGCCGACATTACCTTCCTGTCTGCAACACAGTCTCGGGAGAAAAAAAAGCAGAATACATAATCTGAAACATCAAGTGAGCTAAGGTCAAATAGCCCTCATTCAAAGAATTACAAATTCATTAGGAGTCAGTTCAATTTGCCTCAATTGGAGAGGTTCCTGAAGAACAGCAAAAGGTCAATAACAAAGAAATTTTCCAGAGACGGAAAAAGAATTCGGCTTTCACTCCTGGATCAGATATCAGCGTGCTAACAGAACTTAACCACCTTCCCCTGTGGCCAGATCTCTTCATGCAGTCCTTCCCTTGCACAAAGACGGGGGCAAACAGAAATGGCTAAAGACCCTAGGAAGAAACTGCGTGACCACAAGGAACTAAGAAAAGCTGGAGAAGCTAGAGAGAAAGAGCCATGTCAAAGACCCCGATGGTCAGACCCAATTTACCCCACTGAAGAAGCAGTGAGTGCTGTGGCTGACTGTCTGTCTAGAGCAGGGCCTGGCGAAATGCAGCCTGCCGCCTGTTTTTGAGCTAAGAATGGGTCTTACATTTTTAAATCACTGAAAGGAATCAAAAGAAGCATGCAGATTATTTGAAATTCAAATTTCGGAGTCTATAAATAAAGTTTTATTGGAACACAGCCACAGCCATTCATTTACATATCGTCTCTGGCGGCTTGGGTGCCACAACGGCAGAGTCAAGAGGTTGTGACAAACAGCATGACTCACAACGTCTAAAATACAGACTATCTGACCTTTTATTGAAATGGTCAGTTGGCTTCTGATCTAAAGAATCGCTCTCCTTTGGGCGGGGATGATATTAGAGAAAGATGGGTGTTTTCAGGCAGACTAGAGGTAGGGGGTGGGAATCCAATCCTCGCAGAGGATGCAGAACCCCAGGGGCAATGCAACGGCTGCACTGAGTATGGCCAGGCTCCTCTGGGGACAGTGGGGCTTTTCCTTGGAGGAGGCACTGGAAAGGTTAGACTCAGCCACACTCAATCTGGCATACAGGTCGTGCCAATGAGGATGGATGAAGAAATCCGGCCACCAGGATAAACGGGACACGGTGTTCTCAACTGGCCATGTCTAAGGATGGATTAAGGGGAGACGGAAATAAACAGACAAAAAAGCATAAAGACTGTAAACAAGAATCTGCTGTGATGAGCACCAGGTGTTGTACAGAAGTGTTGAGTCACTAATCTGTACACCAGAAACTAATATTACACTGTATGTTACCTAACTGGAATTTAAATAAAAACTTTAAAAAAGTAAAACATAATTTAAAAATCCTATTTAAAAACCAAAAAAAAAAAAAATCTGCTACAAAGCACAAGGAAACCATGCCGTCTTTATGAAGAGGGAACATTTACATCTGAAAGACACCAAAGAAAGTTAAAGTGTTGTAGAACATTCTTTGGACTCTCAGTGAAGTTTGAGACAACACAGAACAAAATCCCACAGTTCTTCGCAGAAATTAATTAAACATTAATTAATTAATTAAACATTCTAGAACATTCTTTGGACTCTCAGTGAAGTTTGAGACAACACAGAACAAAATCCCACAGTTCTTCGCAGAAATTAATTAAACCCAAATAAATGAGAAGACATTTAAGTGGCTTCCCATTTAACTACTAATTGCATCTTGGTGAAGAAAAGAGAGGTTTCTGATCTCAAAGACGTGGCCCTGAACACCAAATCCACCATATTCTTGCTGTATGACCTTGAACAACCTCATAATCAAAGTCTCATTTCCATTACCTCTGAAACAGGGTTATTTTGAAAGTTGTGAGACAAAATATGCCTAAAATGTCCAGGATATTGCCTGTTACATGGGAAGTATGATATTTACTAGCTTGCTACCTTCCTTCTGGTCTAGCCCTGTTCACCTTCCCACCCTCCTGTTCTAAAACTCATCCATCCACCATGACAATTACGACCATAGGAAAATCGTTGCTGGACATGTAAGTCTCACCTGCCTTTGCATTTTCTGCTTTCTTTGCATAGACTATGCTTTCTAACATTGAATCTTTTCTCATCTCACTGGTAAACTGCTATTCACTTGAAAAAAATAAATTTTGTAACCATTCTTAATCCCTTGGGCAGAAATATACAGGCACAACCTTTTTGTGCAAAAATCTGTTATTATTAAGTCATAGTGTATTATCTGTTAACATCTGTCTTGCCCAGGACGCTGTATCTTGGTCATTTTCATTGGTAAGATATGATGTGATAGCAAAATGACCAACTATAGCCTCCTGGGAAACACAGACATATAAACACACACACACACACACACACACCATACCTTCCTGCCTGCCTATTACTGGCCTAGTGTTGGAGACCACATCCGAGTCATCTGACACTTATTGAATAGACAACACCTTCCTCATGCCAGCTGCAACCTGAGTGTAATGGCGACTTCAGAAATGTCTGGTGGCCAAACACTGGTTATTTGTTGAAAGAGTAAGTGAAGAATGAGTGCAGGAAGAATGCAACAGCAAACCTAGTAAGGATCTGATATGTAAGAAATGGACTCTTAGCAAGTTCTCAGTAACACTGACTGCTTAATTACCCTGGAAATCCATCTGGAAATAGACACAAAGTAGTATACATCTCTTCATTTTATAGATTTGGGCAAAAGAGCTTTTGAAGTAGATTTCAATGACAATCTTCCCAATTTCCCAAACATCTACTATGTACCAGACTCCAGTGGGTACAGCCTCTAAGTCAGCTATTTCCATTTTTATTCTTTTTCAGAGGAGGAAGTTGAAGGGGAGCAAAGAGTGGGAAGCTTTTTCTTGACTAAAGTCACACAGTGAGTGGAACCTTAAGTATATCAAAGTCTAGGCATTTCCACATTAAAACTCCTTTTTGGTGTCTACTTTGTTAAAAGATGCTCTTAACGGAAGACTTCTTGTATAAACAGTCAATAAGTGATAGTTGTTGTTACTACAATTATTATAACCCAACAAAAGGGAAACAGTTTATCACTATGGAATGTTATAATGTGAAACTTACATTATGCTTTGTTTGCTGTAAGTATCGAAGTTATGCTAACATAAGGATCTGTGTCCATAAATGCAGAATACAAAAAGCTAAGAAGGCTCATCAAAATTATGAGCAATTTCATGTAGAATAAATAATAAATATTGGAAGACAGTACGGTGAAAGCAAGACCGTGTGATTATAGGTAACTTATTTGAAATTCATCCATTTATTTGAGAAAAGTGCAAACATGCATGAGTTCAAATTTATATTTTAAAAAAGCTGACATGTATACATTTCTAAGAGTGGTGGTAACATGCCAGACTTCTCCACATTTGAAATCTCACTTTTTCCCTGAACAGGAAAATACTTACTGCGGTTTTAGTAAGAGCTATTAGTTTGTCTATTTATTTTGCTACCGGAAATGGAAACATTTAGAGGCGGATTTAAAAAACAAGGATTACTGGAGCTAAGTTCTCTCTGAAATGGAGTCATTTAAACTATCTACTCGACTTAAAATAGAGTTTACCTTCACATTTGCCAATTAGGATAAGCAATCAACACAAGATAATACTGACTATGGTACTCCTGCAAAAAAAAAAAAAAATACACACACACACACACACACACACACACACACTTTTGTGTGTGTGTGTGTGTGTGTGTGTGTGTGTGTGTGTGTATGCATACCGCATATAGGGAGCGTGCTATTTTAACAGAACCACAGCAAAGACAATGATGAAAGTTCTTACCCAAAAAGGGAGACCATACTGGACAAGAGCAACAGCTGAGGCTCAAAAACATGTTGATGCGTGCTCAGTCAGGACCTGATATCCACACCAGCAGATGCCCAGGTCACAGACCACCTGCATCTCCAACTTTCATCTGAAGGCAGTTCTAACCTGTGTCACTTACTCATGAAGCAATTAGTATTCTCTTATGGTCATTGCATTACAACAGAAGAAAGTCACAAAAACTTAAAGAAATCTGTTTACTTATTTTTGATAGAGAGAGGGGAGGGGGCAGAGAGAGCAGGAGAGAAAGAATCTGAAGCAGGCTCCAGGCTCCGAGTTGTCAGCACAGAGCCAATGGGGGGCTTGAACTCACAAACTGCCAGATTATGACCTGAGCTGAAGTTGGACACTTAACTGACTGAGCCACCCAGGTGGCTGTAAAGAAGTCTATTTAATCAAAAGCATCTTCTAGGAGGCTCCTGGGTGTCTCAGTTGGTTAAGCACCCAACTTCAGCTCAGGTCATGATCTCACTATTTGTGAGGTCAAGCCCCGAGTCAAGTTCTGTGCTGACAGCTCAGAGCCTGGAGCCTGTTTCAGATTCTGTGTCTCCTTTTCTCTCTGCCCCTCCTCTGTTGGCACTCCGTCTCTCTCTGTCTCAAAAATAAATAAACATTAAACATTTTTTTAAAAAAGGCATCTTCTACCAAAGAAAGTACAGAAAAGTGATCTTGATTATACAACCATGAAACCTAATCATCCAGGAATCAGGAGCAGCTTCTTCTGTGTGAGTGGGTGGCTTTTCTCCCATACAAATGATTATGCCCAGAGACCGACATCTGATATATACATGGTTTAAGCGCACTAATGGTTATACCCAGTGTACATGGTGATATTCCGGATGAAAATACACATTTTAGCTAGGTTTCCCACTATATAAAGGATAATCTGATGGGTATTTTTCCTTCTCTGTTAAGACTTTAAAATTAATTTTCATGAAAACTATTTTATTTTTCAATGTTCATTTATTTATTTTGAGAGAGGGAGAGAGAGAGAGAGAGCAAGCAGAGAAGGGGCAGAGAGAGAGGGAGAGGGAGAATCCCAAGCAGGTTCCACACTCAGTGCAGAGCCCGATGTGGGGCTCAAACCCATCAACCATGAGATCATGACCTGAGCCGGAACATTGAGTCGGATGCCTAACTGACTGAGCCACCCAGGTGCACGAATTAACTATTTTAGTAACTGCTGTGGACAGCTACAGTGTTAAGGTAGGAAATAATAAATCAAAAAGAATGATAGCCTTGGCAAGAAAGGCTCAGGCATAGCCAAAGTAGGAGGTATATTTTTATTTCTAAGTTTGTTTTAACTTGCTACTGGGTAGGTTTATATGTGTTTACATTTGTAATGAGGTAACTGTCACTTCATGTTTATATTTATTGGCTATTAAACTTTAAAGACTAGTTGCACTGAAAATTAACTTCCATGCTTATTCTACATTTGCTTTCCTGATGTGCCAATTAGTCTTTTATATTAATTTTAAGTAAGGACTGTTAAATTAGCTAGACAAAAATCAGTAGATTTTCTCATATGCCATTTACAAAACAGACAGCAGCTTCTAACTCTATTTAAATTTTAAATCTGACTCCAATATTATCTGATTGGGTTGAGACATCCAGTTTGGCAAGCTGTGGATAAAGGGCTCTCTTATGAATCAAAGCTGTCATGATGGTAGAGAAGTGACCAAGCCTTTTGAAGGAGGGGTGCTGTGGAGGTTAGCTAATGCAGAAAGGCGATCTACAGTTGGGGCAAAGCACCAATAGAGGGGAGGTGGGAAGCATTTTCTATCAGCATCTTCCTGAAAAGAAAAAGCCTTTCAGAGGCTCTCATCACCCTTTGTAATCACACTGAAGATGAGAGCTAAGGTAAATTGAAGAAAGAGATGCTTGGGAAAACCCTCCCCAAAGGCTATCGAACAATGGAGAATCTCCTTATTTGGGCCATTCCAAGCTCCTCCTCTCCTCTCTCTTCTATCCTTCCTCTCCTTCTCCTCTCTTTTCTCGTCTTTCTCCCGGTCCTTTTTAGCAGGAGCAATATCACAGTCATTACTCACGAGCCTACTTCTGTGCCAAGCACATTGATGGGTACTTCACATGCATCTTTGTTTTCTTTTTCAGTCTTCCAAAACTGTTGCTACTGGTATTTCACAGAAGCTGAGGTTCTTCCAGACTGAACTTCACAGCCAAAGAGCCACTGAGTGGCAAAGGTAGAAACCAAACCCCAGTTGAACGGATTCTTTTAGTGAGAAAAGTAAGAGCTCTGTGTAAATGCAGAACTCACTGCGACACTGCAGCCCCTGAGCATGTAAGGAATCATGATGGAAACTGACAGCTGGATTGTTATCCTTCAGAACCTACTTCCATATCAGAGAGCTACTCAATTAAACATTCTTAAATCACAGCAACAGAATAGTAGTTCCAGAGCAAATGGAATTAATGTCTGAATCTTCATGTTAAAAAGGACCATGATCACTACCAACATTCCAGTTAATTTACGGATGATAAAAGGAAACAAAAATAAAATAATGGTTACCAGACCAAGAGGTGTCTAGACTGGAAGGAGTGGCTAAAATTTAGGGTATTTTTTTTTTATTTATTTACCGAACTACAACAAAATTAGCAATCTATGAATATCTCAGTCATTTGATATCTGCTAAGGATTCCAGACATAAAGCCCAAGGAAAGCAAACTTCAAAGTCATCTTTGAAGCCCAAGAAACAAAAGAAAAGAAAAAAAAAAACAAAACAAGCTTCATTGTCCTCTTAAAACCTCATAGAACCTACTACTGGAATGCGGAAGCTTTCGACTGGAATAGATCAACAGAGACAAAATCTGCATTTATATCTAAATAAGAAAGGCTTCCTTAGGACTTCTAATGCCGTCTGCTGGAGTGCATGGTAACTTTCCAGGACTGAGAAGCCAGTGCACAAATTTTTCTGAAACCTGGAAAGGCCTTGGTTTCCTGGAGGCACGGTAATGAGGAAGGCAGCCAAGAGAACACAGAAATGATTAAAGTTGGGGTTTTCTCTTTTCGCCTTACCAGCCTGGATAGTTAGATGGCTATCATCATGAATGCCTTTGGACACTTTCCTAGTTTTGCGCTTGAAAGGAAGTGATTTAGGACTCTGAAATCACACAGTTACCTCACATGGATATTACAGTTTTCAAAATGATGACAGTTTACTAGTAATTTGGGTGAAGAGATGTCTCAGGTACATTTTGCAGTCAGAACATTTACACATTTCACAAATGCTCTTGAAGTCTTTGGAAGTGATAACACTTCCCTTAATGTCACAGAAAGACAAATGCATAAGCATTCCTTAGTGCTGATACTCAGCATTCTCTTGACTAAGTAAGGAAGACTACAGCAAACGTTGAGGGCAATAGGATACTGCGCTCTTGGGGCAGAAAGAGGACGTCCTCATGGCTTAAAGTGGCAGCAAGGTTTGCTTATGGCAAAATGTATTCAGGATTTCAGTGTGTGGCTTCAAGCAGATGTCTCTGGGCAAAGCCCCTCTCTACCCTACACATTTAAGCAAGGAAAGTATCACTCAAAATGTGGATAGAAGGAAGGACTTCCACTACATTAGAGAAAGTAGGTTTCCAGTCCACCTACAAATTGATATCGAGGACAGGACTAAGAAACTAAGGACAAGCAACAGTCCTGTGGTATGGGGCATACAAGCTTTGGAAAGGAACCTCCCCCCATATAAAAATGCACCATATGTGCATATTATTAAGCTGCTCTTAAGCTATGCATTTATACAATGAATACACTCAATAAGATTATCAACCTCTGGGCAGGGATCCACTGAATTCCATAAGCATACAGCTGGTTAATGAATGCAGAAACACGCTAGTTGGAAGCCTCACCACTAACCATCAGGGCCAGTGGGTCGAATGCACCTTTCACACATCGCCTTTTCCCCAGTCCATAGCTCCCGAGTATCAATCTCAAAACTATGGTCTCCATCTCAACAGAGACTGCTTGCCATAGGAGGACGATGGCTTTGGCCAAGAGAAAACTAGTAACCACGTCCTCCAGTTAGAACGTGGAAATAAATGATTGAGATTGAATGGAGGGCACACAAACCACCGGCCCCTCAAATACTCTGCATTGTGGGAATTGGAAAACCAAAGCCACGGTGAGAATTTTCGTAATTAATCCAACCAAAGCAAACTTGAAACCCTGAGGATACACCGTGTAAGTCCCGTGTTAGTCCCGCCTCCTGGACCCCAAGCGTAGAGTGGAATTGGAAGCAACAGACCTCCAGATGCTCACACCGTTCTCAGACCCCGTAGTCTGAAGATGGAGTCTCAACAGTGTCTCTTCACGTGCGCAGCAGGCTTGCAGCTTGAAAGCACTGCACACTATTCACCTATCCTGCTTAAAATACTCAGTCTGCTTCATTAACAGTTCCAGGGTAGGTGGGATCTCTCTGGGTCAAGGTCAAGCTGCAGCAGCCTGTGCCCAAGGGCCCAGGTGACAGCCAGTTTCACAGTCCTCACCTTTGCTCAGGCCTAACAATAGCCCTGCTCTCAACAGCCGACTGACCTCCATGACATCGACTCCTTGATGCTGGGGAACATGCCTCACAAGTATCGACAGCAGCTCCAGGCCACGAATCCGATGGGAGAGATCCCCAAACAGAAAAACAAACGCAGGCAGGAGAGGGAGAAATAATCTTCCCAATTAGACAGGTTACTTTAACCTAAGCCAAAGCCAAGGGCAACACAGGAGCCTGAAGAACTGCCTGACCAGAATGTGAAAGCATTTTCACAAGGCAGATCCCACATTCCATATGGTCTGGGGTGCTAGAAACATGGGGCCCAAATAGGAAAAAAGAAATGTAAAGGGCTTAAAATATATCCTAAATGGGAAATAAATATATACTAAATGGGTTCCACTCAAAGTTCTACATGACAGCAATATGGTGAACTCTCCCCTTTGGAGAGAGGAGACAAAATGCATTATAAAGAGCTTTTTGCCCCAGATGTGATGAGTGCATAGTGCCAATATTAACTATTAGAAGATTGTTCCCAACTGAGTTTAAGCCCACAGCATGCAGACTCTGGACCACTGGCACCGACTTGTGGGCATCCTCATCAATGCCAAGTTTTAATCTGTCCGTCTTCCTTCCCTCAATGAATACTTGGTGCTGAATGAATTCCAGGACTGAGGTTCTGTTAAAAGTTCAATCACTTGGTGCAAGAAAGTTGTACAGGCAGAGCAATGTGCACATGCTAAGAGACACGGTAAGCTGCAGGAGAGCAGAGGCTCTTTCTCACTGCTGTATCTCCAGTGCCTGGCACGGAGTCTGACACGTAGTGGGACAGTTCTCGATGGAGGAGCATCCTTACAGAAAGATGCTATCTTCAAAATAAGCCATTACTCAAGTTCAGCAGCCACCAGCAGTGGTAGGACCCTTCAATCAAGGAGAACCTTACTGCAATCAGAGTTTATTGCTTTTATTATACACTGTTAGTTACTGAGGTTCTCCCAGGAACTAGACCAAATGCTAATTGTTCCAAATACGGACTGTGCCATTTAGTCTTCCTTACTACCTTGAAAATGTATATTGGCCCCCTTCTACAGATGGGAAAACTGGTGATTCAAACTTAGGTTGGATTATGCCAAATCCCATTGACCCTCCACCTTATGAGAACTTAAGTTTTTGTTTATTTTCTGTTTCAGAGAATGTCCCTGAAGCTGGAAATGATTGGTAGACTTCTAGATGTGAGAGGTGGTAACTAATTCTGCCCTCAGCACCTAGACTTATGATAGTGATCTAGCCTGGGACCCCTTTCCCAATCCACTACGTGGGATCCAATAAAGCAACATGCATGTGAAAAAGTTTTGAAAGTTAAAGACCTAGAAATGCAAATCAGTGTGTGCGCTCACCTGAAATGCACATTGCCATTTTGACGTGCGTGTAATGGCGCGGAAGGAGGAAGGGATCTCCGGCTGTCTAGTCAAGGCTACTGAGTCAGCCCCACGTTCAGTGGGGCAGCACAGGTGACAACCAGATTAGCCTCATCGCTGATGTGCCCATTTACCAACATGGAAAGTTTGGCCTAGTCATGGGGACCTTAGTATATTTTCTCATCATGTTCCCACAAAAATTGAGGAATGGAAGGAATACAATACTTTTCTTTTCTAAAAATTTGGAATAATTTGACCTTTTGTTCCCTCCCCTAAAGGAGAATGATAATACATCAAAATATGTTATTTCCATCAGAGTTCCACAAATAGTTAAAGGATACTCCAGAATTATTTAAGGTTTTGATTATGGAGCCTTTTGCAAAACTAAAAAAAAAAAAAAATCATGAAACAGATGAATTCAAGTGAAAATCAGCTTAAAACCATAAATAATATTTTAAAGTAATCTGCTTCGGTCATGTTTGTTCTCATTTTCTTACAGGTGATTATGTCTACGTTTGTAGCAAAGATTATATTAAACTTCACCAGACAGTCTTCTTTCTTAATTACCTTCTTTTAGCATATTGTGGTTTTTTTTAAAGTTTCTATTTTAATTCCAGTTAGTTAACATACAGTGTTATACTACTTTCATGTGTACAATATAGAGATTCAACAATTCCATAAATCACCCAGTGCTCATCACAACAAGTGCACTCCTTAATCTCCATCACCTATGGCATCCATCTCCCCACCCTCCTCTGGTAACTATCAATTTTGTTCTCTACAATTAAGAGTCTGTTTCTTTATCTATCTATCTATCTATCTATCTATCATCTATCTATCATCAACCTACCTATCTATCTATCTACTATCTATCTATCTATCTATCTATCTATCTATCTATCTATCATCTATCTATCTTCATCATCATCATCATCATCTATCTTTTCCCTTTGCTTTTTTTGTTTTGTAAATTCAATATGAGTGAAATCATATGGCATTTGTCTTTGTCTGACTCATTTCACTTAGCATTGCAATCTCTAGCTTCATCCATGTCATTGCAAATGGCAAGATTTCATTCTTTTTCATGGCTGAGTAATATTCTATATATCTATCTCTCTACATAGATCTATATCCATAGGTACATAGATATACACCACCTCTTCTTTATCCATTCATTAATTGATGGACACTTGGGCTGCTTCCGTATCTTGGCTACTGTAAATAATGCTGCTATAAACACATAGGTGCGTGTAACCCTCTGAACTGGTACTTTTGTACTATTTGGGTAAATAGAAGTGCAACTGCTGGATTGTAGGGTAGACCTGTTTTTAACTTGTTGAGGAACTTCTCTATGGTCTTCCACAGTGGCTGCACCAGTTTGCCTTCCCACCAACAGTGCACAAGTGTTCCTTTTTCTCCACATCCTCGCCAACACTTGCTGTTTCTTCTGTTTTTGATTTTAGCCATTCTGACAGGTGTGCCATGGTATCTCATTGATTTGCATTTCCCTGACGATGAGTGATGTTGAACATCTTTTCATGTGTCTGTTGGCCATCTGCCTGTCTTCTTTGAAGAAATACCTATTCATGTCTTCTGCCCATTTTTAATTGGATTGTTTCTTTGAGTGTTGAGTTTTGTAAGTTCATTATACATGTTGGATACTAACTCTTTATCAGATATGTCATTTGCAAATATCTTCTCCTATTCTGTAAGTTGCCTTTAGTTTTGTTGATTGTTTCCTTAGCTGTGCAGAAGCTTTTAATTTTGATGAAGTTCCAGTAGTTTGTTTTTGCTTTTGTTTCCCTTGCCTCAGGAGACATATCTAGAAAGAAGTTGCTATGGCTGATGTCAAAGATGTTACTGCTCGTGTTCTCTTCTAGTATTTTTATGGCTTCAGGTCTCCCGTTTAGGTCTTAAATCCATTTTGAACTTATTTTCATGCATGGTATAAGAAAGTGGCCCGGTTTATTTCTTTTGTTGCTGTCCAGTTTTCTCAACACCATTTGTTGAAGAGACTGTGCTTTTTTTTAAAGGTTTATTTATTTTTGAGAGAGAACAGCATAAGTGGGCAAGGGACAGAGACAGAGGGACACAGAATCCAAAGTGGGCTCTGCACTGACAGCAGTGAGCCCAATGCAGGGCTTGAAGTCACAAACTGTGAGATATAACCTGAGCTGAAGTCAGACGCTCAACCAGCCAAGCCACCAAGGTGCCCCAAGACTGTCCTTTTCCTATTGGATATTCTTTCTTGCTTGGTTGAAGATTAATTGACTATATAATTGTGGGTTTGCTTTGGGTCTTCTACTCTGTTCTATTGATCTGTGTGTCTATTTTTGTGCCAGTACTGTATGGTTTTGATTACTAAACTTTGTAATATAACTGGAAGTCCAGAATTGTGAAGCCTCCAGTTTTGCTCTTCTTTTTCAAAATTGCTTTGGCTATTTAGGGTCTTTTGTGGTTTCAATTTTAGAATTGTTTGTTCTAGTTCTGTGAAAAATGCTGGAGGTATTTTGATGGGACTGCATTGAATGTGTAGATTGCTTTAGGTAGTATAGACATTTTAACAATACTTGTCCTTCCAATCAATAAGCATGGAATGTTTTCCATTTCTTTGTGCTGTCTTCAATTTCTTTTATGGTTGTTTTATAGTTTTCAGAGTACAAGTCTTTCACCTCTTTGGTTAAGTTTATTCCCAGCTATCTTAATGTTTTTGGTGCAATTGTAAATGAGATTGATTCCTTAATTTTTCTTTCTGATGCTTCATTATTGTTGTGTAGAAATGCAACAGATTCTGTATGTTGATTTTGTATCCTGCAACTTTATAGACTTCATTTACCAGTTCTAGTAGTTTTTTGGCGGAGTCTTTGCGTTTTTTACACATAGTATCATGTCTTCTGCAAATAGTGAAATCTTTATTCCTTCCTTATATACTTGGATGCCTTTCAATCCTTTTTGTTGTCTGATTGTTGTGGCTAGGACCTCCAGTGCTATGTTGAATGAAAATGGTGCGAGTGGACATCCTTATCTTGTTCCCGAACTTAAGGGAAAAGCTCTGTCTTTCACCATTGAGGATGATGTTAGCAATGGGTTTTATGTTGAAGAATGTTCCCTCTAAACCTACTTTCTTGAGGGTTTGTATCATGAATGAATGTTGTATTTTGTCAAATGCTTTATCTGAATCTACTGAAATGATCATATGGTTCTTTTCCTTCTTCTTATTGATGTGGTGTATCACGTTGATTGATTTGCAAATATTGAACCACTTTTGTAAACCAGGGATAAATCCCACTTGATAGTGGTGGTATTTTTTAAAATGTATTGTTGAACTTGGTTTGCTAGCATTTTGTTGAGGATTTTTGCAACCATGTTCATCAGAGATATTGGCCTATAGTTCTCTTTCTTAGTGGTGTATTTATTTGGTTTTTGTATCAGGGTAATGCTGGCCTCATAGAATAAATATGGAAGTTTTCCTTCCTTTTCTATTTTTTTGGAATAGTTTGAGAAAAATAAGTATTAACTCTTCTTCAAAATAAGATTCACATGTGAAGCCATCTAGTCTTGGACTTTGGTTTGTTGGTAGTTTTTTGATTACTGATTCAATTTCTTTGCTGGTTATCATTCTGTTCAAATTTTCTATTTCTTCCTGATTTAGTTTTGGTAGGTCATATGTTTCCAGGAATTTATCCATTTCTTCTAGATTGTCCAATTTGTTGGCATATGGATTTTCATAATATTCTCTTATAGTTGTTTGTATTTCTGTGGTGTTGATTGTTATTCCTCCTCTCTCATTTGTGATGTTATTTATTTGAGTCCTTTCTCTTTTTTTCATAATAAGAACCAGCTCTTGGTTTCACTGAGCTGCTCTATTGTTTTTTAGTTTCTAAATCATTTATTTCATCTCTAATCTTTAATTTCCTTCTTTGTGCTGGTCTTAGGGTTTGCTTGTTTTTGTGTTTTGTTTTTTTTTTCTAGCTTCTTTAGGTGTAAGGATGGGTTATATATTTGAGACTTTTCTTGCTTCTTGAAGTAAGCCTATATTGCTATACACTTTCCTCTTACAACCGTTTTTGCTGCATACCAGAAGTTTTGTCCCATTGTGTTTTCATTTTCATTTGTTTCCATGTACTTTTGTATTTCATCTTTTATTTCCTGGCTGACCCATTTATTGTCTAGTACCATGTTATTTAATCCCCATTTATTTGTGACTTTTCCAAATTTTGTTTCGTGTGTGTGTGTGTGTGTGTGTGTGTGTGTGTGTGTGTGATAATGTGTGTGTGGTTTACTTCTATTATCATAGCTTCATGGTCAGAAAAGATGCATGACATAACTTTGATCTCCTTGAATTTGTAAAGATTTGTTTTGTGGGCTAATGTGTGATCTATTCTGGAGAATGTTGTATGTGCAAAAGAATGTGTATTCTGCTGTTTTAGGATGCAAGGTTCTAAATGTATCTCTTTAAATCCGCCTGTTCCAGTGTGTCATTCCAAGCCATTGTTTCCTTGTTGATTTTCTGTTTAGATGATCTGTCCATTGTTGTCAGTGATGTGTTAAAGTCCTCTACTATTATTGTATTACTATTAGTTCTTTTATGTTTGTTATTAATTGTTTAATGTATTTGAGCATCCTATGTTGGGTGCATAAATACTTACAACTGTTATAGCTTCTTGTTGAATTGTCTCCTCTGTGATTATATTGTGTCCTTCATTGTTTCTTGTTACTCTCTTTGTCTTAAAGTCTATTTTGTCTTATATAAGAATTGCTCCTCTGGCTTTGTTTTGCAATCCGTTATAGATGTTTTTCCATCCCTACACTTTCAGTCTGCAGGTGTCTTTAGGTCTGAATGAGTCTCTTGACTTTTCTATCCATTCTGCCACCTTATTTCTTTTCACTGGAGCATTTAGTCCATTTACATTTGAAGTAATTATTGAGGGATATGTATTTATTGTCACTTCATTCCTTGTTTTGTGGTCATTTCTGAAGCTTTTCTCTCATCCTTGTCTTTCTCTTTCACGGTTTGCTGGTTTTATTTAGTGATGTATTTGCTACTTCTTTCCCTTTATTCTTTGAATATTTATTAGCAGTTTCTGATTTGTAGTTACCATTAAGTTAGCATCTAACCTTTTCTGCATATAGCAGTGTGTATTAAGTTGATGGTCATTTAAGCTTGAACCCATTCTTTACTCCTCTCCTCCCCACATTTTAGGTATATGTTATTATATTTTATATCCTTTTATTTTGTGAGTTACTTGATTTTTATAGAAATATTCATTTTTCCTACTTTTGTGTTTTCTACCTTTATACTGTCACTTTTGGTTTTCCTTTCCACTCAACGAATCCCCTTTAATATTTAATATTGCAGAGCTAGCTTAGTGGTCACAGACTCTTTTAGTTTTTGTTTATCTGGGAAACTCTTTATCTCTCTTTCTATTTTGAATGATAGACTTGCTGGATAGAGTATTCTTAGCTGCAAATATTTCCCACTGAGCACTTAGAATATATCATGTCACTCCCTTCTGGCTTAGTATAATCTCTACTACTTCCATGCTTATTAACCTCTCAGTTTTCATTACACTGCTTTTGTTTCAAGGTCTTAATGTTAAACTTTATCAAATAGAGTGGAACTCCTACATATCTTGTAAGACGACTTCTTCATCTTAGAAACCAATTCTAGAAATGTTCTTTTCTACAACACAAAGTGAATAATAGATATTTTTTCTTAGAATTAACCAAGTTCATGATATCTTGAAATACTTAATTCATAATAAATCCATTTTAAGTAGAATTACAAAGAATGCTGCTCTCTGACATTTTAGGAGTACTGACATCATCTAACTATATGATTTATGTTCAGTCCCTAAATACAATTATTGGTTGCCATTAAACTACTTTTAAAAGTTTCTGATCAGATGTTCTCATGATCCTCCAACATTTTTAAATGCAATTTTCCTCATGTAATTCATCATCTCTATCACATATATGTAGTTTTTTCAAACTTGTTTTGGACTTCAAAACTCTTAAAAAATAGTGGTCAACAGCAATGGCATAAAACAAGTTCTTAAATGAGTCCTATTTCTTTTGTTATCACTATCAAACACATTAACATGTTGAGCTTGGCACAAACCATGATTCTAGGCACCATGAGGCTCACAGGCTTTGGCTGCAGAAAATCTTACTACTTCAAGAGCATATTTAGCAATGCAAAGAGATAAGTCTTGACTTAACTTCACGATGTGAACAAGTAAGACAAATAATTCAATATATAAAAGAAATAACATATATCCAAATTTGTGTACATTTTAATGAGAGAGGTTATTGGAGATACTGACATGCCATGCATGCCAAACTGGTTTGGTTGATAAAAACTTCCCACAATACATCTGTCTGAGCTTGGACTGGACCACAGAGAAACACAAGAAATGATGGCCTGTTCTGAGCATGGGAGAAAGGTCTTTGTCAGCTAGTCTGGTGTCGGGAACCAAATTCCCTGCACTAGAAAATAAAGTTTGTTGAACAGGATAGGCGAAGGGAAGAGAAATGTACTTCATTCAAGTTTTGTATCTTGGAAATGGCAAAAACAGAAAAGAAAGAAATGAAAAAGCCCTCCACTTTCAGTTGATACTTTCAATATTTTAAGATAAAGGATAAAGAAAATTAATACAAAATTATGAGGCAGTCACATAACTGTTCTAGATGTGTCATTTCCAATAACTGAGAAAAAGTATCAAATTTATTACATGGCAAATATTGCTATTGCCTTTTAATGAAGAGAAAATAAGTTTCTCAGTAAGTGGCAAAGCCTACGTGCACATGCATCACTGTGCTTTGATTCAAAGGCTCATGCCCTTTTCACGAAATTGTCAATATTTGCTAACATGTAATTATAAATAAATTCAGGATGTTTTCTCTTCAGTTTTAAAGTTGGATTTGTTTAGAAATAATTTTCAAAGAGTAAAATTCACCCCTTTTTTATCATATGGCATGTTGGGTCTTTATAAATGTTCATGGTACAGTAGCCATGCCTAATATCACAAAATACATTTCCATTACGCTAGCCAGTTACCTGTGCCTCTTTGTAGTCAGTGCCCTTCTCCCACTCCAGTCCTGACAACTTCTGCTCTGATGTATATTCTTTTTTTTTGTTGTTGTTCTTAAGTTTATTTATTTTGAGAGAGAGAGAGAGAGAGACAGAGAGAGAGAGAGAGAGAATCCCAAACAGGTTCTGGGCTCTCATCATGGAGCCTGATGCAGGGCTTGATTCCACAAACCATGGGACCATGACCTACACCAAAACCAAGAGTCAGACGTTTACCTAACTGAGCCACCCAGGCACCCCTACTCTGATTTCTATTCTTTAAGTTTTTCCAGAAGGCTATACAAATGAAATCATAGAGATAAAAAA
The DNA here is from genome assembly GCF_018350215.1 of Panthera leo. Taxonomy (NCBI): domain Eukaryota; kingdom Metazoa; phylum Chordata; class Mammalia; order Carnivora; family Felidae; genus Panthera; species Panthera leo. The sequence continues at coordinate 9,452,667 of NC_056689.1, forward strand.
GCATTTTGTATCCAGCTTCTTGTACTTAGCATATATTAAGTAAAATCAATGCTCTATGCATCTGTCTTTAATGCTATCACACTGCTATGATTAATGTAGTTTACATTAAATTCTAAAATCAGGAAATATTAAGTCCTCCAACTTTGTTCTTCTCTTCCAAAATCACTGGATTACTTTCAATGCTCAGAATTCCCACATAAGTTTTTGGATCAGTTTATCCCTTTTGCAAAGATTCTAGAGGGAAATTGATAAGACTTTTTGAATTGATTGATAAAGCTGGCAAGAACTGCCATATTAGCAATAGTGAGTCTTTCTATCTATGACCATAAAATGTCTCTCCATTTATTTAATCTTCATTAATTTCTCTCAGCTAACCTGTTCTTTCTCTCAGAAAGTTTCTTTTTCTTAGCAGTGCTTTGTAATTTTTGTTGTTTAAGTATTGTACTTCATTGTTAAATTTATTCCTACATATTTATGGGAGGGATGAAATTATTTTAATTTCATTTTCAGAAAATTCATTGACAGTAAATAGCTATGCAAATTATTGTGCTTGTTGATAATATATTCTCTGGTATTGCTGAACACTTTTATTAGTTCTAACAGTATTTTTGTCGATTTCTTAGGATTTTCACACACAGGCTCAATCGTCTGCCAATAAAGGCAGTTTACTTCTCTTCAAATCTGGATGCATTTATTTTATTTAAATTTAACTTTTGACCTTACTGCAAGTGATCAGCATGTTCTATACAATGATGAGGAGAACACTGAGATTGGATGTCTCGACTTGTTCCCTGTCATAAGGAGCAAGTATCAATTTCTCATCCTTTTGTATAATGTTAGCTATATGTTTTTTGTAGATGCCCTTTAATAGACTAAGAAAGTTCCCTTTTATTTCTAGTTTGTTGAAAGTTTTTTTGTTTTCATTTTTGTTTTTATTTTATTTTTGAGAGAGAGAGACAGCACAAGTGAGGAGAGGGTAGAGAGAGACACAGATGGAGAGACAGAGAGAGAGAGAGAGAGAGAGAGAGAGAGAGAGAGAGGGAGAGAGACAGAATCCCAAGCAGGCTCCATGCCTAGCACAAAGCTTGACCCGGGGCTCAATCTCATGACCATAAGATTATGATCTAAGTCAAAATCAAGAGTCCGAAGCTTAACTGACTGAGGCACACAGGTGCCCCTTCATTTTTATTTTTAAATTAGGAATGTTGGGGTGCCTGGGTGGCTCAGTGAAGTGTCTGACTTTGGCTCACATCATGATCTCATGGTTTGTGAGTTGAGCCCTGTGTCAGGCTCTGTGCTGACAGCCTGGAGCCTGGAGACTGCTTCAGATTCTGTATCTCCCTCTATCTCTCTGCCCCTCCCCTGCTCATGCTCTCTCTCTCTCTCTCTCTGAAATAAACATTAAATTTTTTTTAATTTAAATCAGGAAAGGATATAGGATTTTGTCAAGTGCTTTTTTGTATCTTTTAAGATGATCGTGTGTTTTCCCTTTTATTCTATTAATTTGGTGCACTACATTAATTGATTTTGAATATTAAACTGATTTTGTTTTAAAATGACAAATCGCAATTAATTTATACATGTTGTTCAACTGACACATTGATTTGGTTTATTATTTTGTTGATGATTTTTGCATCTGTATCTATGAGGGATATTGGTCTAGTTTTCTTGTGATGTCTTATCTGGCTTTGGTATGACAGTGATACTGGACTCAAGGAATTATATGGAAAATATTCTCTTTAAATCTTGAAGTGTTTGTAAAAGAATAGTATTATTTCTTCCTAAAATATCTGACAATTCACCAAGGAAGCCACGTAGGCCTGGATTTTCCTTTATGTGAAGATTTTAAATTGTTAATTCTATTTTTTTTTTATTTATCACCCATTCAGATTTTCTATTTCTTTCGAGTCAGTTATGAATTTCTATCTTTGTAGGTATTTGTCTATTTCATCAAAATTGTCCATTGATGGCAGAAAATAGTTCAAAGTTTTTTCTTATAATCCCTTTAACTTCTATAGGATTGGTACTGGTGTCTCTTATGTTCCTGATTTTGACAATTTGTATCTTTTCTCTTTTTTCTTGGTCATTCTAGCTAAAAGTTTGTCCCTTGTTTTGATTTTTTCAAAGAACCAAACTTTGATTTTATTTTCTCTATGTTTTTATTGGTTTTCTTTACTGCCTTTCATTTCATTGATATCCACTGCAATCTTTATTATTTTCTTTCATATTTTATTTTAGTTTGCTCCTCTTTTTCTAGTATGTTATGAAGTTTAGATTATTAATTTTCAATTGCATTTTACTATTTTGTGGGCACTTAAAAACACAAATTTCCTATAGCACTGTATTAGCTGCATCTCACAAATTTGGATAAGCTATACTTTCTTTTTCAGTCATTTCAAAATATTTTTAAATTTCCCTTGTGAATTCTTCTGTGACTACTGGGTTATTTGAAAAGTATTTTGTTCAATTTTTAATTTTTGGAGATTTCCCCAATTTTTGTATTGTTGATTTCTAATTTAATTTTGTTAGGGTGAGGGAACACAGGTTATGTGACTTGAACCCTTTTAAGTTTATCGAATCTTGTTTTATGGGCCTAGCATATGTTTTTTTTCTGAAAATTCCTCATCTGCACTTGACAATAATATATATTTTCATGTTCTGGGGTGGAGTGTTCTACATTCCACTTGTTCTTTTATTTTAAGTTAGTTGATAGAGTTGTTCAAGTATTTATATACTTGTTGATTTGGTCTCATTATTCTATCAATTATTAAGGTCAGAATTCTCAAACTATTTTTGTTGAACTGCTTGTATCTCATTTCAATTTTGTCAGCTTTCACTTCCCATATTTTAGGGTTCTATTGTTAGGTGTCTATATGTTTTCAAATTTCTTATCTTCCTTAATAGACACTTTTGGCATTATAAATATCTTTGTCTCTAGTAAATGTCTATGGTCTTTCTGGTAGTCTGTTTTCAAGTTTTTATCTTTGTTTTTGGCCTTCAACAGTCTGATGATGATGTGTTCAGGCATGGATCTCTTTGTATTGATCTGACTTGGAGTTTGTGGTGATTCCTGGATATGTAGATTGATATTCTTCATAAAACTTGGAAAGTATGGCCATTACTTTTGCAAATATTTTTTTCTATGTTTTCTGCCTTTTTCTGGAATGCCTAATGTTGGTACATCTGATGTTGTACCACAGTTCCTGTGGCTCTGTTCATTCCTTCACTCTTCCTGTTTTTCATGACTTATTCCTTCCTATTCATAAATCTTCATGTTCACTGATTCTTTCTTCTACCATCCAAGTCTATTTTTTAGTTTGTCTAGTAAATTTTCATTGGGCTTTAATATATAATTTCTTCCTTTTTTCTGATATTTTTTATTTTGTGATATGTCATTCACATATTTCCCTTTACTTCTTCAAAGCATAGAGCCCTTTCATTCTTTGAACATATTTATCATAGCTCCACTGAAGTCGCTATATGCTAAATTCCACTCCTGGCCCTCACATTGACAGCATCTATTAAATGACTCTTCTTTCTTTCTTTTCTTTCTTTCTTTCTTTCTTTCTTTCTTTCTTTCTTTCTTTCTGTATGGACCACACTCTTAAAGTCCCACTTTCTTTAAAATTTGTAATTATTAATTTTTATAGGCACACTACTTAGAGCTGTTCCCTGTCTTAAGGTCAATATAAATTGTACTGGAATAACCAATATAGATAAAAAATACATCAAGTTAGTTTTTGCTCATATGTTGGGATAGAAATTTGAATTTGAGGAATTAGGAACTTAGTAGCTAATTCAAGTGTGCAATTATTTAACTTGATGTATTCATGGAGAAGTTTATTATCAAAAGTAATGAAAGACATGATAGCTCGGTAGGGTTGGAGGGTAGGGCTAAGAAAGGAACTTGTTCATAAATTAAAAGTGTTTTTATTAGAAGAACAGGGGTGAGACCAGCACCCGAAGCAGCTACCACTGAACGTGCATGGGGTAATCTCTGACCCAAATGACGATTGGGTTGATGTAAAGATGAATGATAAATGGACAAAAATGAGAAAATGCGCAATTAATCAAGAAAAGTGACAAATAATTAACAAGACATCTCCTAATATACTAGCTATTTAAATTTAAAAAATGAAAGACATTTGGAATTAGAACTTCATATATTTACTTCTCAAACTACCACATCAAAGCAGCTGATAATCACTAAACTGATGATCTGCTATATTCTCTGACATGGAATATTCTCCACAAACAAAGCCAAGACCTGCAAGTGTTTCTTCAGTAACAATTTTCCAGTCACATTTTCTTTCTCTACAGGCAACTACGGCCAAGCAAATTGCTCAAAAAGGCATGAGTGTATGAGAAGTGAACGGAAGGTGGGCAAGAGGATCCAACAAATAAAGACTTCTCTTTTTAAAAAATATGTGTGTTAATGTTTATTTATTTTTGAGATAGAGAGAGAGAGAGAGAGCATGAGCAGGGGAGGGGCAGAGAGAGAGGGAGACACAGAATCTGAAGCAGGCTCCAGGCTCTGAGCTGTCAGCACAGAGCCTGACGCGTGGCTTGAACCCACGGACAGCGAGATCATGACCTGAGCCGAAGTCAGACGCTTAAACGACCAAACCACCTGGGCGCCCCAAGACTGCTCTTTTAAGCTTGAATAGGAAGAGGAATATTCATACTGTTTTGGGGAGTTATTCCAGAAGAAAAGATTTTGTTATGGTTGTCTACATCCCAAATTAAATGAATGTCCTTTTAGTTCCATCTCCAACCTCTGCTGCTCCAGAATGTGTAAGCTTACTTGTAACAGAGATTACCACGTACTCTCTTCAAGTCATGTTTTGGAATTTACTGTAGATGAATTACTAGAATTTACAGGAAAGTACCTTATTTCCTTGGTCACCATTATGTCCTGCACCTTCAAACAAATGGTCTACCAAAATTCCAGGGAAGAACAGAAAGAATCTATGGAAAGGGTTTATCTTATTGTCAAAAGAGACATTTGGCAAGACTTGCCAGTTCTCTCGCTGATCAATACAATACTTACTCCCTGGACGAATGCAGAAATCAGTCCTGCTGCATATTGGTAAGACAAAGTCTAAAGACTGGTCATATCCCATCACACGATGAGGTCTATCTAGGAGACAGCTGACACAGACAGCTGTGATTTGCCATCATCTCAGTATAATAAATAGAAACCAGCAGCATAAGAACGTTTTACTCGCTCCTGAATTCATCCATCCATTTATTCAAACTTATTACATAACGATAGTTGCTGACACTTATTAAAATATTTCCATGCTAATCAGTTTGACGTTCTCTCTTAATCCACATATAACCTCATGGGGTCCTCATTATTGACAGCTGGAGGAGTTAGGTAACTTGCAAGAGCTCATAACTTTCTACTGTGTGCTCAGCACTTTACATAATATGGAAATACAAAATACAAATCACTGTGCCCATCCTCACAGGAAGAGAAAATAGTTTTTTAAGATATTATGCTATGAACACTTTCAACAATAGCCAAATTATGGAAAGAGCCTGATCCATCAACTGATGAAAGGATAAAGAAACTGTGGTTTATATACACAGTGGAATACTACTTGGCAAGGAGAAAGAATGAAATATGGTCTTTTGTAGCAACGTGGATGGAACTGGAGAGTGTGATGCTAAGTGAGATAAGTCATACAGAGAAAGACCGATACCATATGTTTTCACTCTTATGTGGATCCTGAGAAACTTAACAGAAGACCACGGGGCGAGGGGAAGGAAAAAAAAGTTAGAGAGGGAGGGGGGCAAACCATAAGAGACTCTTAAAAACTGAGAACAAACTGACGGTTGATGGGGGGTGGGAGGGTGGGTGATGGGTATTGAGGAGGGCACCTGTTGGGATGAGCACTGGGTGTTATATGGAAACCAATTTGACAATAAATTTCATATTAAAAACAGAAAGAAATTGTGCTATGAAGAGATGGTTAATAATAAAAAATATAGTGAGGGGCACCTGGGTGGCTCAGTCAGTGACCAACTCATGATTTCAGCTCAGGTCATGATCTCATGGTTCATGAGATTGAGTCCCACAGTGGGCTCCATGTGCTGCAAAGAGCCTGCTTGGGATTTTTTTCTTTCCTTCTCTCTCTGCCCCAACCCCCTGCTCACGTGCTCTCTCTCTCTCTCTCTCTCAAAATAAATAAATAAACTTAAAAAAAAAAGGTTGTCTCTCTCCCTCTCTCTCTGACCCTCCCCTTCTCATGCTCTCTGTCTTTCTAAAATAAAATAATAATAATAGTTCATATTTTTTAAAATGCTTATTATACAACATGTTGTTAAATATCTTAAATTCATTATCTCCTTTTATCCACATAAGACTCTGAGGTGAACCCTCTGATTAACTGAGGAAACTGAGTCTGACAAATGAATCATCAAAAGTCATTAGCTAGAGGTGCCTGGGTGGGTCAGTCGGTTAAGCATCGGACACTTGATTTCGGCTCAGGTCACGGCCTCATGGTTCGTGGGATCGAGGCCCATGTTGGGCTGTGCACTGACAGTGTGGAGCCTGCCTGAAATTGCTCTCTCCATCTCTCTCTCTGCCTCCTCCCTGCTCGTGCGTTCTCTCTCTCTTTCTCTCAAATAAATAAATATTTAAAAAAGTAATTAGCTAGTCAGTGATGAATGCTGTGATTGAGACATTTAACATATGCTGTAAGAACACAGAGAAAAGAGCAAATAGCCAATGTGGGAGCTCAGTTGAAGCTTCACATAGAGTCGTTTGACACTTGAACCGAGGTTTGAAATTGTGAGTGGGCGTCCACCTTGAAGGAGGGAGCAAAAGTTTCTGGCTTAAGAAACAAGATGTGGAAAGACACGCCGTTGTCACAGTTGGGGTCAACCAGTAGGTCGGTAGGACTTGAGGAAACGATAAGTGAAGATGACCGTGAGAACACAGAAGTTGGAGAGTCGGTTTTTTGAGGATCTTGCATATTTTTTAAGAAGCCCAGGTTTCACAAGACCACGGGTAATTCTCAGGCTCTGGGAACTCATCACTCCTAGGCTGGATCCTCTTAGCTCTGTCATTTATCAAATATGTTACCTTGGTCAAGAAACTTTGTTTCCTCATCTGCAAAATGGGACTGAGTAAAGTAATTTATTTTGTAAGTTGTTACAGCAGCAAATGAGATATAAAAGGTGTAGAAGGCTTATCAGGGTGTGTAGATGTAGAAAGAATCTGATGAAAGTGAGTTATTTTCATCATTGTGGTTCTTGTCATTACGGATGAGACAGACTTAGTCTGCAGCTGGTGGAAAATAAAAGTAAAAAAAGGAAAGACTAATAAATGGAAATGGGCTTTTCTTCCCTGCTCTGCGAGCTGGTCCTATTAAATACAGCAAAAGCTGCTGGATTTCACTTGCACTTAATTGTGGTAAAGGAATCAGAGTAGGAGTGTGTTTGCTGAGGCCAGAAAACGTCTTACTCATTAAAGCTATGGGGAGGCCAACCCAGCCCCGGGCCTCTAGGAAGTAGTGGTGCCCAGGCCAGTAGCATTCATATTCATTGCAAAGGTCAAATTCTGTAGAAGGTGTGCCCTAAAACTACTGGGATGAAGTAGGATCGTTGTGGCTCCTGATTAATATAAAAATATCAAGTATTCTCTGAGAATACAACTTCAGCCAGGGTTTGGAGGTTCGGGAAGCAAGATGTAGCTCCGCAGGCAAAGAATCAGAGAAAAGTGTGCAAGCAGTCAGATGCGGTACCAGTGGGGCTGACAACAGTAAGGAGGGACCATTATAGGGAAGGATACTCAATACGGAGAGACCAGCCAGGCAAGGGTGTAAGCAATACGAGGAGATTCAGGGTCAAGGTAGGGTTTGCTTCCGCAGAATGGAACCAAGTAAGACAAGCAACTCTGCTTAATTCTGATTGCTCCAGAAGATGGAACTAAGGCTATTTCTCTTTTTCCAGTCCCCTGTCAAACCCAGAGACAACTTCACAACCAGGTTAGTCCAGTGCTCCCCAAACCCAGCCAAACCTGATCCCAACAGAATCACTTAAGCAGATTTAAAATGTAGGGATGACTGGGCTCAGTTGGTTAAGCGTCTGACTCTTGATTTCCAGCTCAGGTCATGATGTCACCGTTCATGAGATCGAGCCCCACCTCGGGCTCTGTGTGCTGACAGTGTGGAGCCTACTTGAAATAAATAGATGAACTTAAATTTTTTTTTTTGTTTGTTTTAACGTTTATTTATTTTTGAGACAGAGAGAGACAGAGCATGAACGGGGGAGGGGCAGAGAGAGAGGGAGACACAGAATCCAAAGCAGGCTCCAGGCTCTGAGCCATGAGCCCAGAGCCCGACGCGGGGCTTGAACTCACGGACCGCGAGATCGTGACCTGAGCTGAAGTCGGACGCTTAACCGACTGAGCCACCCAGGCGCCCCAATAGACGAACTTAAAAAAATGTACTGATGCCTGAGTTCCACTCGTAAGGACTCTGACTTAAGTGGAATTGGAATTGGGGTGTCCTGAGCATCAGGGTTTCTAAAAGTCCCCCAAGTTAATTGTAATATGCAGCCAAGGTGGAGAACCACTGGGCCTGACAGTATGTTATGAACACTATCTCATTTCTTGCCATAATTAAAAAGCCATAAATTTAATCTTTTAGGCATTAAAACAAAAAATGTAAGCTGTCGTGAGATAGTGGATGAGGGAAGGTGGGGTGGTATAGACACGTATGTTGCCAGTTAATCTGTTCATTTTCTCTAAGAAAAATCTGGGAGGGGATCCTGGGTGGCCCCGCTGGTTGAGTGTCTACTCTTGATTTCGGCTCAGGTTATGATCCTGGAGTGACGGGAACAAATCCCCGTGTGGGGCTGTGCACTGGGTGTGGAGTCTGCTTGGGATTCCTTCTCTCTCTCTCCCTCCTTCTGCCCTCTCCCCTCTCTGTAAAAAAAAAAAAAAAAATCTGGGAATGTGTTGTAATTTGTATTATTCAACTTCAGCTGAACTTTTCTATTCAACCCCAAATAAATAGCCTAATCTGTATATAAGTGCTTATACTATATGTGATTTAAAGGTTTTTAAAAAGAGAGAGAAAAGGAAATCAAAATGCTTAGCAAGACAACAGCTGATAATCAAGTTAGGACACAGCAACACGGTATTACGTGGCTAAGAAAGTAAAAATTAGGTGGACTATCTCAAAACACAAAAACCTGTGTAAGAAAAATGAAGCAAAATGCACAATAATATATTCTGGATAGTGTTATATAAGGATGTGCATGTGAACAGACTGCAATGCTTGAATGTGCTCAGTTTTTCACTTTGCAAAACCCAATATGAAAAATTCTTAATTTATCCAACTAGAGAGGGAATAATTAATTTTTTTTCCCTAAACAATAACAGGTTTCAGAACAAAGGGTAGTACTGGAAGTAATCTTTGTTGATCAGGCCTCTGACCTGTGCCAGGCTTACACAGAAGGGTGAAGAGACTATAGCTCAAAGAATGCACTTGCTTTTAATTCCCTTGCCTTTGGGGATGTGTCAAGTAAGAAATTGCTCTTGCACTGTTGGTGGGAATGCAAATTGGTGCAGCCGCTCTGGAAAACAGTGTGGAGGTTCCTCAGAAAATTAAAAATAGATCTACCCTATGACCCAACAATAGCACTGCTAGGAATTTACCCAAGGGATACAGGAGTACTGATGCACAGGGGCACTTGTACCCCAATGTTTATAGCAGCCCTCTCAACAATAGCCAAATTATGGAAAGAGCCTAAATGTCCATCAACTGATGAATGGATAAAGAAATTGTGGTTTATATACACAATGGAGTACTACGTGGCAATGAGAAAGAATGAAATAGGGCCCTTTGTAGCAACGTGGATGGAACTGGAGAGTGTGATGCTAAGTGAAATAAGCCATACAGAGAAAGACAGATACCATATGGTTTCACTCTTAGGTGGATCCTGAGAAACTTAACAGAAACCCATGGTGGGGGGGGGGGGAAGGAAAAAAAAAAAAAAAGAGGTTAGAGTGGGAGAGAGCCAAAGCATAAGAGACTGTTAAAAACTGAGAACAAACTGAGGGTTGATGGGGGGTGGGAGGGAGGGGAGGGTGGGTGATGGGTATTGAGGAGGGCACCTTTTGGGAGGAGCACTGGGTGTTGTATGGAAACCAATTTGACAATAAATGTCATATGTTGAAAAAAAAAAAGAATCCACTTTGATTTTACCACTGTCTTTTTTCACATTTTTTTGTTTGTTTAGTCATTTAATTTTATGTATATTTATTATTGAGGTAAGACATGGTTCACTTTGATATGAATTTAAAAACGGAAGAGGGGACACCTGGCTGGCTCAATCGGTGGAGCGTGCGACTCTTTGATCTCGGGGTTGTGAGTTCAAGCCCCGAGTTGGGTGTAGAGATTACTTAAAAATAAAATCTTAAAAAAAAAAAAATGGAAAGGAAACCTGATTTTCATGCTCAGGTTATAAATTCAATCTGTGGAATTCGCTGATTGGATTTAACAGAAAATCCCCTAGATAACAACGTTCTTAGCTGCATTTATCCCATTTTAGCCTGGCATGTGGTTTGCCAACCGTGCCGAAGGACTTGGTAATAAATAATGGAATGCGCTGTCCGTGTTTTCAAGAGAACACCCACTGCAGAGATACAGAGCAATTTCATTGGGGTGATACCTCAAGTACTACAAAGTGGAGAATAAGTTGCTTAAATCAAATGACAGATTGTTGAAAAGAACAATGACAAGGAACCGTCTTCTTGAAGAGATAAAAATATATGCTGTCAGTAAAATTTGCATTTATTTAGAAAATCACAGAAGGCCTGTTTTGGTGGGGGGAAGGCAAATAATTTTATGAGAAACTCATATATATATATATATATATATATATATATATATATATATATATTCTTTTTAAGTCAGTAGGGTCTAGAATTATAAGTTGGGCAGGTCTATTAAAAAAGGTGGGATGTGGACTTAATGTTTTTGGTGGGTTGAATACTTAAAAGCTGAGAAATGTGACTTTACCTTTTACAGGAGAGCCAGGACTCAGGCACTTGGTTATCAGTTCTGCCCTATAGGTCTTCCTTTCTAACAGATTTCATTGACTCGATATCCTCTGTCTGGTTTCACCTCACAAATATTGCACTTATTAATTTATTCTTTTATTTCTTCTATTTCCTGAGTTGAGCATGCCTTTTCCGATTGTAACTTCTGCACAAAATCACACAAAAAAAGCCAAACAACAATGTTTTATTTGACACCACACTGCTTCTTCCCATTAATTCCATCTTACTTTCTGTCATCTCGTTTTTGCATTCAGTCCTTCTGAAACATACTGTTCTACCTAACACACAGTAGTCACTTGCTAATTGTCACTGGGGGCCTCTATGGCACCTTAATTTCTGGTCCTGGCTCTATTTTGATCAAGAAAATAAGCCAAAATCAGAATTTCTGAATTATAATATGATAATAACAGAGAGACACCAAATGGGAATGTAAAAAAAAAAAAAAAAGCTAAGCTAACAAAACATTTCCACATATGGGGGACAAAGGATTCAGATTTTATTTTTGTCTTCAACCACATCTGTCACTCCGACTATCTGCATTCATCAGCTTATCTGTAATTTTTAAATGATATTTTCATTTGCAAAGCATCACTGCTGAGAAATTAATTTTTTATTGCACTGCGAGTATCTAGAGTAGTGGCTTATGAGCCAGATGCCTAGTTTGGACAAGTGCTCCTAATGCTGGTTAACCTGGACTTAGCTTTGCCTTTAAGATCTGTAACTTCAGCTATTAAATGACAGAGCAGGACTCACAAGATGATAAGGCTACTTTGGTCTTCAGGATTCTAGGATTCAAGAAGTCTCACTGTGCCGCACCTTCCTTGGTGACAAGGAACAGGATATACCAAAAAAATAGATAAATAAAAGTACTAGGTTTATTATGGAATATTAGTAATTCTATAGCCGATGAAACACTAGGCTCAAATAAAAGCCAATCATTCATTAATTCACCAAATATCTAATGAATGCCTACTGTGCACCAAGCCCTCTGCTAAGAGCCCTGGGTGGGTCACTGAATACAAAGCACATGGAGTTGACATGCTCGCAGGGAAGACAGACAGCACCCAAGTGAACAAATACATCAACAGGGACTCACACAATGACAACCGCTACGAAGAAAATAAACAGGAAGATGCAATTAAACAATGGGGGATGGGGTGGCTTCAGGTGGATAGTTAGGACAGCCTTTCGAGGGGTCAGGGCATCTGCGTGGGATCCTGAGGATGCCATTTAGTAAAGTGCAGAGGTGGAGGTTAAGCTTTCCAGCAATGGGAACTTGGACAAGTACACACGCCCATGTATCTGTGTCTCTGGTTCTACATTCACGCCACTGTCCTTTTACTACAAGACCTCACGGAAGGCCCCAGGTCGAAAGTCTCATACATGTGGGCAATAAGGAAACACAACTGGGTCAGAAGAATTGTTCACGATTTCTCAGTAGAATTAGCTGATTGCATTTGATTATGCTGAATGTGTAAAGAGAGTGAGAAACTCCAAATGTAAGCATAACGTACAACTCCTAACTCTGCTAAACATTATCTTCTAATACACCTGGGAAGGCAAATTATGAGACCACAGAAAGGAGTCACGATGGTCTGCCCATCAAACAGCAGGACACATCACTCAACAACATCCCGGTTCTTCCACCACAGAATGCACGTTAAGATCGCTGTGACAAATTTCTGGGCAGTGTTTGCATTGCACCGTGTAGACATTATCTCTGTTTTTGATATTAAAAAAGTTCACAGTACTTACTCTTATTTGGAATCACTACAGAATGAACTGTTTTTGATCAAATAACACACTAATAGCCGAACGGGCATTTGTAGAGAGATACCCTATTTTGCAGTAACTCCATGGCATAAATCCTTTGATAATTCTGCATGAACTTCAGGTCACCATTTAGAATGTCATTACCAATTTCTGCTCAGATAACAGGCACAGCTGTGGAATAAGATGTTGCCTGGGATTCACTCTCTAAAAGTTAAGCCTAGGTTTTGGAATTACTTTGCCACAAAACTTTTCATTACGTAATTTTGAAATGTGGTCAGTCCCTCCACTGGTGTACTCTGAATCAAGACCGTTAGGTGCTAGGCACACTTATACTATGGAGTTTTTTAAGTCTTAGAAGAAACTAACAAATACAATTATTTCTTGAGGTCACATGATACACATTTCTGAGGCATAATGGGAAGATTTTAAAATCAGACTGGTTTCAAATTGTAGCTCTGAAATTAGTTGAGGGATGAGCCTACTGCAAATAACTTCTTTATCTTAAGTTTCTTCATCTATAACATATGTAAATAGTCGTCATCAAGATTTTTGAAAGAGGGGCGCCTGAGTGGCTCAGTCGGTTAAGCGTCCGACTTCAGCTCGGGTCACGATCTCGCGGTCCGCGAGTTCGAGCCCCGCATCGGGCTCTGGGCTGATGGCCCAGAGCCTGGAGCCTGCTTCCGATTATGTGTCTCCCTCTCTCTCTGCCCCTCCCCCGTTCATGCTGTGTCTCTCTCTGTCTCAAAAATAAAATAAACGTTAAAAAAAAAAAAAAAAAAATTTAAAGATTTTTGAAAGAATTTAAGTAGGTAGCATGCTATTATTCTCTGATTTGAAAATGGTTATTTATTGAATATTGTAAGGGGTCAATAAATGGTTTAGATACATGCAAGTATATATGTATTGTATATGCTGTGTACCTATATGTTGTGTATATATTGTCAAAAAGAGGGGTGCCTGGGTGCAGTCGGTTGAGCATCCGACTTTGGCTCAGGTCATGATCTCTTGGTTCATGAGTTCGAGCCCCACGACGGGCTCCGTGATGACAGCTCAGAGCTTGTAGCCTGCTTTGGATTCTGTGTCTCCCTCTCTCTCTGTCCCTCCCCAGCTCATACTCTGTCTCCCTCTCTCTCAAAAATAAATGAAACATTAAAAAAAATTAAAAAAAAGAAAACCATTATATGCCTGTACATACAACATATATATTATGTACTGTGATGGTTAAGGTTTTATCAACTTGACTGATTACAAGGTGCCAGATATTTGACTAAACATTATTCTACGTGTGTCTGTGAGGATGTTTCTCGAGATTAACATTTGAATCGGCAGACTTAGTGAAGTCAATTGCTCTCCCCAGTATGGGAAGCCTCATCCAATCCATTGGGACCAGACTAGAAGAGGAAAACGAAGAGTGAGAATTTCCTCTCCCTGCTTGAGGCCTTGAGCTGGGACATCAGTGTCTTCCCGCCTTTGGATCCAGACTAGAACTTACACCATGGGCTCTCCTGGGTTTCCAGCTTGCCAGCTGCAGATCTTGGGACTTCTCAGCTTCTAGAACTGCATGAGCAAATTTCTTATTATAAATTACTTCCTGTTTCTCTGGAGAACCCTGATTAATACATCTACAGATGCAATCAACTTGATTTTTGTCATTTTTTTTAATTTCACTGCTGCTCTCCACGTGAGTTAGATAGGTGGGAAGAGCCCACACAACACCAGCCACGGGGGGGGGGGGGTAGATTAATTATGATGTCTGATCTTACAAGGCAAGGCTGGAGCTGACTCAGTCCCTTAAAGCAGGGACTCCCTGGACCCAGGAGTCCATACAGACCTACAGGGGGAATAACATTTTATACCCAAGAAAGGATTTTGCCAGGTCTGAGAAACTCAAATTTTTTGCTAGACCACTACTTCTTCTTCTATGGGCTTATATGACCTTTCCAGAAGGACTTAATCTAATAATGTATGAACTTTTGTATGGGAGTATTTAGAAACACTGAGAGTTCCTACTGCTTAAATCAAGCTCAGCGTCTGCAAGGCCACGTATTTCTTGGAAGGAAAAAGTGGTTTCAAAGCCTAAAGGCCTCTATCCAGAATGTCCCCACCACCTGATTTTCAGCAACCAGAAAGCTCACTACCCCTCATGCACAAAAGCAGAACATATAATGAACCCATATGCCCAACCCAAATCAGTATCTGCGATCTACTGCTATAAAGTAATCACCTCGAAACCAGGTGGATCCAAACAATATTAATGGTTATTATTCTTCATGTGGTTTCTGCTGGATGAGAACTTGGGAAAGATTTGGCTGGGAGGGTCCACTTTCGGGTTTTTCATGTAGCTGTAGTTATGCGTTGGCTAAGCCTGAAGGATCCAGTAAGGGTTTGAGTGAGGCTTAGGCATTAGCTTCCCAGGAGGCTCATTCAAAAGGCTGGCAAGCCAGTGCAGGCTGGGGGCTGAGGGTCTCCATCCATATGCCCCCCCACCTCCACAGGGTGGTTTCAAGGTCCTCATGACAGGGTGCCCGCCTCCCCAACTGAAACAATCCAAGAGACCAAGATGGATGCTGTAAAGCCTTTCAGGACGTGGCTTCAAGTCAACGATCTTATTCTAAGACCTGAGGCAGCAACGACAGTCTGCCCGTGTTCAAGGAATGAGCGCATATTCTTATCTTTGGATTGGAAATTTTCCGTGTCACACTTTAATGCTAGTACTATGACCAAAACAATACACATCCCTTCCTCAAACAAAGCACAGACTAAACCTGTACATCCAGCTGTGCAAGGGAATTTCACTATCTTTCTTTAAAACTGATGCAGAGAAAATAATCATTTCGCAATTCAGTATAATTCACATGGCATATTATTTCAATTTCAGAAATGACTTCATTTAGTGAATAACCAAAAAGGGCATAGTGCATATACATTCTACTTATGGGAAACCATTGTGACTATGTCAATACTGGAGAATTTCAGAGAATTATGGAGAGCACAAATCTTCAGTGAATAATTCCTAAGCTGCCTTCCACAAGGATGAGAAAGACCCATTGTCTTGTATTGCTCAGGGACCCAATGTTTTCACAAAGACACCCATGCCTTCATTGGAGCTGTAACTCTTCTAAAGGCCTAATGACCAGGAAAATAGTTTGTGTGCATGTCCTAAGGGAAGTAGGAACAGGGCAATGCTGACCTTAGCAATGACCATCTGCTGACCACCAGAGAGCTTCAAACTGCACTATGTACTGACAACTACAAAGGAGGCTCTTTAGTCTTTGGCTGACAGATGAGGTCTAGGTTAGTTACTGTGATTGGAATTAAAGATAACAGACTTCTGGATGGTGCTACGGCAATGTGGGAGGAACATCTAATCCAATTATTTTTAATACTAATCTGAATAATGAAAAAAATTCTAAAGGATTTCCTGCAAGTCTATTTTTGCACTCTCACTGCCAACCTTGATTCCTTTAAGTTCTTATCGGGTCAAATCTCTGTCTTTTCTGTGCTTTATAATTATGTAACTCCAAAGAGACAGGAGTTTTATTAGGATACATTTGAAACCCTTTGTAAGACTGTACTAACAGTATGCCATGTATGTACGAATGCTTTGGATTGAAGGGGCCTTTTGAAAGTCAACAAATGCCTCAGCAAATACATGAAAGCGTCCCTAAAACGAGGTCAATATTACATCTGTTCAAAGGAGCTGAATCCTGCAAAGCTTAGAAGAACCAGAAGAACCTGGCTGGGATATTGTTTCAGTTACTGATTTGACTTGCATTGACATACCTGCCTTGCTGTTATGAACCGGAGTTCTTGATGACCGTAAAACATTCCCATGCCCCAAGTAGTCCTGATTTCAATTTAATTTCCTGTATGCATTTCTTAGATGCTAGAATATTAAATACACCATGGGGATTAAGCAAAATAATTTTTTTTCTCAGCAATAAGTGAGCACACTTAGAGTTAAACATTTGGTATTCGGATGGGAGACAATATGTTTTGAACTTTAAGAGACAGGGAATGCAAAAGAATAAGAACCGAGGAGCTAGTTTTTAACCATGTGAATATGGCAAGTGAGTTCAAATGGCAAGGAACGTGGGAGAACAATTCTCTTATGGAAGGATATTCAAGAAATCAAAATAAAGTTGATAAACACTAAATATTCTCTCTGTTAAAATCTCTCTGCTAACAACTATTTAGACATTTCAAAATAGGTGTTGTTTTGATGATAAAAAGAGTATTTGTGCTTACCTGAACCCAATGAATGAACTGCTTAATTTACGAATCACTAACCATTCACATGTGAAACACAGAAAATTGATATTCCTAATATCAATGAAAACATCACAAAAATATCTGCTTAATTTTGGTAGGTCTTAAAACATACATGGGGCGCCTGGGTGGCTCAGTCAGTTAAGCGTCCGACTTCGGCTCAGGTCATGATCTCGCGGTTCGTGAGTTCGAGCCCCACGTCGGGCTCTGGGCTGATGGCTCAGACCTGGAGCCTGCTTCGGATTCTGTGTCTCCCTCTCTCTCTGCCCCTCCCCCACTCATACTCTGTCTCTCTCTGTCTCAAAAATAAATGAACGTTAAAAAAAATTAAAAAAAACATACAGAAGACACTATATTTGTTAATACTGTCTTATAAGGGATGGCTTTATTTGAACTGCAATATACAATCTTAAAACCTGAGTTTAAATTACTACAAAGGAAAATCTGTATAAATTTTTACTTATCTAGATAAACGTGTGTACCACATGCTAAATTTTTATACTATTCACATTGAAAAAATTGCATTCAAAGTATCTCTAGATTATACTCAAAGAAAAACGTATGTTGATGACCTCTCAAAGTCAAGTTGTTATGATGCAAAAATCATCAGTCCATTATTCTGTGACCATAGAAACATTTGTATCAAATATGCACCGGGCTAAATTCAGGGGGAGAAGGAATGAATACAGCAGATCACCATAGACAGGAAGGCTGTGCCTTAGCAGCTCAGCCACTAGTCCTCTGTCTTTTAGATAAGGAGATTCGTGTGGGGGCATCTAGGTGGCTCAATCAGTTTGGCTCAGGTCATGATCTCACGTTCATGAGTTTAAGCCCCATATCAGGCTCTCTGCTGTTAGCACAGAGCCTGCTTCAAATCCTCTGTACCCCCCCTCTCTCTGCCCCTTCCCTGCTCAGACTCTCTCTCTTTAGCTCTCTCTCACTCTCAAAAATAAACAAACATTATTTCTCATTGCCAAGTAGTATTCCATTGTATATATAAACCACACCTTCTTTATCTGTTCATCAGTTGATGGACATTTAGGCTCTTTCCATAATTTGGCTATTGCTGAAAGCACTGCTATAAACATTGGCGTGCATGTGCCCCTGTGAATCAGCACTCCTGGATAAATTCCTACTAGTGCTATTGCTGGGTCATAGGGTAGATCTATTTTTAATTTTTTGAGGAACCTCCACACTTTTCCAGAGCGGCTGCGCCAGTTTGCATTCCCACCAACAGTGCAAGAGGGTTCTCGTTTTATATATACGACGGAATACTACTTGGAAATGAGAAAGAATGAAATCATGCCATTTGCAGCAATGTGGATGGAATTGGAAGGTATTATGCTGAATGAAATAAGTCAGTCAGAGAGAGACAGAAATCTTATGTTTTCACTCATATATGGATCTTGAGAAGCTTAACAGAAGACCATGGGGGATGGACGAGGGGAAAAATATTTCCAACCGGGGGGGGGGGGGGCAAGTCAAAAGAGACTCTTAAATACAGAGAACAAACTGAGGGTTGATGTGGGGGGGGGGTGAGAGGCGGGAAAACGGGTGATGGGCATTGAGGAGGGCACCAGTTGCGATGAGCACTGGGTGTTGTATATAAGTGACGAATCATAGGAATCTACCCCCAAACCAAGAGCACACTGTATACACTGCATGTTAGCTATTTGAAAATAAATTATATTATAAAAAAATAAATAAACAAACATTAAAACATTTTTTAAAGGGAGATAAGTGTGGAATAAATGCACATAAAGTTTCTCCTCATAAGCACCAGTATATAGGTTTTCCCATCATGACCCTAAATCATGCTATTGCCTTCACTGTATTTAAGTTAATCTCTAACACCAGTTACCTTCCTGGAAACAGCTTCTGCTTTCTGTGTTCCCTCCACCACATCCACCCTTCTGATTTTGGAAACCTTCAAACCTATAGCAAATTGAAAGGGCCTTCACTCAGGGTGGCAATTTACATTTGGCCACACGTGCTTTCTCCATCACCCACCACGAGAACCTCATGGGAAGCACCTTTTGTGGACCTCAGTTTGGAAGACTATACAGCGTAATGTCACTGACACCAATCACCTGTCCTTCTATTTATATGATGCATCCAGTCCAGGTGTAAAGTTGAGAATGACTTGGGATAACAGAAGGGGGTAGTGGGGTTCATTGATGACTGAATTGAGACAGGTTCCAATGCACATTCACTTGATTGTCTCTGATACATGGGAGAATGTTTTCACCTATATTTACTATTCTTCTGCATATATTTAAGGAACTGATTACTTCTGCTTATTAGAGGTAGCCTGGGAAATTTATATGACTGTTTAGTCTTCCCTTGTGCTCTTTAGAAAGCAATTACATCAGGGGCACCTGGCCGGCTCAGTGAGTAGAGCATGTGACTCTTGATCTCAGGGTGGTGAGTTAGAGCCCCACACTGGGTATAGAGTAGGTGTAGAGATTACTTTCAAAAAAAGAAGTATAAAGATTTTTTTTAAAAGCAATAAAATTAAAATGTGGGGAAAGTGTCTTTATCTCATCAGATATATTGATTATTTATCCCCAGTCTGCCATAGTTAATTTTAAAGCAGAATATATAAAACAAAGACAATCAAAATAGTGCTTCCTAAAATGTGCCCTTTGAAAATGCTCGTTCCTAAAGATACAAGTAGTCCCTGGAGAAAAATAAAAAATAATTTAAACATTACATTTTCTTAAACCCATGACTCTCCTAGAAGATCTGAATGATGCTCTGTGCCTAGCTGTCATTAATGTTGCTGATAATTGGCCACCTAATGTATTATACTTCACTGAATTTGGGAACTACTTTATAAGGTATATTATGTCAATGATAAACTCATGTTGTTTATTTATGGTCTAAATGCAAAGCACAACAGAGGCAACAGATGTCATATCAATGGGAAAGTGAAGATTTTCGAAGTGGGGAGACAAAGTCTTTTCTTATCAGCTGAGCAAACTTGGACAAGTTATTTATCTCTTTTTACCTCAGCTCTCACACCTAGGAATGGAGATAAAGAACAAATCCTAACCCAAAAGCCAGGGTCTGAGGTTTTAAGTGATATATTTTCAAGGTGGTAAGAACTACTTGCAAATAGCATAATTCTTTCAGCTTCTTCCCTTTATTTGATATGTTTGCATAATTGCTTACAATGCTTCCCCTGTTAGGAAGGCCACTCTTTCATATGGTGAAAAGTCCCTCAAAAAAAGAGAAGAAAGTATTACACCAGAAGGACTAACCTACAAATGGTTCTTGCTAACAAGCAAAAAATAAGCTGTAAGTTTTCTGGCAATCTAGACAGAAAAGGGGGGAAAGCAATGAGTTATCCAGCTCTTAATGGCTATTAAAAGGAAGATTACTAGGGGTCAGATTACCATGGTCCCATTCAATAACCAAACCAAAGAGCAGCACTCTTAATTTCATAATTCATACTCCCAAAAGTCCCTAAAAGTCATTCTGCACTTCCTTGGCAAAAAGATGACAGTTCAGTGTATTCCATCACATTTTACTCATTCCGGATGCAGATTGCTGCCTGCCCAAAAATATGATGCAAGGAGTTAAATACATTGTCACTTTTCATTTCTCACAATCGTTGTTCGTCTGCCGTGTTTTTGAAGCCATGCAACATGGTTTTAGAAAAGTCAATAATTTAAAGTCCAGAAAAATAATTCCCTCTTTGTTTATGGCAGAAAACAGGTTTGCAACAGACATTGCTCTTGTTCAAATATAAATATTGCAAAAAATTTTAACTTAAGATAAAGTATTTTCCCTACCCCATCCTTATTCTAGAATTTTAAAAAGACCTACAAATAATTATAAATTATTCTAGATGTCCCATTAATAGTTGCAATTATATTGCATATTTTCTGCTTTTCATTTGTATATCTATTTTTAACTTACTCAATGCTTACTTGTAAAGTCAATGTAAGATTTTTAAAGTCACAGGGTGGGGTGCCTGCCTGGCTCAGTCAGTCAAGTGCCCAACTTAAGCTCAGGTCATGATCTCGCAGTTTGTGGGTTCGAGCCCCGCGTCGGGCTCTGTGCTGACAGCTCAGAGCCTGGAGCCTGCTTCGGATTCTGTGTCTCTCCCTCTCTCTGCCCCTCCCCTGCTCACGCTCTGTGTTTATCTGTCTCTCAATAATAAACAAACGTTAATATATATATATATATATATATATATATATATATATATATATATGACGGAATCTTTATGGGTTTTTAGAAAAAAAATCGTATGTATTGTTTTAATAAGCATTTTAAAAGACTTTGAGTTTGAATATCTAGTTTATTTATAGGTAAATATATATAGTTATCAAGCAGTGGCAACATGTTAAGCTTTAAAAACATGACCAATAAATACACGAATTGATAGAGAAAATCAGTGTATTTTTTCTTGTATAGTTCAGCATCACATTTAGTTACATTTCTCTTCTTTCTACAAACGTAGGGAAAGTTATTAGCAAGGGAAAATATTTTTAAGTTCTTAAATATTCAACTAAGTAATTTTAATTTTCACTTCTGTAGAGATGCTTCGATTTAGAGAGGATTTTATGATGGATAGAATCCCAAATTTTTAAAAATTTCTTTCTGCTACAAACACCTAACAATGAAATGCGTCCACCTGTAAATTTTCTTTTTGCTCAAGTTCAGTGGACAGTAGTCAAGGTGGGGGACTGAAATAAGTGATGCATGTAAAACACTTAAATTCTGCACAGAAAAAACCATTCAAAACCAGTAAGCTTAAAAAGGGCACCCAGAGGAGAAACTAGAAGCTTCCCTAATTAGATCAAGAACAAGCCAAGGAAGTCCCCTCTGACCGTGCCTTTTCAACATTCTGCTGGAAGTCCTAGCTAATGCAATTAGTGAAGAGAAGAGAAGAGAAGAGAAGAGAAGAGAAGAGAAGAGAAGAGAAGAAAAGAGAAGAAAAGAGAAGAAAAGAAAAGAAAAGAAAAAAAGAAGGAAGAAAAGAGAAGAGAAGAAAGAAGAAAGAAAGAAAGAAAGAGAAGAAAGAAAAGAAGAGAAGAGAAGAAAAGGGAAGGAAGAAATAAAATTGTCTTTGTTTACAGAGAATATGAATGTCTATATAGAAACCTGAAAGATTAACTTAACTCTTGAACTAATGCAAAAAAAAAAAAAAAAAAGTCTAGACATAGACCTAAATCCTTCATGAACTCAAAATGGATCACAGACCTAAATGCAAAATGCAGAACTATAAAATTCTGAAAAGTTAACACAAGAGAGAAAATCTAAATGACCTTGAATAGGGTAATAATTTTTTAGATAAAACACCAGTGGCATGATCCATAAAAGAAATGATTGATATGCTGGACACTTCATTAAAATTAAAGACTTCTGCTCTGTGAAAGACTGTCAAGAGTATGAAAAGACAAGCTACAGACTGGGGGAAAATATTTACAAAAGCCATGTCTGATAAAAGATTGTTATCTGAAATATATAAAGAAGTCTTAAAGCTCAAGACTAGGACAATGAACAACAAATTTAAAAATGGAAACCAAAAGAGACTCTTAAATACAGAGAACAAACTGAGGGTATATGGGGGGTGGGGTTGGGGAGAGGGAAAATGGGTCATGGGCATCGAGGAGGGCACTTGTTGGGATGAGCACTGGGTGTTGCATGTAAGCCAGTTTGACAATAAATACATTTTTAAAAAGGCAAAAGAAAACCCCTAGCTTCCTAATAAATAATAAATAAATAATAAATAAAAATGGATAAAAGACTTAAGTGACTCCTCACCAAAGATGATATACAGATGGCAAATAAGCATATGCAAAGACACTCAACATCTCATATGATTAGGGAACTGAAAATCAAAACAAGATACACACCCATATGAATAGTCAAAATCCAAAAACACTGGCAACGCTGACTGATGGTAAGGATACGGAGGAACAGGAACTCTCATTCATTATTGATGAGAGTATACAATGATACAGCCACTTTGGAAGCCAGTTAAGTAGTTTCTTACAGAACTGAACATACTCATACCATATGATCCAGTAATCGCCCTCCTTGGTATCTGATCCAAATCAGTGGAAAACTTAAGTCCATACAAAAATCTGCACGCAGATGTTTATAGCAGCTTTATTCATAATTTCTAAAACTTGGAAGCAGTCAAGAGGTCCTTCAGTAGGAAAATGCATCAATAAACTGTGGTCCATCCTGTCAATGGAATTCAGTGGTAGAAAGACAAGAGCTATCAAGCTATGAAAATGCATGGAGGAACCTAAGCTATATATGCCTAAGTGCAGGCGGCAACCTGAAAAAGCTATATCCTACATGATTCCAACTGTTAAGACGGTCTTGAAACAGGAGAACAACGGACACAGTGAAAAGATTATTGGTTGTCAGTGGTTAAGATGTCAGTGATTAGAAGGATGTCAGTGGTTAGAAGGGAGTGAAGGATGGATAGGCAGAGCACAGAAGATTTTTAGGACAGTAAAACTACTCTCTATGATACCATAATGGTGGATAAATTATATATTTGTCAAAAACCATAGAATGTATAACCCTAAGAGTAAACCCTAATGTAAACTAAGGACTTGGGGAGACAATAAAGTTCAATGTAGTTTCATGGATTGTAACAAATATACCACCCTGGTGGGGAATGTGGAGGGGGTGAGGCATATAGGGACTTTCCCTTCAATTTTACTGTAAACTTGAAACTTCTCAAAAAACTAATGCCCAACTATAAAAACAGGCACTCTGTACATAAGCTGTACTTTAAGGCACAGTTTCTAACAGTATCCAACAGTTTTCTAACACTAAAAACAGTATTATTTTCGTTCACAAAACAGACTCTAGTTGAAACAAGTAAATAATGTGTTTTTTTTCCAAAAGAAAGTAAGCCCTGTGATATCAGGAAGTTTACTGATAACTGACTTTCCAGTGCCTGGAACAGTGTCTGCCCCCTGCCATGAACTGGTCACTTGTTAAATGACTAATTATCTGACTGAATTAGCTAATTAACCTTTCAAATATTAGGAGCATGGCTTATAAAAAGGTAATTAAAAAGTTTAGAATTTGATATATCTAATTTAGAGAAAATGTTTTATTTCCAATTGTTAGAATGTTTATCAAGTTTGTAGGAGAAAAAAATCAAACCAATGCACATATAAATAAATCAAAATGTTATTTTGAAAAATGGCAAAATTAAAATATACAGATTTAAACTAACTAAATCAACACCCCCCCCCCCAAAAGGGATCAGGTTAAGATGCCAAAAGACTAATAATATGTCCTTTTTCTCTCTTCTATTATTATGTCTTTACAATACCTATAAAAACATTTAAGATATATTATTGGAAACCCAGTTGGTATTGGGCTAACTGCCAAAATCTAGGTTTCTGATATTAGAAATAAGACCTAAAATGTAAAAGCCGTTATGAAAAACATTTCAGTATAAAACGTTTCACTATAAAACGTTTATCAATATCGAGGTGAGGGGCATGAGAACAGGCATTCCTGTAGGCATGGCATAGCCCAAAACAACAAGAGAGAAATCGCCAGAGTGAGCTAAGAGTGAAGGCGAAGCTGACCAGGTGGACTGGGGAGTTGGCACAGAACCCATAGATACTCTGGGCCATCTGCCAGATGCTCAACCAAAGGTCTTGATTCTTACGGTTTTTCAAAGGGAAAGAGATAAGGACTTGGACTCACACAAAATATGGAACTGAAAGTTTCACATACAGCTAGGTCCTTAGAGGATGGTTACCCATCAAGAAACCAGAGCAACAAAAGAGAATATCCATCAGCAAAGGGTTATGACAAGAAGGGAGGAAGGAAGGAAGGAAGGAAGGAAGGAAGGAAGGAAGGAAGGAAGGGAGGGAAGAAGGGTGGAAGGATGGAAGGAAGGGAAGAAGGAAGGAATGGAGGAAGGAAGGGGGAAGGAAGGGAGGAAGGAAGGGAGGAAGGGAGGGAGGAAGGAATGGAGGAAGGGAGGGAGGGAAGAAGGGTGGGAGGATGGAAGGAAGGGAAGAAGGAAGGAATGGAGGAAGGAAGGGAGGAAGGAAGGGAGGAAGGGAGGAAGGAAGGAAGGGAGGAAGGAAGGAAGGAAGGGAGGGAGGGAGGGAGGGAGGGTGAGAGGATGGGAGGAAGGAAGGGAGGAAGGGAGGAAGGGAGGATGGGAGGAAGGAAGGGAGGAAGGAAGGGAGGAAGGGAGGGAAGGAGAGAGGGATAGGAGGGAGGAATGGAGGAAGCAATCACAAGCTTCCAGATACAATAAACAGGCCAAGTGCTCCTAAAAGACAATTAATACCCTGAAGTTAATATCAAACTGTGGTGAAGTCAACAAAAGAGACTGGGACAGGGACTCAGGGATACAGTCATGATGCTCAGGCTCTGCTGCTTCCTGTGCCTTCACCTTTAGCCACTTTCCCACGAGATCTACATAGATGAGGCTTTCATTCAGGTAAAATTAGTTGAATGGAGTTAAAATCCTTCAGGGATCACCCAGAGCTCAGATAGCTCCCCCATTTCTCTGAGCACTCACCTGACTGAAGCCCTGAATTCTACACTTAGCCTGAGAACCTAGACTTGACTATCCCACTTTTACATCAATGGCTGTCTAAGAGTGAATTGGGGTTTCCACCCAAAGCGTACCCCTACTGGACTGCCCTTTTTCTGGATTCATATTTCTCTGTTAACTCCTCCTTCTGCAAACTCAATCTTTCACCTCTCACTCTGGTTCCTCCCATCCAGTTGTCATGCCAACGTACTAGTCCAAAGCCTCAACTAGAGTAAATGGCTCCTTCCATCTTTCCTCTTTCAGTCTTAACCCTCCAATCCGTGTACATATCATAACCAGTTAATAGCCCAATAATATTCCTCTCTCTGCATAAATGAGTTCAACATGCACTTGCAATAATAATGTAAAGTGCTCATTCATTACAATTTCAATTACCTTACAAAAAGCTTATTTTGCTTCCTTGATCTATTGATTTGGCAATGGTAGGATTTTCACTTTTGTTCTCTTCCCCTTAATTTCCCATGAAACACGTTTCATTCTGATCAAGAAGTAAATCTGAAAATAAGTATCAGCCTGTGCTTCAAGGAATTAAACTTAATCAAAAAATAAAGTTTTAATTTGTTACATGTCAGGCAAAAAGTCTCCAAACTCTTCTCCTAAAGTAATGTGGTGCAACTTCCAACTAATTGAGCCTGATTTATTTTTTAAATCCCATAGAGCTGAAATCATTTAACAAATTCATGACAAAAATGGAATAGACATATCTAATATTTTTGGAAAGTTATTTTTAAGGAGAAAAATAACCATAGAAATCAGATTTGACACTTTCATTTTTTGAATCTTTTAAAACACTTAATTCTACCAGAAGAAAGTGAATATTTACTTCAAGTTGCAGTGTAACAAAATTACAACAAATAATAGACCTCACCTTTATAATAACTTGATATTAAATGTATCTACAAGACAACAATTTAGAGAAAACTGGAAATAGTAACCCATAACACATCTACAGATTATTTACTCTGTGTTTAATTAATTTTGAAAAGATATTATCAGCAGTATTGGAAAGTAACATCCATGGTTCTAGCCAGTCTTCACAGTTAATAAAACTGTATGCAATCAATCTGATTAATCTCTCTCTCTGATTTCTTGTATAAGAGTGCATAACCTATAGCCACATAGATGTGATTGACGAATGCTGCTTAGTTCTTTGCATCTGGTACTTTTCTTTAAAGCCCTTGGACATTTCATTCTCTTTTCATGTAAAGGTGTTTCTGTCTTTCTGTAATATTTTATTTCTCTTTATTGCTGTAGTTGCATTGTTTTCTTCTGGACAATTCCATCTCACCCCTAGAGTTTCATTGTCTATTCTGTGTCTCTTAAGAGATTTCAAATGTAGATAGGAAAAAACCTCAAACTAGCTAAAACTTATTATCTCATAATACAAAAGTCTAGAGGGTTAGTTTGGGCTTCTGGCACATTCTAATCCAATGATGCTACTAAAGATCCCAGTTCTTCTATCTCTCAGCTGTGTCATTAGCTTCTCAGTGATAATCACAACATGGCAGCCACATTTTCATGCCTCAACATCCAGGGGAAGAAGAGGGAACAATTTTTGCTCATTTCTCTTTCTAATGAACAAGAAAACTCTGCAGAAGTCCCAAGCTGATTCTGCTCATGATTCAGACCTAGATTACTGCACATGCTCTTTCTAGACCAATATTTGCTAGGAAAAAATTGAGATACTACATCTACAAAAAACAAAAACAAAAAACCCAGAGTTACTTTGTTTGGTTTAAACTAATAATCTTGGAGTAAGATATATTTTGAGGCATCAGCCTCCCTGAGAACTACATACAGCTTCTTCTATGGTATCTCAGATTGCTTACATAAAGTAAATAGCTTCTACTTCTTAAAACTTCTCAGTTGTTAACTAAGCAAACAAACAAACAAAAAAAACAAACTCATAAACACACACCAATTCCTAAGCGATGTTCAAAAGGCACAGATAAACATCTTTACACACCGAATTTAGTCTAAAACCTGTAAAAACAAACAAATAAACAAACAAACAAACAGAAACCTGTTTCTATCCAGAACCTATAGTATCAACATTGCTATGTAAACAGGCATGGATGATTTCACAGGATCCCAGAAGCTTTTGAGTTGCTGGCTGGGAACCAACCAACCAGATTACATGGAAATGAGCTCCACCTACACCTTGGGGAAAAACATTTGCAAGTATTTTATACACAGATTTTACCAGAGTAAAAAGCATGAATGCTGCTGGATAGAAATTCCAGGTTAATTTCTTCTTTGTATAGAGGAAAATAGCATATAACTGGGTATTCCCATTGATGGAATTTGATGGAATTTATCTAAAATCACTTCAAGACCTGAACAGGATGTGTAATTACTCAACAGTAAAAATGAAAAATTCTTGTTATAACATATCCAAGGAAGAGCAGGTAACAAGAAAGAATATTTCTCCAGAAAAAATATCCATCAAATGTATTTATCCACACCCCTGCACATTTTTGCTGAATGGATGAGTTAAATTAAGAAAAATATAATACTGGATCGAGTCTGAAGAATTTGTCCTGGGACTATAGTGAAAATTTCTCTCTCTTTATAATACCTGGTTTAGATAATGTAGTAAATGTTTGCAGGCCTGGAGACACTTCACACTATGTGAGGTGGACCTAGCCCTTCAAATGTTTATCCAGTATATTTATTTGAAACATTTCATTTGAAATAAAGTCCTGCTTCTCCTAGTCTTCTCTACTGCTTACCATTCATGCGAAGGCTGATGTTTTTTCACATTTTCTAAACCATCATCTCACAATACACAGCTGAAAGGGCCCTCAAGATAGTCCAGTAGATACAAAAGCCTAATTTGAAGGAGACTCAGTGACTTGGTCCCACGTCACAACACAAGTAGTCACACAGAGAGCTGGAACTAGAACGCAGCTTGCAGGGCGCCTGGGTGGCTCAGTTGGTTAAGCGTCCGACTCAGGTCATGATCTTGCAGTTGGTGAATTGGAGCCCCCCGTCGGGCTCTGTGCTGATAGCTCAGAGCCCGGAGTCTACTTCAGATTCTGTGTCTCCCTCTCTCTCTGACCCTCCCCTGCTCACTCTCTGTCTCTGTCTCCCAATAACAAATAAACATTTAAAAAAATAAAAAAAAAAATTTTTAGAACAGAGCTTGCTTGATACTTGATTCATGGTTCGGTTAATTAATAATTATATGTTGAACACCAACTATGCTGGAAGCTCTTTGCTAAGGTTTAGGGCTGATTCTAGAAGCATCATACATTTGTCTGTGTATTTAAGGAGTTTACAGTGTAAATATGGAAAGAATACAAACAAGAAAAAGTATTTTAAAATAAATAAAGGAGCCAGCTGAAGTTCATGCAGGATTAATTTGCTACGTGAGTTTGGAAGTCCTTAGGTACGAAAAATTTACAGGTATCTATGGAGTAGAGAACTGAGTTCACAGGAAGGAGAAGTTCAGTGAGGCATGCCTAGAAGGGTAACGTACACATAGGTAAGAGGAGTGTCTGAGCTGGTTATACTGAGCGGGGAAGGGCATCCTCAGAGCCTTCGTGTGTGCACTGTTTCTGGACGTCCCATGTCAGAATTGCCCATTATGCTTATTGGCCTCAACATGAGGCTGTGATTCAGATCTGGAGCGATGCTGAGAAATCTGAATTTTAAACAAGCAGCCCAGGTGACTTTAATAAACATCCAATTTAAGAGCACCAAAATGTTTAACTTGTCGACCTTGTCAAGTGTTACATCGCTCAACTCTGCTGGCATCCACTGAAGTATTCCATAAATATTTGTTGGAGGATGGTGGGCACAGGAGATAGATGATTGTAGAAGATGATTGACATAATTCTTGTTGCCTGTGTTCATAAGAGATTCCATACAATTTAACTTTCATGCTCTAGAAATAAGTACCAATATGGGAAGCATTCTAGTCTTCTCTGTAAGCTTCTAGTCCTTTCCGTAAGAATGTACCCATTGGAATTATAAATAGGAAGTTATTAGTGATTATACTTAAGGCAGAAAAGTAAGGGCAGAAGCCAGACTGTAGTGAGTTGAGGAAGAGAATAGAGAGCAAAGATGTAGAGTCACTTTTACCCTAAACCTTAGGAGAGGAAAGAATATCACACGTATTACATTGTAAACGACAAAAACAAAAATAATTAGAGCATGGCCAAAATAGAGCTGGTGCTGTAGGTTTTCAAAATGCAAAGAATTCACTTACATTCATATTTGCTGCTTAAACACTTATATTTTAGTGAAGACTTCTGGTATTCAGGATGATCCATCCATCTGGATGATCCATCCAGATTCCAGAAAACACTGAGGTATATATACAGTTTGAGTTCACTGTACAGAACTGCCCAGCTTCATAATTGCCCTTCCACATTAAACTGTCAACTACTCTTAAACCGAAGACGTATCGCTTCACTTCTCATTTTTCTCTGACTACTAACCTGGGGAGAGCCGATCTAATTCTTTTCTCTGGAAAATAAATTTACATATGATTAATAGTCATTTCCAATGACTTCAAGATTTACAGGAGAAGTGTGTCTGTGAACTCTTCCTGTCCCCCCCCCACCCCGCCTCCGTCAGAGGGAATATTTTCAGCCTCGGGCTCTGTAGCATTGTGCTTGAAATAATTACTACATCCTGCCTTGTATTCTTTTTTTTTTTTTTTTTTTTTAAATTTTTTTTTCAATGTTTTTTATTTATTTTTGGGACAGAGAGAGACAGAGCATGAACGGGGGAGGGGCAGAGAGAGAGGGAGACACAGAATCGGAAACAGGCTCCAGGCTCCGAGCCATCAGCCCAGAGCCTGACGCGGGGCTCGAACTCACGGACCGCAAGATCGTGACCTGGCTGAAGTCGGACGCTTAACCGACTGCGCCACCCAGGCGCCCCAATCCTGCCTTGTATTCTTATCAGCCACATACCATAGAGATTCTCGCCAATTGTGTCTTCAATAGTCACCCAAATCTCTGCTTTTCTCATAAGCACAAAGCTCCTATTTTCAGGGACTTCTATATAAGTTTTAGGGATATCCCCCTCATATCCTAAACCCCAGAAGGTCCAAAATAGAATTTCTCGTTTTCACTCGGATGTCTGTTCTTCAACAGTCCAACAAGCACAGCTGTGCTTGACATACAAAAATAAATGAGACCAATTCCCTGAATTCAGTGAGTTTCAGTCTATTCACATAAACAGGCCCATAAATACATCATGGAAAATATAATACAGTAAGCACTTAGCCCAAGTAAAGGTGATCTCTTTATGTTTTTGTCCTGCTCATCAACATTATCAAGAACCACCATCACCAGCTTCATTGTTATTATTACAACAAATAGCTACTGAGTCTTTATATGTCTCAGGCACTTTTCTAGGTGTTAATTCCACTTATTTCTCACAACACTAAGAGGTAAGTATGAATGCGACCCTTAGTCTTAAGGCTGAAGAAACCAAGGCCAACAGATGTGAAGAATTTTCCCCAAAAAACAGAACTGGTAAACAGTGAAGTCTTTAGTTATTATTAAGCTATAATTTATTAATATTATCAATTATGATACAGTATTAGCATCAACTGGGTATTAATGTAATGTTACATAAGAAACCATTATACAGGGGCGCTTGGGTGGCTCGGTCGGTTGGGCGTCTGACTTCGGCTCAGGTTATGATCTCACGGTCTGTGAGTTCGAGCCCCGCGTCGGGCTCTGTGCTGACAGCTCAGAGCCTGGAGCCTGTTTCAGATTCTGTGTCTCCCTCCCTCTCTGCCCCTCCCCTGTTCATGCTCTGTCTCTCTCTGTCTCAAAAATAAATAAACATTAAAAAAAATTTTTTTAAAAAAGAAACCATTATACAATATAAATTATGTACAGAATTATATGTAAGTATAGAATATAGACTATACATGATTATTTGTATACTGATAATATAATTCATCAATAGAGCTAAAACTAGTCATTATTAAACTCCATTTTTAAAAAATTATTTTTGAGAGCGTGTGAGTGGGGAAGGGTCAGAGAGAGGCAGCGGGGGGCAACAGAGGATCTGAAGCAGGTTCTATGCTGATAGCAGCAAACCTGATGTGGGCTCGAACTCATGAACCGTGAGATTATGACCTGAGCCAAAGTCGGGCCTGAGCCAACTGAGCCACCCAGGTGCCCTTAAACTCCCTTTTAATGTGGAGTTATTAAGCACTAACAACTCACGTTTTGTTCACAGGTCTGCAGGTTGGGCGGGACGCAGTGGGGATGACATTAACCAGTCTTTTTACAATCCTGGGAGAGCTGAATAAAATGGGAAGTCTGAAAAACTGGGGTGTTGAACCCCTACCCCAAAGCGTAAAAAGAACGACCATGGTGATCACCAACATTCTCCCAAGTGTTATCATCACCTCACACTCCTTGGGATAACATTTGTCTAAATTTATTCTCCGAAGCCATGATCCAGTTCCCAGATGTGGGAAAGTTAGTGCAGTGATACTTTCTTGGTCTGCCTGGTTATTGTAGCGTATGCCCAACCCCAAATACCCCTCGCTAGAAACAGAAGCATCTAGTTCAGTGTCTGGGTTTACACACACAGATGAGGAGACTGGCTGGGGAAAGAGGAATTATTCTAAGGCGACAGTGAGGCACAGAAAATGGATTTCATAGCAGCCTCTCTTCAGCAGAGAACATCGGTGATTCATGCAAACAGGGTTCCGACTGCCCTGTTTATTAAATTTTTTTTTTAACGTTTATTTATTTTTGAGACAGAGAGAGACAGAGCATGAACAGGGGAGGGGCAGAGAGAGAGAGGGAGACACAGAATCAGAAGCAGGCTCCAGGCTCTGAGCCTTCAGCCCGGAGCCCGACGCGGGGCTCGAACTCACGGACCGCGAGATCGTGACCTGAGCTGAAGTCGGACGCTTAACCGACTGAGCCACCCAGGCGCCCCCCGACTGCCCTGTTTATTAAAAACAAACAAAACAAAAAATCTTTTAAAAACCTCTGGACTGTATAATTATGATACACATGAGAAGTTGTGTGAAATTGTATTCGAAACACGTCACCCAAGTTGGAGAATTCTGAATGTCGACACAAGGAGCTGCTTCAAAAATTCATTGGTGGTGTGATCTGGACATAAAAGGAGACAAGTGTGGTCACTGCAGAAAATTCTTCATCGTACTCTTATTTGTTGAGGCTTGGAAAGCGAAAATAAGCTCGTAAAACTAGCAAACGTAGGACTGGTGCTTGGCTAAGTGTGATTCCCACATGTAAAGCAGAAGTAGTAATACCTGCCCTGCAGAAGCCGGTTCCTGCTAGCTGACCTGGTGATGATGCAATTCTGCATGGTGTTTTCACCTAGCTTGTCCCCTTGGTGATCTCTGCATGTATATACCCAAGAGAGAGATTGTGATGTAGACAGACATCTGAAAATAGAGTGCTTGAGGTATTATTGTGCAGACTGCATGAAAGAGGATGAATGTCCTCAGGTTCCAACACAGCACAGACCCGGACGTTAGTTAGCAGTAGACAGGAAACACTGGAACAGAATCCCCGCTCCCTCTCACCTCCCAGGGACAGTATACACACGTCGTACCCCTTTGCCCTCTTATTCCTAGTTTTGGTATAGGTTGTCAAAAATAGGGACAAAAGGATAAGAGATCAGAAGAAATTATGCTTGCTTTTGAGCAGAGAAGGAAACTCCAAGATGGGGTGTGCAGGAATTAGTAAGAACAGTGGCAGTGATAATTAATAATAATAGCTAATATTGGGGTGCCTGGGTGGCTCAGTCGGTTAAACGTCCAACTTTGGCTCAGGTCATGGTCTCATGGTTCATGAGTTCAAGCCCCGCATCCGGCTCTGTGCTGACAGATACGAGCCTGGAGCCTGCTTCGGATTCTGTGTCTCCCTCTCTCTCTGCCTCTCCCCCGCTCGTGCTCGGTCTCTCTCAAAAATAAATAAACATTAAAAAATAATAATAATAGCTAATATTTATTAAGTTGTTACTATGTGTAGGAAACTTGATAGATAGGTTCATTCATTCTTCAGTATCGCAACTGTAATTATCATCCGCATTTTATATGTGAAGATCTGAAGCTGAGCCTACTGAGGGCTCACGGTTGGTGGAGAGCAGAGCGGTGGTCAAAGGGAGGTGGACTGATCTCAGTGCCACCTGCCTGCTCTTCCTGCAACATCCTCCCCCACATTCCGCTGTGAGCACAGAGAACATAAATCCAACCTCAGATGCAGAAGTGTTTCACAGGTGGATGGAGAGACTGGTTCACAGAGAAACCAGCCAAATTTGTACCTGGGAGGGAGTGGTACAGAGGGTAGGAAGCTAAAAAGAAAGTTAATTAGAAGAGAGACAGGGCTACAGGTCCACTGTCTGCCTGTTTCTTGGGCTGCTTTCTTGCTCTTCCCTTTTGTGTAGCAGTTGATGGTTTGCATTTTTTTAACGTTTTTATTCATTTTTGAGACAGAGAGGGACACAGCATGCGTGGGGGAGGGGCAGAGAGAGAGAAGGAGACCCAGAATCAGAAGCAGGTTCTAAGCTCTCAGCTGTCAGCACAGAGCCCAATGTGGGGCTCAAACCCACAGACTGTGGGATTATGACCTGAGCCGAAGTTGGACACTTAACCGACCTAGCCACCCAGGCGCCCTGGTTATGTGGTTTAATGTGGAGAAAACCCAACCATCTACATGAATTCCCAATGAGTTCCATTCTAAAGATATTGATGTAGGAGTTCCTATGAGTATCCTGGTTGGTAGACAAACCAGTAACTATACCTGAAACAACATAAATACATGTCGAGTCCGGGTCCTAGTAACTGAATTTCGAAAAATTGCCAGCAGATGCACTAAGAATTTTGTCTCCATTAGAGTCACAGCTGTCACAAAAGAAGTGAGTGTCCCAATCTGGACAGACACGAAAAATGAAATACTGAAAGATGCCCAATGCTTAGATACAAAGAAGACCCAGGAGAACCAGGACAAAGGCATTGTTTTATCTACTTGGGAGAAGGAAACAGGACTAAAGATATAAACTATACAAATATTTTTGGCAACTTTTTGAGGTGGCATGTATATAAATATCCACACACATTTTCACTATCAAGTTAACTGTCTATTGAAGTGAACATGAGTATGCAGTTTGTATTTAAGAATGCTCTTGGACAGGCGGGCTTGGGTGGCTCAGTCGGTCGGGCATCTGACTTCGGCTCAGGTCATGATCTCGAAGTTCATGAGTTCGAGCCCCGCGTCTGGCTCTGTGCTGACAGCTCAGAGCCTGGAGCCTGCTTCGGATTCTGTGTCTCCCTCTTTCTCTGCCCCTCCCTGGCTCGCGCTGTCTCTCATATATATAAATAAACATTAAAAAAAACAAATGATGCTCTTGGACAGTATCGCAGTACCTGGACTAGTGGACTTTGGCTGAGCATGAATACTGTCCAGCGTCTGAATGCCTCTTCCTCCTTACACACAGTTACAGAGTTGAACCACACTGCAGGTCGGAAATTTTAATTTTCTACTCAGTGGGAACCTATTAACTAAAAGTACAAAGCTTCTAACGTGTATCATTAGCTTCACTGCTTTTGAAATGCCTACTGTGTGTTTGGCATGGTATTCAAATAATTTTTAAAGCTATTTTTGAGCAGAGTTTTCAAGAAACTTCAACCATAAATAAACTTCCAGCTTATAAATATGTGATAACAGCAACTTCCCACAGAGATTAATTTAGCTGAGATGTTTTCAGTACAGGATGGACTGAATTTTTTTGAAACACATCTGACGGGGTTGGGATTAAAGGCGACAACGGGCAAGCCCAGCAGTGAGAACACAGCTCCTCAGCTAGTAACTGGGGTCTCCCAGGGGGACCCCATGGTTCTTACTGAGAAACTGCATTGGTCCGCTGGCATGAATCTACATGAAAATACTGATGCATCTGCAGTGTATAACTTCATCACTTGTGTATCTCCAATATTTAATTACATTAAGGTAAACATAATCCCTAAGAGTCCTTTGTTTTTAATATCAGCTTTTCCTTGAAAAATCTTCTGATTGCAACTCTGTGCTCTAGCTTCAGTCCAGCTATTGTCTCAAACTGTCCAAGTTTCATTTCCTGGAACTTCCGCTTCTTTACCCATAACCTGCGAGCCTGCAGTGGTAGGCTGGTGTGATGCCTAAATAGTGTGATACTGAGTTCTGAGCAGACTCCATATAAACCAGTGGGCTTCTCCAACAGGTTTCGGACAAATGAAGAGTTAAGACCAAAGAGTCAGCAAATTCCCCCGAGTCTGATAAAAGTTGGCCTGGACCAAGGGACAGACTGAGATCAGCTTCACTCACCTGGTTGCTGGTAGCCCTGGACCCGGCAACCCCCCACCCCCGTCCCAGGGCAGGGACCTCACCCCCATTTTCCCAGCCTGGCCACAGCCACAACAGCCCCGCTCTCTGCAGGCTGGCAGAGAAAAGACAGCACTGCCAGTCAGAAAATTCCAAGTTGTTCTGTCACAATTTCTGCTACGACACTTTTACCACGGGAAGGAGGAAAGAGTGAGGGATGACACAGAGGTCAGGTGTATTTGGACAAAAGTGCCTTCCAGGAAATCAGGAATAGGAACGTTTTCCTTGAAAAAACTAAGCTGTGATTCCAGACATATCCAGCTATAAATATAAAGCAGGAGGTCCTGTAAACACATAAGGTTTCGATTACAGTCATGATAGTGTGAGAAGCTGGGTTGTTTCTAACTTATCAAAGTATTTTTCTTGCTCAAAAAAGAGTAGTCAAAAATTGGAGCCTGCCTTTTCTCCAGCAGCAAAGTATCTAGGCAACACGTGATGATCTTTATTTGCAACCAGATTTTTGTTACAAAAAATATCATTAGGTTGGAAACAGGCAGGTATAAGTTTAGACATATATAATATGAATTCCCATGTGACCTCCTAATTTAATATCTAGAAAAAACTACAAGCCTAATTCCTTACCAATTCTTCTGAAACCTTTACGAGCATCAAGTGCAAAACAATTTATGTAGGAGAAATTATAAACCTAATTATAAACCTATACACAAGTTACAGCTTGCTTTCTTCTCACTAGGTATTGAAAATTGTCCTCTACCAGCATCTACAAAACTAGCTAATTAATCTGAACAGCTACTCAGGAGCCCAAAATAGGGATTTACCATAATTCAATAGTGGTCTCCTATTAATGAATGTTTAGGTGCGACCACTGTAATGTCAATAATACCTTTCACACCTTTACCAGTTTGTAAGTACAAAATCTTCGTACGAGGGGAATCTGGCTGTTAAGAGGGGTCAAAGAGTCTATGCACTTCACCTTTTGAAAGTCAGCCTCATGGAGACTGATGGTTCCACACCAGTTTAAACTCTTGCCAAGAGGGCAGGGGGAGTGCCTGAGATTATGTAACTTTAATCTTTGCCAACCTCATAGGCTAAAACATGCCTCGTTTTTTTTTTCTTAATATTTATTTATTTTTGAGAGAGACAGAGTGCAAGTGGGAGAGGGGCAGAGAGAAGGAGACACAGAATCTGAAGCAGGCTCCATCTAGGCTCTGAGCTGTCAGCACAGAGCCCAACGCGCAGCTCAAACCCACGGACCGGGAACCATGATCTGAGCCGAAGTCGGATGCTTAACCGACTGAGCCACCCAGGCACCCCTAAAACATGCCTTGTCTCAGTGTGCATTTCTCCGCTTAGTGATGAGGTGAGCTTCTTTTTTCCCAGATGATCACTGTCTATTTATGCTTATCTTGGTAACTATGAATTGCTCTTTGTGTAATTTTCTACTGCATGGTTTGTATTTATCTCTGTATTTTAAGGATAATTTCTCTTTGCTCTTTTTTTTTTTTTTGCAAATATTAAATAATCATATTTTGGTCATTTGGTTTTGTATATTTAGTAGTACAGTTTTTTTTAAAGGAATCATATTTCTCTTTTCTAGATTAAGATTTATAGGTTTGATAGGATTGATAAATGTGCTATCATCTTAGGTTTATGTTTCTTGTATCCTTGTAAGTGTTCCCGAGATAGTCTCTTTTGTTATTTTGACAAGGAATTCAATGTAGTTACAGATTAATTCATGGAGAACTGGCATTTTCACAATAACCAAACTTCCTATCTAAAACCATGCCATGTGTTTCCACATATTCAGCCATTCCTAAATGCCAAGAGTGGGGTCTGAAGTTCTTCATGTTGGTCTGACATGTTTCTGACTGAATTTCTTCCTAGACGTGCTTTTTTTGTTGTTGATATTCTACATGGAGGCTCTTCTTCCATTTTTTTTTTTTACTTATTTTAAGTTCATTTGTTTATTTTGAGAGAGAGAGACAGAGAGCAAGCGGGGGAGGGGCAGAGAGAGAGGGAGAGAGAGAAAACCAAGCAGCCTCCATGCTGTCAGTGCAGAGCCTCAGGTGGGGCTCAAACTCATGAACCGTGAGATCGTGACCTGAGCCGAAACCACAAGTCAGACACCTAACCGACTGAGCCACCCGGAAGCCCCTCTTCTTGCAAAATTTAAGTGTTTATTTGTTGTGTGCATGGAAAGTTACTTAGACTGAGTTATGTACAATTTCTTTAAAGCAGAACCTTTATTAAATTCTCTTCTTTTTTTGATTTTTCCGTGAGATTTTCAGGCTTACTAGAGACCATGTTACCTGAAAATAATGGTAACATTATAGTCATTTGAAAGGCTAACAAGATTATGACAGGGATTCTGAATGTGACTTCAATTATCATGCACAAAAATTAAAGGAAATAGCTTTGTCTTTTTTTTATACTTCAGTGTCTTAAACTAGGGCCGTTTTCTCACATTTACTTGGAGTTTATTGACTTTATGAAGTTCAATATATAGATGGTTTCAATTTTCCTTACTGACTTTTATATTTGAAAGGAGAAAAGATTAGCATAAATATGACAAGAATTAGGTCTTCCCTGCATCGTTCTTTATTGCTTTTCCCAGTAAGTTCTATCTACGAGTTGGTATTTGTAATACATGTCCAAACCCTGAAACTTCAATGACATAGAGCAAACGGTTCTTCATATTTTCACGTAAATGCTATTCAGTACAGGAGATCCAAAGAAGAACGACACGTGGCCCTGTCCCCCAGGAATCTGCCCTCTTGTTGAGGAGGACACCTCAACAAGCGGTGTTTACTACAGCCTTCCAGGTGTTTACAAGTTGTTGCCCTGAAGGGTTATGCTAATTACTCCCCCATTTATGGTGAATAAGAAAGAATTCCTGATGCTTCACATCTTTGCCCACAGTTTCTATTACCAGACTTTTAATTAGTAAATGTGGTAGCCGTGGTGTCCACAGATCAGAAACCAGGATTCTTTTCTAGGGGTGATGATGAGAAAGCATCAGAGGGCAGGAAGTTCAGGCACACAGAGGTAGGGGAGGAGATTCTAAGTCAAGGGTTAGTAAACTACAGCCTTTCAGCCTTCTGTTTTGTAAATAAAGTTTTACTGGAACACGTGCTCTCCTTTACATGTTATCTGGCTGGTTTCACCCCACAGCTACGGAGGTGAACGGTTCCAAGAAAGACCATACGGCCTGCAAAGCCGAAAATATTTACTTTCTGGTCCTTTACAGATGAAGTTTGCCAACCCCTATCCCAAACCATGTCCTGACCGAGTTCCCACAGACAGAACAGAACTAGATCTTTTCCGTGGTGTGTGTGTGTGGGAGGGGGTGGGGGACGGCTGGAACTAAACAGGACTGAGAGCAGACTGGGTTTACAGAGAAGCAAGTTGGGAGCCATGATGTCTGCAGTAGGCACCGTGATGAACGAAGGCTGAAGTAAAGGACGGACCACAGCCAGACTGGGTAGAGCCTCGAACGCCAGGCTAAGCAGTTCAGAATGTATTTGGTAGCAAGAGGGATTTATAGATGTTGCTGGAAGGCGGGGCATGATCCATATAGAAACTGAGAAAGATAAACCTGATGTCTGCGCGGGAGAACTTGCAAAAAGGGATGCTGAACGAGAACCAGCGTCGTAGTCAGAGAACACGGTTTTGTGTCCCGGGCACCTCACACAGGGTCCAACACACAGAGTGTAAATTAAACTTCTCTCCTTGAAGCCAAAGCATAAGAGACTGTTAAAAACTGAGAACAAACTGAGGGTTGATGGGGGGTGGGAGGGAGGGCAGGGTGGGTGATGGGTATTGAGGAGGGCACCTTTTGGGATGAGCACTGGGTGTTGTATGGAAACCAATTTGACAGTAAATTTCATATATTAAAAAATAAAAAAATAAAATAAAATAAACTTCTCTCCTTGAGAGAATAAAAACAGAAAATCTATTGCAGTAATTGGAAGAATGGTCCACACGAGGCCCTGTTCATGCATGGTAGTGACAAGTAGGAGATGTGTAGGAGGTCCCCCTCAGTATAAGCATGGGCCTTGGTATGTTATAGTCCACTGTTCCTGATGCTTCCCAACATTGAGGTGTCATTTCAATTAATCGCTGAACTGGAATTTATATTTTCCCTTCATGGAGACACATTTTTCCATTCTTACATCAAAAGAAAGAATGAAAAAGGCCAAGATTGCAGCCCCTGGGTGGCTCAGTCGATTGAACACCCA
Source organism: Panthera leo (assembly GCF_018350215.1). Lineage (NCBI taxonomy): Eukaryota > Metazoa > Chordata > Mammalia > Carnivora > Felidae > Panthera > Panthera leo. Next base: position 9,492,930 of record NC_056689.1, read on the forward strand.
ACTCTTGTTTTCCACTCAGGTCATGATCTCATGGTTCGTGAGTTCAAGCCCTGCGTCAGGCTCTGTGCTGACTATATGGAACCTGCTTGACATTCTGTCTCTGTCCTTCCTCTGCCCATGCTTGCTCTCTTTATCTCTCAAAAATAAACAAGCTTAAAAAAGTAAAAGATAGACCAAGATTGTTACACCTTTCAAGAAAAGAATTGGGAGGTAGCATATTGTCTGACACTGAAAAGACGAGCCTTGCCGATTTAATAGCAAACTCCTGGCCCACTCTGTGACTCCTGGAGACAGTTGAGACTTTGTACACTAATCCTATTCGTGCAAGACAGAGCAAAAAATCGGGCAATAGCTGGGTCCTCGGGCATTCCAAGATGGCTAAATTAATCTATAAAGTTTTCATAGCTTGATAATACAGATCAAGGCAATAGCTCAAAACTAATAATGCTATGTTTCAGAATATTAAGAAAATGCTAAGGTCCACTGAGGAACCTGAAGGTCATCATGAAAGGGATCCTGTTTAGCAAAAGCAACTTAATTTCAAGATTGCCATAATGGAGGTCCAGCAAAGGGGGCAGGTGAACATACAGATTTCTAGAAATGTATACATTGGGAGTTTATGTATATTTTCTCTTATATAATGTTTTATGTTATAGAAGTCTTTGTAATAAGATTCCTTTTAGATTTTATCCTTGCTTTCTCAGAGCACAGCAACCTGAGGATATATCATCTTCACACTGTGAGTTTCACACCATATCTCTGCTTCCTTAATGCAAAATCCCAGCCCTACATGGTGTCCACACCTGTCCCCTACTCCCATGTCTGGCTTTCTTCCATTCTAATAGCCGTGTTCTTCAAGTTGGAATAATATCCTAGAAACATATTCCAATGAAGATCTTTTGGAGATCTTGAAAGGATGTTTCAGAGCCGAAATGCCTACACATTTATTTTGTTGGTAATGTTATGTTATTAACAAAACGTCCACTGCAGTGAATTGGTTTCCTTCTTGTACAAAATAAGCATCCGAGAAAAAAAGAAGTTAAATTAATAGCTGCATTAGAAGTAGACCATATCCTGGTTGTGTGAAAACCTATACTTGCTGAGATACCAAACCATCTTTTCAGCCAATGTAAGGGTGGACAAAAAGTAAGGACAATTGTTTACCCAGAGCCTTCTTATTCAGCCAAGGAAGGGGCATGATTTGCCTCCACTTTGTTCATACCCCCTTCTGTTTACATAGACTCTGTCTCTGAGGTGCTCACATAATTTTTCAGACAGTATCCAATTAATCTCTCGCTACGTAGGTGGCAGCATTTCAGATTAAATTATCTTCCAGTCACTCCCTCAATTAAAAAAAGAAAAAAGATGTCAAGCATGTGACAAAGCATCTTGTCAAAAACAATTTCACAGTTAAAGAAGCTTTGCAAAAGCAGGGCAAACCACTCCCATTTGCTCCTGTGCAAAGCCAAGTTTGTGCTGCCACCACCATTTACTCTTTTGAGAGGCTGATCATCTCAGATTACTAGGCTCGGTCTTATTAGGGAAGTCCAGCAGCATATGATTAGTTAATTTCTACAGAAGCCCATGGAAGTACAGTGTAGAATTACAATGAGAGCTTATGACAATGAGAGTTCTCAACAGCTTCTGGAGAGGTGCATTTTTCTACTGGGGCAACATTCTTAAGTCTCTACTTGGTCAGTTAAATCTTTAATACCTTCTTGTATAATGAAGGTTAGAATGATTACAAGTTAGAAAATGTAGAACAGACATGTAATAGTTGTAAGACATGCGGTACTGGCTTGCTGTTGAAGTAGGTTTTTCAAACACTTTAACTAGGCTGTTAATTACTGCTGTGTTAACGCTAGCATCCTCCAAGTACTCCTCTTACGTCTTTCAAATTTACTTTGCGAGGGCCATAAACCCAAAGAGGAACCCTTAAAGATCCATTTGATTCAAAAAAAAGCCTTTACAAACATGATTATGAAGTCAGCACAGCTTAGGAAATCACCTTCTTTCAAGGTGGTGGGGGGGAAGCAATGTTGTAGAATCACATGAATACAAAGAATATTGAGGACACCAAAAACGTTCTGGGGGGGGGGGTTTCAGTTTCATGAAAACAACCATGAAGCACTTCTCTGTTTTTTCTATCACGCTATTCATTCATTCATTCATTCATTCATTCTTTCATTCTGACAACAGAGTCTACTACGTTCCAGCTACTAAGCTAGGTACTGGCCATAAAAGATGAATATGACAAAAATGATACAGAGCAGTACGAAATTTATGGCTCAGTGGAGAAGAGAAACAGGGAACTGTACCTCAGTGTGACAACAAAGGGCACCGTGCAGGCCTACGAAGGAGCAGCCTGGGTCTGGGGTGTCAGAGGAAGGCTCCCTGGAGAAAGGGATCTCTGATCTGATATATGAAGGATCAAGGTTTAGCCAGGGGAATCGAGGGTGAGGAGGAGAGGGGGCACCACAAGGGTACTTCAGGCAAAAAGGTTCTCTTGCGTTGCAGAGCAAAGAACCCGTAGTTCAAGTAGGGTACGTAGCTTTCCAAGCTCAGACAAGTTCACGTTTGTGGAAAAGAAACACGAAAACGGTCTTGTTTGGATTAAGCCCTGTGGGTGTCTATCTCCCTGAGGGGGCCAGTGTTCCCCACCACAGTTACATGTCCACGCGGACAGAGGTTAAGAAAAAAAACAGACATGCAAAAGAAGAGAAAGGCTACAATCATCAGCAATGTGCGAAAATACTTGCTCTATGAGTAAGCAGAGCAGCTGTGAAAAGCACGAGGCTGTCCTTGGGCTGTTACTGCCATGGCCAGGCCGGCACAGACGGGCCAGAAAAAGAAAGAGGAAAGAAAAGGGAAGCGTCGCAAGGACAGGGCGGGAGGGGGCTGGGACAGAAAGGAGAAGAGACTGTGAAAGAAGAGAGTCTTTATAATGGCAAAGAGGGCTGGCTTCAAAAGTTACTTGAAAGAACTTCTTGCCATATTCATTGTCCTAAAGCAGTGTTGTGTCTGAGGCTCAGAACCCATCAATGACCCCTCACCCCCACCCCTCAGCCCACAATACAGCACTAACCTACCTTCGCCTGTTCATTATTTCCCAAACAAGACTGTGCTTCACCAACACGTATCTGCACTTCTCAGCCTCCCCCACCTATGTCTGTATCATTCTTGCCTACGGTGGTATATATGGTGGAACTCAGTGATATATGTGATATATCCCAGACCTCAACCCCCAAAATAGTGCCCATCCAGTATCTGTTCAACTATTACCTCCTACATTATGCTTCTTTTTTTTATTTTTATTTAAAAAAAAATTTTTTTAACGTTTATTTATTTTTGAGACAGAGAGAGACAGAGCATGAACAGGGGAGGGGCAGAGAGAGAGGGAGACACAGAATCTGAAACAGGCTCCAGGCTCTGAGCTGTCAGCACAGAGCCTGACGCGGGGCTCGAACTCATGGACCGCAAGATCATGACCTGAGCCGAAGTCGGACGCTTAACCGAGGAGCCACCCAGGCGCCCCACCTACATTATGCTTCTAAGCAGTCCTATGTATTGCTGGGCTTGTCTCATCCCAATATTTCAAAGAATTTTACTCTATCATTACCAACATCCTTTAAATTGAAAGTTCAACAAACAGTAATGGCTTTATGCCAGGGCATTCATTATACTGGGTACACAGGAAAAATCTAGATTAAAAGAATGGCCTCTGCCCCTAATAAGTTCATGTTATGAGTCCTCTGCTAGTTTACTACAGTGAAACGAGCAAAACTAGGATTTGTTTAAAAAACTAGGCTTTTCAAATTTGGGGGGAAAGTGCAAGTGTGTAGCAAAAATTTTAACAACACCAAAAGAGAGTGTTGAAAAAGTAAGTCTCTCTTTCAGTTCTCACCCTCAAGTTCTAAAGTCCTTCTTAGATTCAAAATCTCTTAGCAGTTCTTTTGTTTTGTGAAGGGCTAGTTTCTCTACATGTATACGTATAGATGGGCGTTTGTGCACAAAAGCATAGAAATAAACACACATATATGTGCATAGGAAAATATGCTATTCTCACTGCATTAATCTGACTTTTCCCACTTAAAATTATGTCATGGATATTGCTCCAGGTCAGCACATTTAGATATAGGACCCTTTTTAACAGCTGTATAATATTCCATAGAATGGAAACACCATAAAAAAAGAATGGAAACATCATGGCTTTTTTATTAGTTGCTTCCTGGTAGAATGGAGTTATTTTCTGTATTACGTTTATACAAACAATTTTATAACTTTGTTCATGCATTTGGAGTGTAGAAGAGCTTTGCAACTACGTGGCTGTAGGATGTTAGGCAAATTACTTCAGTCGTCTGAGCCTGAGTTTCCTAGTCTATAAAGTAAGGGCTATACACCTGACTTTAAATGTGTAAAGTACAATACTTCGCACATAGGATGCACTCAATACATTAGATCTCTTATTTTTATAAGATTGTATTAAGTATTATGAGATGCTGTTCACGTGTTATAAATCTCATGGTGTAATGCTATATATAAGCTGAGTAGTTAATATGTTTTAAAGATACACATACATACACACGCACACACACACAAACACAAGTATATGTAAACCAAAAGCAGTCCTCTGTTTTATCTACATACTTATCCTTCTTGTTGTTCTTCATTCTTTTCTATGAATCTGGGCTCTCATCTGTTATCATAACCTAATCATAAACCTTTCAGACTAAATCATTTCCTTTAGTATTTCATTTAGTGTAAGTTGTCTTCATCAAATTATCTTAGCATTTGTCTGCCTGAAATGTTTTATGTAGTCCTTATGTTTGAAGGATATTTTTTTTTTCCTTGCTGTAGAATCCTAGGTTGACTGGTATTTTTTCAGTGCTTTGAAACATTCCATCATCTTCCCAGCCTCCACTGTATCTTCTGAATAGTTATCTGTTTTTCTTACCTGTGCTCTCCTGTAGGTCTCCTAGTCTGGCAGTTTTTAAGATTTCTTTCATTTCGTTGGTTACAGCAGTTGGACTACAATGCATGTTAAGTATGGTTTTCCTTGTATTCACCCCATTTAGATTTACTGAGCTTACTGGATTTGTAAATGGCAATCTTTAATTTTGAAAAAAAAAAAAAAGGCCATTACTTATTCAAATATTTCCTCTGCCTCAATCTGTTTCTCCTTCCCTAGAGGGATTCCAGTTACACTAACATAAGATTGTTATTGTCCTATAGTTCTTAGGTATCTATTACATGTTTTCACTCCTTATTTTCTCTTTATGTTTAAGTTTACATAATTTCTACTTATCTATCTTAAAATTCACTGATTCTTTCTTCTGCTGTATCCACTCTGTTGTTAAGTCCATGGAATTAATTCTTCAAATCTTATTTTTTTCTTATTTTTAAATGTTAATTCATTTATTTTGAGATGGAGAGAGAGAGAGAGAGAGAGAGAGAGAGAGAGACATAAAGTGCAAGCAGGGGAGGGCCAGAGAGAGGGAGAGACAGCATCCCAAGCAGGCTCCACACTGTCAGCACAGAGCCTGATATGGGGCTCGAACCCACAGACCAAGAGATCATGACCTAAGCCAAACCAAGAGTTGGTTGCTTAACCTGCTGAGCCACCCAGGCACCCCTTATCTTATAGTTTTCAAGTTCATCATTTCCACTGTTTGTTTTTTAATATATAGTCTCTATTTGTTCGGCTAAAATTCCACATAGTGATTCACATTGTCTACCTTTTCTAGAAAGATACATCTTTTGGAATATACATTACAGGTATTTTTAAATTCTTTACCTACATATACTAGCGTTTCTAGGTCTGCATCGATTTGACTGTTCTTGTTTTGACTACCAGTGACCTTTTCTTGCTTCCTCAACACTTTGTCATTATTTTATGCTGAATATTCTGTGCAAAGAACAATCAGGACTGAAGGCAGCAGCATATTCTTCCAAAAAGAGTGCCCCCTTCTTCTGTCAGGCCGCTGGTGTGGAGATAAGTCGCTCTTGTCTAAATTTGACCTTTGTCTGGCCTTTTTATATCTTTATTCAGTTAACCATTGAGGGAAGAATCAGACTTTCCTTTCACCAGGACTTGAGAACTTAACACCAGAAATAGGCTAGAGATTTACTTTCGCTTACAGAGCAGCCACCTGGTTTCCACACTGTGGACGATCTTTCTCTGCTTTATTAACTTTCCTGCCAGCTCTTTGTTTCACTTGTAGATATTCCTCACAGACACAACATGGATGGTTTGTTTTAACTTAATTGTTTCTTAACCACACTGTACCCTATTCTGTCAACTTAATTTACTTACCAGTTACATCATCCCATTTTCCTAACTGTTTTGTTGTTTTTCACATAACTTCCTCTTAACTGCATATTTCTATCCGGTATTTTGGTGCCCCCAAACAAATACGTAAGTAAAAATATGGTTTAACCTCATTTTTGTGAGTGGGTGATATCACTGTCTCTGACTATAACCCAGTAGTAAGTATTACCAACTTATTTAAATGCCTAGTTTATCTTGTTTGCTGTAAATGTGGTCTAATACTGTAAAATTTTATCAGCTTATGATATTCAAAAAAGTTGATGCTTACTACCTCTCAGACTCTAACTAAAAGTGAGTTTAGATCACTTTTGGAAGACATCTTTTATCTGTAATGATTAGGTTCTGTGTAGGCATAGCCCATCCCTGCAAGCAAATTGCCATTGATTACATTAGTTCTCAACACTGTCTTTATCTTTTAAAAATTATTTGCTACAGGACACCTGAGTGGCTCAGTAGGTTAAGTGCCCAACTCTTGATTTCCACTCAGGTCACGATCTCATGGTTGTGGGATCCTGAGAGTCTCTCTGTCTTTCTGCCCTTTCTCTATTCACATGCATGCATGCTCTCTCTCTCTCTCTCTCTCTCTGAAAAAAAAAAAAAAAAGAAAAAACTGTATCATTATATTTCCTCAATATATCATTCTACAATAATTCAGTGAGCACAATTAGACATCAGTCAGTATTCCCAGTGCTGGTGACACGGTAACATAAGAGTAAACAAAATAAATCAGCAAAAACATATACATGTAATAGTCTACTCACAGATACACCAACAAACAAAATTACATTATATATAAATTTATACTTATACATACAATATATATGCAATAGCCACTTTTTCACTTTTTATTGTTGTGATTTTATATATTGCTCATATAGCTTGGACTACATCTCTAATTATTTATTTATAACAGAATTAGGGAATTGGAAACAATAACAGGGCAAAAGGCATGAGGCATTAAGTACTGCCATGTTAACTTCCAGGACTTTTACCAATTCAGTCACAATGAAGCTTAGGAGGGCTATGTTTCAATGTATTTTTGCTGGTTCTTCTTTCTTTTTTTTTTTTTTTTAAAGGCTTTTGTCATTTCATTAAGTAAAAATGACATCTTTAGATGCTTTAGATGTTATCTTTTAAAATAAAATGGAACACCTTTATGTGGATAAAGACTTTTTATTTCTTGTTTTGCATTGTGAAATACTTTGGCAAATCATTCTCTTATACACAGCCTTTCCAAATCTTACTATTGGCTGGTTTGGGTTCTTTTCTAATAAGACAATGATTCTACTGAAGCCCTTTCTGATACCATTTCTTCTCTGTTACTCTCTCAGAGGAACCATGACCTCGAATTTGGTATTACTACAAACATATGTACACATAAATAATACCAGTGTTTTAACAATACTGAAATGGTATAATACCATAGGTACACCTCTGAAAATTCCTTTCCTTATTTCACTTGCTTTTGCTAAATGTATTTAGGAGGTACGTTTATCCACATTGACTTCAGAACACAGGTCCATTCATTTATGTTATTCCACAACATCAGTATACTATAATTTATTTACCTGTTTTGTTATTATCATGTAGATTGTTAACATTTTTTTCATTATTACAAACAATGTGGTCAATAATAGATCAACATCTGGGAATAAAATTGCATTACTATGTATTGTAAAATTACAGTCCAAATTAATTACACAAATGATTCACCCAACATTTCATGAGAGCTCTGCTTGCTTCACATTTTTGCAGCCATTTGGACCATCTTCTACGTGAACTGCCTATTCTTATCTTTCCTTTATTTCTTTTACTGAGTTATCTTTTTCTTGCTGTATGTAAGAATTTTTTTGATAAAAAGAATTTTCTATATACTGGAGTCTAAATATCCATCCGTGCTTGATAATGTGTGGTGCAGATGTATTTCCCCAATCTGTGACTTGTTTTTAATTTTTTCATGCATCTTTTTAAAAGTTTTGCTTGGATATGCTTACATTCTATTTAAAATTTTCAGCCTTTTTGCTTATGAGATGGTTTTTGCATTTGACTTAAGAATTTACGTATTTCCCTTCATTCACAAAAAGATTCTTGTATATTGTTTTCATATTGTAAAATTAGTATTTAATGGACCAAAGATTTACTTTTAAATTGGTTTATTTTTGTCTTTACATGCACCCATTTATTCCACCACCATTTTTTAAAAAATTATGTATTCTTTTTATTTTTATTAAAATTTTTTTTTAACTTTTACTTATTTTCAAGAGAAAGAGACAGAGCGTGAGTGGGAGAAGGGTAGCGAGAGAGGGAGACACAGAATCAGAAGCAAGCTCCAGGCTCTGAGCAAGTCCGCACAGAGCACGACGTGGGGTTCGAACTCACAAGCGGTGAGATCATGACTTGAACTGAAGCCACCCCAGTGCCTCATAAAGTTATGTGTTCTTCTTAAATGCCAATTTATCATACATCAAGAATGCTTTCGTATGTGAGACTATTTCTGATCTTTGTTATTTCCTTGGTTTACTGTTTATAACTGCACCAGTGCCGTAATATTTTCACTAGTCTAGATTCTTAAGTTGATATGTGTAAAAGCAAAATGTTACCTGCTTTATATTTTTAAAATAAATCTGTCTGGTCTTGGCACTTGGGCCTCCCCCATTTGAAGAGAACTGACCTATTTCTGATACTGCATTTTGCCTGCTGTCAATGAATATGGCCTATCAGTCTGTTCATTCTTTTCAGGAGTTTCTAGCAACGAGGGTTTCCTATAGAGGCAGGCTATGGCAAGCAGGGAGAAAATCACAGAATGTACAATATTAGGTGACCACAAGCACCGAATCCATAAGAAAAACAGAATCGGTATAGAACCATTTAAGATGAGTGCTAAGAAAAGTTCTCAGTGCCCACACCTGAGGACAAGAAAAGGCCATTCAGGGCTGTCTGGAAGAGGATGGGCCAGGAATGGTGCCTTTAGAAGAAGAGCAGAGATGTATAATAAGCTAGCTTTGTATATGAGGCTCATAAGCTTCCAGTCACTCGTGCTCCTCCCTGAAGTGATGTTGGACCCAGCATGATAAATGCATGCGACTCCAAGGAGCTGTTTGCAGAATATTTGGTTACCTGCCCCCACTCGGCGGGGTGTCCTTCCAACCTGGAAACAACAAAACAAAACAACACCACTTGGGGAATTGGGCTCTTAGTTAAAACCTATGTGTGATTTCTTCAGAACTGACCACAGGCGGTTACGCAGGCTTTTTCTGGCAGATGTCATGGGGGGAAAGCTGTCCTCTCCACGCCAGACTTTGTGCACAGACGGTGCGCTCAATGTCTAAAAGAGGGGAGTTACGGTCAAAACTCAGGGCCCCCCAGGGGCGCCTGGGTGGCGCAGTCGGTTAAGCGTCCGACTTCAGCCAGGTCACGATCTCGCGGTCCGTGAGTTCGAACCCCGCGTCAGGCTCTGGGCTGATGGCTCGGAGCCTGGAGCCTGTTTCCGATTCTGTGTCTTCCTCTCTCTCTGCCCCTCCCCCGTTCATGCTCTGTCTCTCTCTGTCCCAAAAATAAATAAAAAACGTTGAAAAAAAAAATTAAAAAAAACAAACAAACAAAAAAAAAAAACTCAGGGCCCCCCAGCCCCTTGCTGGTCATGCTCTTACCCACGTTTGCATATCCAGCCCTGGGCCTTCATTCCTAGGTCTCTCTGTCTAAGACCCCAGGCAGAGTTTTCCTCAGGTGGCTCTGCCAGGACCTCCTTATGGGGAGGCGGGGAGGGAAACACATGAAGACAACTTGCCCCCACCCTGACTCAGTATCCAGTGCTTTTCCACTACTAGATTTTGCCTGCCTTGTTGTTTTGTGTCCCCGCCCCTGCCAGGGTCATAAATCTGCCAGAGGCTTCAATCAAAGCTCTGTCTACAGTGAGACTTCTGTGCTGACCCACCTGACCATCAACTGGTGCACCATTTCACGGGGAAGGTTGCAATGGGCGAGTTCAGCACCTCCTCCAATATTAGACAGTTGCTTATAGTGACTCCTCAGTGATGAAAGGTTTAACTCTTTCATGCTTGGCTTTTTGCCTTCATCAAATATTCCCGCTCCTCCAACACTTGGCAGCCCAGCTTTCTCTCTCCCTCAGCTGAGCTCCTGACCCATTTGCTAGAGAAAGGAAGTCTAGCAACAATGAAACATTAACAAAAATTTAGTTTTGTAAATGCAGAAGTTATTTTGAAATTCTTCAAAGTGCAATTAATGAGTCATTGAGTTCTCTCATATAATTCATGGTCATGAATTTATGCCCATTTCTTAGGGCTGTTTAAAAAAAAAATTTTAACATTTATTCAGTTTTGAGAGACAAAGAGAGACAGAGCACAAGCAGGGGTGGGGAAGAGAGAGAGGGAGACACAGAATCCGAAGCAGGTTCCAGGCTCTGAGCTGTCAGCACAGAGCCCGACACGGGGCTCGAACCCCCAAACCGTGAGATCATGACCTGAGTCGAAGGTGGATGCTTAACCAACTGAGCCACCCAAGTGCCCCCTCTTAAGACTGTTTATATCCTAACTAAACAGGACTATTTAAACAATTAAAAACATATAGCCTTTACATATAATTATAGGAAATCTTATTGTTTATATAAATGATATATTTGATTCTAGGCGAGGAATTCAGCCCCTAAGATTGTTTCTGCTAAAAACTATTCTATTTCACCAAGAAGTTTTCAGGAAGTGAATTCAGTAAAAATGAAAGCCTCGTTGTAATTCTTCAACTTAATACACACACTGTCTTAGCTAAGTCTTTTACAAAGCAGAGCCTGAAGCAAGTATTAAAATACTGATACTTTTGTTCTGTGAGGTGCAATTCTGTGGAGGTGATGGGGAGGAAGGAAGGAAGTGAGGCAAAGTGAAAACACAAAACAATGCCATGTGATGTTATTACAGTGCTGGCCTCCACGATGAACTGGGGGGGGAACGCTGTAGGTAGCTTGGGGAGTGTGATAGGTAGGCGCTTCCCTGGAAAGCATGAAATAAGAAACCACACAGTGGCATGTTCCAAGAAAGGATGAACAGAGGGGAGCACTTTCTGACTGGCTGCTCCTATTTCCAGCTGGCTCAAGCTATACGGGGGTCATGCATCCACACTTCTGAGATGCTTCCTGAGGACCACTCTGGGATCCAGATCCAAGCCCATAGGGTAACATTTCCTCTACCAGAATGGAGCGATGTTTATTAGTTTTCTGGGGCTTCCATGAACAACTACCGTAAACTGTGTGGCTTGAAACAACAGAAATTTATTCTCTCACAGCTCTGGAGGCCAAAGGTCAGAAATCAAGGTATGCTGGCAGGTTGGTTCCTGAGGGAGAATTTGTTCTGAATTTTTGGTGGCTGCTGGCACCTCCTGGCATTCCTTGGCTTGTAGCTGTATTTCTCCTTCTGGGCCTGCACCTTCACATCACCATCTTCTCTGTGTCTATGTGTCTCAAATGTCCCTCCTCTTTTCATGTAAGAACAGCAGTCATGAATTCAGAGATGATCTCATCTCAAGATCCTTAACTAAATCACATCCACAAAGACGCTATTTCCAAATAAGGTCACAATCACGGGTACCATGGGTTAGAATGTGGACACCACTATTCAATCCTCCACAGGGTGAATGGCACAGGTAAGTCTCAGTGGGTGTGGTGTAAGAGCCACACAGCCCCTGGGTATCACCTCAGACTCCAGCCTACAGAGGGAGCTTGACAAGGGAGGGTGGACACAGTCCCAGGAACAGGTGGGGCTTTTGGAAAGAAGGAGGCCATCGAAGGAATCCAAGAAAGTGCTCAGAGTTTGTATCCAGAACATCCACTAAATTTACTTAGCATCCAGGCTGAAGATTTGCTTATGTAGTCATGATTGTGCAAATAATGCTCATTCCTTCACTCATACGTTTATTAAGAACGTTCACTGTGTCAGGAGCTACAGATACCAAAATGATTCAGATATAGACCTTGAAGAGCGTACAGTCTAACAAAGAGAGGGACGTGTCAAATAAATGGGCGGAATTAACTGCATGCACAAGGTATGGGAGGGAGCGGGTCGGAACCCAAGGTACCGTCTGTTTTAGCTAGAAACAGTCAGGAAAGTGCAAAGCACTTTAACATATACTGTATCTGTCTGACCCTCCACAGAAATGCTACAAAACAGGCTAGTTTGAAGGAAGGAGACCATGAGACCCAGGCTGAATAAATTACCCAGATTTCTCTGTAAGATAAATGAGAAGTACAGTCTAGTACTCAGGCTTTTTGACTCTGAGTCTAATTTCTATTTCTCATTACGCCTGACTTTCATTGGAATTAACAACCTCTGGTCTTCCCTTACTCATCTTGGCTTTTATAATCCCAGAATAACTTTTCCTTCTGTAGGAATATGGTAGTTAGATGACATCATTTACTAATAATGGTCTGTTAATGAAATTCCTGGACTTGTATACAGTTATCTCCTGCTTCATTTTGTCTTCTGGCCATTTCTTTCTTAAAGTGGCTAAGACACATCCCCAAAGACAAGGGAATTAAAAGCAAAAATGAACTATTGGGACCTCATGAAGATAAAAAGCTTCTGCACTGCAAAGGAAACAATCAACAAAACTAAAAGGCAACCAACGGAATGGGAAAAGATAGTTGCAAATGACATATCGGACAAAGGGCTAGTATCCAAAATCTATAAAGAGCTCACCAAACTCCACACCCGAAAAACAAATAATCCAGTGAAGAAATGGGCAGAAAACATGAATAGACACTTCTCTAAAGAAGACATCCAGATGGCCAACAGGCACATGAAAAGATGTTCAACGTCACTTCTCATCAGGGAAATACAAATCAAAACCACACTGAGATATCACCTCACCCCAGTCAGAGTGGCTAAAATGAACAAATAAGGAGACTATAGATGCTGGCTAGGATGTGAAGAAACGGGAACCCTCATGCACCGTTGGTGGGAATACAAACTGGTGTAGCCGCTCTGGAAAACAGTGTGGAGGTCCCTCAAAAAATTAAAAATAGATCTACCCTATAACCCAGCAATAGCACTGCTAGGAATTTACCCAAGGAATACAGGAGTGCTGATGCATAGGGGCACATGTACCCCAATGCTGATAGCAGCACTTTCAACAGTAGCCAAATTATGGAAAGAGCCTAAATGTCCATCAACCGATGAATGGATAAAGAAGTTGTGGGTTATATATACAATGGAATACTATGTGGCCATGAGAAAGAATGAAATCTGGCCTTTTGTAGCAACATGGATAGAACTGGAGGGTGTCATGCTAAGTGAAATAAGTCATACAGAGAAAGACAGATACCATATGTTTTCACTCTTATGTGGATCCTGAGAAACTTAACAGAAGACCATGGGGGAGGGAAAGGGGGAAAAAGTTAGAGAGAGAGGGGGGCAAACCATTAAGAGTCTCTTAAAAACTGAGAATAAACTGAAGGTTGACAGGGGTGGGAGGGAGGGAAGGGTGGGTGACGGATATTGAGGAGGCACCTGTTGGGATGAGCACTGGGTGTTGTATGGAAACCAATTTGACAATAAATTTCATATTAAAAAAAAAAGTGGCTAAGAGACTGAACTCCAGGAGCCACACAGTAGATACTTGAGTTTCCTTATTTGAGATCTGTGTCTGAAGGCCTGTTTCAATGTATTTTGTACATGAGAATATATGTCATTACACATTAATCGCTTAAAACATATCTGGCACTAAATTCTAAGATAAAGTCATAGGAATGATGTCCAATTCTCCTGTTTCTAATTTCAGTACGTCAAATGCTAAATACTAAGATGGCTTTGTTTCAAATACTTGAGTGCACCACCTAAAGCAAGGAATTTAAAGATCCTCATGTAAAGACCGTAGTGTGGTTTCTAGGAGTTGACAAAAATTCCTCCGAAAACAGGAAATTTCAATCGTATAGAATTGGCACCTATCACTTTCACGTTTGCCAAAACCATCATACCAGACATGAACTTCAACGAATTTAATTTACAAAAAAGAAAAACCATACTTTAAAATAAGTTCATACTGAGTCACTATTTATAGAAAAATATATTTAACGTTTATGTAATGGTAAAAAGACATTGCAGGGGTAAAAGCATCTGAAGACTTCTCTTGGTCACCAAAGTCAGAAGAAAATTTGGTAATAATCTTATAATTTGATATACTTTATTTCCCGTATCCATAGAGTTACCCACCATGGTCAACCTTTTCTGGAAGTCTATTAAATCAGCATTTCTCAATGACTGATCCAAAATGGACATTTTGCACTCTGGGAAAAGAGCAGTGAGTCAGAATAGGGAGAAGCAAAGATTTCTTTATGTGTTACTCAAGAATAGCAAAGTATATTCTATTACTAAGCCTAAGTTTTGGATCTTTTTAAAGAAAAAATTATAAGGGGCCATGTGCTTTTTAGCACAATTCCATCTGTTTTACCACTCAGAACTCTTTAACACCCTCAGACTTCGAGGAGACAAATGATCACATTTTGTCATCTTTTCATCTTGGAATAAAGTTGGGAGGGGGTAGGAAACATTGGTGGAGAAAATGATGAGTTCTATTTTAAGGATGGCATTCTGGGAAATACAGAAAATAAAAGTGAGCCAACCCACTAAGCAAGAGTATGTCATTAATCATAATTCTCTTCAACCCAAGCGATAACCTATCTCAGCAAAGGTGTCACGTGCTATTCAATGTTAGCACAATAGCTGCATACTTTAAAATGAAAGCCAACAGGTAAAACTTGTAGAATATATTCAATGCCTCCAGATATTTTTTTCTTCCTGTCTGTGCTCTCTTAAGATCTAAAGGCATTTAAACTCATTCACCCATCATTGGAAACTGTTCATCACAGAGAACTTTTTAAAAAACAAAAGGAAAACAAGCACGCACGTCTAAGCATGAAATCTGTGTTTCAAGTCCCGAGGGATGTAGTGTTCAACGTGACACGGCCACTTTCTTAATGGCTAAGTGTACTGTGTTGAAGAAAAAAAAAAAAATGAAATAACCAGAGGAAAAGATTCGGTACACTTAATCACCTATTTAAAGAGGACAACAATAAAACACTTGTTTAGTACCTTAAAAACTGCATTACTCTTTCTCCAAGGATTGTAAATACCTTCTAGAGAGACTAGGAGAGGCACAGAAAAAGACCCAAACATCTGAACATTAGTCTCAGGCCTGCACCTGCTCCAGTTAGTGACCATGAGAAGCTGATAGAAACCACCTGCGCCTGGTTTCACCACCCGGTTATTAGGACAGATGATAGATAGCATCCTCCTGTCCATCTTAGATGTACATGAACCCAAACGACTGGAGTAGAATTGCAACTTGCAATTTACAGTAATAACTACTACATAATACAAAACTGATAACTGGAAATTAAGACCCCTTTTTCTCAGAAACGTATCTCAGCACCCAGGTGGGAAGTTTGCAATTACGCAGGACGACGGGGCGTTACCGGAATCTAAGTTCGCTGCCCCTCCCCGAGGCAGCGGGGACCCAGAAGAATCGAAAGTGACCCTGGACCTTACACACCTCCTGGCTCAGCTGTGGAACCAAACGCAAGCGCAGTGCTGCGTACGAACGGCAAACACAGGCAAGAAGTCCACGGAAGGAACCTGACGAGCACAGCACGGTCAATGCCATCCTGCTCGACTTCCTGCTTGCCTGCGTCAAAAGCTACTTTCCTCAGCCACGGAGGAATATTTAAACTCCTCGCCTGTCATTCGAGACCTGATATTACACATCGCCCATCCAACGGCCCGTTTCCTCTTACACATACCCTGCGCCGTAGCCAGAATGAACAACTCCCTGGCCTACAGATGTCTTAGGTCATGTCCAGATTTTTGCTTTTCTTGATGGCATCCCGTAAGCCTGCAAGGTGCTTTCTGTTACGTCACTTATCTCCAGCAAGCCCAGAGCACAGCTTTCACTAACGCACTGTGAACTGAGAGACGGGGCCACCCCTTCCCCAATTCTGGAAGGTCGGCACACAGTAGCACAGAGCTGCACTGGCTTATCCTGGGTGTTAAGGATTGAGCAGTCACTGTATAAATAAAGAAAACTTGGAAAACACCACCTCTCCGTTTATAGGCTTTGATATTATTACGAAACATTCGTGGAGAGAAATTTTGTAGGCACCTAAAAAGAAACTGAATTCGATTCTGGGGGAATAAATCAAATTAGAGGCATAACTTTGGAATTCTGCAAGGAGAGGCCTTGGCTCACTGCCTTTTATTTGTGCGTTCTCCCTTTCAGGGACTTGCAACGCTACATCAGCAGTTAATTATTGCTCTTCTTTTAGGAAACGCTAGTATGCGTATACACACATAGGTTAAAGATGATTAAAATTTTTTTTAACATTTATTTTTGAGAGATGGAGAGACAGAGCACAAGCTGGGGAGGGGCAGGCAGAGAGGGAGACACAGAATCCAAAGCAGTTTCAGGCTCTGAGCTGTCAGCACAGAGCCCGACATGGGGCTTGAACCCACAAACCATGAAATCATGACCTGGGCTGAAGTCAGACGCTTAACCAACTGAGCCACCCAGGCGCCCCAAAGATGATTTTGATGTTTACAGATTCATAGACTTTGATCTTGTTAACAATTCAACTTTTCCATTAAAAAATATTTATGCACATGCCTCAAATAAGTGTATATTTATACATAAATCACAACCATGTATTACACATTATAATGTCACTAAAATAGAAATGATGCACCTAAGGGAAACTTAAAAATATGCTACAAAAAAAAACCCATAGTAACGCAAATGATAATATTTACTTCCTACACCTAAGTAGATTGTCTTTTGTACTTTGGAGACCACTGTTTCGGGGAAAGTCTCAAATATAAACATAAGTTAGAGTCAGGAACCCATTATAGTCACTTATTTTTTTTATGTTTATTTATTTTAGAAAAAGAGAGAGCACGCACACAGGGGAGGGGCAGAGAGAGGGGGAGAGAGAGAGAGAGAGAGAGAGAGAGAGAGAGAGAGAGAGAGATTCCCAAGCTGACTCCGCACTCTCAGCACAGAGCCCAACATGGAGCTCAAACTCAGAAACTTCAAGATCGTGACCTGAGCCGCAAATCAAGAGTCGGATGCTTAACCAACTGAGCCACCCAGGCACCCTTACAGTCACTTCTTTAGTAAAAGGAAACAGGACCACCTAGGGTAGTCAGACTTTTTAAATAGAGGCTGGGGGAGTGGACAGTGAGTGCTCCAGGAGAAAGGAAGCATAAGCTGCCGATCTCTTGAGCCTCAGGACTGGAAATCAACAGTGTCCCTCCTGACATTCTGTGTTAGTCAGAACAGTCCAGGACCTGCCCATGTTCAGGGGTAGGGGACACGGTCATCACATCTAGGCAGGAAGAATGCGCAATAACTTGTGGTCATCTTTAATCCATCACACCCAGAAACAAACCCCAACCGCAAGCATGTCGCTAAAAGCATCACACAGCTTTGGGGATGAAAAAGAGCACATTCCGGGCAGAGGGAGAAAGACCCCCCGCGGAAAGCAGGGAAGGAATGAGTTCACAGGATTGGGAAGTGAAGTCCAGCACGAGAGGAAGACAAGTCAGACGGAAAGAGAGAATGCATGCCAGTGACAAGTGGGGAAGGAAGACACACGGGTTTTTAGATTCTAGCTCTAAGAGCAGACAGGTAAGAGCTAAACTTACATTTGCAGAGAAGAGTCATCGTGGGAGCAGTATTTAAGAAAGATGAATGTGACAGTGACAGATTCAGAAAGCTCTGCTCGGGTGCTCGCACAGAATCACAGAGCAGAGAAGCACAGGTCCAGGAAAAGAACAAAGGAACGGGCAAGGAGGAACAAGGAGAACCCGAATGGAGGTGATCACGAAAGCCTCTCAGGGCACACCCCAAAATTTATGAAAACTGGATTACACGTGGAAACAAGTTCCGACTTTGGTTGGCAAATAAAGTCTCCCAAAATTGCCACACGAATACAATGGGCCGTTACTTATCTATTTGTTTATTTGCTTCCTAATTGCTTACTATCCTCTGTTACATACCATCCCAAGGCTGGTATCATTTCTTCTCATCACTGCAATCACTACAGTGTCAATAGTCTCCACTCTGGGAACTACATTGTTCAGTTAATGAAGGCATTATACATAGTCCGGAATACTATAAAATGGGAGTTATGTATTTTGGCTGCATAAAAGTGAACTGCTTTTTCTAGGAATCATGACTCATACATTTTCTCTATTCCTCTCATTATGTATTTACTGACTGGCGATCAGAAAATTAATGTTGTCAACCTGAAGTCGAAGAGACGTAACACTGTCTACGACCGATTCCATAAAATGTCTGAAAAGAGTAAGTTTCGTTCGTCGTCTGGAATTTCAAAACACTATGCTAGTAAAATATAACTATCAAGGAAGGAAGCTGAAGAAATAGCTGTCAACTAAACTTGAAATATAAATTCAAAAGCTAGCAAAATCATTTTTGGTGTCAAACACACTATATGTAAAGTTAATCTAAAAGTATTTTACACATTTAAAAATTATCTCTAATTAGAGCATGTCTGAGTAGATGAAAATCAATCATCTATTTTGCTATCTTAATCTGCCAGAAAAGTGAACTCGTAGTCAAGTTATTTTTACACATAGCCTGTAAGCAGCTGTAAAAGTGTGAATGTACAAAATGAAAGTCTGTTTTTTATATCCCTGGGATGCATTGTATCATAAAAACAAAACCAAACAAAAGCATTTATGATTTGGCACAAGAGCAGAAATTGAGAAAAGTTTTTCGGTTTTCTTTTGACAACTATGGGATTTCAGAATTACAACTTTTGTTTGTTTGTTTTTTTAATTTAATGTTTAGTTTTGAGAGAGAGAAGGAGACAGACAGATAGACTGTGAGAGGGGGAGGGGCAGGGAGACAGGGAGACACAGAACCTGAAGCAGGCTCCAGGCTCTGAGCTGTCAGCACAGAGCCCGACGAGGGGCTCGAACCCACGAACTGTGATATAATGACCTGAGCCGAAGTTGGATGCTCAACAGACCGAGACACCCAGGTGCTCCAGAATCACAACTTTTGAAACAGATCAACTTTGGGTAACAAAAATGGGTTCTTGTATTACCAGATGTACATTATTTACCTACCCAGTGGCATAACACACAATAAACACTTCTGCTCACATAAACCTACTTGAAGCAAAATAAAATAAATGCCCCTCAGTTCTCAAATATAGTAAATGCCCCTGAATCCCTTTGTTTTCCCTTTGAAGCAAATTTAGCATTCATACATTTCACATTTCAGGACAACCTCTCCCCACCCCACCCCCAGTCACAATTATTTACTTGTTTAAATGCATGCAAGAAACAGAAGTTCGACTCATAGCTACATCAAACACAATTTTGAAAATTGAAATTTCTACTCAGCTGTGAAAAGAAGTGGTATTACCTGAGGGTGGAGAGGCCAAGAGGCAGGTTCAACATAAGGTTCTTTTTTTCCTGACTTATTCAACTTTTGAAAATGGGAGAGAATCGAGAATGTGGAGGAGAAAGAACTTGCAGGAAGCAAGATGACAAAAAAAATGAAGTCAAGGTGTCATCCACGAAGATGTCCCCAGAGGAGACAGGAGGAGGTGTCATACGTGGGTGGGGTCTTGGCAGCAGTCGGGAGTGGGGGACAGAAGAGGGGCAGAAAATAGTATCAGTTACCTTCCTGGGCAAAGGGTGTATGTTTGCAAGTGCTGGATGGAACCACCCCCCAAATCAACCAGAAATACCACCTGAAGAGCTCACTTTGTCAAGGGAATTGTATTATTTACTGTGTGTTTATGGAGACAAGCACATTCGCTAAGGTTTGATTGCAGAGAATCTGCATTTAACATACACAAAACAAGAGGAGCATAGAAATAAAGGAAGTACGACAGGGTGAAGGAAGCCAATCCTCCCACAGTGTACTTTGTTTTAAAAAACCGACAGGGGTGCTGGGGTGGCTCAGTTGGTTAAGCATCTGACTTTGGCTCAGGTCACGATCTCGTGGTTCATGGGTTCACGCCCTGTGTCGGGCTCTGTGCTGACAGCTCAGAGCCCGGAACCTGCTTCGGATTCTGTGTCTCCCTCTCTCTCTGTCCCTCCCCCACTTGCTTGCTCTCTCTTTCTCTCTCTCTCTCGCTCAAAATAAACAAATGAACTTAAAAAAAAGAAACAGAGCAATGAAATTCATTTTTGTCCTTACTGTCAGTATCACAGATACTACTCATCACATGACACGATGTCTCTGCGTAAGGAACCATGAAAGTCCTCTCTGCCGCATGGGGATGACTACACTCTTCCTATGAGTCTTCTTTAACCCAAAGACCACTGCATTTTACTTTATATTTTCCTTTGTGTGTCGACTGTTGAGAGACTATAATCCTATTTCTATCCCATCACTTTTAAGCACAGCCAAATTGATGTTAACTTATTGCCCGTTTTGCTAATTTATTTTTCTATCTTTACTTCCCTTAACAACTTCATTTAATTTTATTGTGTTGTAGTTCAAGTATTTTTGGAAATCACCTCAAATCTTTTTGGGGGAAGTGTACAGAATTTTTTTATGTGAAGGAATATAGAATAAGAAAGGATCAATAATATATAAACACAGAGAAGAATTGCCCAAAGCAGAAATGAAGAAGAGAAAAGACCATACAAGATCTAACCTTGAGTTGAAACCAACCACTAGTTTCATTGGTTACAAATGACTTTTGAATGGAGTTTGGTAGGAAATCCATCCCCTAACATGAAAAGATTTCACTGGCTTTGATCAAGGATGGCAAGTTCAGGCAGAGATCTCTCCTTAACACTGCAGAGCTTCTCCCCAGTAAGCATCAATGGTTCCGTTATGACTGAAAAATGGGTGTTAGAAGCCCATGCCCAAGAGAGAACAGAGGGGGAAAAGAACATGGAAAATAAATGAAATATATAGGGGCACCTGGGTGGCTCAGTCGGTTAAGCTTCATGACATGACAGGAGTCCAACTTCGACTCATGTCATGATCTCGAGGCTCATGGGCTCGAGCCCCACGTCGGGCTCTGTGATGACAGCTCAGAGCCTGGAGCCTGTTTCGGATTCTGCGTCTCCCTCTCTCTGCCCTTCTCCAACTCATGCTCTGTCTCTCTGTCTCAAAAATAAATAAATGTTTAAAGAAAATTAAAAAAAACTAAACAAAATATAAAAAATATCTATATTCTAGGGAAAGGTTCCTGTCCACAGGGTATAGAGAAGTTTAAGAAGATTAAATAGATTCTTACTGACACTTTCAAAGACAGTTTATTTTCATCCATATTATATCATAATCTGAGTAAGTAGAAAAATGAAGGGAAACTAATACAATGATTTTTTCCTTGGTAAGCTTTATTTCTTTCTTCGTTTTAATTATGACTATCTTATGGAATTAATGGGAAATAGAAAAGATTCAACTCATGTAATAAAAAACATTTAAGGTACTTGCAGAAACAGAGAGAAGAAAATTAATATTTTCTGTTCTCATAGCCCATTACATTCTCTTCTAGTAACCTCAGTCCATTCAAAAGACTTATTCTTTTTTAAGGCTCTACCTACTTCCAAGAAACTTCTGTTCCGCATGTAACTTACTGACTATGTTACAGACCATCAGAATTTGGCCAAGTAAAACGGGATATTACATGAAAGTATTTCCTCCTTCTAGAAAGCTGCCCCATCCCCCTGGCAAGCCCCTCCCTGTCCTGGGATGTCAGCCGTCTGGTCAGGAAGACTCTCCTTGTGTAGGTCCAAATACACAGTGGGTCTGAAATAACCGGAGGTGTAAAGGTTATTGTTTAAAAAGTACTTGAGGGGCACCTGGGTGGCTAAGTCGATTAAGTGCCCACTGTGGCTCAGGTCACTATCTGTCGGTTAATAAATTCAAGCCCTGCATCGGGCTTTGTGCTGACAGCTCAGAGCCTGGAGCCCGCTTCAGATTCTGTGTCTCCCTCTCTCTCTGCCCCTCCCCTGCTCTCTCTCTCTCTCTCTGTCCCTCCCCCACTCACACTCTGTGTGTGTGTGTGTGTGTGTGTGTGTGTGTGTGTGTGTGTGTGTGTCTCAAAAATAAACATTAAAAAAAAAGTACTTGATTTTTCTTTTACATTTGGTGGGGGGAGACCCCAGACTCCAGGTGATAAACGACATCCTGGTTCTTTGGAAATACCACCACCACACCTCTAGTCAATGGCCAACATCACCAAATCCCCTGTCTCTAAAGCTCTTCTGTGCTACAAGAAATCCTGAAATCCTGACACTTAGCAAGAGGAAGAACATCTAATCACAGGGGAAAGACATCTAACTGCGGGGAAAACCACTGTTTTCACATTTATTTATTTTTGAGAGACAGAGACAGAGCGTGAGCAGGGGAGGGGCAGAGAGAGAGGGAGACACAGAATCGGAAGCAGGCTCCAGGCTCTGAGCTGTCAGCACAGAGCCTGATGCGTGGCTCGAACTCACAAACTGTGAGATCATGACCTGAGCCGATGTCGGGACGTTTAACTGACTGAGCCACCCAGGCGCCCCGGGAAAACAATTCTTTTAAAGGAATTCTTGACAGCTCTGTTGAACATAATGTGCCATTTCTGTATAAAAGGTATAAATAAGGCCCATATACCCAAAGTACCAAGTAGCCAGAAGACTTTGATGGCATTTCTCCCATTTCTTCCTCTTGCATGAAGATTATCTGCGGGGTCTCTTTATTTCACTTCATTTCACTTCACTTCACTTCACCTCACTTCATTTTTATTGTTTTATTTTATTTTATTTTATTTTATTTCACATATGTTTTTGAAGTTTAGTAAATACACAATATTATGTTAATTTCTGTTTAATTATGTTAAAAATTTTTGAGTCTGTGGTCTTTATTTCCAGAACAGTACCAAGTAATTTCTGACTCTATGTGATGAGGACCTTACAAAAAAAAATAAATAAAATAAAATAATAAAATAAAGTAAAATAAAATAATAACAATGCAGACTAAAAGCAGTCATTGTCTAAATCAAGGGTTTGAAAAATTTGGAAATTCCTTTAAATACATTCAAGAATAAAACCCTTTGAGTTTTAAGGCTTGTATATTTATGATACCTTATGTAATTTAGACATAATATGTATGCCTTATTATTTTAATTATTCTGCTACACCTTATTTATTTTCCTTCCAGTTTAATTTTAAATACTATGCTTTTAAATATATTGGTTTAGTACCGACATAGTAGGGACTTCTGTTTGGAAAGCAACATATGGTAAAACCTTGGTTTTCTAGCATACTTCGTTCTGGAAACATGCTTGTCATCCAGAGCACTTGTCTATCAAAGTGAATTTCAAAAACCATTGACTCAGCTGTGATCATGTGACGTTCAGAGTCACGTATGACTCGTATTCCAAGACACTGCCCATTTGTTAAAGTTAAAATTTATTTTTTATTTTTTTAAATTTTTTAATGTTTTATTTATTCTTGAGAGAAAGAGAGACAGAGCATAAGTGAGGGAGGGGCAGAGAGCAGGACACAGAATCGGAAGCAGGCTCCAGGCTCTGAGCTGTCAGCACAGAGCCCGACGCGGGGCTCGAACTCATGAGTGGTGAGATCATGACCTGAGCTGAAGTCGGACGCTCAACTGACTGAGCCACCCAGGCGCCCCTCAAGTTAAAATTTATTAAAAATGTTTGCTCATCTTACAGAATACTCACAGAACAAGTTACTGACAATCCAAGGTTTTACTCTATTTCTTTTTATCTGCAGCTTATTGTGTTAGTTAGAACCATAACAATAGAGTATGGATCATGCATTTAGCTTTGCTTTCCAGCCACACAGAACATCCCTATACCCAGCCAGGCATCTTAAAAACATGGATCCAATGGCTTGAATGTGCCTGGAAAAACAGTCACAGTCTATGGTAGGTCTTGTCTTCTTAAACCCAATGGCTTCTCAGCTTTATTTTTCTCCATAGGTTTATCACTACCCAACATACGATATACGCTACTCTTTCCTTATATAGTTTCTTACTTTTCTTTTCTATTTTTTTTTTCTTTTCCCAAATACAATGCAAGCTTCCTGAGAACAGGTTTATTTCTGAGACCCTAATATTCAACTACGATTGTAATATGTAATTTCCTGGACAAAACACAAGGAGAGCATAACGGACCTTTGTTGTCCCCCACAAATGTATCGAATGAGAAGCAATTTCTGTCAACAGCAGGGACAAGTGATAAAACAGCTTCACCAGTCACTTGGGTTGGGTCCACATGAGAAGCTGTTGTATTCAAACCCACTCTTTATAATCTCTTTCTCAAACAACTGTACTTTTCTTATATTTATCAAGGGCATTCCCAAGTAGATAATTTTATGGTGAGCATTTTTCACAAAGCTACAAAGGTAAGAAGACATGTATCATTTTTTCATTAATAAACCAAGCACCTCTGTGCTGCAGATGTCTTGCCCTCTGTCCTGACAAGTACTGGGGTTCCTTTTATCTGTAAGCCTCACAGCCCTCAATATTTATTTTTGTTCCTCAGAAATATGAAATCATAGTACTCATCACGGAACTTTGATTTGGCTTGCCAATAGACAAAACACCACATTGAAAATCCACAGCATTAGACAAGGTCCTCATTTGGCATTTTGTAGATCTCTGACATCATTTGTTCTATATTTTCCATTAAACTGAAGGATACAATTGGAGCTTTCAAAACAAAGCTCGTCAGCTCAAATGGAAGCGTACAGAAACTCAGATATTTCCAGATAAGAGTATGAAACGTATAGATAACAGAAGGATACTCAAAAATTACAGTTACAATGAAAATTGTTAATGTTTTCAGATGCTTGAGGTAAGCCAAGCATCATATTGAGAGGTTTCTATGTGTTCTGTCTTTAAATCCTCTCTTTCAATACTTTATATTTTCCTTCCCAGTTGACAGTTGAGAAAACTGAGGGTTAAAAAGTTAAGTAAATGGGGCATCTGGGTGGCTCAGTTGGTTAAGTGTCCGACTCTTGATTGTGGCTCATAAGTAGAGAAATATTGGAAGCTCTGAATGAAAAATGAAGCAATGGAAATGTCATCTCATCCCTCCGAATCTTTCCAGGGACAAGAGATTTTTGAATGTCTTCATAGATAGTGACAGAAGATACAAGTACCTACAACCTTACTTAGAATGGCACAGAAAGGGGCCTGGGTGGCTCGGTTGGTTAAACATCCAGCTCAGGTCATGACCTCATTGTTCACGGGTTCAAGCCCTGCGTTGGGTTCAAGCTGTTAGCGCAGAGCCTATTTGGAATCCACTCTCTCCCTCTTTCTCTGCCCCTTCCCTGCTCTCTCTCTCTCTCTCTCTCTCTCTCTCAAAATAAATAAACTTAGAAGAGAAAGAAGTTAAGTACGCTGCTTATGATCATACAAAGAAAACCAGGTAGAGAGCCAAATCCAGACCCGAAGGACCCCTTGGTTTGAACTCCGAAAGTATGACACAAACCAAAGACACAACAAGACAACATGTTGAACATACTCCCAGTCCTCAGCAAAGGGAGGGCTGAAACTTAGAGACCAGACCACAAAGTGAAGACGTGGATCAGTAACTGGATATAAAACAAGGTAGAGGTAGATACACTTGCAGGGGCTGTGCGTGTGTAAAGGCAACTTTGTACTTTCTCCATGGCGGTCAGCAAGACGGTCACAGAATTCTGCTCTGGGCTCCCCGCAGCAGACCTCGCTTTGTGGAGGGTCGTCACCTGGCAGCCTCTAGTCCTTGTACTTTTTGATCCACTGTGGCGTTTCTAGCAGGCCACGTGGCCTTCCCCCAGGTCCAACCCCTACCCCCACTCCAGCTGCTCCAAGCCGGTAATCAAGCAATGGCAGACTACCAGACGGAACCAGCTATTCTGGGGGCTCCTGGGTGGCTCAGTCGGTTAAACGTCCAACTTCGACTCAGGTCATGATCTCACGGTTCGTGGGTTCGAGCCCCGCGTTGGGCTCTGTGCTGACAGCACAGATTCTGTGTCTCCCTCTCTTTCTGCCCCTCCCCTGCTTGTGCTCCGTCTCTCTCTCTCTCTCTCAAAAATTAATACACATTAAAAAAAAATTAAGAATCAGCTATTCCGGCCCGACACTTAGGCTCGGAGCCTTTCTCCAAACCGCACTGCCCTCTGAGGCTCCCCCATCCTGAGACTCCTTCCCTGCTCCCTTCACAGATGCCAGACCTTCACTGTGGTCTGAAGCTCTCCCCACTCGTCCCTCCTCTGTCCTTACCTTCACTGGCTTCTCCCCCAGGGAATCTCTCCTACATCTAAATCCGTTTTGGTGCCTGCTTCCAAATGGATATATATTTTCTCATGAGAGTAATAATACTTTAACTCTTCTAGAATCTTCACCGTATCTAAGATTATTTAATAGAATGCACAATCAATGTGTTAGTTCGTATAAGTCATAATTTATACCTGTGTGTACCCTTCTGTTTTTAATGGCTAAATTTGTTCATTCCTTTTGGAAGATATCTGTGTGGAAATAGAAGTGAGCAACATCTTGTTTATAACACGACATAATGTGCCTGCGTGACAATTTTGTGCAAAATTGTACAAAGATGCACCTTTGTCATTTAAAATGAGAACCCGGATGGTGTGGCAGACATTTGCATACATTTGGATGAAACCACGTTAAAGAAGTCGACCTATTCCCCAAGGTAGGCATTTTAGCTTAGCTCTTGCTACAACAACACTTGGGATAGCAACATACCCGTCTCCATTTATTATTCTGAATTCCCTATAATTTCATACTGACAAACATCATGAGGTAGGAATAAAATATCACTAGTTAAAATTCCATTTTCTCTCTCTCGTTTCTCAGAAGCAATGCCGAAATAAAACGGAGAAGTTAAATTATCTTGATGACACCATAGCGGGCCTGAAGTTTTTCAGGCTTCTGGAGCTGTTTCCTCGTTCTCTTAGTCTCTTTTATCAACACTACCCCGCATCAGTTAATTAGAAGCAAGCCTAAATACAGAAGTCTGTGTCAGCTTTTTAACTTTCACTGCTTTCTGGAATCGGAATGACTTTCTTTGTAAATATAACTGTCAGGTATTAGTCTAGAGTTCTGCTACAATTTATACTCCCTTTGGGTAATGAATTTGATACATGCATTTATTCTTTGTTGGCTGACATCAGGCACTGGACTCTGATTGATTCTATATCATTATGGGGATCTTACCTCAGTGAAATATCTTGGCTACAGTGGAAATTAGTACTAGAAATATTGGAATATATTTAGTAGCTCGGTGGTTCTTCTGGCCGAGATTCTTTTTTTTTTTTTTCAACGTTTTTTATTTTATTTTTGGGACAGAGAGAGACAGAGCATGAACGGGGGAGGGGCAGAGAGAGAGGGAGACACAGAATCGGAAACAGGCTCCAGGCTCCGAGCCATCAGCCCAGAGCCCGATGCGGGGCTCGAACTCACGGACCGCGAGATCGTGACCCGGCTGAAGTCGGACGCTTAACCGACTGCGCCACCCAGGCGCCCCTGGCCGAGATTCTTAAAATAAGCCCACCTTTAGAATCTGGGCTTAATGAAGCAATTAATTTCCAGAATTCCTGAGGTCTTTTTCTCACTATGGTGTCAACCCCCTGGAAATGGCATCAGTCACTTAATGTTGCAGATATTCATGGATGGGTAATGAGAGTACTGTTAATTATTTAACAGTAAACTATACAAACTTTGTAAAGAAACAAATTGTAACCAGCTTCTATAAAAGGCCAGTGACTTCTGCTACATTTATGGAATCCAAACCCACGCTAAACTAATTCAAACGCATGTATTCACAATTATTTTAACATGTGAATTTTCTTTCCTTCATCTGGCCTAAATCAGGGTAGAATGTAATGTATTTGAATTATAATACGTGGGCATCAGTTTGTGTTGCACAGTTATGGGAAATGGATAAACACCATTTTTTAAAGGATGGGCGTAATATTGTATGGAAAGTATATTTAAGCAAGAATGTCGTGTGACAACAAAAAAGGTACAGGAAAGTGTGTTCAGATTTCACATTCTCTTATTTCAAAATGTACTGCCTGTTAATCAATGAATAATTTTATTTCTAAAATCTAATAGAATAAGTATCCTCAAATGTAACATTCAATTTTAATAGGCAATAGAATTTAGGAAAACAAGATAAAATATTTTATGTATTTAGAGTTCGTTCTGAACACTCTTAGTCATATATTCTGCGGTGTGAAACGTGTTTCATTTTTCCATCCCTTTGCTCAGTGTTTTCCTACTGGTTACCAAGTTTATTAAAAATATCTTCTTGGGGCGCCTGGCTGGCTAAGTCAGAGGAGCCTGCGACTCTTGATCTCAGGGTTGTGAGTTTGAGCCCCGTGTTGGGTGTAGAGATTACTTAAAAATAAAATCTTAAAAAAATATCTTCCTGAGGTTAACGATCTTGCTTCAGTAGATTGTCTGATTTTTGAAAATGTTCCAGGCACTGTTCAAAGCGCTCCATATCTGTGAATTCGTTTAATCTGTATGAGATCTGTGAAGTGGTACTCTTCTTGTCCCTGTACCCCAGTGAGGAAAGAAAGGCACACAGGTTGAAGAAAGCGGCCTGAGGCCACACGAAGCTGGATCTCAATCCGAGACACGTCCTCCTGAGCCCGGTCTCTAGATACTGTGAGAGGCCAGCCCTCCACATTCCTGACTTAATCGATCTTTTCTTGCCCACATACTCATTCTTGGCAACAATGTTGGTATTGTACCATATAACTTACAAATTCAATTCTGCAGAATTATAAAAGTCAAATTCAGACTGCTGTGGTGTGCTTCTTAGACTCACGGAGCAGTTCCTGGCCCTATACTTACAATGCCCACATTTAATATATTGATATTGATGGCTGAACACTGATTTCATCTATCAATTCACTACTGTAATGCGATTTTTAGGATCACATCCACAGACACTCTAATTTTATAAGTAATACTGCCTTGAGAAGTGTCCTTAAAAGATTTAAGAAGAGACACTTAACCACAGATAAATTATTACATCTTATAATTCCACTTGATACGAACCAAACGTGTAACCAACGTGGACATTTATAAGCCTGAGTTACCTGGGACGGTCACACCAGCTGTATGGGATTCCCTTGCATTGTCGAGAAAGTCTATACTTTTTCTCCAAAGATATGTTTATATCTAGCTTCACAGAATCTTTCCACTAAACACTCATAATCGAAAGTGAAACAGGGCCGCCTGGGTGGCTCCTCAGTTAAGCGTCTGACTTCGGCTCTAGGTCATGATCTCGCAGTTTGTGAGTTCAAGCCCCACGTGGGCTCTGTGCTGACGACTCGGAGCCTGGAGCCCGCTTCGGATTCTGTGTCACCCTCTCTCTGCCCTTCCTCCCACTCACGCTCTGTCTGTCTCTGTCTCCGTCTCTCTCTCCAAACTAAACATTAAAAAAATTTTTAATAACAAAAAAGGAAGTGAAATAGATACAAACTCACTTTTCATGACCATATTTATTCTCGACACAGCTAACACTGTCTAGGGGAGGAAATCTCCTGTTGCGGGATGTAACAAAGCCCGTCCGAAACGGAACACGTCGAAATCACAGGGTCGTTCAATGAAGTGGCAGAAAAGGCAGCCTTTGCGTATTTTTTAAGATCACTGACGATTAGAATCAAGGACAGAAAACTGTGACAGAGTGCAAACAAAAACCGGAAACGCATAATTCATTCTCCAAATTTTAGCTCCCCTCTCACTTTCCTGTGCTAGGTTAGGCTCTGAGCTGGACCCTGGGATTCATAATGAGTAAGACACAGCTCCCGTCACCTAGAAGTCTGCAGTCTCAGAGTGAGCGAGACGAGTAAATAAATTGTGAAAAGACGGCGTGATGAGGGCCGCTGTCACAGGAGGAGCCGTGAAAACAGGCCCCAGAGCGGAGCTCGCTGGCAGACGAGCAAAATGCTGCCGTCTCCCGAGGGGCCCGTTTGGCAGTATGTTTCCAGAGTACGAAACGTGTACACACCCCGGAATTCCTTTTCTAGGAATTTGTCCTGCCGAAAGAATATTAGATGCGCACAAGAGTGCTTTGCTTGTCAAAGCAAAATATTCTACACGGCCTCAATGCACAACAAAGAGAGGAAGCATTACACTAATCACACTCTAACCTGTGTGATGGAATATCGGAAAGGGATCACAGCCATGTTTTCTCAGAACACTGAAAGACACGATCTAAGGAGAAGTGGAAAAGAGAATGTAAACATACATGCACATCGGTTCCCAAGTTGGTTTTCTTTGCGGTTGTGACTGCCTGTATTCTAGAGCGGTTAGAGTCAAATACGAGGTGAGTATACTAAAATAATAATGTTGTGGGGATTTGACAAGATAAACTAAACTGAGCTGTCATAAACTCTCCTAACTTATTTATTTTTTTCATTTATTATTATTTTTTTTAAACGTTTATTTTTGAGAGAGAGACACACACACAAACAGAATCCAAAGCAGGTCCCAGGCTCTGAGCTGTCAGCACAGAGCCCGAAGCAGGGCTCAAACCCATGAACCGCGAGATCATAACCGGAGCTGAAATCAGATGCTGAATGGACTGAGTCACCCAGGCGCCCCACTAATTCATTTATTTTTTTTTTTAACGTTTATTTACTTTTGAGACAGAGAGAGACAGAGCATGAACGGGGGAGGGTCAGAGAGAAAGAGGGAGACACAGAATCCGAAATAGGCTCCAGGCTCTGAGCCGTCAGCACAGAGCCCGACGTGGGGCTCGAACTCACGGACCATGAGATCATGACCTGAGCCAAAGTTGGAAGCTTAACCGACTGAGCCACCCAGGCGCCCCACTAATTCATTTATTTAAGTTGGTTTGTATAAGGTTAAGTTGGTAAAATTATACTAAAATACTAGGGGTATTTATGTCTTTTCATGGAGTATTGGATCATATTTATTTTCACTTTTTTATTTCTGTATTTTTATGCAATGTACTTAAATTAATTTTTTCAATTAAAAAATTTTGTAATGTTTATTTACTTTTGAAAGAGAGAGACAAAGCACCAGCAGTGAGGGGGTGGGGCAGAGAAAGAGGGAGACACAGAATCTGAAGCAGGCTCCAGGCTCCGAGTTGTTAGCACAGAGTCCAATGCAGGGCTTGAACTCACGAGCTGTGAGATCCTGACCTGAGCCGAAGACAGACACTGAACTGACTGAGACACCCAGATACCCTTTAAATTAATTTTAGAATCCAAAGATGTTTTTAAGACAAAAGAAGAGATAAGTAAAAAGTAATAAGAAAAGCTTTAGAATGGAGGGGGCGTCTAAGATGGGCCCAGAAGGACGACAAGTGCTTACCTAGGAGGGAGCAGGAAGGCATCCTTGACAAAGTCAAGGACTTGTGCAAATGCAGAGCCATGAGATGCTTTAGACAAGTGGGACCTACTTGGTTGGAGGGAAATGTAAAGAACAGTGGCTTGAAAAGGCATAAAATGCATAATTTGCCAAGATTCCTGTATTATGAATAGGTCCAGGGCACCCATATTTACCATGTAACTCTGAGTTAACAGAGATGAGAGCCTCAACTAAGCCCCCCAGTAATTTAGTTTGCTTAAGTGGTCATCTACAGAAGATGTGGTATACATTTACAATGGAATATTACTCAGCCATGTAAAAGAATGAAGTCTTACCATTTTCAACAATGTGGTCGGAAATAGTATTATGCTAACCAAAATAAGTCAGAGAAAGACAAATACCACATGAGTTCACTCATCTGTGGAATTTAAGAAACAAAACAAATAAGCAAAGGGAAATAAAGAGAGGCAAACCAAGAAACAGACTCTTAACTATAGAGAACATAATGGCGGTCACCAGAGGGGAAGTAGGTGAGGGGAATGGGTGAAATAGGAATTAAGGAGGGCACTTGTGATGAGCATTGGGTGTTGTATGCAAGTGCTGAATCACTAAACTGTACACCTGAAAGTAACATGACACTAACACTATATATTAACTACAGTTGAATTAAAACAAAAACGTAATTAAAGAAAGTGGTCACCTACCTAACACATGGCTAAGCAGGGACTTGAATTTAGGTCTTCTTACTCCAAACCCATGAATCTTTCCATTCCGTGTTCCTACCCTGTCTCTTTATGTTACAATTTTACACACACACACACACACGCATACACACACGCATACACACACACACACACACACACACACACACACACACACACACTGACAGACCTACACACCCAGAAAATGAAAATTCATCCTAAGTAACAGAAAGCTGAGAAAATTAAGTCTAGTTAAGTGAATAGTGTAATGAACTAAATTTCTTGTCTTGGTGTCATCTATTCTAATTACTACAAAAGAGGGGAACCTGGGTGGCTCAGTCGGTTAAGCAACTGACCTCAGCTCAGGTCAAGATCCCATTCACGGTTTGTGGGTTTGAGCCCCACTTTGGGCTCTGTCCTGACAGCTCAGAGCCTGAAGCCTGCTTTGGATTCTGTGGCGCCCTCTGTCTCTGCCCCTCCCCCCCAAAAAAATAAACATTTAAAAATTTTTTTAAAAATCACTACAAAAGGGGGCGCCTGGGTGGCTCAGTCGGTTGAGTGTCCGACTTCGGCTCAGGTCATGATCTCACAGTCTGTGGATTCAAGCCCCGTGTCGGGTTCTGTGCTGACAGCCCAGAGCCTGGAGCCTGCTTTGTATTCTGTGTCTCCTTCTCTCTCTGACCCTCCCCTGTTCATGCTCTGTCTCTCTCTGTCTCAAAAATAAATAAACATTAAAAAAAAATTTTTTTTTTAATTACTACAAAAGAGAACCTGGAGCTATCTGCAAAATTCCACACCATACGCCCTCCAACTCCTTCACTTCTATCTTGGGTCTAAACATCGAACCCTCGATCAACCTGTAGGAAGGAGAATGAAAAAATATTATTTTAATACATTACACGTCTTTCTGTTTTTAAAATCTCCTTCAAGCTCATATAATGACCTTTATATTCCTTTATAATCCTCCTCTGCAAGGATTCTGTATGTTGAATTGTATTGTTCAGGTTTTTGTGCAGTAATTTTATATTTTTGCTCTCTTTTTCTACATCATCAGCTAAAACATCCTTTCCTTAAAAAAAAAAAAAAAAGATGGTTGAGATTGCATTATAAAATACCTATATAAAGTTAAATATGCTAAAATTATACTAATAATGTCTTTGGGGCTTGACCAGATAAACTAAATTGAGCTGTCATAAGCTCTCTTAATTTATTTGCCCAGCAGAATTGTAAATGCAGCAGAAAACAGCTTCCTGTAATGTAAACAGAACTTTCCATGTACTGCGCACAGGACAAGTTTATTTAATGTAATATATTACACTCACCCATCATTGCTACCTTTCAGTTTATACTTTTATGGTAACAAACGGTTATAATAAACAGAGCCGTTGTGTTAAAAAATCAAATAGAAGAGTCAGCGTTCATCCTGTAGTTGAAAAGGATTGGATATTCCTCAACTTTATAATTTGTGATATTAAAGACTCACAGACCAGAGTATTTTAAGACTAGAAAGACCCTAAATTCCTGATATTGATCCATAGAGAATTTTGGTCTAGATTTTTTTTTTTTAAAACTAGTCTATCCTTTAGTATCTCTTTCATGGTTTAGCTGAGTGGTAAGCAGGTTGAAAAAAAAAATGAAGATTTGCCTGTAATAACATTATTTGGGTGTTTTATACTATTAAGTATTACCAATGCCTCTGTCTTCTTTTAAAATTATCTTGTAACAAAAGTGATACATTAATCATGACAAAGAAATTTGTGAGTATATCATTTTGAATGTTTATAAAGGAACATTTATTTCCTTTGTAGAGAACTTAGGTAACCTTTTCTTGGATGAGGTAAAATTGGGCTCAATATTTGTTACAAACTTGATAAAGTGTTCAAGTTCTAAAAATCAATTACCTTTGATTCACTAAATTTGAGATATCCTTTAATGAAATACATGCTAGGCTCCAACCTATTAATAATTTACTAAACATATTACTCTATGTATAATTTAATTTTTAAATTAAAGTGAATGCTTTGACTAAAATGCCTACGACTTTGATCTAGCAAGTGAATTACATAGGACCATCATATCCATCTTTCAGAACCAAGAGCAGAGTAGCCAGTGGCTGCTTTAGGAAAGATACACTTCTTGAACATTTATTATGTGGTGAATGCTTTGCTAAATCTTACTCCATGTTGTTTCATTTTGTCCCCTCAAATCACTTTTCAAGGCACCTTCTTCAGTTTAAACACAAGGACACAGGGCCTTAGAGAGCTTCATTTGCCCAGGACCTTGTAATGGTCCTGGACTATAGCAAAATTCGGACTGGAATCCAGATATGACCGGAACTGCCACTTTTTTTCAAGAACAAAGTGGTGGGTTGGGTCTACCTCCAATGGTGTGGTGGGGATGGAACCAGCATTGAATGACGGCACACCAAACCCAGTGAAAAAACAAGAGTATATTAAAAGGAGTGCAGGATGCCAAGAAAAACACTCTAATTCACACTGTCAACTCCAATAATGTCGTCTCAATAAACAGATTCCAATTTTAAGGCCCTTCTACTTGGACACAAAGCTCCTGGTCTAATATGAAGCATTTGTAAATTTTGTTTTGTTTTGTTTTCCTGGCACTTAGCTGCTTTCAAAGAAAAAAAATGCATGCAATTTTTTCCCTCCAGAACTTTCTCTCTGACCTTCCTTCTCTCTGTCCCCAAATTCTTAGAATATTGTAAGGAAATATATCTAGAAACTAACTTAGCAAACTACTTTTACTTAATCTTTTCCTTCCACATCTTTTTTGTTTTGTATAAAGATTCTTAACACTTTTTCCAAAATAATATTTTCAATATTGGGCAGTCATGAAATCTTCTTGTTTAATCTCTAAAATATATTGCCAGCCTTATCTAACTTACAAGTCATCCTAAAAAATCAAATGGAAATCATTTAGTGAATATTTTAAAATACTAATTAATGTTAATCTGGTGATGAAAATGATTGCATGCATACATACTCATAAACTAGATTCTAATTAAACATAATTTGTAAAATGTGGAAAACCAGAAAAAAGTCACTTATATACCTGTGCCCCAAGACCCAACACAACCACAAAAATAGATCCTCTCTCCGTTTTTAATGACCATATTTTTACGTACATAATTTTTGTGATCTGCTTTTTCTTTACTTATTCATTATTGTTATGTGGGCCATTTCCATGGTGTTAAACAACATTACTAACATCCTTCTAAAAGGCCCCTTAGAACCACTGGTACCTAGTCACTCCCCCTGTCTAGATGAACATTTAGATGATTCCAGTCTTCTCCTACTTTAAATACGCTGAAATTTGGATGCACACTGCTCTCACCATACTTTATTATATTTCACTAGAATGGTCCATTCAGACTTACACATTGCCAGGCTGTTTTTTCAAGGGATTGCACCATTTATACTCTCATTGGTAATGCATGAGTGAGCTCATTTTACTGCACATTGACAGTCACTGAAAATGTCTTAAAATTTTGTGTCTAGTCTGCAAAGGAAAAGTTAGGTCATAATGACTTTAATTTATATTTCTCTGATTGCTGTTTAAGATGTAGTATTTTTGTTCTTGTTTAGATGTGTTGACTACTCTTCAGCAAATGGCTGGCTATCCACATTGATCACTAATCTGTGAGCTGTCCACTAATTTCCTAACAGTTTAACTGATATTATATACTAAATACAGTTTCCTTTTATTTTGCTACAAGTTACATTCACAGCTTAATCAGCTCCAAATGTGATTTCTTATTTTGCATAAAGGTTATAAATATGAAAGCATTCAATTCTATTTGCCTTTGTTATTTTTTTCTGTCTTCAAGGCTTAGAGAGTGTTTGCCACTTAAGATGTTTGGTAATTAACTCAAATTTTTTTTTTTTAATGGATCAGTACCCTGTAGTTGGCTGTTTTACATTCCTCCCCCCACTGGACTGTTTCTGGCAGGCTCTTTCTTTCATCTCTGAGTTCCCCAGCGTCTAGTAGATAAAACCCCATATTTCCTGGTTTTATAGATGGATGAATGGATGGATGGATGGACAAGGATGGTAATAACACCGGCTAATGTAATTTGACTTCTTAAGCACTGTTTCAATCATGTTTATAAATACTAACTCCACGATGCATTAAAGTTTCTAGTCTTAACCACACTTATATAACAGTTTTAGAAAGAAACTGAAATCCACCTCTAAGAGCCTGCTCTTCTAATGAAGGGCCATTAGAGAATACTTGTCAAACTTCTACCTCCACCCTGTGTCTTGGATGATGGCCGCACTGTCCACTAGCAACTATAAAATAAAGGTGTGTGCAAAGTGCCACAGCTTCTGTTGTGAATGCATTTTCTCACACTTAAAGCTCAGATGCTTTAGTCTTAGAAACATGTCTGTCATATGGATGATCGCACTCCACTGAGTTTCCGGCATCTTCTTTCCTTCATCAGTAGAAAGAAAATAATGCCGTCTCCTTCATGAGGTTGCTATGGAGAGTAAATGGGACGGTACTTAAGGCAATGCCAGGCACCTGGAAGAACTCCATAACACTTAGCCATTATCATCAACATCATTGTCAGATCAGCTAGCATTACCCAGGTTGTCACTCCTTCTCCTCTGCCAAGCTAGACAAATTTCTGAAAAATAATTATTTCATGACTATGCAGTTCAACTTCCCCAACTTTCACATGCTCTCCAACACTGCAATCCGATTTCCATTTGTGAAGGCACTGCCTCCAGTGTCCATCATCTCCTTACTGCTAAATCTGCTGGTCTGCTGCACAAAACGAATCACTGATCGCCCTTAACCTTCCAAACCTTCTGTCCTCCCTCTCACTAATGCCAGAGACCTCAGTACCACTCTCGTTCTTTCTCTTTCCACCTGCCCCTACAGGTAAATAATCATCAAACAAATATCCATCAAATCCAATCCTTCCATCTTGGCGAGCTTCCCTTCCTTCCTTTCTCTCAGCTCCCATCACTCCTAGAGGCCACTGGGAAATATGCAATATTCTCTGCTCTCTTTGATCTGTGTTTTTCTCCAAGAAAAAAAAGTATACATATATATACGTATACATATATACGTATACATATATACATACGTATATATATATATATATATATATACGTATATACGTATATATGTATACGTATATATATGTATATATATATTCAGAGTTATAATTCTAATTGCATCATCCAATTGACTTTTTCCCTCAAATTCTCTGAAATCAACTAAATTGAAAACACTCCAGGTCTTCTATGATCTAGTTTCAATCTCCTTTTCCAGTCTTCCATTTTTCCTTTCCCGTCTGTTCCTCACCCCTGACCTCTCTCCTTGACAAAGTTCTTTTCCACCCACCTTTCAAATCCCGGCTCCTACAGCAGGGCCTCTAATGAAGTCTCTCTTTTGTATTCTTTCCAGCACAAATTAAGTGCCTTATCTTTTATAAATCCTTAGTAATTTTTATACTCCTCAATTAATCTAAAACATTATTTTTATTTCAGTTGTATATAAAATGCCTGTCTCTCCTATCATATTGTAAAATTCCTTGTTTATCTTTGTGGGACCCATTGTACCCAGGAGAGAGAGAGAGAGAGAGAGAGGAAATTGACCGAGTGTCATTTAACTCTTTTAGATCTTATTTTCTTCTTTTTTTTAAAAAAGAGACAACAATTTGATACACATAGAGAGCAACCAAGTGGGGTAAGAAAATAACGGGCTTTCGTATTTTCATTCGTACATACAAAGTGTGTGACTCTTGAGGAAGACCCATGACCAGCCTGAGGAAACTTTACTCATCAGTAAAGCAAGAATACTCATAAATAGCTTGAAGGATTCTCCTAAGAACTGGAGAAAACATAGGACATGCCTCGTGTGATGCCTGGCTCTTAGTATTCAAGGTCACAATTGCAATTATTAAAAGCAAATTCCACACAAGCTATTTTTTGGTAGGCATTACATAACACAATAAGTGGAGGAGGGTTTTGAAAACTATAAAATATAGAACACATATGTCCCACAAGAGAGCTCAAGTAATAGGACAGGAAGACCTCCACAAAGGTTTAATTGAACCTTCCTTTAGTCTCTCCCAAATTCTCTGTGATGACTGAAGCTTCTTTCACTCAAGCAATTTTGCATGTATCTAGCCTCTGAGGAGTCAAAATATTACAATGACTAATGCTCAAACAAAGAAAAATATTTTTCTTCACATTTTTCACTTTCTAAGCATTTCTTCAGATTCTTCACTAAAGTAAGTACTTTCTAAAAAAATACTCTGGATTTATTATAGGCAGCTTTCAACGTGACAGTCACCTTAAACAGCCGGAAAAATCTTATCCTAACAGCAGGTTTTCTTCTCAGACACGATGATATGATCTTTGCAATTCCAATTCCATTTGTGCTTACATAACTGCAGTCCATCGGCAATTTTTTCCCCAGAGTTGATGTTCTCATAATTATTTGTTTAGAAAAACCGATATCAATTTTATGTTCGTAGCACTACAAAATCAGCTTTCTTTAGTAAACTGCAGAAGACTTCAGTACGAGATATTCACTTTAACGCCATATTAGGATACATGACTCGTGACAAATTATACAATCATCAGATTATTCCTCAAATACAGGACTATTCCATAAATGACTTAAATCCTCTCTGAACACCAAAAACCGCAAGTCACACATGGGGGTGGAATAATACTGTAAATTCATTCTAAAATATCTTTATAAGTGACAGCAATGACCTCAGGCTTTTGTAATTCACTATTAAATGAAATAAAATAAGCTGTGTTATATCACAGTAAATTAACCACATAAAACCATCAAGAAGTAATACTCTGTACAATCAAATGAAAATGTTAAAGATCGGTGGGTCAATTGAAATTGATAGTTTTATCCTTATTTGTAAATACACTTTTGAGAACCTCAGACTCGACAAAACCATAGCCCAAGGATTTGTGCATAATAACAACACATATACCTATTGCCAGGGAAAAAAGGCAACTAACACACAGAACTCACCAGGGAAAGAAACGACACAGGTTCTAAGTATAAAAAAAAGTATTCTGATTTTCTCTTCCCATGCCTGCTGGCCGTGGGAGAAAGTTTAAGTCTCTGCCACTTCTGGTCCCTTTCTAAACTAAAAAAATAAAACCTGTTGTAGGTTAAATTAACTTTAAAAAGTTCCCTGCTTCTATTTTTTCTTTTCCTTCTTCTGTAATCAGAGCAAAAGCCAACAGTGAGAGTAGGCTGTTAGGGCCATCTTACAGGGTCCGAGCCACATTCCCCATTTCTGCTCAAGTTACCCCTGACGGGTAAAGAAATACAACCGGTGTG
This sequence comes from Panthera leo, assembly GCF_018350215.1. NCBI lineage: Eukaryota > Metazoa > Chordata > Mammalia > Carnivora > Felidae > Panthera > Panthera leo. The sequence continues at coordinate 9,532,662 of NC_056689.1, forward strand.
TGCCCCACACATTTGTTTCCAAGACAGTTCATAATCTCTCAACCTGAAAAATTCGTTAACCTCAAGAACACAAAAAGAAAAAACAAATGTCTCTATCCATGCATTCATCGAGAACTAGCATTACTTGTTTTTAATGCTAAATATAATCTGAGACAACTTGATATTCAACCTCTGCTAGCTGAAAGGAAGGACCGGAGACAACATACTTATATGCCCTTTGGCGATTAATATACAGGCTGTCTCCTTCTAGGTATACAGTAAAATTCAAATAGAATTTTTATGCTAAGAAAAATGATCTATCTGTAATTTTCTTAACTTCTTAATTTCTGTTAAAAACATTTATTTGTTATCAAGGATTTTAAGATTCTTCATCTGTACATGGCAACAGGCAGCAAGAGTTCAACTAATGAGAAGTGTATGAATTCTTAAACATACAAGCAGCTTTCGAAACAAATTGGTCATGGCACAATCTGAAGAAGAATTGTTTGACTGAAAATTATTAGCTGCAACTGTGAAAAATAAACAAAAGCTTTAACCACCTGGGAAAGCCTTCCCCTAGTTTCTCGGAAGGACTTATTTGAAAGGACCCTCACTGGGGCAGCAGGGTGGCTCGGCTGAGTGTCCGACTTTGGCTCAGGTCATGATTTCCCGGTTCATGAGTTCAAGCCCCACGTCGGGCTGTGTGCGGACAGTGCAGAGCTCACTTGGGATTCTCTCTCTCCCTCTCTCTGCCCCTCCCCCACGCTCTCTCGCGATGTCTCTCAAACTATATAAAGAAACTTAAAAAAAAAAAAAAAGACACAGAAAGTCATGCAATTTGCTCCAATTAGGTAACAGTTGTGTTTTTGTTTGCTTTTCTGTTTTGACTTACGTTTTTTAAAAATTTTTTAATGTTTTTATTTATTTTTGAGACAGAGAGAGACAGAGCATGAGCAGGGGAAGGGCAGAGAGAGGGGGAGACACAGAATCTGAAGCGGGCTCCGGGCTCTGAGCTGTCAGCACACAGCCCGACACGGGGCTCAAACTCACAGAGTGTGAGATCATGACCTGAGCTGAAGTCGGACGCTGCACCAACTCAGCCACCCAGGCGCCCCTGTTTTGTCTTACTTTTGCTTACCTTGCCCAAGAGCCAACAGCTCTAATGTGAACTTTTCCAGTTATAAATGTTCTTTCACCTTTTGTTCCCATTTTGGATCTATTCATCAGCAATTGATGACACATGCTTAAAATAATAATCAATACTTCTGGAAAACTGTGTGAAGCCTTCCACCAGTGAAGAACCATTATCAGGAGAGTTTACTTTGCTTATTTTTCTGTTTCTGGCCTCAATCTGCCGGTTTACGAATTTAACTGTTGACACTAGGAGTACTAAGCAGCCAAAAGACTATCAAAGAAAAACACCATCCAGAGTAACGTCTGCCTCACAAGTGAACAGTAAATGCAAATTCGACCGCCCAGGGGAGGCTGAGCTGTTTATGGAGTTGAACCACAAAGATCTGAGCTAGTATCACAGATTTCCAGGCAAGGATTAAGGGATTATTTAATTAGGTACAATTCTGGGGCCATTAATTAGTGTGCCATGTTAGCACTCCTGTAAAGGATACATTTGTTAATTGGCTGAAGAGCAACAGGGCGTTGAGACCTGTTCTCTGACAAAAAATAATAGTCAAGAAATACTGCTATTGATGAGGAGATAGGAATATTCTGAGCGATGGAGCTAAACATCGCTTTGATGATGAATACGCCTTATATTTCTCCACCGTCCAAACTGGAACTGAACCCCCGAGTATAGAGTTAGCCATGTGCTTAACGTTAGTATTGCTCGTAAACAGAATACATACATCGTATGAGGTCAGCAGTTCAGCTTCCTAGTTGGATTTTCTGATCTTCTGCCCTTTTTCTTTTCTTTGTGACTCACTTTCAAGAACTACTTTCTAGGGGCACCTGGGTGGCTCAATCGGTTAAGCATCTGACTTCGGCTCAGGTCATGATCTGTAGTTTGTGAGTTCAGGCTCTATGGCGGGCTCTTTGTTGACAGCTCAGCATTAAAGTAATTTTTTAAAGAACTACCTTCTACACTTTACACTCAATGTCTAAACCCACCGGGTTCCTAGCCCTGAAGTGAGGTCTTTTAAACTTCCTGATATCACCTTCTTGCCCATTATTTCCTAAAATCGAACAGGCTGATGCCACGCCCTAGTGAAAGGTACAAGGACTGACTTCTGCTCCCTACAGAATGTTCTCCACGCAGATGGCCCCACTCTGTGTCCTAGACACAAGCAGTCTGTACCATTCAGTACAAAGACCCAGGCACAGTGACACTGAAATGACCACAACAGATCATAATAAACTCATGAAGCCCAAATTTTCAGGAGTTTTAACAACCTGTGTTCTTTCCAAGATCAACTTTTTGTAGTGTGTTGACTACCTTCTCCATTATTCTAAGAAAAACTGACAATAATTAGAATTTGTCCAACAAGCCCTTTCTTACCCTTCTTTGGACCCTATTTCGAATTCTCCGTTTCACTGCCCTTACAGGTGTTCAGTGTCCTCTGGCTGCTCCCAGTGCGGTCGGAAGCTGACTGTAGCCTCCCATCAGCTACCGTCCTCACAAGTACCAAAGATGCTAATATTAGTTCTCTCTCCCCAATACTCTTTACTCTTTCCCATGAATGACTAAATAGAAAAGCTGTGAAGTGCTATTATTACTATTATTATCAACATCAGCAGAGCCATTCATGTTCATGTCACAGAAGACAACCACAACCTTGACCTGGCCACCTAGGAAATCCCAGGACTTCCAGTGCAATGTAAACCCAAGGAGCATGTTTCGAACTTGTACTTGTACTAACTAGTGGCCTTCAGTGGAAATGCTAATTCAACCAGGGAAATGTGCCTTTTCAGTAACTGCCATTAACCTATGTGAACCTATCAATTTTCACACTACGTTTGCCAGGAGAAGGTACTGCTGTTTAAGAACCTGGGTATTCAACTAGGCTCGATTTACACAACTATCTGTTGGGGGAGGGGGCGGGTCACTATGTTCATCAGAGCCAGGGTTACACTTTGATTTTGTATGGAACATTCTTTGCTTCCAAGTCTCTAAGTTACATCAGTTTGGTTTTCTATTCTTTGATGACTGGGGCACATTTGTGCAACCTTTTGCTTAGATAATATCAAAATTCTGAAACAGGTTTCAGAAGCACATCACTACTGAAAAATACTGTATAACAACTATTTTTTTCTTAGATCGCATACTTAATCAGAAAGCCTCAAGGTTCTTTAGAAGAGATTTGTAACTTACAAAAGTAAACATCATCTCTCCTAATGCAGAGGTCTCTTAAAGCTTTTGTGGCTTAGGAAAACTTCTCGAATCTCAAATATTGAGTCACTATTGTGACTGACACAATAGTTCTACCAAATTTATTGTAATGACAGATTTACTGTAATCCACGTCATATAGACAATATACAAGAAGGAGATTATGTAACAAGCTTTGGTGTATAAAAGTAAAACACAGAAACAGACTGTACCAGAGTCAACATGCCAAGATGTGGCAGCAGAATGCCGTGTTTAGCTTGGCCAAATTGAAGCAGAATCTTGTCCTTTATTAGTTAGCTTATAAAGTGCGACTCCATTTTTAAGTTGCATATGGGTTTGAAGTCACATACAGAATTAGCCTTACTTGAATGTGTCTCTGTGTGTTTACGTGTGTGTCGAAAATCGGCACCATTTATAGATAACTTCTGTAAAAGTTTCACATCTCAAGACTTTGGCTACAGTTGCTGAAAACATACCTTCCTTACCTATTAAGAAAATACCCTGGGGACCTGGTGTGGGGGCCACAGAGAAACATGACATCCCCGGTGCTATGTGTGCTCTGAGAACAGCTCATATGATCTCTTGGGGAGATGGGACTGGTCAGGACCAAGTTTCTGGGAGCTGGAACAGAAGCCAAGGCAATGAATATCAGGGGTGGGGTGACCACGGGTATACTCTGTGGCCATGCAACTACCACATACCTAGGATTGTCTGGGCTTAGGACTGTAGTAGATAAATCCCACACTGCCTCTGCCCATGGGGCTGGGGCCTCTCCATTGCTACCCGACTCCATTCTTGGTAGCCTAAGGCTGAGGGCATTTGAGCCTTTCTGCTGCCGAGAATCGGAGTCTTTAACTGGGCTGAGCTGGGGAAAGTCAGGATAGTTTGCTGCTGCTGTGTGGCACCCTAAATTTGAGGTCACCCTAGTGTGCCCCTAAGATCCAGAGCACTGACACAGAGTCCAAGGTCCTGACGTCTGGTAGACCTAACATCAGTGTTGGGTAATGTTGGCTAAGCACTTGACCTCTCTGAGTCTCAGTTTCTATCCTTTAATGGAGTTAGTCTGCCTTGGGTTGTGAGGCATGAGTGAGTCCCCATAATATTTAAAATTGACATTAAATACAAACAAGAAATTCGTTTTTTATTGTCCCCATTGCTTGCAGGTACTCTGCTATGTTAAAACATTATTTATATACAAAACCTTTGCTCCATTTTGTACATTTCTGTGCCTCCCCTCTTTAAAAAAAATAGGCTCCACTTATCTACATCCTATCAATGCTTTCAGGCTGAGGTCTTTGTTGATGCCAAATCAAGAGTTGGGAAAAGAAACATAATTGTTGGTATCTGCCCTAGTGACTTGTCTCTGAACAATTGTTTGCCATTTCATTCATTCAGTAAACTTGTATTAAACTCTTAAAAAAAAAAGAAAAAAAATACCCTGGGGTGGAAATAAGTGTAAATGTACTTAAGATACCATATCGTGAAATATGTTTTGTTCTATTTTAAAATGTAACGTCTCTGCCCCTCCCCCGTTCATGCTCTGTCTCTCTCTGTCCCAAAAATAAATAAACGTTGAAAAAAAAAATTTTTTTAAAAAATAAAATGTAACGTGCATTTGCCGAAGAAGAAATGCAATGAGCAAGAAGTCATTAATGAACTTTAAGGTCTATTAGAGTTAGAACTTCCAGTTCTCTCCATGTGACCTTCACCCTGTGATTCTTCCAGTCCCCATTTCAATTAGCCCAAGGAAGATCTCAGCCCCACACTAGGCAAAACATTAAGAACATTAGGAAGACCTTAAAATTTTGCTAATATTGGGGTACGTGGGTGGCTCAGTCGGTTAAATGTTCAACTCTTGATTTCAGCTCAAGTCATGATCTCACAGTTCATGAGTTCAAGCCCCACATTGGGCTCTGCACACTGACAGTGGGGAGCCTGCTTGGGATTCTCTCTCTCTCCCTCTCTCTCTGCCCCTCCCCTGCTTGCACACTCTCTCTCTCTCTCAAAATAAGTAAACTTAAAAAAATTTGCTGACATTATTTAAACTGCTTCTAGCTTTCATTTAAACAGATAATCTTTATTCTTTTAGTACCAGCTAGACTCTCGATGGTCTCTGGTTTCAGATTTCCTTTCCAGATTCCCTGAGTTGTTTGGTGAACCTTTGGGATTATTTTGTCAATTTTCATCTTCTGCCATTGCTATGGGGTGCACAGGTCCAGTAAGAAAAGCTCTACCTGCCTGGGGTTCCCCAAGGCCATTAAGGGGAGCAGACAGAGCAGAATCCCACAGCAGAGACTGTGATGTGACTTCAATGCTCTAAAAGGGGCGTGACCAAGCATTAGCAATTACTTAACTGGAAGAGAGATAAAAATTTTCCTTACCCACTAGATTGTAAACTGTGTGAGGCCACTTATTAAAAAAACAAAAGAGTTTATATGTGAGATATGTTGTGTCTAGCGAGTCATTCATGTGTGGTTCTGGAACTGGAAATCCCATGAGAGGTCACTTCATTGGGGCATCCTTCATGATAAGGTCAAACATAAAAAGGGCAGGCAAAGGCCTAACTCCCAATAAAGATGGAATAATAGCAACACTCAAGGCAAAGTTTAATCTGGGAGAGGTACTGGGGTGGGGGAAACAAACGAGTCATACAGATAAAACCCTGCATTGCTACTAAAATTAATATGTTTGCCCTAGAAAAAGTAACTGTGTATCACTCTGAGGTTTCTCAGTAGGAAGCCTTTCAAGGCAGAAAGTTACAAAGTAACAGCATCCAGAAAAGGTATCTGAGCACAATTAATGAATGTGAGAGCCATTCATAAAGCTCTCCCACTTTTGATCAAAATAAGGGCAAGTGACTAACCCCTGGCTGGTTCCGACAGGTTGGGGAGATGGATGAACAAAAGCAGCAGTGGATGCAAAGGAACAAACAAATCTGTGTTATCTCGGGATTGCACACACCACGGTCAATGCCATGGGCAGAGGCTGCCCACGGTCAATGCCAACAGGCAGAGGCATCCTGCCGGTTCATCTCGTAATGGTCTAGTGAGAACAGCACTGGAAGCACAGCTCGGTTTACTGGGAGGAGAACAGGCTCGCGTCGTGCAGTCCTTGCCCCAGAATGCTGGGGACCGACTGTACATCGAGACCTCCGACTTCCATGTGGCTTGTGTCCTCAATCTCTCCAGGTTAGAAATGCCCTGACCCGCCAAGCTATTTGAGATTAATGTGTTTCCAAACTGTTGGGCAATGTCAAAAAAACAAAAAACAAAAAACAACAACAAAACTCCTCCTAACCAACCTCCCTGCCTTTCAGAATACTAAGCTAAAATAGCCAAGAATTCTCTTTCTTTCTTATATGCCCATGAGCATACACATAACACGTGCATACACAGATTCATTTTTTAAAAATTTGTCAAATATTATTATTTACGGTATCTTTCGAAATTATTTTTTAAAAATACCACATATCTAAGGGCTCCTGGCTGGCTCACTCGGTAGAGCATGTGACTCGATCTTGGGGTTGTGAGTTTGAGCCCCATGCTCTCGAGTAAAGAGATTACTTAAAAATAAAATCGTTAAAAATATACCACATCTCGTTAATTCTCAACAGAGAAGTGTGATCTTCTGAACCAGGCCTTGCATAAAGCCCTCTGCAGTGCAAACTATCACAGGATGGAAATGTTGAAAAATAAAGGCATAAAATGCTTTTTAGGAGAATCAAAGGTCCATCTGAGCTCAAAATTAAATCTCCGTAGTCTATAAACATGGTGGAATTCATTACTTTTAAACATTATCTGTCAAACATGGAAAGCACTGAACACATTTTTTACAGTATGGACACTTACTAAAAATAAATAAGAAACTTCTAAATGCCTAGCCTACCTTAGGTATTAATTGGTAGGAAAGTTGCAGATACATTCATTCACTTACTCACTATTTCTTTGGGATAATACCAAGTGGTGATCACACCAATAATAGTGAGAAAAACTTTTATTGCACCCTTAAAAGCACTGAGCATTATTAACTAGTATTTTTATTTCTAAAAAATTAATTGGGCAACTGTTCATATAATTTTTGCTACTCCCAGTTTTATGAAACATTTAACATTTATTAACAGGAAAGAAATGGGAACAATACTGTCTTCCACAGGCAGTAGAGTCCTATAATGAAGTCCTAAAGCAACAAAGAGCATGAAAGAAAACAAAACAAAACAAAGCAAACAAACAAACACTAAGAAATTTGCTTCCCTTTCCACAGACTGATGGATAGCATTCTCAAATTCCCAACCAAAATACCCATTATTGTTTCCTTTCAAAACGATTCCAATCCCATAATTTAATCTGTGTATCCTTCCATCCTCCCTTCTTTCTCTGTTCTCTTTCCTTCTCTTCCAATACCAGGCAAATATTATACGCTAGAATCGAAATCCGTATGTGCAGCGATTTCTATTTTGTTCACTGATGTGTTACAAGCACTTAGCGCCTAGCATATAGTAGGTGTTCAGTAAGTATCTGTTGCATTGAACTGGATATGCTGGGACAAGAGCAGTAAATCAGACCCAGTTCCTGCTCTCAAGGAAGTCACTCTATAGCTGAGGAAACAGACAAGAAGATCATATAAACCATGTGTTACATGGTAAATTATAGCAGGCACTGCGCAAAACGTTCTTGGAATGCAGAAGGGCATTCTATTTCTATATAGTAATTCTATTTCTATATAGATGGAGTAGTCCTATGAAATATCCAAGTGAAGATGATGTTTATCTTAAGTTAGGAGACAGAAGCAGGAATTAGCTACACAAACAAGGCAGGAAAGGGCCTTCCAGGTAGAAGAAATAGGGCACATAAAGGAATGAATTATGAGACCACAGGGCACTGCCTGCCCAACTAAGGAGAGGCTTGTGTAGAGGTAAGAGAAGTAAAGTTATCAGGCGTCAAGGCTCAAGTGTAACTCATGGAAACCACCGAAGAATTTCAAACAAAGAAGCAATTTGATCAGATTGTGATCTTCGAAAGCCAGTTTTGAGGGTGGGGAGGAGGAAATGTGCGAAGACTGAAGGGCTAACGTCTAAGTGAGGATGAATTACATTTGTTTAGGCCAGAGTGTGGTGGGTAGAGGGGATGAAGGAGGGGACAGAGACGGATAAATAATTGTTGAATTAATAGAAAGACCAAGAATCCTATCCTAAGAAGCCCCAGTATTGGAAAATAAAAGAGCCTATAAACTTGGCTGAGAAAGTGATAATCGAATATTAACAGACTTACTATCTTTGGGTAGGAAAATGCATTTGACTGAATTTGACAGTTTCTCTTCAGTTCTGAAGTACCAGAGAAGACTGAATCTTCTCTCTAGATTATTAAATAATACCATGCTTGGTTTTCATACATTCTATTTTCAAACATATCTTGTTGTTTATCACATCACAGTTTTCACAGGATGAACATCAAAATCAACTTTTCAAAGGAAACAGCGCAGACGTCCCAGCACAGCACTTACAGGTGACGTACCGTGGGGTCAGCATAAGTAATCCCCAATTAGTCCACTTGTGCAAAGACAGCTGTCCCCACAGTCTACCTACAGAGCATCTTCCCCACTCACTCTTCATATAGCAAACAGCAGCCACACAGCAGCAGCTCATTAGGTAAGATTAAACAAAAGTGAAACCCAGGTGACTAAGGAGGAGGATTAATATATTTCGATAAAAATACAGAGTCTGAATGTCATGTCAAATTATATGTGCACAGACCAGCTAATGGAATGCCCCTGAGACGTTACCACCCAATAAAAGATGCTCCCAGGAATTTCCCAGGAGGTAACAAAACTGCTTATGAAAACTGAGTAGGTAATCGCCAAACAGACACTTCCAGATGGGATTCTGAATTGGAACATGTCGTTTATCTGTCTCCCCTCCCCCCCTTGACAGTCAACCTCTATAAGCCATCTTGGGGTGGCACATTCCCCATGCACAACTCCTGTGATAGCCACATTCTTCAAGGATGAGGGAGATGGTTACAGAGAAGGAGTGTCGAGGGTTACAGAGAAACGCGTGCTCTCCCTTACAGCGGGGGCTTGCTGGATTTTTATAACTGCTCACAGTACAGTTTTTAGCACTCTAGCAGACTGACCCAAAGCAGCGACTTCCTGACTCTTGGGGGAAAGTCTCTAGACCCAGTAAAATCAAAATGGAAGTCGTTCAGGACTAGAGTCCCATCTCAAAAATCCCTAAAATGGAGGGAGGGGGGTCTCTTGTTGGCAAAGTTTCTTCAAAGGATGCCAAACAGTGTTCTCCACCTCTCTGTATCTCTCACAGTACTTACTAAGCACTAAATAAATGAAATGAATCACTCAAGTGGTAACCAACACTATCCTTGACTGTAAATTACAGAGCGTGGCAAAGGCAGGGAACTTCAGGCAATTTACACTGACAGTCAGTCTTCTCTTCAAAAGCCAGGGCCTGACCTTGAACTCTGTCTGGGTTTATTTTGCTCCAACCTAAGTCCACATGTAGTAACTTTGAGGGATAATATTTATTTCCCTGTTGGTAAAGAGACTATTGTGTCATGCAGAGCCACTGAACCTTGTTAATTTCATTATTTGGCATGCCCGGTTATAACCTCAGGCATTTTAATTGCTATTTTATAGCCCTTAAAAATCCTTTTCCTGAAAATGAAAATCAGTGAAGCAGATTTGATAATCTGTGGAGGGTTGATAGAACAAAAAACTGTTGTGTGATCCTTATGTTCCTTATAAATTTATTTCAGAGGGAAAATTAACTAGGTTGCATAGATTTATTATGTAAATTAATCTTTCTCCTTCTGTATCCCAGAGCATTTTATAGGCATAGTAGGTACCTATCAATATGTCGTGCACCAGTGAATAAATGAGTTAATTTCATTAGATTTTTCAATATGGAAGGATTATGAAGGTCACATTCTATCATTCATAGTGAAAGTCTGGCACAGTAGTACAATGTGTGGTTCAGAGGGATTGGTTTAAAAGCAGTTTCGGGGGCAGCTGGCTGGCTCAATCAGTAGAACATATGACTCTTGATCTTGGGGACATGGGTTCAACAAGTCCCATGTTGGGTGTAGAGATTACAAATAAATGGGGATTACAATAAATAAATAAATAAATAAATAAATAAATAAATAAATAAATAAAACAAAGAAACAAGAAGCTCTAAGGTCAACTAAAGTTAACAGATGTTATGATTTTCAATATGCTGAAAATACTTTTCTATTATTCACTTAATATTAGAAGTAACAAAGATATTCTTAGCTGTTATCTTTCTCTCAGGCTCTGAAAACTCTTATATTACAAAAAATCTACTTATAGAGAAATCAATATACCAGGCAACGTGTCAAGCAAAAAAAAATGTTAACAGAAAACCAAAACAGCAAACAGTAAAACTCCTATCAGCCATTTGATATATGTATTTGGGGAAGTGTGTGTGTGTGTGTGTGTGTGTGTGTGTGTACATGTTTACCTGTGTGTATGTTTATATCTGGGGAATTAAAAAACAGTATGATTTTAGGTATGAAAATTGTGTCCTGTTTTTTTTTTCTTTTTTTAAGCAGACTCCATGCCCAGCACAGAGCCCAACACAGGGCTTGAACTCATGACCCTGAGATCAAGACCTGAGCTGAGATCAAGAGTCTGACACTTAACCAACGGAACCACCCAGATGCCCCTAAAAATTATTATTTTTTTAATTGAATCTACTCTCTACATCATGTCATCAGGGAAATGTAAATTCAAACAATAATGAGATATCTACCATCACATACTGATTATAATGGGCAAAACCCAGTACAATGACAACACCAAATGCTGACAAAGGTGTGGAGCAATAGGGACTCTTGTTCACGGCTGGTACGAACACAATATGGTGCAGCCGCTTGGAAAGACAGCTTGGTGGTTTCTTACAAAATGAAGGATACTCTTCCCTCTTACCCACCTCCATGGGATTTTCCCAAAAGAGCTAAAAATTTATTTCCTCACGAAGATGTGGATGTTTATAACCGCTTTGGTCATAATTGTCAAAATCTGGAAGCAACCAAGTTGTCCTTCAGTAGCTGAATGAATCAGTGAGCTGTGGTCCACCCACACATGGAATATTATTCAACAATAAAAATAAATGAGTTATTAGAGCACGAAACGACATGGGAGAAACTTAAATGCATATTATTAAGTGAAAGAAGTCAACCTGAAGTGGATAAGTACTATACGATTCCATCTCTAGGACATTCTAGAAAAGGCAAAATCATGGAGAGAGTAAAAAGACCAGTGGTTTCCAGGAGTTGGGGGCATGACAAGGGGTGAATGGATAGAGCACATAGGGTATGATACTATAATGATGGATACATGTAATCTTTATTTGTCCAAATACATACAATACACAGTAAACACCAAGAGTGAACCATAATATAAACTATGGACTGGGTGCTAATGATGTGTCAATGTCACATCAGCTATAACAAATGTACCCCCCTCTGGTGGGTCCATGTTGATCATGGGGGAGATTATGCATATTTGGGGGCAAGGGGATATATGGGAAATCTCTGATCTTTCTCCCCACTTTTGCTGTTAACTTACAACTGCTCTAAAAAAAAGTCTTAATTTTAAAACATTGAGTCTCCCATGTTTAATGCTTAGCCAGTTATCTATAGTAATATTTTCCAAAAATTCAGCTAAACATGGTTTTCTTCTGATTATTTTGGCCAATGAGTGGAAAAAAATCCAGCAGTCACATGAAAATCATACCTGCTGATTTATAAACGCTGAACTCATCTTAAACAGATGCATTTAGGGGTAGTTTGTGAGAGTCTGTGAAACTTACATGTATTTTAGGCATTTATTTACTTAATTTAGAATCAAAAGTGAAAAGTTAAAAGATGTGTTAAGTTATGGGTTTTACTTATTTTTATAAAGTGCAAAATATTTACAGGACTGTCTGGGTGTTTATTTACTTGATCAAGTGGTTTTATACCATTTGAGCACATGTTTTATTTAATTTCAATGAAAGGTTTAATAGGTTAAGAAGTATGAAGAAGGCAGAACCCATGTGTAGGTAGCTCGGGAAAACATAAAGGAATTACCATTGAGATGTTACAGGAGAAAAACTCATGATAATGAAGATGAACAGAAAATAGTGACAGAAGGGGAAAAATAATTAAATGCAAAGAGAAGAAAAATGCAATCAGACTAGCCAGATAAAAACACCAGATATGAAAAAATCAACACATTGTCAGAAGTGTAAAAGAGCAAAGCACAGAAAATATGTGCCATCCACTTGAGTTCTGCAGTGTAAAATCACAGGGCAAGAGTGAAACACATTAAGTAAGCATTGGTATATAACAATCACATCCTAGTTTTATAGCATATGTTACACTGGGTATGAGCCGGTCACAGCTAGCCTTTTGATCTAGTTTGAAGCACTGTAGCAGATGGTAATTGGACTGAAATAAATCACAGATAATGACTTAAGAGTCACGTATTAAAACCTGGGGCACCTGGCTGGCTCAGTTGATTAAGCATCCAACTTCGGCTCAGGTCATGATCTCACAGCTCCTGAGTTCAAGTCCCGCATTGGGCTCTATGCTGACAGCTCATAGCCTGAAACTTGCTTCAGATTCTTTGTCTCCCTCTCTCTGACTCTTCCATGCTCATTCTCTCTCTCTCTCTCTCTCTCTCTCTCTCTCTCTCATTCTCTCTCTCAAAAATAAATAAACATTAAAAAAAAGAATCATGTATTAAAATTTACTCACTAGATTTAATCATTTAATCCAGTTTAATAAGTATCTGTCCTTGCGTTCAGGGATGAAGGGTTTCAAGTCCTTTTGTTAACTTCCCTCTTACACAGAGCTACCACCGTTAAGCATTCTGCAGGCCTACACACACAAACCACTAGGTTTTACTTAGTTTAGGGAGTTGTTAGGTACTAAAGATACTGAAAATGTATTCATTCAAAGGCAAACTTAAGAAATAGTAATATCAACGTGCCTTAAATTGCATCAAGATCCATAACAATGTTTCTGCTCTTGGACCTAGTAATTTGATTTCAGAAAATCCAAAAAAAAAAAAAATTCCTAACAACCCAAAACTCAGTGGGTAAAGTTCTGGGTTCAAAAACCTCATTATAATATATATTTGTAAGAGTGAAAAACGTGAAAAAAAAAAAAAAACCAGTAACAGGACAACAACTAAGAATACCATCTTGTATCTTTCAAATAGGCTATCTTTCTGCCACTAAAAATGACGACTAGAAGTGAGGTGGAGAATCCCCATTATATAAAGCTGACCCAGGAAGCAGTTAATCCATAACTGTGTATACAGTAAGTAGAAAAAGGACGTAACACAACGATCTAGAAAGAAATTTCTCAAAGTGATAAAGATGGTTATGTTGGCATGTTAAAAACTGCTGTTGTAGTTGTGCTGTTAACAGATTTATATTTTGTAACAGGAAAAATAAACTTAAAACAAATAGTGAAAATGTTACTTTGGCTAATCCTTTGGTGAGATGTCGAACAATACAAAATGAGGACTTTTCCTTACCGAGTATTCTTATGACTAAATCTGGTAGCATCTCTCCAAGTTTTCCTTTGCTCCATTCAACATACATTTATGGAACGTTTGCTCTGTATTGTGCTGTTCCCTATATGCATTTCACTCACACCTCCAAGGGCCAGTCTCCTGACATTTCATACTAAATACAAGGACTTTTGCCTTTCTTCTTTAACGTGTTCTATGTAACGATTTCTGACTCCCTGTCAATTCACAACCAGGTCATATTTTGTATTCTGAAATACCACTGCAGACTGTGCCAGAGACAAGAACTACTAATCACTTGTGCGAAATAGTCTACTGCCATTTCTGAAATGGAAAACACTGTGTCTGCCACTCCAGGACGCGTGTCAGACTCCAGGGGGTTTCGGAAAGCGGCAGGCCCCTCCTGTCTTGCTGCTGGCAGTTACCACTGCCTTCCTTTCTTGCACAGCATCCTGGTGCACCAAAGTTAATCATTACCCATCTTCCCTCACGCATCTTTCAGAGCGTATGCTTGGAGAGACAGGGGCACAGGTGGCACAGGTACAGTCCCACTCTTAAGGGACTCTCCATCCTCTTCATGTTTGATGCAAGAACCACGGTGCCGAATTTTACAAATATGTTCCTGTGGCCGCCACCAATTTCATAACCTCGTTTGTGCACATCACAATGTGAAGTCACAAGAGTCACCAAGGACCCTCAGTGACTAATTTGGTGGACACTCTCTGGAGTTTTGTTATTAGATTTTTCTCCTGTATATGACAGTGTTGATGGTTTCCTCCTCCTTGCAACGTTCTCCTTCCTTCCAGCAAAACCACCCCACCCGTCCCCTTCGGTTTCCATCTAGCCCTTGATGCCCTTACTCAGGCTCCTCCTCCTTACCTGTCTTTTCATGTTGGTGCTTCTCAAGGCTCTGTCTTGCCCCAGCCTCTTCAGATGACCTCACCTGTTGTCTTCCACTCACCATTCCAAGTCCACAATCTCATTATACCTTTCCCTATCCTGCTCTGTGCCCAAGGAAGATGACCTCTAAAGAGCCTCAAAGCATTTCCTTGCCCTTTGGTTTCACTGTGGATTTGGCCAATGGAAGACCAGAGGTCAGAGAGTGGGAAGGGAGAGAGGTCATAATATGTATTCCCCAGCCTGTTGTCCTGCTGGGCCAAGTCTGGTAAGGGCCAAATTCCTCTACTGAAGGCTATAAATACTATTAGGCATTTCTCTCCTACAGCCATATCTACAGCTTTCGCTTCTACTTGTCCATGTTCTGGTAAGTGCTCCTTCCCTCTGGCTCTCCAGACCTAATGTGGACAATGGCTCTATTCTGTTGCTGGTCCCAGTGTGTTTTATCAATCCAGTTGGCTTCCTTAAGCCTTCCCATAACCTCCATGAACCATCTTATCATTGAATTCCCCTTAATTACCCCATTTGCACATGACCTCTGTTTCTTGTTGGGATCTTGACTAATACCCCATCTTATTCTCATTCAGCTTGGACTGCCGCCACAGGGCAATGACTTTAAATCACTATCACCCATCTCTTTCCAATCTCCAAGTATATAGTTCAAAGCACCTTCCAGGTATTCTAAAATAACTTCAGATTAACACACCCTAAATTAAATCCATCTCCTTCAAGGACCTCTGCCTGCCCTACCCACATCTCCCTTCAAGCCATTGCTCTCCCTGCAATTCTCATTTTGGGGACAGACAACCATCCACCTGCCTGCATAATCTGGAAAACTGGCAATTATCTCATTCTCTCTGGCCTTTTATCAAGTATTTTTCGTTGTATCTCCTACGTAGTTCTTAAGTCTCTTACTTCTCTGCAACTGCATGGCTTCCACTTCAGTTCAGATTCCATCCTCAATATATTGTACAGGAATCCCTGTCGTCTCTCACCAACTAGGTTGGGATCAATTTGAGGAAAAAGACCCTCGTTTGCTAGAGTCTCCAGTAAATAAATGCATTGCTTGAGTGAGTGAATGAGTGAGGTGCAAACTGAACATGAGAATAACAAAATTTCGCTTTTCCCATAGGCCTTAGAAATAGTCCCGAACCATTTCAATCTGTATGTGCCCGTGCGTGCTCACACACACACGCACACACAGCACACATGTGTTTCAGAATTAATGCAATCCATGAATCATAATTTTTTTTTGTTTTTTTTTTTTTGTGTGTGCGTTTTGGATTCAAAGCAGTGGTGTGCTAGAAAGTAATTCACAATCAGCTTTCTGAGGGAAAAGGCCAAAGCTCTGATCTGTAGCACTTGCAGTTTCCGTGCTGACAATACGGCCATCACTGCCAATTTCAAGCTACCAAGGCAACATCAGTAAATAGGAGCCAGCAGACAGGGCTCTCCTGAGCTGCAACGAGCTGGTCTAGCATACACTGAGAGGCGCGTCTGACACAGGGAAGGTTAGATTCCCCAACTCATCAGAGATTTCCGAAAGAACACAATTGCATGGAATGAGTGTTTGAAGATTCTACATGAACAATCATGTGAATTAACAGTCACTTGCCAGGGAAATAATAAAAATAACACATACGGTTAGGGATATCATCAGAATCTGATCATCATTTGACCAGATTTAAATGATCATCATTCAAATTAAACAAAATTTAATTTCGTTTCATGGAAAACTCCCCTCCTTTGTTTTCTTCAGTTTATTTTAACTTGATCGAATAAGCATTTACCACGTGCCTGTATTTTGTGGGTCTCTGTTCCAGTGGGAGGAACCAAATCTGAAAAAGCAGCACTCTGTCCACACTACTGATCGAGGAGAATGCCTTACTGCTTGAGAGCTGTGATGTTTCTACCCGGTGGAAAGATGAGTAAAAGCTGCTATTTCTAACTGGGAAGACCCACAAAGTGGTCTCGGGAGAACAGGCTTGAGTTGCACTTGGGTAAGAAAAATTACAATAAACTGAGAGACAGAGCAAAGGGAGACTGAGGTTAGCAAGGGTACATGGTTTTGTTTGTGGCACACACAGTAGGCACACAATAAGTATTTACTGAGTGAATGGATGAATATGTAAACGACTCACCTAACAAAAGATTGAGGGAATGAAGGAAAGGTAAAGGCAGAGATGTGACAGGTCATTTGGTTTGGGTTTGACCCATTGGACCTAAGGTTTCAGCTTGCAGCACCTGTCTCAGTATTACCTATTCAACCTTAATTCCTGTTACTCCTAGATCACTTGTAGTGACGTTACTAATCCCTCCTTATCCCAAGGTACATCTATCCTAAGTGCGGTCTCTATCAGAAGCACTCGTGGCCAAGCCTCCAAGGGAGTGCAACAGCCCTCCAGGCCCTCAACCAGAATCCACTCTGGCCCTTCCCCACAGTATCACCCAGGCCGCAGGCAGAGTCAGCTCTTCGAAATGCCAAAGTGAAAGTCTGATGATTTCTGCCATTCCTTCACTGCTCACGCAAGATTAAGACTTCTCAGCGGTTTGGGCTGTTCTTACAACAAAGTCAAAGCTCCTTAATGTGGCTCACAAGGTCTATCTGATATGGTCCCCACTGCCTTCTTCAGGCCAACACCTTCCCCCCGCCACCGACCCCCTTGTACCGGCCCACAGCCTTCTTTCAGACCATCATGTTGTGTATGCAACACTCCTCTTCGTAGGAGTCCTCTCCCTTCCTCCTGTCACCACACGGCACCTAACACTCTGTCCTCTGCGACTAGGTCAGACGCTTAGAGCTCCATGTACCTTTCCTTTGCGGAATTCATCCCAGCTACAAATGTCTACTTACTGTCATGACTGTTTGATTAATGCCCATCTCTCCCACTAGTCTGTATGTTCCACAGGGAGAAGCTGTATCTGCTTTTACTCAGGGGCTTGGCACCAAAAAGCTGCTTAATAGATGTTTGTTGAATGAATGAATGAAATGGCATGCTCATTTCAATCTCCGCATCTTTAAAGATTGTTCCCATTCTTCTCTTTTTTTATTTTTTTGATGTTTATTTTGATGTTTATTTAATGTTTATTTTATTTATTTATTTAATGTTTATTTAGTTGCAGAGCATGAGCGGGAAAGGGGTAGAGAGAGAAGGAGACACAGAATCCAAAGCAGGCTCCAGGCTCCCCCAAGCTGTCAGCACAGAGCCTGACTTGGGGCTTGAACCGCGAGATCGTGACCTGAGCAAAGTCGTATGTTTAACCAACTGAGGCACCCAGGCGCCCCAAGATTGTTCCCCTTCCTGAAGAGACTTCACCCATCCCCACCACCATGAACAAAATCCCGCCATGAACAAAAATCGAGTATTTCCTTCATGCCCAGCTCAAACCTGTTATTTAATTCAACAAATATTCATTAATGAATTCTCATGTTCTGAGTCCTGTGTTACAAGGACACAGACTATGCGGTTACATGAGATCTTATCAGCTCCCCTGAGGAATGCCTATTCTACCCAGCAGGATCCCCCACCAATTGTCAGACTATGTGTAAGTGCACTAATATAGGTGTGGTTGAAATCTGTGGATACATGGTGGAGAAATAGGTCGACAGTCTCTGGATATTCAATATGGTTTCACAAAGAAAGAGGCATTGGGTCTGAAGTTACAAAGCTTTCTTCTTGAATGTTTTTCTATTTCTTAGGGGAAAAAAATCACAATAATATATGTAATTTTTAAACCTACTACTTACAGGGGTGCCTGGGTGGCTCAGTCGGTTGGGCGGCCGACTACACCTCAGGTCGTGATCTCACGGTCTATGAGTTCGAGCCCCACATCGGGCTCTGTCCTGAGTGCTCAGAGCCTGGAGCCTGCTTCCAATTCTATGTCTCCCTCTCTCTCTGCCTCTTCCCTGCTTGCTCTCTGTCTCTCTGTCTCTCTCTCAAAAATAATAAACAATAAAAAAAAAATTTAAACCTCCTACTTACTGGGTTTCTGCCCTGTGCCAGTCACTCTGATTGAGGCTTTTTATAAATTTACCAATTTAATCCTACTTTATAATCTTTTCGGACTCTACCTTTTAGTAACACTGGTCTACAATAAAAGTCCACTCAAGTATACATTGAATAATTGTTAAATAGTTTTACTGAATGTCCTGGCTTCCCCAAATATGGCTCAAAAGCTGGGATCTGATACTGTGTTTCTTCCTCATTCTGACTCTACCCTCTTCTACCAGGATGCTACCCTACACACAGGCTAAGTGGTTAATGGATACCTTCAGATGAGTGGAACCCAGGTGGTCTTTGAGCGTATGTGGCAAAGAGCTGCTATTCTAGTCAAAGTGTTCCATAAACAAGTTATCATAATCATGAGAGTTTTAACTTCTTGATTGCATATGATTTTCTTTTAAATGCAAAAATATGAGGATTAACAGTACACACCTGCTGTACCTATTTTTTCTTTTTTTTGACACGTGTCCTAAAAAGATCAAGAAACACTGAGGAAGAAATAAATTGGAATTTCAATCCATTTCCCAAGAGTTCCCTAGGTACAGGTGCCCTGCAGGTGACTAGCATGCTTTACTTCGCTTTGTCCTCCTACAGCCCTTTGAGAGCGATAGTGCTATCTCTGTGTCACAGATAAGAAAACCAAGGATCAAATGAAACTTACGCAACTCAGTGGAGATCAAACAGAACTGGCACCCACGCCTTCTTTTTAATTTTATTTTTAAAAGTAAGCTCTACACCCAACGTGGGGCTTGAACTCATGACTCTGAGATCAAGAGTTGCATGCTCTACTGACTGAGCCAGCCAGGCACCCCAACACCTTCTGATCTTGAGGCCTATCCTCTCCTATCATACTTACATTTCCTTAGATGCAAAGCTGTCCCATAATGACCTGTCCTACCTGATCCCTTGCCTTCCTGCATTAAATGGGTTTTATTCTTGGCAAAGTATTTCATAGACAACTTATTGTCATTACAAAACCTTTGTCTTCTCAATTGTTAAGGCAGTCTTTTATTTATTTTTAATTTTTCAAAGATGGTCTTTTAAAAATAAAAATGTGAAGCTTGCCATAATACAACTTCATTACGCACTCTTCCAATGTTTGTTCTAAAGAAACAAAGTAAACTAAAAAACAGCAGTAACGGCGACAGAGAAAGAAAGCAAACGATGATTTACTGACTTCCCAGAACCTCCCTACTTACATGCACTGGGCCAGGTCACTTTCTCAGGATTTGCACGGCCTAGAACACGAAGTTATTGAACACAGTCAAGCTTCAAACTTCAACAGAAATCAGCAATGGGAAAAACACAGTCTATGTCCAAATCCTGTGATCCCAACACTTTCTTACGGTAGCATCATTGAAATCGTCACAGGCATTAAATAGAAACGTTTTATGAAATATAAGAGTAAGATAAACTCCCCTTTTCGGGCCATTATAGATAAGTGGCTTCTGGCCTCATTTATGATCTCTTGGCTAAAGGATCACACAGCCTTCATTCTCCTGGGATGTTATCTGTGTTATAACTTAACAATGGAGACAAGTCATGTACAGAGCAGAATACATCTACGTGCCTTACAATTACTGCATTATGTGCGCTCCATGGTGTAATATGAATTATAACTTCCATTCTTCACAAGATAAAAAGAAATTTAAGCACATTTGTTAGTCCAATAAAAAAAAAAAACAACTATCTGGCATCAGTATGGTGTGGTTTGGCAATGAAGACCAGAGACTGTAAAACTAGCCTAATATAGACAAATGGAGAGATAAAGAGCACATTAGAGGTGAAGCATTCCACAGGGTGAGTTTCACACGGATGATTGGAATTTCTCAATAAAAGCATAAGAGCACTTAATATTTCCTGACCTATGTTTTGGAGGTCAGATCAAGAATGACTGGTTAATATATCTGGAGAGCAAAGAAATTCTTTTTATAATACCAAGTCACACACGTAAACATATATAAAAGCAATATACAAATGCAAATTTTTAAGTTAACATTATTTACAGGGAATCTGAAAAGGGAGTTTAAGATTTAAAATGTAATTAAATGATAAATATTTATTAGCCAAAAGCTAAGCTTATACAATCAAATGCAAATCGATACCTCCCTCTGTCATTTTACTGTAATAAAAGGTCAGTACCCTCCAAATAAAAGACTAATAACATTGTGGTATTTCATACAAGGAAGTCAGAAAATAAAATGGACAAATGAGGCTACTAATTGTGACTAATCACACAATGTTTCCAAGAATTCTTTTTTTTTTTTTAATTGAGTAGGCTCCATACCCAACATGGGGCTCAAGAGTCACATTCTCTACCAACTGAGCCAGCCCAGGTGCTCCAGCAAGAATTCTTTCTAACAACCATTCTAAGGGCGCCTGGGTGGCTCAGTCTGTTGAGCGTCCGACTTCAGCTCAGGTCGTGATCTCATGGTTTGTGGGTTTGAGCCCTGTGTCAGGCTCTGTGCTGACAGCTCAGAGCCTGGAGCCTGCTTCGGATTCTGTGTCTCCCTCTCTCTCTGCCCCTCCCCTGCTCATGCTCTGTCTCTCTCTCTCAAAAATAAATAAACATTAAAAAATTTAACACATGAATTCTTTTTAAAAAGTAGACTAACTTGTAGGAAATTAGACAAAGTTATCAAATGACAGAGCACCAGACCTATGGGTCAAATAAGAGAAGAAAAAACTATCTGCATCATGTTCCAATGTCCTAATATCACAGTAGGCTTATCAAAGTTTTATTTTCTTTCTTTCTTCAAAAACAAAGCTAATAAATACATCTAAACTTCAACCATTCACAGAAAACATACTAAACAGAAAAACTGGGGAAGCCAGCATAATTGTCCCAGAGGATTTATACTGAAATCAATACTATTTATCAGTCTTAAAAGATACAGAGTATTTTGAATAACCTTACTCAGAGTGAGGAAAAACCTCACTAAGATTTCTTATTATGAAACTCATTTTTAGACTAAAATTGAAATGTTCCTTAATTAAAGTGTATCAACATTATTAAATTTACAAAAACTTAATAAATATCCAGCTTGGTGGCTTTCAACTCTGCTATAAATCAGGATCCCCTGTGAAACTTTTAAAAACCTACTGAATCAAAATCTCTCAGGTAGATTCAGAATGCCTCAATTTCCTTAAAGCTTCATAAGAGCTTTGAGAATTGCAGTCTATGCTTTCATTCTCTGAATCAGGGGCACTTCGGTGGCTCAGTCAGTTAAGTGTACGACCTCAGCTCGGGTCATAATTTCATGGTTTGTGTGTTCAAGCCCTGCATCAGGCTCTGTGCTGACAATGCAGAGCCTGCTTGGGTTTCTCTCTCTCTCCCTCTGTCTCTGCCCCTCCTCCACCCATGCTTTCTCTTTCAAGAATAAATAAATAAATCTTTAAACAAACAAATAAAATAAAAGTTTTCCGAATCAAGTGTTGTGCAATAAGATCACGAAGAATGATAGAATTTGAAATGAAAGACTGAAGTTATTTTACATTTGATCTTTTTAGACAATAAATTGTTCCCCATTTGCATCCTGATGGTTATATGTGAACTGTTACATCTAATTTTATTAAATTCCGTAACATATGAACAATATGGACCACAGACGCCTCAAGTCCAAAAGCTTTAAACACACACAATCTGATCCTTCTTTTTAGCTATCTTCCTTCAAAACAACAGGCAGATAAAACTTAAAAGTCTTATAAAATCCTTCCTTTGTGATTTCCTAACATCAGATCTTAAATCCAATTGTACATGTTGTAATCACTTAAAATCCAAATGTCAAGATGAGTTATATCTCCACGTGGTTAAAGATATGGAAAGCCTAACACTTTCATCCTAACTCTTCCAAAAGAGTTAATCCATATGGAAAGGTTGGGTGGGAGCTTATGGTACTAAAATTTGTTTGACTCTAATAAGTAGGTACTTACAAAAACCCTTTTGAGAGCTGGATATCTAAAGTCAGATCAAATCAAACTCACAGATTCATTGAGGCAATACTATGGATTAGGGAAAAAAGGGATTCATGTCTCTGCCTTCAAAAATATGACAAGTCAGGGGTGCCTGGGTGGCTCAGTCGGTTAAGCATCCGACTTTGGCTCAGGTCATGATCTCACGGTTTGTGGGTTCGAGCCCCACGTCAGGCTCTGTGCTGACAGCTCAGAGCCTGGAGCCTGCTTCAGATTCTGTGTCTCCCTCTCTCTCTGCCCCTCCCCTGCTCATGCTCTGTCTCTCTCTGTCTCAAAAATAAATAAACGTTAAGAAAAATTAAAACAAACACGACAAGTCAGAGCACACACCAGATAGAGATGAGCAATTCAAGGACCCTTACACTAGAATGTGGCTGTGAGTCTTGTCTTTCACTTCTTTCCTTCCTGCTTTTATCCTATGCCGCAGACAACCTGAGCCAGGTACCCATCCTCCACCCCAAATGTGCCTACGACACATACCAGCATGCCCCTCTCTATAAATATCATTTCTGCTGCAGAAATCCTACAGATCCTTCAAGGTCTATTTAAAAGACACGTTCATGTTTAGCACACACTGGATTTGTTCTTTCCCTCCAATGATTTCCCATCTCATTAAAGAACAAAGTCACCAAGAATGGTGTGCACCAATGTCCCATGAGGCAGCACTGAGGAAGCCACTCATGAAGTGACTGATTATCACGGCCAGTACACTCCTTCTCAAGCACTACACTTGTCCTACTGCAGTACCAATGTCAACATAATTTCTCTCTAAGAAACACCCAGGCCAGGAGGACAGATGCGTTCGAGTTTTCAGCTCCTTTATTTAAAGAAACCAGGTTTTGAAGAATATAATTTTTTTTTCAAACTGTTATTTATTTTGAGAGAGAGACAGAGAGAACACGAGCAGGGGAGGGGAAGAGAGAGAATCCCAAGCAGGCTCTGTGCCCTAAGCACAGAGCCCAATGCAGGGCTTGAACTCATGAACTGTGAAATCATGACACGAGCTGAAATCATGAGTTGGACGCTTAACTGACTGAGCCACGTAGGCACCCCAAAGAATGAAATTTTTAGTCATTAAAAACCTTCCAAACTTTTCAGGGTGCCTGGGTGGCTCAGTCGGTTAAGTGTCTGACATTGGCTAAGGTCATGATCTCACAGCTTGTGGGTTCAAGCCCTGTGTCAGGCTCTGTGCTGACAGCTCAGAGCCTGGAGCCTGCTTCGGATTCTGTGTGTCCCTCTCTCTCTGCCCTTCCCCCTCTCCTGCTCTGTGTGTCTGTCTCTCAAAAATAAATCAACATTAAAAATTTTTTTTTCAACTTTGAAAAGGAAAAACAAATATGTTACAATTGGTTATCTGCTCTCAAATAGTTCTAACAAATTTCATGACCCGATTGCTTATTTTCATCATTGTATCCACTTGTCTAGGGTTGAAAATTTGTGCTATTTTTCCAAACTGTCTTTAGTCAAGAAGGAAACCTATGGAATTCAAAATTAGTAAGTCCTGTCGACTTCAAAATATAAAATTAGGAATATTTTAAACAGATGTCTTCAGATAGTTCAAAGTAACTTCTGACCCCAAAATATATTCTAAAGAGATATACATATACATGTAAATTATGAAAAAAAATCAAAAATTAAAATGGAATTTTTTAATCTGTACACTGGCTTAAAACCTAGAATTTATGAAGAGTGACTGGGATAATAACCAATTAACCTATAATTTATTTTAACTTATAATTTATTGTTCATTAGGAGGTTAACCTTCTGTCAGCTTCTGTGGCAATATTCTGAAAAAAGGAGTATGGAGGAATCTCTTTTTCTTTTCTTTAGAGAACTAAATGGAACAAACTTAAAGTTTACCCAGGAGCCCAGACTACTTGTTCTAAAATATACCAGACTATATTCTTTATTCTATCATGAAGTCTATGAATTTCACATCTTAAAATTTTCTCCATTCACACCTTTTTTTTCTTTTGAAAACAGCATGTGTGAGCAACACATACTCCCAGCCTAAATTGTTTTCTTCTCATCTTAGAAAAATGATGAAAAGTTCACATGTACCTCTTTTCCCCAAATTCAGAAACAGATGGTAGGGTGATTGTAAAACCACCTAGTCAGTTTGTTATTAGGTAGCCGCTGATACTGCACAATTCTGTTTTCGCAGACCTTTCTTTTTATTGTACAAACGAACCCCTGGATCCTCACAATAGTTTACCCTTTTGTTCCATACTTTTGCTCCATGAATTCCAAAGCAATTCCTGCAATTTCCTTCTTACTGGCTCTCCTTCCTTCTTACTGGCTCTCCTTCCTTCAGCCTTATCGACAATGGCATGACCCAGCACCTTGTCTTCCCCAACTACACAACTTCGTATCTAAAGAGAGAGTTGGGGCGCCTGGGTGGCTCAGTCGGTTAAGCGTCCAACTCTTGATATTGACTCAGGTCATGATCTCACAGTTTATGGGACTGAGCCCCGTGTTGGGCTCTGTGCTGACAGCATGGAGGCTGTTTGGGATTCTCTCTCTCCCTCTCCTTCTGCTGCTCTCTGTCTCTCAAAATAAGTAAACATTAAAGAGAATGGAAGGAATGAAGGAAGGAGGAAGGAAGGAAGGAAGGAAGGAAGGAAGGAAGGAAAAAAAGAAAGAAAGAAATGAAAAAAGAGTGAGTTTAAAGCAGCTTACTAGCCAGCAGCAATCTGGGCTCCCAAACCATATCCATGGGAGAGGAGGAAGGTTACATATAAACCCTTCGAGAAAGTCTCCTCACCTTCCAACCCTGGAATGAGTGTGAAATGTGAGGGCATATTCCTTGCTCAGTTTTACACACTTCTTTCATTTACGCTTTTCCCCTCCATTGTCTTGACTTATAAACCAGAAGTCCACGAAATCATTTTCTGAAAAGAAGGAAAATATTAATTGGCAGCAAAAGAAGAACACAAAGTTAACAACTGTTTCTGATACCTCATTGTCATTAGTATTGATGGATATATTTTCACCAGAAAGAAGATATAAATATATTTCATTCTGGTTCCTATTCTCGAGGCTTTATCACTCAAACAGTCAGATCCCGTAGAATGTGAAGGAAATGCCCATATGAGGCTCTACTGGTCACCTCAGAGAACAACAATACTGTTCTACAGAGAACACCTCTCTTTCGTGGAAGGGGAAATTCTTTTATTTTACTACATAGGCCAATAGTTAGTTTCTGCACTGACAACATCTTGTCATTTTTTTATATAATCTAAACTTTAGGGGAAAATGAATGACACAGTCAGATAAAAATGAGTCCACAAAACTAAATTATCATTTAACAAAAACCAACCCATGATCATTGAAGACCGATGTTCAAATGAAGAATGGTCTTTATGATTTTATTTCCTTCAGGTAGATTTTGAGATTCAGATCAACTGTGGTTTCCCCACAATATTTAATTCTGTTCCTGAAGAGCCTTCTAGAACTCTCAACAACTTGAATTATCAAAGAAGGTGAGCACAGTGGCAGAATCACTGATACACGTTCCTATTTGAAAAGTCTGCTCTTCTCCCCTTAAATGTTTACTGTTTGGAAAATCCATACCAAACACAGAAACTGAGTAATTCTATCTGTCATCTTTTATAGCCACAGTGCATTATTTACATAAGATCACTAAATTAGTGTCCAAGTTGCAAAGAGATCATATTGAGAGCAGTAGATGATCCTACTTAGATGAATAAAATAACCTCTTATTGTAACATTATTATGAGTAACTTAAAAAAAATTTTATGTTTTTATTTTTATTTGTGAGAGACAGATACAGAGTGTGAGTGGGGAAGGGGAAGAGAGAAAGTGAGACACAGAATCTGAAGCAGGCTTCAGGCTCTGAGCTGTCAGCACAGAGCCTGACATGGGACTCAGACTCACAGGCTGTAAGATCATGACCTGCACCAAAGTCGAACACTTAACTGCCTAAGCCACCTAGGCGCCTCAATAAGTTTCATTTTTTAGTCCGGAGATTGCAAATACCTTTAACCAAAACCACAGTCATACCTGGACTGGACAAGTTATTTAGCGTATGTGTGGTTTATTATGCTCACCTATTAATCAGACAGGATACCTACCTTGCAGTATTGTTTTAAGGGCAAATGAGATATTACAAAGGAAATACTTAGCACTGTTCTAACACAGAGCAAGCACCCAGCATTTTTTGGGTAAATATTAGTGTTTATATTATTGACAGTGAATCATTCTGTATGACAGGGTCAAGCTTGGGGCGCCTGGGTGGCTTAGTCAGTTAAGCGTCCGACTTTGGCTCAGGTCATGATCTCACTGTCTGTGAGTTCGAGCCCCGTGTCGGGCTCTGTGCTGACAGCTCAGAGCCTGGAGCCTGCTTCAGATTCTGTGTCTTCCTCTCTCTCTCTGCCCCTCCCCACTCGCTCTCTGTCTCTTTCTCTCAAAAATAAATAAACATTAAAAAAAAAAAAAAGGGTCAAGCTGGTTTCCTACAACTCACCACCACCACCAGTATTTCCACTACTAGCCATATGTTCCATAAAGGCAGGAGCTCCCAAGAAACTGATCATAAAATAAATGCATGTTCAGTTTCTACTCTATATATTGAATCAATCCTCCTTGATCTCAGCTGAATTGAATTTAGGAAAATATATGAAATTAAGTGTACTATCTATGCTAGTCCATTTTTCTGAAATGGATGTTATCTGATCTGAACTATTTTGTTCTGTTCCAGCTGTTTTACTACCTGCTTTGGAGCAAACATAAGGTAGAGGCTGATGTTTGTTGAATGTCACATAGCACAGGCAACTTGGAAAGTGTGTTCCAAATAGCATCAAACTGTTGGAAACACTTGCCTGAGGTAGATGCAACCTAAGTGAGTATTAAAAATTACCTAGGTTTGTTAAAATCAAAGTAAGGAAGGGATGAACCCCTTTTAAAAAAAGGTAAGCCACAGGGCGCCTGGGTGGCTCAGTCGGTTGGGCGTCCGACTTCAGCTCAGGTCATGATCTCACAATCCGTGAGTTTGAGCCCCGTGTCGGGCTCTGTGCTGACAGCTCAGAGCCTGGAGCCCGCTTCGGATTCTGTGTCTTCCTCTCTCTCTGACCCTCCCCTGCTCATGCTCTGTCTCTCTCTGTCTCAAAAATAAATAAAGGTTAAAAAAAAAAAAAGGTAAGCCACTTGTGTGAGTCATCATAGAATTATTCTTTTGATTGACGTCAAAGACAAGTATTCAGCTGTCACAAAGCATGTGTGTTCAGTATAAAATTAATTGTGAATAGAAAAGAAACCAAGGATTAGATGAAACAAAGAGCATAGCAGTGAAACAAAACAAAACAAAACATAGCAGTGATGAGGTGAGCCAGTGCCCCACCACCCACTCAAACACATTTGGATTTTCAGCTACAGAGACACAGCAAACTCCGGGATTGCTCACAAAATTACCACAAATGACGAGGTCCTAGGTTCAAATTCTTTTTGAACTTCAGGGAGAACATTCTCAGGGAGAACCTGAGACAAGACAAGAACCCTCGTTTCTTGTCACCAAACACTCCCCACCTTGGGTCTGCATTATTCTGGTAGCATTCATATGATTTAAAACCACCCAAGTAAACATTTGCAATGGAAATAAGAACAACAGAAAACAAGCTGATGCCTACTTCTTTAGTTTAAAAAAGTGTGTGTCTATGTGTCTTGTGTATTCTCTATGCCCCCAAACCACTCTAACTGCACAGTAACATCTAAATCCACTTATTTTTGAGTCCTTCCCTTTATTAAAAAAATTGTTTTTGATGTTTATTTATTTTTCGAGAGAGAGACAGAGTGCAACTTGGGGAGGGGCAGAGAGAGACGGAGACACAGAATCCGAAGCAAGCTCCAGGCTCCAGGCTCTGAGCTGTCCACACAGAGCCCGACGCGGGGACTTGAACCCACAAAGCCGCGAGATCATGACCTGAACCGAAGTCAGATGCTTAACCGACTGAGCCACCTAGGCACCCTGAGTCCTTCCCTTTAATTAATTAACTAAATAACCTGTGCAAGTGAGTTCTGTGTTTCAACACAGCCATTCATGCTTTTATGTTCTACAGTTTCATTCAAATTAATATTGAAGTAGTTGACTGACGTTCACAAAAAACATAGAAGACTATTAAAAGTCATGACGGTTTAATTTCAATTCGGATTACGGTTCAGTTCTAACCCTCCCAGGAAATGGGCCTTTCTTTTGAGGGTCAAAGTACAAGTGAGGTCTGGACAGCAGCGGTCAGCCAGCAACCCTCAGCCAGACTCTCCTCCATGAGGTATCTGCTCTGATTTATCCATGAAAGAAGTCTGCAGTACCATTAATAGTAATTGTAATAATTATGGCTACATAATCATTCTGCAAGACTCTTAACTTATTCTACAATAATCTCTTACTCTACTCACATCATGTCATAGAGACGGTGATGAGACTGGTAAGATAATAATAGAAAAATAACAACAAAACAGTAGATACAGCAGTGATAATAACACTGTTTTTTGGGGCACGTACCACGTGCAAGTTCTACTTTAGGGCTTATACATATACTCAGTTTAATCTTCCTGATAACCAGAAGAGGCAAGGAATAGTAATTATCCTTCTCACACTACAGATGGTAAAAGTGAGGAACTCTGAAGAAAAGGGGTAATTCAGGGAAGAGTAGAGTGAAGGAATATCTTAAGAGTGCAGATATATGGCAGGTCTAGAGAGCAAACAGTTCTGGAACGCTCCTAATAAATGAAAGAGGACAGGAAGGAAGGAAAGGGGGAAGGAAGGAAGGAAGGAAGGAAGGAAGGAAGAAAGGAAGGGATAAAGGGAGGAAGGAAGGGAGAAAGGGAGGAAGGAAGGGAGAAAGGGAGGAAGGGAGGGGGAAGGAAGGAAGGAAGAAGGAAGAAAGAAAGAAAGAAAGAAAGAAAGAAAGAAAGAAAGAAAGAAAAAAGAAAGAAAGGGAGGGAGAAAGGGAGAACATGAGACAAGTATTACTTCCTAGAAAATAAAAAAAAAATACAAAAAGAGAAAATATCATAAGAAGTTCACTAAATGGTTCAGTAATGAGTAACATTTATATAGTCAAAACATGTTAATATTGAATATTCACATAACCAAAATTTTAATGTGATTTTCTCAGTATAAGGATGGAGGTTTTCTATAGTAAGAAGTAAATTCTAAAAGCCAGAGAGTAAGGGGTGCCTGGGTGGCTGGCTAGGTTGAGTGGCCAACTTTGGCTCAGGTCATAATCTCGTGGTCTGTGAGTTCAATCCCTGCATCGGGCTCTGTGCTGACAGCTCGGAGCCTGGAGCCTGCTTTGGATTCTGTGTCTCCCTCTCTCTCTGCCCCTCCCCCAATTCATGCTCACTCTCTCTCTGTCTCTCAAAAATAAACATTAAAAAGTTATTGAAAAAACTAAAAGCCAAAAAGTAAGACACATCAGTCGAAGCATGGTATTTACAAATATGAAAGTAAATAAGAGGGGGAAAATACAGCCTAAAGAGTTAAAAATGCTCACCTGTCAAGACTGGGAAGCTGGGAGGCCTGGGGCGCTGAGGGCTGCTATAATTTTCTCACAGCCTTGGGAACCATGGGACTTTGTGAAGGACTGAGGTATTACAAAAGCTTCAAAACTCTTTGATGACACAGGAATGCAACAACTGTGTAAATCGTGTAAGAAAACAAAACAGAGTGGCCCTATCTAGGCTTCCCTTTATCTCAAGTGTACTTGGGTGGTGAGAACAGGCAGATTTGCCAGGCAGAACAAAGCAAATTTAAGGACACCCACAGCAGTGGAGCTGGAGAAAAGCAGTAAGAAGCTGGAAAATAAATAAAATTGTGCTTGGAATTTCTTATTGTGCCTCAGAAGAACACACTGACCTTCTCCACTGCTCAAAAACCCAGTATTAAGGGGCCAGAGTGTAGTAGAGGTTTACTGGAAATCCTTTTTTAGGGACAGCAGATGCGTCCACTCTAGCACGAGTCCTGAGGGATCAGAGGATTCCAGCAGAGAGATGGTGGGGAAGGGATCCTGCGTGCTTCCATGAGAGAATCACGTCAACGGTACAGAACTTTTCTGGGGAACGGCAAAGGAGACTAAAAGCACCATGAAGTGTGAGGGGCCATGGAACCACTTCTGCCTTGATACTGTCCTGGTAAATGATCAAAGTATGTAAGGGCATACCCAACCTTTAAAATGGGTTCTTAGAGGGAAAAAAAAAAAAAAGTTTTAGAGATTGCAATGGTTTCCAAATCTCTGAATGGCCACATTTTACAAACAGCTACACAGTGAATGCATGGTATTAAATTTTCATGGGTTACAGAGATTAGGACCAAAAAAAAAGTCCAAATAAGAAACACTTAATTAAAAGAAGGTTAAGAGGGAAAATAATGGTGGGAGAGCTTCAGAATGGAAATTGGTAACAATTGAGAAGGACCTTATAATTCTGGGAGCATGACAGCATTTTGTGGTTAAAAACATTTTTAAGGTTGGGATGCCTGGGTGGCTCAGTTGGTTAAGTGCCTGACTCTGGATTTGAGCTCTGGCCCTAATCTCACGGTTTGTGAGTTTGAGCCCCACATCAGGCTCTGAACTGACAGTGTGGAGCCCGCTTGGGATTCTCTCTCTTTCTCGCTCTGCCCCTCTCTCACACTGGCACTCTCTGTCTCAAAAATAAGAATAAAATAAAAACTTTAAAAAAACTATTAAAAAACAACAACAACAAAACATTTTAAGGTTAATATCAGCCATCTGATACCATACAGCAAAATGTTCTTCAAAAGGTTAGAGCAGCAGATGCCCTCAAATGAAAATTGCTTTAGTATCTACATCACTGATTTTGTTTTAACAAAAGATATTCTCTATTCAGTGAATCTCTTTTTTTAATTTTTTTTAACCTTTATTTATTTTTGAGACAGAGAGAGACAGAGCATGAGCAGGGGAGGGGCAGAGAGAGGGATACACAGAATCCGAAGCGGGCTCCAGGCTCTGAGCTGTCAGCACAGAGCCCGACGCGGGGCTCGAACCCGCGGACCGTGAGATCATGACCTGAGCCGAAGTCGGACACCCAACCGACTGAGCCACCCAGGTGCCCCTCAGTGAATCTCTTGCTACAAATTCCAAGCATCTCACTGTCCTTTTAGCGATCAAGAGGTCAAGCTTGTGACAACCTCACATTCTATTGGACAATAGCTTCCGTGTGATTCCAGTAAAATATTTTCCTAACTTCCAAATACCTGTTTTGAAACCATGCCTGTACAAGCATCGTTTCCCACTTTGATTCAGAGCCCAGACAAAAGTTCTCACCTACACATATGGTTTCAAGACCTGAGAGATGGGAGAGATTCAGCCCCAACCGAGTTCTGGGTGCTGCTAAGATGGTTCACACAGTCGAGTGTGTGTGCGTTTTGATCTGCAGGTTCCAGAGAAACAGCGTCTCCAGGGAATGCCTCCTATCCCACCATCATCAGAGCAAAATTTACCATATTAGGAATGTCAATCTCATGGTGATGCCCACGGATCAGCACCCTTCAAGCCAGATTACTTATTATAATATTTATATTATATTTATTATACTCTTATTACATTTTTTTAAAGCTACTTTTCTGCTAATCTTTTTTTTTTTTTTTAACGTTTATTTATTCTTGAGACAGAGAGAGACAGAGCATGAACGGGGAGGGTCAGAGAGAGGGAGACACAGAATCCGAAACAGGCTCCAGGCTCTGAGCTGCCAGCACAGAGCCTGACGCGGGGCTCGAACTCACGGACCGCGAGATCATGACCTGAGCCGAAGTCGGCCGCCCAACCGACTGAGCCACCCAGGCGCCCCTTAAAGCTACTTTTCAATAGCAAGAACAATTAGTTGATTCACTGAAGCTTGAAGCTCCTCTTGAGGGCAAGACCCTGTCTTTTTTCGGCATCACTGTATCCCTGACGTGGAACAGCATTCTAGCATGGGCAGTTGCTCAAAAAAAAAAATCTGATGAATGAAAAAATAGAATACATTATTTTCAAGTATGTTTGGCAATATGTCAAGACCTAGATTTTGCTGTGAAAAACCTAACAGAGTATAATACTTGGTTATTTTTAAGAGCCTCAGAATCACCAAACTGCTAGAAAGCATATTAGCCAAGTAATGTAGAAAATTAAGTATCTTGTGGTACTTTGGGCCAACACACTCGTGATTATGTCACTTTTTGCACAGTGACACATAGTAGGTACTCACTGGTGACTTCCTAATTACGCCACAGAATCAAACTCAGAAAAGTCCTTCGACTTCCCCTTCCATTTTATAACCCAAAGAATTTCTTGACTTCCTTTTTAGTGCATATGCTTATAATTAAGTGAGCACTTATTTAATACATTTTATTTATTTATTTATTTATTGTGAGCACAATAAAATTTTAAAAAATTAGAAGGTAGCAAGTTGCTTCTCTCTTATGTAATTCTAATGGGAAAATAGGGGAAATAACATTATTAGAAACAAGGCTAGGCATAATCAGGTAAATCTGAGTGAATGTGCTAGTTTATTTCATTGTTCTGCATATCTATAACCCTATACTTCACTGTAAATGATGCTATGAGTGATGATTTTAATATGAATGTACAAAAGAAAGGGCCATGGCTGAATGGACAATACGGGGTAAGTTTATCAGTGTTTATGTGACAAGAAATGCAAAAGTGGCACTGAGTATTCGCTTATTCGGTTAGTGTTTGTTAAGAGCCTATGGTGGGCCAGGCAGTGTTCTAGGAACTGGAGATTTAGCAGTTTAAAAAAAATTAAATTCTTGGTCTCAGAGAGCTCATATTATGTGGATTACAAACAGGCAATAAATGAAAAAATAAATACACATGATGTCAGGTGGTGATAAATACTATGAAGAAAAGGACGAGAGATTGAAGAGACAGTGAATAGTGGAAGAGAATTCATACTGTTTCAGATGAGGTGGTCACAAAATGCTGGCCTGATCAAGTGACATTTGAGAAAAACCTAAAGTAGGTGCAGAAGCATGCTGTACAGATTTCCAGAAAGAGTGTTCCAAACAGAATAGCAGGTGCAAAGACTCTGAGATGGAATGTTCCTGACACAGACAAAAAATAGCAAAGAGTTTCCACATGTAAGGTAAGTTTTGCCTAATTAGTGTACCTTGCATATCTGCCTATTTAAACCTTACCAGTCCTTTAAAGTATTTCTCAAGTGAAATTCCTTTAACAAAGAAGTTCCTGGAATCCCTCCAAAAAGATTTGGCTTCCCCACCCTTTAAATCCCAAGAACAACTTGGCTCAGATAATTCTATTTTACAAATTAACACTTTTATAGGTTATAAACACATATCTAAGGGCAAGACTTTGCTACACATTTTTCCCTTCTGAACCTCATTGCCTTAAAACAATTATTTCCAAGCTGCTCTGGAAGTCAAAAACAGCATCTACAGTTGGTATTGGCTTTCTAAAATTTTAAAGAGTCAGTGGGCACCACTTTATAGCTTGGTCTGGTTTGGACTTGGAAAACACACAAGATGGCGCCTTCAGTCTTCTAAAAGACACACTGAATGTCATGCTTTGGTTAGTTATTTCTTTTTTTGTTAATATTTATTTATTTTTGAGAGAGAGGGAGAGAGAGACAGAGAGAGACAGAGAGAGAGAGAGAAGGAGAGAGAGAGATGGGCAGAGAGAGAATCCCAAGCAGGCTCTGTGCACAGAGAGCTCATGACATGAGCCAAAATCAAGAGTCAGACACTTAACCGACTGCGCCACCCAGGAGCCCCTGGTTAGTTATTTCTGTGCTAAAAAGAAGATACATTGGTGGGATCTTCATTAGCAGGATCTGGGCCAGTTTTCTATTCTGTAATGGTAATGTTAATCTTGGTTTACACATATGAGTTGCCTGATATAACTTCTGTTTATATTTGATTTTTTTTGGATTCCTATAACCAATGGCAGATAAAATTAATTAGTCAGGCTTAAGGTTTCTAGTATCTTTGTTTCTTCTGTCACCACCCCCCCAACACACACACAAATGAAACCTTTGTTTCTCATACATTTGGAATAGTAGTCTACTCCCTACAGCTACTAAATGTGTTCATCTAGGTTTCAACTTGCAAAGTCTATTTTAATTTTTTTCATATGTAAGAAACACTGGTCAAGGTATGTTAGGGAATTTCTATTCTAGCTAATATCTTATATTTCATATATTTATTATATCATAACTTAGGTATTATAAGGTTATTATAAGATATTAGAGATAATGTCTTATATCATAATTCCAGCAATACACATGACTTTCAACATAGGTTTCAAAAATGGGCTGTCCTGTGTTTGGAAAGAAAGAGCAGATAGCCACATTGAAAACTAAATCCCAACAAAACAAAACAACAAACTAAATGCCAGAGAGTAAAGAATGACCATATTTAAAGCATGAAATCTATGGAATATAACAGCAACTCCTCCCTCTCCCCCACATGGAACTAACAACATTTCCCCATATCAAGTGACTCATTTTGAACCTCATTTTAATTTTTCAAGACTTGACCCATTCATTGGACACAAATGCTGATGTCTGCCATCTAGTGGCAAAAATCAGAATCGGCAGCCTAATTTTTCTAGAAAACAGTCTATATATATGCATATATACATGCATATATATACACATATATTTTTTTGAGAAAAATCCAATCTAAGCTCTAAGCTTAAAAGATAGAGGAAAAGTGAAACCTAGGAAGGTCACACATCTAAGTGACCATGCTACTGTAATACCCATATCTCTCTGACTTTGACATCAAGTTAAGGAAGGCCTGTGTAAAACCCCTTGGGATCCTATGGAGTCTATGGATTGCTATGGATCCTATGGATTTTCACAAAAACAGAAATTTCATGAAACTTGTAGATCTTATGTCTAGATCCTATGGATTTTCACAAAAACAGAAGTTTCATGAAAGCAGCATCTTGTCCTGTTTATTTCTCTCTTTATCTCTGGCACCTAGAACAGTGCCTGAAACAATTTAGGAACGTGATAAATTTAATGAGCTAGTGAATGGCAGTAGAGGAACTGGAAACAGATCGGAACAGAGTGATTGATAATTTTGTTTAATTGTCTTAGAAATTAATATAATACTTTAAATTTGTGAAGTACTATGAAATGTATTACATACGCTTTTTAAAACTTATTTATTTCTAGATGATCTAGACGGAATGACCTTTAATCAATGAGCAAAATGAATCTATGCTTATTCTATGAATATTTACAATAATTGAATTATTAGGCACATAGGTAGCAGTTCTAGACTATACCGTCTCACTTTCCTGACATTATCTTCTTCATATCAATAATGCATATGATATACTTTCTCAGAAAGGTAATCCTTAAATATAGCATTAGATACATGCAAATATATGGTCTGCGTATAATAGCTCCATAATATAAATCAAGAAACAAAGAAAAAAAATTGTCAAGGACTTCCTGTATTCGAGATCAGAACTTCTGTTTTAATACCACCTATGAACACATATCCGTACTTTTTAAATACAACAATATATTTAGATACAGTGGAGGACATTTGATGGAAACAGTTTCATCTTATTTCTACACCTGAGATCTCAGTCCTTGCTCAATTGTGTTTAAATTCCAGTGGAAAAGAGCACTCCACCCTTCCTCACAGCCTGAGAAACACCCTAAATTGAATATGACTCATCTTACCAGAGAGAACAGCCTAAGATAATGCACCCCTTGCCAACCAGGCTACTCACAATCTACACAGAAAAAAAAAAAAAGGAAAGAAAGAAAATGTTTCTTTCTCAATTTCTTTCTATGTCTGTCTCCCTCCTGTTCGCTGTTAATCCTCACTAGTGGGTCTTAAAATTGAGCAAGCGTAAGTATCCTTCAAGGTATTTATTTGAAATGCAGACTGACAGAACCTGATTCGGCTGGTCTGGTTTCAATCCCCAAGAATGCATTTTTAACAGCCACCCCCAGAGAATTCTGGGGCACTCAATCCTGGGCTATGTATGGCTTTAGAAACATCACCATTTCTAAACCTGTCCGGTGGTTACAAGAATCCCCATGAGAAGCCGCTACTTAGGAAGCTCGACCAATAATGACTACTTCAAAAGTACAATCAGCATTGGCCAGTGAGAGGAGCCACATCTGGAGGTGGTTCTCTGAAAGGATTATACCTCTCAAAATGTTAGGGTCACCCGCGTAACCATTATATCTACACAGACAACCCCCCAAGCAAGTGACACTCTGGGTCTGGCCTGGGATAATTCTATTATGTTCTGTATGATACTCATCAAGAACTGGTTACTGTTTATAAACATGTCAGCTATTTTGTCATTATTAAGATGCACTGAAAACTGGTAAACCTGAGATTTAATTCAAGCCCCCCCCCCCTCCCCGCCCCGCAAGGGGAAAGGTGAGAGGGAATTCACTCAACAACAAGTACATAACGAGAGTCTATCATGTGCCAAGCACTGTTTTTGGCCCATGGGAGACGCTGGCGAGGAAAACATAACATAAAAATCTCTGCCCATACAGGGACAGATTTTGAGAGCTTCTCGTTTGGACTTTACAGCGTGAAGTCCTAGGCATTGAAAAATAAATAATGGTGGGTCCTGATGAGACACGGAAAATCTAAAGGAAAAGACAGTTATTCACGTAACTTATTCTAGCGCAAACATATGTGGCAAATGTGATAGCGGGCATGGGACTAATACACTAAAGGGGCATGGGGACTGAAAAGGTGACTTTTGTCTGGGGAGGCAGGCCTCTAGCATCTGTGGGTCTGCTAACAGTCAGAGCAGGAGTAGAATGTCAGGAAGCATGGGGGGGGGGGTCTCTACAGACACCCGGAGGGAGGAGAATGGGGGCCAGTGAGAGGGTTCCCCAGCAGGCTGACATGGATCTAAGAGCCGCAGCAGAGGGAGGCAAGGAAGACCGTATGGACAGTTGCATAGAGCCAAATGTGAATGACTTTGACCTCGTTACAGAATAGGGAAAAGCCAAAGCAGAATGAAAGCAGGGAGCCACGTTCGAGGCCATGGGCACTGTGCGGGGGAGATGGGAAAGGCAGTGGGAAGGGGAGGGAAGGAATGGATGAGACAGCTCAAGAAAATCTGTTAGGATGTGGAGACTGCATGTGCAGAGTGAGGGTATAAAGGAAATACAGTGGCAAAAGGTCTGAGATCCTAGGGGGACTGATGCAATCAGCTAATATAGGAAAACCAGGCAGAATGGTATATTTCGGAGAAAGGTGATGGGTTCCAATGTCCAAACAGGGCATGAGAGGTGCCCGGTGGATATCCTTTGTGGAAATGTTCAGCAGAGTGCCAGAAATGGATGTCCCGCACTCAAGGGAACGGACCTGGGTCTGCTGTCACCGAAGCCCTAAGTGCAGCTGAGATCTCCAGGGGCGAGAACACACACAGACAGCAGGTGGGATGACTCTTCCCTGGAAGAACCGAGAAACCCTGATGTGCAGCCCAAAGACCCAGGCTTGTTAAGTTTGTGTCCTTGGGTGAATCACTCAAAGTCTTGGGACCTCATTTTCCTCAAATAGAAGAGATATGATCTAGAAGTGTTCTTCATACGATTTCACAAACTCAGACCACAGCAGCCTCACACATGTCTAAGCATCAGCCCCTTATTGTCTGGCATTCTGCTTTTAGGTTTTTTCTTCATGAGACATAGCCAGCTTCAATGATAACTGTAGGTTCCCCCTACATACTCCACCTGACCCACTACCCAGGCAAAACGAACTTCCAGAATTCTACCGCAAAACTGATTTTTCAAAAATTGACAAATAACGGTCACAGTAACAAACATTCGTCGTTTGGAGCTGTCTCTCCAAAATCCTTAGAGGAATTTTGATTTTGACTTCTATAGGAATTTTCTTTTCAATCAATGTCTTACATTGTGCATTCATTTATTGGCATTCTAAAACATAGCTCGTATGACTTTGTGGGGTTTTTTTTTGCCCTTCCTCTCTCTAAATTGCACTTTTGTTAAATATACAACATGATTTTATTAAATCTTTGTTAAAGAATTTCTGGGGGAAAAAGATTTTCTGGGCTTTTTTACTCCAAGATTACATTCATTCATGAAACAAAAACTAATATACATTATATGTGTGTCTTCAATAAATATATCCACATTCAGATTTCAACATGAATCATCCGCTTTCCACAGATCTAAAGTATGTGAAAGATTAGGGGCGCCTGGGTGGCTCAGTCAGCTAAGCGTCTGACTTCAGTTCAGGTCATGATGTCATGGTTGGTGAGATCTAGCCCAGCGTCACATCACGCTCTCTGCTGTCAGCCAGGAGCCCGCTTCAGATCCTCTGTCTCCGTCTCTCTCTACCCCTCCCCTACCTGCACGCACGTTCCCCGTCTCTCAAAAACTAAAAAATAAACTTAAAAAAAACTATTAAAATATAAAGCATGTGACAGTTTAAATTTCAATATGAAATTCAACTATCTGAAAGTACAGGGCATCAAACCTGAGTGGTCACTACATCACCACCAGTCTACGGTCCAACATCAGCCTGAAGGGACGTGAACAGCTTGTGCCCTCTGGGGCAGTATTATGTCTTACTCTCGTAAATCCTAAGTGTCTAATCCTGGGGGCAGAGAAAGTGCTGAATAAAGACATGCTTAACTGATCAGAATTTCAAAGCAAACATATTTCTATACCACTGGGCCATCTTAAGTGGATTGATTTTTATGCAGCGAAATCAGTAGATCTTTTAGAATACATTGCAGATTTAAAAAAAAAAAACAGGGAGAGGTAGATTTACATTTAAAGTCAGGTCACAAAAATCTATTATTATCTCAGTTTTGTATAAGATAAACGTGAGGGTGTATATAGAAAAATCTCAAAGGATTGGGGCGCCTGGCTGCTCAATCAGTAGAGCACATGACTCTCGATCTCGGGGTCATGAGTTCAAGCCCCACGTTGGGTGCAGAGCTTGCTTTAAAAAAAGTATTAAAGGATTTTGCATCAAATTGTTAACCATGGTTTTTTAGGGGATATTAGGTCACGGTGAACTTTTTGGTTTTACTTTTGACGTCATATACATTGTTGTAATGCTTGATTTTTAGTGTAATCCCTATTACTTACATAATGAGAAAGCAACAAATACAGTATATTTACACAGTTTATAGGTTGATGAGTATACTGAGCATTCGGAGGAAGACTCCACGCAGGGTACTTTAGGGCAATAAAGGACAAATGAGACACAGTGTCCTCAAAGGACTTCACACTCCAGTATCTGAAATAATTTACACACACACACACACACACACACATGCACGCACGAGTAAATGTGACCGGTGATGACACTGAATGTCTGATAAAGTACTAAAAGATGAATTCATGGTAAGAAATGTCAGTTCAAGCAATCCTTGACAAACTGCTAAAATCCGAGCCCATGAGGATATGGAAGAAAGGGCATTTTGTGCAGCACTGAGAACACATGAAAGTCAGGGAAATGGCAGAGCGTATACACAACAGCAAGTGCCAAGGGTACCGTGAGAGGCGACCTTGAGACTTGGGATTGAATTTAAAATGTAAATCCAAGCTATGGAACAAGTGGAATGCTAGTTGAATGCTGATAGAATACATTTAATTGTCATTCAATAATAATAGAAGGGGATGTCAAAGAAGTTTTGTGAGGATAGGAGAAAACAACGATCAGATTGGGTCTTCAATAAAAGTGATCTGTATAAAATGGATGAGAAGAGGGCACAGTCATCTGGGAGGCCCAGAGACTGGATGAACGAGGTGACTCGAATCAGCATTCGCATCACCTGGGCTAGTTAGAACTGCAGATTCTCAGGCCCCAGCCCAGACCTCCCGAATCAGTCTGCCTTCTACCAAGATCCCTATGTGATCTGAATGCACAATAAAGTTGGAAAAGCAATAAATCAAGGTGCTGGTGATAGGGAAGAAAAGAAGCCAAGAGGTTTGAGCTATTACTTGGTTGAATTATTACAATTTGGCATCTGACTAAATGTGGGAGGCAATGGAAGGGAATAAATCAAGATTACTCAGACATTTTGAGTTGTACGATGGCCGTGCTATTTATAGAAATAGGAAACCGAAGAGGAGCAGGATGAGGAGGAAACAGATGAAGGCTGTGCTGTCCGGCAAACTCATGGAAACACTCCTTCCAGAAGCCAAGCTGGGCGTGGAGACCATGAATGGGTGTGCTCCACACTGGAGGCATTGGAAGCCATGAAAACAAGTGCAGTTACCAAGGGAGGAGGGGGCGAGGAAGGCATGGGGGACAACAGAAGAGAAATTCTTGGAGAGTCTCACTCCGCTCAGGAGATGGGGTAGGGAAGCTGGGAGAAGGCAGAGGAACCACAAGAGAGAGAGAGCCAGGGAAATACGATGCTTTGAAAATAAAGAGAGGTACAGGTGTTGCTAAGAGACTAAAGGGGACACCTGGGGAAGGGCTACTTGTTTTATGACTAAGAGGTCAGGGGTGACTTTTGGTAGTGGTTTTACTCCTGGTGAGGAGGGAAGCTAGAGAGCAAAAGGTTAGGGTCGGAGGGTAGTGAAATTGGGGGTGGAGGGAGGTGGCACTGAGCACGAATGAAAAGATTAAGAACGAAAATGAAAATTCTGAAGGGGCGTAAGAGACCAGGTTGAATGAACTTTAAACTGTTGAACTTTAAAGATTTGCTTATGGAGAAAAGATGAGAAGTATTCTCATCGTAATTCTCAGAATTATTAGGAGGGCAAACAGTAAGAATTAGATTTTTGGCTCAACGTAAGGAGAATCTGCTCAGGGCTGTCTGAAAATGGAAAAGGCCACCTTGTATACATTCATTTCTCAGAGCTCACAGATCGCACAATTCAACAGGGAATCACAAAGTAGAATGTGGTTCATCACTGACATCTGTAGCTGGTTGAATGGTGTCCTCTCAAAATAGGATGTCCACATCCTAATTTCCGAAACCTGTAAATACTACTTTATGTGGTAAAAGGTATGATAACATTAAGACTTTCAGAAGGAGGAGCTTATCCTGGATTTTCTGGGTGGGTCCTAAATGCAATCACATGTATCCCTCTAAGACAGGAACACAGAGGAGGAGGCACACAGAAAAAGAGCTGGCGATGTGACCACAGAGGCAGAGACTAGAGGCAGTCACAAGTCAAGGAAAGTAGACAGCCATCAGAGGCTGTGGGTGACAAGGAAGGATTCTCCCCTGGAGGCTTTGGAAGGACTGTGCACCTGCCCACACTTTGATTTCAGACTTCTGCTCTCCAGAATTATGAGAGGAAACATTTATTTTGTTTTAAGCCATAGTAAATCAATATGACACCTGACATCACCTTCCAACTCTTAGATTTCTGGAGCT
This sequence comes from Panthera leo, assembly GCF_018350215.1. Classification (NCBI taxonomy): domain Eukaryota; kingdom Metazoa; phylum Chordata; class Mammalia; order Carnivora; family Felidae; genus Panthera; species Panthera leo. Next base: position 9,574,762 of record NC_056689.1, read on the forward strand.
GCTCTCAACACATGCAGATCATAAACTCTTGGAAGGCACAGCCCTGGACTCACCCTCTTGTGAATCCAAAGAAGGATGTCTGTGGTACCCGGCACATCAGATAACACTGAACACTGTCAGGGAGAATTACCACAGAGATGTACACCCACATGTGTAAGCGGAACACAGAGATGGATACACAGACACACAGAGAGATAATAGACAGATGACTGATAGATAGATAGACAGACAGACAGACAGATAGACAAAGCAACAGGGAAGGAGAAAGGCAGATGGATAGACTCATCCTACTCAAGCAAGTAAATTAAAATTTATTTATACTCTCATGAAGTTAACTTCATAAATACTACCTGGGTTATCCTCGAATGCCACATTTACTATTCAAGATAGAGGGTACAACCAGAATTTGGAGGAAGGACATGAGGCTTATAGTTGCTTAGACAAGTTTTCTTACTATTACATGAACTAAAGGGTTTTAAATAATTTATCACAAGGAAAACAGAATGATAGCTGCATTCAAGGAAAGTTGAGAGAGGTTGGCTGAGGATTTGGGGGTGAGGAGGGAAGAAAGGAGGACTTCATAGGAAGGGATACTGTGGCAATTCCAGTTTTCCCAAATGTCTCCCTTCTGACAAGGTAATGCACACGGCACAGGTCATTATCACGTGAGGAGTCACAGGCAAACTAGACAGGAGGATCTCTGCATCCATTTCACGTATGAGAACTTCTTTTCAATGCAGATGATTTGAGGGATTTGCACATGAGAGAAGTTGTGCTTTTAGACTATGTTGAACTGAAAAAATTGAAAATAACAAAAAAATCACTGTGTTCAACACTTCTCAATGAATACACATATATATAAATAGATAGATACACAGACACATAGAACCCAGTAATATTTGAAATTTATGTGGATTCTTGGATTCTGCAAAATACAACTGGATTGGGCCCCACGGGAGGTTAAGAGCCAGCAAGATGAAACTCCAAATGGCCATGGGCAAGAAGTGGTTCTTAGTTGAGTAGTAACGGGGTCTCTCTCCAGACTTGGTTCCATGGGCAAGTCCAGAGCAAATATCACTACTCTAAAGTGAGAAGTTGAAAAAAAATGGACAAAGGCTGTCCATAGGTCCCTTTCCCTAAAGCTTACTGGCAGGATATTTTGGTGTGAATCTAATTCCATGGCCATAGCTACCTGTGATAAATTAAAAGGCCTCAGCAGAAGAACACCTCACAACCATAAACGCATGGTCCTTCACAGCCTGCTGGCGGTATTTTACTTTGGCTTGATCCTACCTGAATTTTATCTGCACAGCAGTAGTGGGAGGATATCCTGCCTGACCCAGGATGTCTACACTAGCTCTACTTCCTGCAGTAGAGGTGACTGAAGGTAGAATATGTCAGGGCTCAGCTGGTGTGCCAGATTTCAAGGGAACACTGGGGACAGGAAATAAGCTAGGGCTAGGCCAGAACAAATGACCTAATGAAGAATTAATTCTGTAGTGGATAGTCAGCAACTCAAATTACAGTGGCCAGGAGGAGTGTGGAGAACTGAGATTTGATCCTGCCAACAATGACACACAAGGAGAATTTATTTGTCAGGTTGGAACTTGGCAGCACGACTCTTCAGGCAGAAAGGATACACTGTCAGGAGGGTGACTGTGCCTTAGGCCTAGGGGTTTGTCCACTTTAGGGTTGCATCAGAGACTAAGAAGAGAAAGAATGCAGTCTTGCTCCTGGAGAAAAGTTCTTGGCAAGGGTGAGGCTAACTGCCAAGGTCACAGCTAAAGCCCTTCCAGGCAAGCCTGTAGGACTAAAACTGCAAACATGAGAAAAGCCTAGCCTTGGAAAATATGACAAGAGTAAGAGAAACTGAGGCTAGCTTGGCATGGGAAACACTAGAGCTCACTAGGGTTAGGGCCAGTGAACCTCACACTCCCTTCTCTGCAGTGCACTGGTTGAAGAGTCCAGAAGCCCAGTCTCCCAGTGTCACACAATGCAGGGCTGGGGAAGGCAAGAGCTCAAAGCCCACATGCATCAGCCAGCTACTGTTTGTCTAATCGTATTCCCCCATTTCCCCCCCATCATTGTTTCTCCTCAAAGTGTTCACATTCTAGCTGGCTTCAGGATGAACTGGCACAGTTGGTGAGAAGAAGATGGCAGGAGCTCAAATATTCCTTCTGTTGGCCTGCCATCACCACCGGCGGATCCCGGGGCTCTGTCGATGTGGGGAGCTACAGCCTCGGCAGAGAGAAGTCAAAGAAGGTGCATGCCAGCCAGAGGACTTAGCCTTCAGGAGTGCATGAGCAGGACGTTTCAACAGGTGGGAGAGCAGAAGTGCCAGCCGGAAGGGGAGAGCCTGCCAGAGGCCAGGGAGTCTACAAGCCGCCAAAACTTCCGGACAGAAGGGAACGCAAGTGCAGCCAGCTACTTAGCCAGAGGGGAACCTGTACTCTGGCTCTCCGGGCTCCACATCAAATAATATTAAGGGTCCAAATCGTGCGCCACATTTAATAGTGCTTTAGAGATTGTTCGAAAAGCACTTCCACAAAAGTCATGGCTATGGATGGCCAAAAGCATTCCGCAACGTAGACAGGAAGACTTCTATCTCCTCCACTTGCACATGGGGAAAGAATTGCTGGGGGAGGGCACCCCATTTCCACTGTACGGCCCATTGTGATTCAATATTTCCAATAGCTTCACTGCAACAAAACTGTCTTCATTTCCTTATTTGATGACAGTGCTAATGCAGGTCTAAGTCGCCCAGGATATGCACTTTTTAGGGAACGGGGAAATCTGATGGAGCACATGGGATGTGGGATTACAACCAAAAGGGGATGCCTTTTGCACCTGCACAGCCTTTCTGTGGCGTGCTGGTGGAGAGACAAGGGCCATAACTACTGATTTAGGATTCAGAGTCTTTAATTTGATCTGAACAAGAACCCGTTCCTTAATGTTGAAGATGGAGTCTTGTCAGACATGAGAAATTAACTTCCAATTTGACAGGTTTTGCCTCTTGTCAAATTCATTAGGTGATCTGTTCACCTTTCTCCCCTAAAATCAAAACTTTCCACCGAGGCTACAATTCTATCCCCCAGTTCTGTTCATACTGGCAACTAGGACAGGCAATCCACTGGACTAAATGAGATTGATAGGTTAAAAAAAAAAAATCCAGTGGACCATTTCATGGCCATCTAGGGAAGCACTGCCATCAAAAATTAAGCATAAGGCACATTTTATTATGCTGATTTTTTTTTTTTAAATAACCGTGGTGGAGGCATTTGCTTAATTTTTTTTTATTGGAGCCATAAAGGTCTTTTTGATATTCTCCTGTACGAAAAACGTATTTTTCAATTCACAAACATATTGCATAAAGTAAAACATTTCCAGTTACTCACTGATGCTTCAGAACCACAATGTGAGGATAATGCTATGGGTCATAATATATTATGACATAAAAGTAGGTTCCCTCAGTGAATGACAGGTGCATCTCTCAGCATACCCACCAGAGACTCTGTCTTCATATGATTCACCATTCATTCATCTCATGTCTGAAGTGCCACTAGACCACAGCTGTTCTCAATATAAACTTCCCTGCATTGCAAAGACCCAGTTCCTTAATAGTTACACTGACAATGTCCAGGCCATTTAGGAGTAGGCAAGTAATTCTTCCAATGCTAACAACTCTATTAGGCAAGAACAGTACGTGGGCTCAGGAAATGTTAGAGGAAATTTTAGGTACAAATATGAACAAAATTATTACTTTAGAATTTGCAAATACACAAGGGAATGTTGCTTTTAATTATATCACGGAAATTTCCTTCTATTCAGTGGACTGGTGGGGATGTAAGAAATTTTATATTATTGTGAATTTCATATATCCCCCCCACCCCCACCGCCAAGCTCATTTTCAACAGGTTGCCCTCAATTAAAGCTGAAACACAATTAAAAGAAGTTCACGCTTTTACACACTGTAGCTTAAACAACACACTCTTTCTGTAAGGAAGTAAATCATTTGTCTTTATAAGGAGAAGAAAACTGGTGCATCCTAAAAAAACCCAGTATGCCTAAATAATCTTCAGAAATTGGTAATACTTTTGATGTGATATTTCCCTTTTTTCCCCAAAAGAAAAATGTACAATTCATACATTTCACTAAACTTTAATAGGAAGTTTCCTAAATAAGTTTAAATGTAGGGTTTAATGCAAAACTACTCTTATAACACAATCAATCTTTCTCTATATGTTGACCAATTCCACACACGTTTTCCCTTTTCCCAAATTACACTTTCCTCTTACAATAATTTCCCATGCAGTAGATATATACATTGTCAAAGATTCTTTTCAAAATCTTTTTCTCTTTTCCTTTTTAAAATATTAAGTCTATTTGCATAAATATTTGCTATTATTTTTAAAAAATGGCATTTCAGTAGTACTATTTTCATTTTGGAAGTCAATGTTATTAGCAAACCCCCCCCCAGCCTATAGAAACAGTCTAAATCAGACCTGCAATATAATTAATTTTAAGTCAGCAATTTAAGCTAAAGGTATATTTCCATATGGAAACCCATTTAAAAATAACATGCTTTCTAATGCAACAATAGCTAATTATACATTAAGCTAATTGAGACAAGCTATGTAAACAAAATCTCAAATAGGCTATTCAAGGATAGGAGCGTATGATCTAAACCACAATTCTGTGGCATGTTGAATGCACACAGAAAAGGCAGGCATGTTCTATATACTGTTCGCAATACCAGCTCCCATAACAAGAGGGTGCACCCAACGCCATATCTATCCCACCACGTTTGGAACAGAAAGACCTCAGTTTTTTTTTTTTTAAATTTATACGTGACTACCACAATCTTGTCTATATGCTGGTATTTGTCCTAGGTTCACCTCTCCCCTTTCTTAAGTGTATATTCTTAGGCAGGGTCTCTTTCTTAAGTAAATACAGGGGCATTGTTTTAAACACAGGAAATAGTGCTGAATGTTTCATGCAATTTAATGATCTCACAATATAAAATTATTTGGGACCGCAGAATCAACAAATACATTTTTTTTTTTTTTTGGAAAAAAAAATATTTTTCAAATAGTAACACAGAAAGACCCAAAATGGGGGATCAGGCTATCTGTTTTGTTGGGACTCAGAGGCCAAGAGAGGCATGAAAAGGTCTGTGCAAAACATACAGTGAAATAACCAGTGTCTTTAACAACACAAACGCTTGGATACATACATTTACCTCCTAAGAAGAGCCATCCCGTTCAACATCGCAACACAGCCAGCCTGAGGACAGCATATCCTTACAGCCATCGGACAGGTTCAAATAACACTTGCAGACACATGAATGTTTGCATTCTTGTAATCTGTCCATATGGGTGTAATTCCCAAACCCCTGCTTCCTCTCCCACTTCCAACCTGCGTGCTAGGAGAGTCGCACACATGCACACGCACGCCGAACAGGATCACAATTCCAACACGCACAGCGCGAAAAAGACAAGTGCATTTTGCTGCACGAGTCAACTGTGCCCCCACCCCGCCCCCCACACCACCACGGTTTAAAAACACGCAGAAATTAACCCAGCTGTAAGGAGGCTGTTCTGGGGGAGGGTTCCAGAGAGAAGATCCGGTGCGGTCTAACGGCCACGGCTCCGCGAGTGTAGACTCTCTCTGGGTCAGTAAAGATGCGCACCGGGGCTACCCACCTTCGCCCAGGTGTTACACTAAGTGCCAAATTTGCCTCTTCGCCCCCTGAAATGCAATCCGAACAAGCCACCCTATTTCGAGGTTGGCGGGTGTCTGCTTTAGCTTTCCTAAAAGCGGTAGGAAATCATCTGAGGGAAGCCACACACGCACATCACACAGGCGCGCGCGCACGAGCACACACCAAGCCGAGTAGCTCCTCTTGTCCGGACTCTTGGTGCCTCAAATCCGGCATTTGGGGGAGAGAGGATGCAAGGCTCGAGGAGAGCCCAGTGGTGCGCCCCCGCTCTCTCTCGGCCACCGCTCCTGTTACTCCCGTCATTTTCCCGGCACTTGCGGTGACCCCAGCATTCCCACCCTGGGTCCCAGGCTCCAACTCCGCACAATATCGCGCTCTCTCTAGGTTCAAGTTTCCATCACCCACCCCCCTACTCCCCAAATCGACAGACCAGCTCTCTCCAGCGTCCCCAATACCCTGTTTGCATTCCCCAAAGCAAAGACATTTCCTACCCGGGCCGAAAACTTTTTCTTCCCTTGGCAACGCGATCAGGCAAGAAACCAGGTCAGCCGCTACCTCCACCCGCTTCGCCCAGCGCCCCGGTGGCGAGCACTGTCTTTTACCTGGCCGCTGCGCTCCAGGTGACCGTCCCACGCCGGCCGCCCGCGCCTCCTCGACTCACGGGGGTCGCCGGGTCCCCTGTCCTTTAGTCGCCTCCTGCTCGGCGCTCCGGGAGCGAGTGTCCTAGGACCGCACGCCCATGCCCGGAGCCGCCCTTCGGTTCATCGCGCGTCTTTGCAGAAGCGAGGCTGCCGCCGGCGATCTCACCAGCAGCGCGGGGATCCGGAGGCACCGACTTGCCCCGCGGTGTGCGCTCCCGGGTCCGAGAGCGCTCCGCCCGCGGGCAGCTGCGGCCGCGTCACATGCCGCCTCCAGGCAGCGGCCCGACACCTGCCCAAGCGGCAGCGCTCTTGGCTCGGCACCGCCGCCCCCGCGCCTCGGGCGCCCGGCACGCTCCGGCCCTCTCTGTTCGCGTCTTTTTTTTCTCCCCCCCCTCTCTCTCTCTCTCCCTCCTCACTTTTCCCCCTCCTTCTTTCCTTCTCCTCCTTTATCTTGTATTCTGTCTTTCCAAAAGCAGACACAAGGCGCTCCAAGTGGAAGGAGGGTCTCTCCCTCCTCACGAACTCTTTCTCTGCCTGGTGGTGGCGGTCGTGGCTACTGCTCGCCGCTCCTCCTTCTCTTCCTCCCGCGCTCCTCCTCCTCCTCCTCCTTCCCCCAGGACGGCGAGCACGGGTGTAATGCACAAGCTGCCTGCCACAGACCCAAACCTGCCCGGCTTCTGAGCATGCCCAGTGGCTTTGCTGGCGCGCGCTCAGCTCCCGCGTGCGGGCTCCACGGGCTTTCTGCGCCTGGGGGCGGGGGAGCCCGGCGGCGGCGGCGGGAGAGCCCCGCGGCCTCCGGGCTGGGCTCGCTCTGTCCACGCGTGTCCCCAACTCGGGCCCCCGGTGCTTCAAGGACAGATCTTGTGGGTCAGTGTTGCTGTGTTCTCTCCTGAGTCCATTTGCTTGGGCTGCTTGGAAGGATTGAGAGGAAGTGGATTCTTGGGCACAACTTACTGCCGAGAGAACCCCAGCGCGGTTATAATAAACGACTCCGTTGAGAACCTTTCCTTAGAGAGCAGCCTGAGCCTTCCCCGCCCCCTCCCTGATGATAGTCTCTTCATTACAGAACAATGTAATAGAGGACGACCTGGCTTTTCCTCTTCCAGAAGTTGACGCCTTAGTTGTAAAAAAGGTAAACATGCATTAAAAAGACGCGCGCGTGCACACGCACCCAGACCCTTTTTTTTTTTTTTTTTTTTTTTTTTTTTTTTGTAATCAGAAGATAAAAGATAGGATCTTGCTAGCCAGGCTTTTATATTGTATAGGTAGCTCAAGAGGAAGGAGAAGTTCAAAAGAGAGAAAGGAGGAAAGAAAAGGAGAGAAGAAGGAGGTGGGGAGAGGGGGAAAATGTCTTACTGTACTACTTTCAGCTAACTAAATAAGGACAAAGTGGAAAGAGGCCAAAGTTGCAGAGATACCAATGAGGCTGCCCCACAGCGCACTGAAGGTTTATAGAAGATCATGTAAGGAACAATTGCAGGAGAATCTCTTGAGAAAGGAGAAAGGACTCTGGAAGGAAGGGGGGAAAGAATTTAGAGCACAGCATGAAATTAAAGTTTTAATAATATGGGAAGAGAAAAATGATTTTGTTAAATCTATTTGGAGCAAGAAAATAAACAGGAAAAGAGCTCTTCTTTGAGAAAGTAAGTCATGCTAAGAGAGAAATAAAAGTGTACATATTACATTCTGAGTCTATCTATATATTCTCTTCTAGGTAGAGCAATCTTCAGGACAGAAGACACTAAACATTGCTTAGAGAGAATTAAGGTCAAAATAGGAAAAATCTAGTGAGAAAGCATATGCCTACTTAAATTTAAATACCCAAACTCAAATGAATTACATGCAAAATACTAGAATGATGATAACTATTAGTAAGGTAGGCATCTTGTTTGGATACCTCTCAGACTGAAATATAATAGTTGCCTCCAAATATATATCCCTAATCGTCAAAGCAAACATAAAAAAAAGTATGTTACCCCCATTTAATAATGGACAGAAATTGAAAGGACTAGATAAATACCCATTACACAGCTAGTAAGAGCTAGTAAATTCAAATTTAAAATATCTTTACATTACACAAAATTGCTATTTACTTTTCATAATTTGATATAATATATTTTGATAATGTTTTGTAAATCCATAAATAACATACAGGAGGCCAGAAGAATGGACATAAAGAAATGTACCAGTTTTGTTTTTTTTTTTTTTTTTTTAGGTAGATTTTCTTATCTATATAGTGATTAAGTGTCAGAGGGATTCCTGGCAATACTCTAGAGAAGATCATGAAATAAATCATTTGCCAGTAGTCAGAAAACAACTATAATTTAGTAAAAATATCTTCCCAGACCTTGCTTCATTTATTTCTTTCTTCATTAAACTCATACATGTGGCATTTCCCAATTCCAGTTAAATTTCTCATTATCTTTATGGACAAGGCAAGTGTAAATTGTATGGTCATATTGAACAAAGTGAAACCAACAGTTTGGAGGGTTTCCTGAAGTGTCTTGGTAATGATATTCATGCTAGATCAGAGTAGTGTCTGGTTTTGAGCGTGGTGCCCTATTGTTCAGCAAATTTATCAAATTATATGGCTACTTCTTAGATTTGAGAATGAACCAAATTAGGGGCAGTGATAATTTATAAGACACTAAATGTCAAATCTAAAGAGTTCTTTATTTTTTTTTTGTTTTGTTTTTGTTTTATTTTTTAATTTATTCATTTAAATTCAAGTTAATTAACATACAGTGTAGTATTGATTTCAGGAGTAGAACCCAGTGATTCATCACTTACGTGAAACACCCACGGCTCATCCCAACAAGTGCCCTCCTTAATGCCCATCACCCATCCTGCTCATCTTCCAAACCACCTCCCCTCCAGCAACCCTCAGTTTGTCTCTGTATTTAAGAGTCTCTTATGGTTTGTCTCCCTCTCCGTTTTTATCTTATTTTTCCTTCCCTCCATGTTCATCTGTTGTATTTCTTAAATTCCACATATGAGTGAAATGTATTTGTCTTTCTCTGACTTACTTCACTTAGCATAATACACTCTAGTTCCATCCACATTGTTGCAAATGGCAAGATTTTACTCTTTTTGATCACCGAGTAGTACTCCACTGTGTGTGTGTGTGTGTGTGTGTGTGTGTGTGTGTGTGTGCGCGCAAGCATATACATACATACGTATATTCCACATCTTCTGAATCCATTCATCAGTGAATGGACATTTGGGCTCTTTCCATAATTTGGCTATTGTTGATAGCAGTGCTATATACAATGGAGTGCATGTGCCCCTTCAAATCAGCATTTTGTTGTAGGGTAGTTCTACTTTTAATTTTTTGAGGAACTGCCCTGCTCTTTTTCAGGGTGGCTGCACCAGTTTGCATTCCCACCAGCCGTGCAAAAGGGTTCCTCTTTCTACACATCCTCTCCAACATCTGTTGTTGCCTGAGTTGTTAATTTTAGCTATTCTGACAGGTGTGAGGTGGTATTTCATTGTGGTTGTGATTTTTATTTCTCTGATAGTGATGTTGAACATCTTTTCCTGTGTCTGTTAGCCATCTGGATGTCTTATTTGGAAAAGTATTCATGTTTTCTGCCCATTTTTTCATTGGATTACTTTTTTTGGGTGGGGGGGGGTGTTGAGTTTGATAAGTTCTTTATAGATTTTTGGATACTAACCCTTTATCCCATACGTCATTTGCAGAATGAACTATTGGGACTTCATCAACAGTTCTTTACTTTAGATGTTGATTTATAGCAAAAGGGATGAACTAGATAAAATACATTTTGAAATCCTGCCTTTTAGGTTCGTTTTTCAAAAATAAAACACAGGGGGTGTGTATAAGATTTATTCATTTATTCAATGAGTCAATTATTAAATAAGGCTTTGGTTTTGGACAAGAGAGAAAGCTAATAGCACACTTACCCTTCTACCATAAAATAACTACACAACATGGACAACATATGTAAAACTACATTTTTTGGTTATTAATCTGCAACCAACGTAGGGCTGCAATGTTTGAGTAGGGGAGGCACAGGAAGAACCATTTCCACGGATTTTCTCTGTGGGCCATTTTCTTTCTCCAGCAGAAGTGCCAGGCGCCGGGGTTCAAGATGGCGACACGGGAAGACCCTAAGCTGCTCTCCTCCCACAGAACCGCTGAATTCGGTTCTTTACGGAATCGTTTCCTCCCAGAAAAACCTTCAACCCGACAGAGGAAACGCCTTCCCATCAGCAGGCAGGAGGGAAAGCACGCGGCAGCAGGTAGGAAAGACTGAGACACGTCCCACCATGAGGACCACCCCTTGTTCCCCAACCCCAATACGTGGGAGGGAACTCAAAACTTGAGGCTCCTCCCTGAGGGACACCCCAAGTTTAAGACCGACACCTGAAGGATGAGACCCCAAAACCTGTGGCCTTGCAGCCCAAGGCCACCGGCAAGCAAGAGACGCAGGGCGCTCGTTCATAACGGGTCTGCGTCCAGGCCTGCCCGCCCAGACTTGATGTGAAAGGGACTCGTTTGGTCATTTCATTTTATCTTTTTTTTTTTTTTTTTTTTTAATGTTTACTTACTTTTGAGGGAGGGAGAGCTAGCACGAGTGGGGGAGGGGCAGCGAGAGCCGGGTCAGAGGATCCCGCGCTGCCAGCAGGGAGCCCGAGGCGGGGGCTCGAACTCACAAACCCCTAGATCGCAACCTGAGCCAAAGTGCGGCTCTGAACCCACGGAGCCCGCCACCCCCCAGGCGCCCCTTGTGTGGGAGTTTTGAACCCTCCTTGGCCTGGGGCCTCCGCGAGCTGGGGAGGAGCTGGGAAACTCCCCCTGGCGGCGCTGGTGGCGCCATCTCCCCCGCCTCGCCAGAGCCAGCGGGCGCCCTGCCTTTTCCTCTTTTTTCTTTTCTTTGTTTCATTTTCTTCTCTTCTTTTCCTTGTTTTTTTCTCTTTTCCTTTTTCTTTAGCGGGCGCCATCGTCGCACTCGCTCTCCACCGGGCTGCAGCCAGTGGGCCCTCGCGGGGCTCTTGGCTCTGGCGCATTTCAGGGCACTGGCCTCTCTCCCGAGGAAGGGTCGGGGGACCCCCGTGTTCATGCCTGGGGCCCTGGGTTTTGCACATTTCTGGGAACAGTATTAAGATATTGTTGGGGCGCCTGGGTGGCGCAGTCGGTTAAGCGTCCGACTTCGGCCAGGTCACGATCTCGCGGTCCGTGAGTTCGAGCCCTGCGTCAGGCTCTGGGCTGATGGCTCAGAGCCTGGAGCCTGTTTCTGATTCTGTCTCCCTCTCTCTCTGCCCCTCCCCCGTTCATGCTCTGTCTCTCTCTGTCCCAAAAATAAATTAAAAAAAAGTTGAAGAAAAAAAAATTTTTTTTAAAAAGATATTGTGCCTGATGCTTACTGTGGCGTCTTACTACACTATTATGTCTATTATTGTAATCTCTCGATGAAATTCCTTTTGGAGCACTGAAAACAGACTCACATAGTCATGAATGTCTTGTTAAATGTGACAGAAGCAAATAGATGGCAGAAGCTGTGATGGGGTTTGGGGGGATGGGGGGGGATGTTCAGAGCCCAGGGCCAAGAAAGAATTCTTGAAGATGGCTTTGGTGCAAACGGGTGATTTTATTAAAGCACGGGGACAGGACCCTGGGCAGAAAGAGCTGCACGGGGGGTTGTGACAAGTAACTGATTATATACCTTCAGGTTGGTAGGGGGTCAGGGATAGAGTAAGTCTGTTGCTAGGGAAACACCATTTAGTACCTTTTAGTAAAACCTCAGTCATGAGACCCTTCAGATGGGACACCAGGGGCCATAAGCTTGGAGTATGATTGCCAGCCTGCATTTGGGGGAGTTCAGTTAAAGGACGTTTCCAACGGAATTTTTATACGTTAAAGTAGGATCCTTGGCGGTCAGGATAACGTTAGGCCAAGATTCCCTTTTGCCCCAGCAAAGTGTCATCATCAGGGCAGCTCAGCTCCTAGAGGGAGGTCACTCTGCCTGTTTCAAGGACTTGTCAATGGGCTGTGGGCAGTAAGGGAATTTAATTTTTCATTTGCCTTAGTTTCCTGTATCACCATGCAAGCACTTTAACTCCTTTACGTCTTGAGGAGGGTGATATTAGGGCTCCAGGAAACGGAGTCTATAGGCTTCTGGAGATTAGGCTCTGGATAAGATTACCTTTTTCTTGCAGTTTACTAAATTATCTGTAAACTGAGGGAGACTCCTGTCCTGCATGACTGTGATCTGTATCAGTCAACCATCTGCTTTCTTTCCTTCCCCTGTTCTTGGGCGGCCAGACGTGTCCGAGGAATATCACACATGTCCCACCTGGGGTGGGGAGGTGGGGGAGGGGTGCTGTTAGCCTATACTTTGCTCTCAGCTTGCCTTATGCTCCCTCATCAGTTGGGTTCATATTTAGTTTTCCACACACACCCCCCTCCCCACCAAGTCACACAGTGGTGATATCTGCCTACAAAAAATATTGCTCTGGTGATGGGACTGTTGTACTTAAGTAAAGCAAAATGAAACAAGACTACGCTCCCATAGCTGGAGCCAATTTAAGGATGCAGTCTTGAGAAATAAAGTATCATTGAAACCAGCTGGACAGCATAGGTGACTGAACCCTGTGAAGGCCTCTATACACACTTTTAAGATTCTGGAAAGTGGGCGCAGAGATTTACTGGGCTTGTGGTCGCCCAAGACAAGCTTCATATGTAAATCCCCTTGCTTATTAAATTAAACCCTCCATCTACCAATGTGGAGTGGTCTTCCTCTTTCTTTGGACTCTCCTTGCCCTCTGTGTATCGGGGCTAGTTTTGAATTTCACCTGGGGTAATCCCAAGGTTGTCTGTCAACATCAGCCCCTTGGCTCAAGAAAGCTCTTCTAAAAGAAAAGTAATGACTTCTATCAGGCTAACTCAAATGTGCTTTTTGCTTCTAGAGGTCTTGGTCCCTGAATCCAGGCTACTTTGTTTAATGTCCTTGATTTTTTTTTTTTTTTAATCTACAGTTTTTAGTAGTTCTCCTTGGAAAAGTTGGCTTGATTTCTATAGAAGTCGATAATGGAGAGTTACATTTGAAGGTTATGTATTCAACAAGTGTAAGGCCATTTTAAACGAAGAGTTATAATTGCAAAGGGGAGGCTAGAGATGAAGTTACGTTGACACTTGTCAGTGACAGTGGTGTCTGACTCTGTATTGTCGTCAGTATTGTGGTCAATATAGTGGTCAATATTGTGGTCAATTTCTTGACTCTTACTTGTACTTGGTATCCTGTTCTTATATGGATGCTTTTAGGATTAAATTTGATATATATAAAATAAAACCTCAGATTAACCTCAGTATTAGACCAGATGGAAGCTTATTTCTCTCATCTGTAAAAATAATCCAGGAGTATGGTAACACCACACCACAGTCATCAGGGAGGCATGTTCCTTCTGGCTTTCTGTTCCACGAGAAATTTGTAGCGATTATCAAGAGCTCCTCATGGTCTACAATGGCTGCTGGAGTTCCTATAATAATGTCTGTGCTGGAAGCAAGAAAAAGGAGGACATGGTAATAAGACAGGATAAAGGGATAATCTCTACTCTGGGATTGCCCACTGTAAGGACCCATCTGCCCCTTTATACCTGATTGGCAACTCCATTTGCAAAGGAGGCTATGGAATGGGGTCCTTTGCTCAGAATATGATTGGAGTTTTATAAATAAGAAAATTGAGGAAAATGGATATCAGATAAAAACACTAAAAATCTTTACTACATTTCCTCTTTGTTCTTAAGATTTATATATAACATATTTTGAAGCCTTACTACCTTCTAGCCATAAAATAGTCTCTGACTCAGATAATTTTATAATCCTACTTTGTAATTCTACTGTAATCATCACTGCCTATATCAGTGTCTTTATAAAATAGATTAATCTGTATAACTACATTGCATTGCTGTATATACATATCTATACTATCCTAAACAAGCCTGATCTAAGACTGAATTAAACTTAAGTAAAGAACATAGAAAAATAGCTGGTACTAAAGGCATTTGCCTCCTCTAAACTATAGGTTCCTTATAAGCAGAAAAGTGTTTTTATGTGCTCTCACAACTTGGTCAAGACTTATTAAATATGAAAACCATGAAATTAGTCAAAATGAATTAAATGAGAACACAAATTAATTGAGAAAGAGCAAAACTTATCTTTTAGGACTCTCAGAAGTTATGGAGCTTTACTGATAATGGCAACCTGACTTTTATTTTATTTATTTAGTTTTAAGTTTTTATTTTTTAATTAAAAAAATTTTTTGAAGTATGCTCCACACCCAGTGTGGGGCTTGAACTCACAACCCCTAGGTCAAGAGTCAGATGCTCCAGTGACTGAGCCAGCCAAGCACCCCTTAAGTGTTTATTTTAATTCCGATTAATTAAAATATAGTGTTATATTAGTTTCAGGTGTGCTAGCAACTTGACGTTTAAAACCTTATTAGCTGATTATTTTTTACCTCCCTCTTTTGTACCTTCTGCACAGGACTAGGCATGCTTTTTAACAAGTGTATCTTTTAGTAAGTTTATATGGTTACATACAGTTCTTCTGCTTTTCCTGCATGCCCACGTTAAACTTCCTTCAAACCAAAGAAAATGCAAAGTACACAGAGGTATGAAATCAATTCCTTAGCTCCAAACTCTTCGAGCTCAGCGAAGGCATACTGTTTCAGGATTCACATGACTATTGGCATTAGAATTCACCCCACATCATTGCTTCACATTGACTCGAGTTTTTTCTTTAACTTCCTTTAAGTTTGGTATATATCTTCAAGTTGTTTTTGAGGACATTTAATAGCAAGCCTTTACCAACATTTCAACCACTTTTTCATTTCTCGGTCTTTTTTTTTTTTTCTCTACCAATTCCAAAATTCTATACCCAGCTTGGTCTTCTGATATAGAAGTCAGCAAGCAAGTAAGTAAGTAAGTAAATAAATAAATAAATAATATGAATAACTTAGAATAGTGTTTTGTAAATCTTAGCAGACACACAGTAGTTATCCAGAAAAGTAGAATAATAGAATAAGAAAGAGCATTTGAGGCACGGAGGTTAATGGTAACAGAGACATGGTAGCATGATGTGTGTGTAGAACTAAAAGCTATTTGATGTTAGTAAATGTAGATGTTTGCTAACTAAATAGATGGCAGCCAAACATTTGAAGACTTGTGTCTTGATTACTATGATAAGGTGTTTGCATTTCATGTTGTGGTTAATAAAGTACCATACAAGGGTATTCAACTGAAGAGTGAAGTGACAAGCATTGTGTCAAGCATGGGCTTGATGGAGAATTGACTAGAAGCAGAGGGATTACTTAGGGGGCCGTTTCCGTTAATTATAAGCAAGAAATAATGAGTGAGGAAGTGACTTAAGAAGATAACTCAAGGGTGATTCCCTGGGGGATAAGTAGGCTCTGATGTTTAAAACCGTTAGTCCTAGAGAACGGCTTTGGTTGAGTGAAGACAATTTCAGTGTTTCCTTTGTTGTATTCACTTTCCTTTGGGAAATGAAACTGGAAATGTCCATCAAGCATTTGGAAATAATACTCTGAAGATTAGTGTGGGTCTCATGCTAGGGATGTAGATGTGGGTCACCTCCGTCTTTGAGACATTGGGTCAATGGGAATTGAGAACAATATTCAGGAATAATGTTTACTTTTTTAAATGTTTATTTGAGAGAGAGAGAGAGAGAAAGAGAGAGAGAGAGAGAGAGGGAAGGGGAGGGGCAGAGAGAGGGAGACAGAGGATCTGAAGCAGGCTCTTCGCTGACAGCAGAGAGCCTGATGTGGGGCTCAGACTCATGAATCGTGAGATCATGACCTGAGCTGAAGTCAGAGCCTCAACCCACTGAGCTACCCAGGTGCCCCCAGGAATAATGTTTAGCTTGAGGCGAGGTGTCAGTGAAATCCTGAGAAACAACTACAGTTCAGAAATCTGAAGAGAAAGCGGAGTGCATACAGAAGAAAGACCAGAAACTCAGAGATTGTGATGACAATTAGAATACCACAGTGTCACAGAAGTCAGCAGAGTAAAGGAATTCAAGAAGGTAGAATTATCACAGTAATCAAATGCACTGGAGAGATCTGGTAAAATTAAGGATTTAAAATATATACATATAGATCGATGGCAACTCAAATATTAATGAAGATCTTTTGAAGCTGTTTCTCTAAAGTGATAGGGATAGAAACCAAATTTTAATGGGTTAAAAGATAAATGGGAAAGCAAGCGTATGAAAATTTTAATAGATTTCCTGAGGTATAACTGACATTAAATAAAATGTACCTATTAAAGTGCACAGTTTGATAAGTTTTGTCCTGTGTGTGTGTGTGTGTATGTGTGTGTGTGTGAATAATCAGATTATGGGGAAAAATGTATATATCTATCTTTGCCCCGGTTCCTGGAGCAGAGCTCCTAAACCTTGCAATTTCCTAAGTAATAAGAGTATTAAGAACATCTTTTGTTCTAATATTTGGTCTTTGATCTGGGTTCCTGACCCAGAACTCCTAACTCCTTTGGAATGTCCTGGGTAATAGGAGTGTCTTTTGTTCTAATGAGGTAACTCTTGGTAGGCTTCTGGATGGGGACTCATCACTGGAAAGACCAAGGCATGATTAGAAGCTTGGGTCCTTCACGATCCTTCCATCCTCATTCTCTAGAGAAGAGGGAGGGTCAGAAAATGGAGTTAATAATCAACCATGTCTACATGATGACGTCTCCATAAAAAACCCTATAGTACAGAGTTTGGACAGCTTCTGGGTTGGTGAACACATGGAGGTGCTGGGAGAGTGGTACCCAGAGACAGCATGGAAGCTCCATGTCCTGTTCTGTGTGCCGTACCCTATGCATCTCTTTATCTGGCTGTGTCCTACCTATCTGTACTCTTTAGTATATCCTTTATCATAAACCAGTAAATTTAGCTCAGCATTTCCTTGACTTCTGTGGACCATCCTAGACTATTGAGTCCACAGAGGGGCCTATAAGAACCCCCAATTTATAGCCCATTGCTCAGAACCACAGGTGACATTCTGGGACCCGACAATGACATTCCAAGTGGGGGGCAGTCATGTGAAATTGAAGCCTTAACCTGTGGGATCTGATGCTAACTCCAGATAGCTAGTGTGGCAGAAATGCTTACTATGTGGAAAGCTTACCACTACAAGTGGTGTGAGTGTGCTAGTGGTATGAAAGTAAAGGAGAAACACAGGAGTGATACACACACACACACACACACACACACACACACACACACACTACTTGTTCTTCACCCCCTATAACCCCCAAGCAACCTCTGATTTGCTTTTTGTCACTATAGATTAGTTTTTCTTTTCTAGAATTGTATATGAACGGACTCCTACATTATATACTCTCTTTTTGGTCTGGCTTCTTTCTTTATTTTTTTTAATGTCTTATTTATTTTTGAGAGGGAGAGCATGAGTAGGGTAGGGGCAGAGATGGGGGGAGGGACAGAGGATCCAAAGTAGGCTCTGTGCTGACAGCAGCAGGCCCAATGCAGGGCTCGAACTCAAGAACTACAAGATCGTGACCTGAGCTGAAGTCAGACACTCAACTGACTGAGCCACCTAGGCACCCCTGGTCTGGCTTCTTTCATCCAGCATAGTGTTGCAGTATTGATCATGATGTAGTTATTTTAAGTCATCCATTTCTTTTTGTTTGGTGCTGAGTATCACAGTTTAGCCACTCACGTGTGGGCTTAGACTATTACATGTACAGATTCTGCGAACATTTCTGTACAAATCTTCTTTGGATATATACTTTGACTCCTCTAGGATAAATACCCAGGTGCTGAATGGTTTGATCATGCAAAAAGTACATGTTTATTTTTCTAAAAAAACTACCTAACTGTACCATTTTACATTGCCATAGCAGCCGTGTATGAGAATTCCAGTTCTTGCATAATCTCGCCAACACATGATGGGGTCAGTCCTTTTCGTTTTAGCCATAGAGGTGCGTAGTGGTATTTTATAGTGGTTTCAATTTGCATTTCCCTAATGACTATTAATATTGAGGATCTTTTTATGTGCTTACTTTTCACTGGTACATCTTTGGCAAAGTGTCAGTTCCGTTCTTTTGCCCATTAAGAAATTTTTTTTTTCATTACTGAGTTGAGACAATTTTAAAAACGTATTCTGTTTACAAAGGCTGAAGACAGAAATCCTGATGGATAATGTCTTAGAGACAGAAAGACTTTGGTCAAAGGAATAGGTAGCAGGGTTAGTTGAAAAGAGCTGGCATAGTTGTCTTCTACCTGGAGGAGAAAAGGCAAAGACAACCATGGATATAGAAGCATGAATACTCGTCACATCTCACGATTTTTATTCCATCCCAGGGTGGAGTATTTGCTTACTCTGTGACTTGCCACAGAGAACTTTTGTGGTGACCCATTGGAAGAGGGCTCCACAGAAAAACTGAGATACCAAGGAAAGACATGGTAATCCTCTCAGAGAGGAAATTCTAGCATATCTGAGTGAGGAAGCCACAGGCAAGTTTTTTTAGAGACCCACACAAAAGAGATGGTCCCAGTAGCTGTAATGATTAGTGGAAGTTTGGGAAAGTTTTAGAACATCTTGGCATTTGTATAATCCTGTTAGTACTTCCTCTGGGAATTCAATAAAGATTTTCATCACTCTTCAATGCTTTTGAAATAAAAGTTGTGTGTCTTTTGGATACAAAACTCTTGTACAAGTAACTTAAGGCCAAGACTTACACACTCACACACACACATACACAGTTTGTAATCAGTGTGATGAATATGGTCAGAGATCATGCATACTGGGTAAGCCAAGTAGAACTCATGAATTAGAGGATACATTTTCTCTGATAGTGTGGAAGATGGAGTTTGAATAGAGAGTGAAAGGAAGGGAGTAAAGAATAGAAATCTTTGGAAAAGTCATTGAAGAAGCTGACAGAAGAAGCTGAAAAAAAATGAAGTGAAATTTTTACAGGTTCCCCTGAGGTCTCAGCTAACTTTTAATGCCACAAGATTTTTATGGTTAGGCAGCTATTTGTAGCAACCCTCAGCTTCCAGGGTGTAGGAGCTAAGAAGTTAGATCATCATAATAAATGCACTGAGCCTGGATGGTGGAAAGATAAGACTGCAAAGGAACCAGGGTGGCAGATAAGAGGGGAGACCAGATGTCTCCGCAACAGGCTGCGTAGGAAAGAGAAGAGCAAAGAAGAAGGTGGCAGTTCTGGGAGTACATGATG
Source organism: Panthera leo (assembly GCF_018350215.1). Classification (NCBI taxonomy): domain Eukaryota; kingdom Metazoa; phylum Chordata; class Mammalia; order Carnivora; family Felidae; genus Panthera; species Panthera leo. The sequence goes on from NC_056689.1 coordinate 9,594,361, forward strand.
CTGATACTGGGGTGAGTAAATCTTCCCCTGATCCCTATCCTTCAACTGAGCTTTGACAAGAGACTGCCCAACAGACTCAATCACTCTGTCACCTTTAGAGCCATTGTAACCAAGCATTGGTACACTAATCCTGGCATATTACCAATTCCTGAACGAGCCCGACATGGCACACATGTGCAGTATGCTAGGAATGCAGAGATGCCCAGTACTTGGCCTCGTACTGACGATGTTCTCAGCTCTTGCACTTCTTTTTACAAACTCTCACGTCTCCTGTAGCTTCAAAACAGTCTTATTACATCAACAGCCGACAATCAGGTAGCTGCTAACGTTTCTTAAAACGCTTTTTGACTGCTGTTCCCCCCGCACTACTCACCGCTTCTGTTGTAGGCCTGTTTCTCCACTTTATATTTCTTCTGCCTCAATGAAACAAGATACCTCTTTTGAGAAGAAAATGTATAAAGATAACAATTTTGGTGCCCTATAAACTGCCCACTGTATGAAATTCTGTCATATATTTCTCTATCACTTTTCTAGAAGTTACACCTTTAGTTCTTACTCTGTATTTACAGTTGTCTTTCCTTTGTAGTAGTCCACTTACCTTTCCCCAATATTATTACAGCCCTGGGACATAAAAGTGTATTTAATTGCTCCATTAACCCAATCTTTTGTGCTTGCAAAAATTAGGGCTTCTAGCCAGATATCTTTACCACTCCAGGCATTTATTAACGGGCCAATAAAACATACCTTAAAGTGTCTTCATCTAATAGAAATCATAGCAGACATCTATATAGAGGTTTCCATTCTATGAGATCCAAAGTGCTTGGCAGATTTTTGCCATCAAACTCACCGAATTTATGTGTAGCAGAGTAATAATTGATTAGGCAAGGAAATGTGATGATTTCATGAATACAGAATTCAAAGAGACTGGCTAAAGGGAAAGGGAAAAGAATATCTCTGCCTTTCTTTAATGCACCAAAACAATGGTATTTATCATACAGGACAATGTGGGGTGGAAACAAAATTACGAAAATATGCTATAAAGCGGGCAGTGATGAGTTTGCAAAATAAAAGGAAGGAAAAGAGTGAGTTGGTGAGGTACAAGGAAGTCAAAGGAATATAGAGAGAGAAATGAATGTTTCTGTTCCACATTGTGTGCTCACTTTGACCCTGCCCTCCCTGTTGTGGCAGGTCAGATGCTAGCAGCAAAATAATAATTTCCTGGGCTTATTCAGCTGGTGCAGGCTATGTATGATGCTAAACATATGAGTTCTGAAGTCTGAAGATTCAAAGACCATAATATCACCCCACCTTTTTTTTTTACTTTTACTTGATAAGCATTGAATTTTGATCCTTGTGTTTCTCTCGAAAGGATAATGGAGTCGACATTTGAATTTCGTATTTATATATGGTATGGGATTTCAGATGCACAAAAACAGGCTTCATAATGAATGGGGAAGTCTTTCTCCTAGGTTAATATATGATGCAGGAACAGTTTAAAGGTATCATTGGAAGAAAGAGAAACATTTCTATTTTACCCTTATAAAAAGATGAAGAGTACAAGAATAAAACATAAAATCCAAATTACATTATTCTTCCTTAGACGTGTTGATAGGGTAATTAGTAAATGATGCACACATTATGTTGAAATTAATATAAGTTGAGGTTTACTACTGCGTAGTAGGCAAATTCACATGAACTTTTAAGATAAAGGATAAGGCTTTGGAGAAATTTCATGCTTGTGGCCAAACATTTTGAGCTACATGGTGACCCCTTTCCTCCAAGATACAAATCCACTTTCTTCTATCTTAGGAGGAATTTGCTGGATAAGTTTGAGCTTTATTGCTTTAAAAGAACAGGTTGTAAAAGAGTTCTTACAAGACTCTGGCAGCCAGTTTGGAGTTACCAAATTGTTGATAAATCTAATTAATACAATTTGAAAGGTAAAGAATGGGAAAATGAACCATTTTATTGCAACAAAGCAGTGTTAGTGACTCCATGTAATGGCCTCTAATAAAGCTTGTTTAATCACCTGCTGTGAGCAGGAATTTCCCTTCAGCATTTGTAGAGTCTGAACAAAGGAACTATTTTACTTTCTCCTTTTAATGCCTCCTGCCAGAGCCAGCCTTCGGTGTGGCTGAATTGGCAACCCAGCTACATGGGATGATTTGCAAAGTTCAGTAAAGCCTTTTCTGCCTCTAAGCTCCGCCCACCCCTGGGTGTCCCTCTCCCTTTTGTCTAGAAACTTCACCTTTGGAGTCACGGTTGAGTAACAAATGGTTACTTTGTGTGTTGCTCAAGAATATAAGAAAATATAAGAAAAGAGAAGAACCTGGGGTTAACTGTGATTACACAAATCAAATACGATGTATATTTAAAGCTGCGGGCTACTGGGGCATTGGGAACTATTCATACAAGGGACAGATTTGAATTGGATGCTGGTCGGAAGTTGCTCTAGGCATGGCCACAGGTGCAGGTGACCATGATGTGAACATGACCAACTGCCCACCTGGCAGCATGTCAGATTGACAGCTTCACCCACAGCAGGCCTACCTCTATAATTTATTTCATGGAATCATAAAACCAGTGCCTATGAATAATCTTCTACACCAATTCCTACATTTTAGTAAATTGGGAGCTAAGATTTTTAGAGAGATACAGTTGCTTTCATTTAGTCTCACCACTAGTTACTACAAAACCTAAGACTAGAATATGGGTTTTCTGGTTCTTCGTTCAGTGTTCTTTTATGTATCAGTGGTGAATATTCTAAATATAAGTAATCAATGCTAATAAATAAGAAAATACTTAATTTTTAATTATTCTTCATATTTTAAGATAAAGAGATGGAAAAGGTGGGATGCCGCAAATTCTGTGGAGTTAAGAAAAATAAGTAGATAGTAGAGGCACATAACTAGTTAAGTACATGTTTTATATTGATTTTTTCAAAGGCACAACCTGAGAACAGAAATGGGGCATAGGTAAATTATTCAAGGGGAAATTTCAAGGAGCAGAAGTAAAAGAGTGGGAAATATGAGAGAAAAAAGAAGGTAGAGGAGCAAGCTCTGAGTTTTGAGAGTCCAGTTACCCCTGTGAATGAGTGAAGCTCGGTCCTACCACGGACCCTGGTGAGGAGCTGTATCCGACCTCCCTTCCACAGTCTCTGTAGAGGATAGGAAGGCTGGGCATTTATCAAGACTCCTGTCTCCCACTTGTAGAAGATTGTTCTCAAGGGGTTAATTCCCCTACCTTTGCAGGTTGAACCAGGTTCAGTTGAGTGGCCTCCTGTGGCTTAGGAGAAGGCCTTGAAGACATGGGGCCCTGGCAGTGTGGTTGGAACTGTCCACCTCTCATGGGCTGAAGTCAGCTATGCTCAGGAGAGTTTGCACAATGCATCACAACCATCAACGATAGCCTAATTCCTAATGATGAAAAAAGACGCTTTTATGAGTTTTCTACTAAGTAATTATTCCCGTGAAATTAGAATTGAATCTTCTGGGGCTCTCATGAAGTAGATTTGTGGGTTCCTTGTAAACTAGATCAATAGATATGCATATTATTCACAGAGAGGGTGCAAAACTCCAGGAAGAAGGTAGAATCAGTATCAGTAAAAAATGCTTCTTTGAATTTATGTAAACTTTTAACTTTTTCCCCAAATCTAATACATTATCTTGGTTTTGTCCTCTCAAATATCTCATTTTTCTTTGAACATGTTGGTCTCCTTTCTGCTTCCATTCTCTTGTGATATATAATACCTTCTTTTATAAAGGTAGGCAAATCTTCCAAGATACAGATGACATATCAGTTCTCTTATGAAGCCTTCCCTAATTCACCAGGAAAGCTGAATTAGTTGCTTTCCTCTTTGGTTCTAAAGACCTTTCCTCCTTTCTCCCTTCCTTCCTTGCTTCCTTTCTTCTTTTTTTCAGAAAACAGTAACAAGTCTGGGTTTAAGTGTGCAGATTCAAATAAGATGCTACTTTTTCCCCATACTACTTTCATTAATATTTAGAATAGAAGCTATAGTCCCATGGATATGGGAGTACAGAACGCTGTAAACATTGCTATTAATTTAGAGTTCCTGAAAGACAATATCTTCAGGAATCTTGACTGTCAAAAGGAACTGTATTATTACCATTGGATTTAAACAGTTTCTCGTATAAGATGGAAACTTAGCAATGTTGCTGCCTCTGCCCATAAGTAGAAACACTGATTTCATCTCTTATTAAATTATGAGAGATCTATAATTCTGAATTTACAATGTGTGACGATGGAAAGAAAAAGTAGGAATTTAATTATTTATCAAAGTAGAAAGAGATGAGGGGCGCCTGGCTGGCTTGGTCAATGGAGCACATGACCCTTGATCTCAGGGTTGTTAAGTTCGAGTCCCATGTTGGGTGTAGAGATTACTTAAAAATAAAATCTTAAAAAAAAAAGTAGAGATGGTGTACATGGAAGTCTACAAAGTGGGTTATCCATGAGGAAGAAGCTGATTTGTTCTTTGGATACTAGAAAGACAAAGCCGCGGCACCATAACTACAAAAGGGCGGTTGGAGAAGGCTCTAAGCCTGGGGCAGTTTGGAAGTAAGTTTACATAAGAAGCAGCTAGATTTCCTGCTCTCACCTCCACCTCAGCATTGTTAGAAAACTATAGCCGCTGGGTTTCCTAGGAATGTGAAACATGCTCTATGGAGGAACTGAACCAGAGAGGCTTAGATTAAGGTAACCAGCTACAGAAGAATGTAGGACGAGGTGCAAGATTAGAAGAGAGCTGTTCAATGGGAGTCCACATACTAATTACATGATGCACTGCCACCCTCCTTCCAACCTCTTTCTGCTACCTGGCTGTGTAGACCACCCACCATCAGGTTTTTGTACAAGATCAATAATGTGAAGCCTCCACCTCTAGATAAATTGAACCATGCCAGAGAGAAACCTAGATCTTGCCATGTAGTGTTCTCCAAAGGCCACCTGCTCATTTTACAATGCATCTCTCTGGTCAGTGTTCTCTGCCATGCACACAGAGCTTAAAGGCAATTTTTACTGTGAACAGATGGCTATGTATCTCAAAACTTTTGAGAGAAATCTGTAACATGAAAGGGGAAAACCAACAAACAGATAATACCTGAGAAGCTCAGAAGGGGCAGGAACAACTGTGAAAGCAAGAAAACTTCAAAGAAACAGTAATTAATGTACCCAGAGTCATTAGATAAGACACTGAACCCATTAAGGAAGAGCCAAATGCTGTGAAGAAGGAATAGAGATCAAAGTAAGAGCTCCAGGAAATTAAAAATTCCATACCAAAAAAAGCCTTTTTTAAGTTTATTTATTTTTGAGACAGACAGAGAGAGAGAGAGAGAGAGAGAGAGAGAATTCCAAACAGGCTCCACATTGCCAGTACCGAGCCCAATGCAGGGCTTGAACCTATGAATTGTGAGATAATGACCTGAGCCGAAACCAACAATCCGACACTTAATCAACTGAGCACCCAGGGTCCCCTAAATTTTTTCTAACCAAAATGGTTTCAGTGTTAAAATCAAGGAATACTACTAGAAGGTAGAACACACAGGCAATAGGCAACCAAGTAGACACTGAGAAATAAAGTTGTGATCATTCCAGGAACAATCCATGGGACATGCAACTAATACAGATTCCAGAAAGAGAGAAAAGGAACATTGGAAAGGAGGAAATAATAAAAATAAATAAATAATACAGAAAATTCCCCCAAATGCAGGAAATCAATCTTCAGATTGCAGTGAATCATTGAGCATTCAGAATAATGAATTAAGACTTAACCAAGTCAAATTTTTAGGAGACTTTTAAATATCATATCATAAAAGTTCAAGAAGTTTCAGGTGTACCTCTTAGTGATTCAACATCTCTATACGTTAAACACACACACACACACACACACACACACACACACACACACACACACAGTGAGTTTTCTGTAATGACATTTGAAGCTAGAACACATAGATCTGTGAATTCAGAATTGTGTCTACAAATGTTACAAATTGATAAATTTGATACGATACAAGCGTTGTAAACACATGAAGGGAGAAGACAATGAGAGAGAGAGAGAGAGAGAGAGAGAGAGAGAGAGACTCACCTTTATCTGTTTCATTCATCTACACTATCTTTTTTTCAGATACAACGGATCTATGATACAATGAGATCCTAGTTTCATCAAAAGTCAATCCTGTCTTTGAGATCTGGATCCTGTTCCAACTAGTTCACTCAAGAACCTTGAACAATTATCCTCTGTACTACATCATTTTCTCCTGCTTTGCTGAATAATTCCCTTTAGCACACAAGGGAAGCCCTGATAGGTCGAAACTTTTAAAAGAAGGGCAAATATCATGTCTTTCCCCAGCTACTATTCCTTTAGTCTGCTTATCTTCACAAAGCATTTTTTTGAAATTTTATTTTCTAATTTTATCATCTCTCATTTACTGTTCTATCCGCTTCAGTTGAACCTTCACTGTTACCACCATAAGAAACGACTGTTACCAAGGTTCATCACATTGCCAGATGTACTGTCTAATTCTCTGTTCACATTTTCCTTGCTTACTGAACAGAATGTAAAATAGTGAACCACTCTTTGCTCTTTGAACCAAGTTATTTACTTGACTTCTGGAACATTGTCATGTACTATTTTCCAGCAGCTTGCTGGCTCATCTTCCTTGGTGTACTGTTCTTCTACTTGATTTCTCTTGTGAAGTTTACTTGGATGTCTAATAGGCATCTGAAAATGTCTCCAACATGTTTTCCCTGCTCTCAAGCATGTTCCTACCCCAGTCTTCGCCACCCCATGCAGTGGCACCACAATAATTCATTTACGCAGTTGCACAGTAAGTGGGAATCATCTCTTTTTCCTAGAGCTCAACTTTCAAAATAAATTCTGAAACTACCTTCTTCGTTCCATCTTTATTTATGGTACCCTGGTCTAAATAACCATCAGTAATCTGATGCCTCGTTTCCCTGTTACCATTCTTATCCTTTCTCAACACAACAACAATACAATCTCATTAACGGGTAAATCCCATATTAAAAGCTAACTCTTACCACCTCCTTAGAATCTTCTAAATACTTCTCATTGTACTTAAAAAACTGCAATTCCTGACTATGACATGCAAGTCTCCATGTTGGTGCTATCTATAAAGGTATAACGTGGGCTGCAGATGCAATCTAAAATTTTCTGGTAACATCTTTAGAAAAAGTAATTAAGTTTTTTAGTTGGTTCTGGTTCCTTATATCTGCATTTTTACTTGTTTTAATAGTGTACATGCAAGTATTTATTTACTTTCTTATTTTAATTTTTAATTTGTGTACAGTTGACACAAATGCTATGTTAGTTTCAGGTGTACATCACAGTGATTCAACGTCTCTACACATTACGCTACGTTGATCACAAGTGTAGCTACCGTCTGTCACCATTTACCACTATTATAATACACTGACTATATTTCCTTTCATCCCCATGACTGATTCATTCTGTAACTTGAAGACTGTACCCCTCCCCGCCTTCATCCACTTTGCCCATTCTCCCAACCCCTTTCCCCTGGCAGCCATCAGTTTGTTCTCTGTATTTATAGGTATTATTCTGCTTTTTGCTTGTTTGTTTATTCATTTCTGTAGTGTTTTAGATTCCACACATAAGTAAAGTAACCCCTTTACTTAAGGTAACCATCAGCGGAACAAAAAAGCAACTACGGAATGGGAGAAGATATTTGCAAATGATATATCCAATAAGGGGTTAATAGCCAAAATATGTAAAGAACTTTTACAATTCAACACCAGAAAACCCAATCAAATTCAATAAAAAGAAATGGACAAATAATCTGAATAGACATTTTCCCAAAGAAAACATACAGGTGGCCAACAGATACATGAAAAGATGCTCAACATCACTCATTGTCAGGGAAGTGCAAATGAAAACCATAACCTGTCAAAATGGCTAAAATTAAAAAGACAAGAAATGACAAGTGTTGGTGAGAATGTGAAGAAAAAGGAACCCTTGTGCATTTTTGGTGGGAATCTAAATTGGCAGAGTTACTGTGGAAAACAGTATGGACATTGTTCAAGAAGTAAAAAATAGAAATACCATATGATCCAATAATTCCACTGTTGGGTACTTACCTAAAGAAAATGAAAACACTAATTAAAAAAGATATATTCAGGGGTGCCTGGCCAGCTCAGTCAGAGGAATATGTGACTCTTTATCTTGGGATCATGAGTTTGAACCCCACATTAGGTGTAGAGATTGCAAAAAAATAAACTTTGGGGAGCTGGGTGGCTCAGTTGGTTAAGCATCCGACTTCAGCTCAGGACTTGATCCTCCCAGTTTGTGAGTTCAAGCCCCGCATTGGGCTTTGTGCTGACAGCTCAGAGCCTAGAACCTGCTTTGGATTCTGTGTCTCCCCCCTCTCTCTGCCCCTCCCATGTTCATGTTCTGTCTCTCTCTGCCTCTCAAAAATAAATAAATGTTAAAAAAAAATTAAAAAAATAAACTTTAAAAAGAAATACATGCACCTCTATTTTTATTGCAGAATTCTTTGCAGTAGCCAAGATATGGAAACAACCTCAGTGTCCATCAATAGATGAATGGATAAAGATGATGTGACAATTGTATATATAGAACTTATATAACTTTATTTATGTTATATAATGTATAAATAATTTATATGTAAATGTAAATAAAATACAAAATTATATAAGTAAATATATGTATTATATGTAAGATATATATTATATGTATAACTAAATATTGCACAGCCATAGAAAAGGATGAGATCTTGCTATTTGTGACCATGGATGGACCTAGAAGGTGTTATGCTAACTGAAGTAAGTCAGACTGAGAAAGACAAATTTTTTTTTACCATATTTTTTTGCTTAGAAAAAGTAATTTAATAGTAAAACCTATTTAATAAGTCATTTAATAGTAAAAATATATTTCATTTAATCCAATATGTCCAAAATCATCATTTCAATATATAATCAATGTAAAATTATTTAAATTTATTTTTAAGTTTATTATTTATTTTGAGAGAGAGAGCAAGCAGGGAAGGGGCAGAGAGAGAGAGAGAGAGGGAGAGAGAGAGAACAGTAAGCAGGCTCCACGCTGTCAGCACAGAGCCCAAAGTGGGGCTCAAACTCAGAAACTGTGAGATCATGACCTGAGCTGAAACCAAGAGTTGGACGCTTCACCAACTGAACCGCCTAGGTGCCCCAAGTATAAAGATTATTAATGGGATATATTCTGTTTCTACACTAGACCATCACATCCCGTGTGTATTTCAATTCAGACTAGCTTGATTCAGACTAACTTGATTTCAAGTGCTCAGTAGATACATCTGACTAGTGGCTCCCATATTGGACAGTGCAGCTGTACAAGGCTTACCCCTAATTAATTCTGCTGCTTCTGTTATTATCAGTCTCCACATCTTCAGACTCATCGAACTGACCTCCTTTCATTCTTTAAATATGCTAAGCTTATTCCCATCTTAGGCCTTTTGCACTGACAGTCCCTCTGTCTGGATTTTGATTCCCCAGCTTGTCTCAGGATGAACTACCTCTTACTCAGTTGTCGGCTCAAATGCTACCCCCTTGGTAAGGTCTCGCCTTATCATCCAATGTAAAGTCATGCTCCCTCTTCAGACCCTCTTAGTCCCATTATTCACGATTGTCTTCTTCATAAAACTTCCATGTTTCATTATTAGCTGGCTCCTGCACTGCGGTACTGTTGTCTTGACCATACAAGTTTTAGGTAGCTTGTTCACAGATGTATCCATAGGACTTAGAACAGCTCCTGGAATGTTTACAGAAAGGATGGATGAATGTATATGTGAAAGAATAAAAGGATCGTTAAAACGTGAACAGTAGTGATCAAATATTATTATTTATCCCATTGCTTTTTCTAAGTTTGCTTTAGCAAACACATGTTCCTTTTGGAATAAAAAATAACAATAAAAGCCTTTGTAGTAAACTAGCAAAAAACATTACGAAGCCACTGGGTGCTAGACTAGGTGGGCAGTCAGAAGTACCAAAAGTGGGGGCGCCTGGGTGGCGCAGTCGGTTGAGCGTCCGACTTCAGCCAGGTCACGATCTTGCGGTCCGTGAGTTCGAGCCCCGCGTCAGGCTCTGGGCTGACGGCTCGGAGCCTGGAGCCTGTTTCCGATTCTGTGTCTCCCTCTCTCTCTGCCCCTCCCCCGTTCATGCTCTGCCTCTCTCTGTCCCAAAAATAAATAAAAAACGTTGAAAAAAAAAAAATTTTAAAAAAGAAGTACCAAAAGTGTGTTCCCTTCCTGGTGAAGTGAATGCAGTTTCCTCTGAATGAGAGATGTAGCTGCTTTGCAGTATACGTTCAGTGAATGTTCTGACACTTGAACGTGAGCTGACCAAAAGTACAGTTTATCTCAGATGTTGTAATGGATGGATAATGCTCATTATCTGATTCTGTTCTTCTTGGCATTTGGCATCGGGCCAAATTATAGCACTCATACACTGTATACAAGGTTACTGTAGAGAGCGTGATGGAAAATATTTGAGAGGTACTAAAACCCCTTGCTTTAATCCTGACTATGTAGTTGAGTGTGGTGATGTCACATGTGTTTGCTCCAGGTACATGGTTGTCATTTCCCAGTCTCAGTCTCAGGAGATTCTCTAAAGCATATGTGTTTAATCTGGTACCCTGCAAACCTGTATTCCTAAACATTCATTCCAAGAGATTCTGTTGATCTTACTTGAGAAACACAGCCTGAAGTCAAAGATCTCTTCTCTTTTATGGCACAAGTTCTTCTGAGGGGAACAACCGTGAACAACAGTGAGCTAGTCACAATTTAGAGGACGAGATTTTCAGATCTTTCTACATTGGCAACTTGCTGAAAGCAGAGTTTAAGGAGAAAGGGGTAAAGATTTCTGTAGAAGCTGAGGACTGCCTAGGGAGACAGTCTATTATGATAGAATTTTCTGAGCTGCCAGGACTCAGATAGCATAAGAATCCTGGGCATAGCTAGTCTGCAAAAAGATGGAAAGGCACCAAAGAGAAGCAGTGCCCATCATACAATTTTTCCAAGATATGCAGTCATTTTGGGGAAGAATCGTCTATACACAGACACACACTCAATTACAAAGAAGAAAGAAGAAAAAATGTTAGGACTTCGGAATATAGGCTATAAGTAGCACCTGCCCAGACCCCTGTTAGAGGCTTGTGTTAGAGATTTACATAACTGAGGTGTGGAAAGATAAATTGTTTGGCATGACACTTCCACATCCTATCGGTGATGAGAAATGAAGACTGAATCAGGGCTCTTAAGGACTCTGAATCACCTGGCTATTCGCCTAAAGTGGAATAAAGAACCCATCCTGTCTCTTCTTTCCCTTTAAGCTTTAGGTTTAGTGAACCAGTTCACACCTACTGCTGATGAATCATCTTTCTAAATGACCCTGCTAAATCATATGCAGTTAATTATAAAGATTTTAGTGCTATGTTTTGTGTGTGGGTTGTAGATTACCATTGCCTGACCACATCCTCAGTAAAACTTTCAACTGTCATCAGACTATACATAAAAGAGTGAATTCTTCATTTCCTGTAACTGCAGAGGAAGAAAAAAATAAGGGATAAACTCTCGTGACAAAATAAGACTGTAAAGCCTTAGCCCTTTGTCCTCACTGCACACCGTTGATGCAGACTGCGTCCGGGACTCTTTGGTACTGTTACTTTAATTATCTGCTTCTTCGTGAAGGAGAGAATCGGTAGAAATAGAACAAACATCTTGTTAAAAAGTAAATAAGTCTCACACCAGGAAAAGGGAATTACATAGGGCAAAAGACAGGTTTGTGGGGCGAGATGATGTGAAGGGCAAATTTTTCTTATAAGTGATAACTTCGTTGGCAAAGACAGATTCATCTCAGCATAAAATTATTTTTCCGTATCATAAGGAATAAAAGTTATTGGGGTGTGGGGTGTTTAATCCTGGATACCTGAACTGTCTTATTAGCTTGCAGAAAAAAAAAAATCTGTATTTATAATTGCACTCCTTGGTATTTACCCTAAGCAATTCAAAACGAATGTCCATACAAAAACCTGCACACAAATGTGTAATAGCAGCTTTACTCATAATTGTCAAAACTTGAAAGTCACCAACATGTCCTTTAGTAGGGTGAATGAATAAATAAACTGGTACATCCGGACAATAAAATTCTGTTTCGCACTGAAGACCGAAGAACTATCAAGTCATTAAAAGACAGGGAGAAACCTTGAAAGAATGTTACTAAGTGAAAGAAGTCAATGTGAAAGGGCTTTATACAGTATGATTCCAGCTATATGACATTCTGGAAAAGGCAGTGAAAAGATCAGTGGGTGGGGAGGGCCGAATACATGAAGCGCAGAGGATTTTTAGGGCAGTCAAAACCCTCTGTTGATACTAGAAAGATGGATATATGTTATCATCTATTTTTCCAAACCCACAGAGTGTACGAGACCAAGAGTGAACCGTAATGTAAACTATGGACTTTGAGTGAAGATGATGTGTCCATGCGGGTTCCTCGGCTCTAGCAAATGTACCCCTCTGGTGGAGGATGTTGATCATTGCGGGATGGGAGACAAGGTATGTGTGCGGCAAGGGGGTGATGGGAAATCTCTGCAGCTTCAGCTCAGTTTGGCTGTGAACTTAAAACTGCTCTGAAAAAGTAAAATCTTCATAAAAATATGGCTGGCCATAAATTTTACTATTTACCCACAAACCAAGAAGTCACATCAAACATATCAAATTCAGTTATTTCATTTTACATTTTAACAAAATGTAATACTGAATTAATTTAATGGCAAAAAAATACATACTTTTAGAATGCCATTTCCTGTTAAACAGATTTTTAACCTGGCTTGGCACTTAGTTTTGAAATCTTTTTATTGTAGAAAAACCTGAGTTGATTCCCCCTACTTAACTATAGTAGTAATGCATGTAGAGTTTTGGTATTAAGCACAAATATTTCCTAATGATGGGAAGGGAATGTATGAACTCCCAAATCAAAAGTCAACTTGGGGCACCTGGATGGCTCAGTCGGTTGAGCATCCGACTTTGGCTCAGGTCATTATCTCACGGTTCGTGAGTTTGACCCCCGCATCGGGCTCTGTGCTAACAGCTCAGAGCCTGGAGCCTGCTTCTGATTCTGTGTCTCCCTCTCTCTCTGCCCCTCCCCCACTCATGCTCTGTCTCTCTCTGTCTCAGAAATAAATAAACATAAAAAAGTTTAATAAAAAAATTTTTAAAAAGTCAACTTTAGTTATCTGTGTGAAAAGAAGCAAAAGAAAATACATTAGGAGTCTAATTTTATTTGTCATAGAACAGATAATAAACAGTAGAGCTTTTCTTCTAGAAGAATTCAATTTTTGAAGCTCCTCCCAATTAATTTTATCCTAATATTTATTATTATATTTTGCAGAAAATAATACGTGTTAATTGTAGAAAGATTTTAAGAGTAGGGGCAAAGAGAAAATTTCTGTTTCATCAACTCTCAGTGGCTATATGATATTCCATTTCTAATTTTTTTTTTAATGTTCATTTATTTTTGAGAGAGAGAGAGAGTGCAGGGGAAGGGCAGAGAGCGAGGGAGACACAGAATCCAAACCGGGCCCTAGGCTCTGAGCTGTCAGCACAGAGTCTGTGTGGGGCTTGAACCCACGAACCTCAAGATCATGACCTGAGCCGAAGTTAGATGCTCAACCAACTGAGCCACCCAGGTGCCCCTATAATACTCCATTTCTGATATAGCACTTGTGTGATCAAACCCATAAGTGTTAATTATTTATCCCCAGCTGTTAGCTTCTATAACGAACGTTACAATAAATACTTTTTTTCAAATATTATTTGGCAGCTGAGTGGTCCAGAAATGTTCTCCCACTGTCTAGTGCCATTAACAATGGCTATGAATGATACTTTTTACTCGATACCACAGTTCTCAATAGACTAGTCAATAAATAAACACAAATCAATGTCTGTATTAATCTGTAATTGTAACTGTTAGTAAAAATGAAATTCTTTTTAATATTCTTACTACCTATTTATGTTCCTTTGCTATTAATTTACCAGGTCTTGTCTTAGCCTATTTTTAAAATACTGGTGATATATTTTGACTTCACGTGTATTGAGTTAATTGTACTCATCAATGGTCTGGCATGATATTATGATTGATCTTTGCAAAGTACAATAAGTGCAATTCTGTTGTTCTTTGTTTTTGTTTTTTTACTTATTTATATATTCCATTTCTTCTATTGCATTTCTAATCTCCTCCCACACAGATATTCATTCTAAAGTACTTAATGTACATTTTTTGTATATGTTTTCGTTTGTACGTATGTTGTTCTTTATGCACATACGAATTTACGTAAATTTTATATTCCCATTTTTACCATATTAAAAAAAAAGCTCAACCCAGATTATTGGGTTTATGTCTAGTTTATTACTTCTGACTTTTACAAAATAATTCTGTGTTCATTAATCTCATTTTGTGAGTCTTGTCTCCCAGGAAAAGTCACACAGATTGCCCATAATATCCCAGTAGTGAAATAAAATACTTTTACAAATAATCTTTGCTTAATTTTACCTAGGAGTGTGATTGCTATGCTATTGGATAGGCTTACACATTTTGATTGAGCTCTGTTACATGTGTCACAAATATTTCCCCTATTTTGAAATTGACTGATTGATTGATTTGGTTGATTCACTGTGTGTCAAATCTGTCAGTTTACTCATAACTCTTTCCGGTCTTGGCGTCACATTTAGAAGGCCATCTTAATCCACTAGACATATACCATTTGTCTATGTGATTTATTTTATTATAGTCATAACTGTAATGAATCTGGAATTAATTTTGCTAAAAAGAAGAGGTATAAATTTTGCTTAATCTTTTTCAAATGTTTAACCAATATATCAGCCTAATTCATTGAATAGATATTTCTTTTTGCCAATGGTAAACTCATCTGTACTCAATTCTATTTGAATCTGTTTCTGGACTTGCTGTTCACTTTCTTTGATCATTTTGTTCTCATGCATATATAATATTTTCCAATAAATATAGAATTATAGTATGTATTATTATCTTAAGTAGACTTCATGCCCTGTGTGGAGTCCAGCACAGGCTCAACATGGGGCTTCAACTAACAACCTCATGAGATCAAGACCCGAGCTGAGATCAAGAGTCGGATGCTTAACTGACTGAGCCAGCCAGGCACTCTTTATCATTTTTTTTAAGTTTATTTTATTTATATTTAGAGAGAGAGAGAGGCAGAGAGAATGGAGAGAGAGAATCCCAAGCAGGTTCCGCACTGCCAGCATGGAGCTTGACATGGGGCTGTAGCTCACTAACTGTGCCGAAATCAAGACTCAAACGCTTAACTGACTGAGAGCCACCTAGGCACCCCTCACCCTTTATTATTTTTAAGTTTAGTTTAGAAATAACTGCTTTTTGTTTAAAAAAATAAAAGTACAATGTGTATAGGAAAAATTATTACTCATAATTTCTTAATTTCTAGAAGTCATCAGTTGTTAACATTTATAAGTCTACCTTGTAATATTTTTCCCTGTCTCATATACATCTCATATATGTATATATTTTTCAAAGTTTTTTAAAAAGTAAGATTCTAACATACATATTTTTTACAACTTGCTTTCCACTGTTCAGTATATCACAGCCATATTTTAAGAACAAAAATACTTTATATCAGTTATGGTAGGCTGGGTTATGCTTCAGTAATAGTAAATATAATAATAACAGTAATAATAAACCATTTTTAAATTTCAATGTTTTAAGACAATAAAGGCTTATTTTTTGTTCAACTGCATATTTATTAAAGTTGCTAGGATCTGAACTCTATGTAATATTCTTATTCAGTGTCTTGGAACAAGTTATATTTATGCTAGAGGGAAAGAAAACAAATTATATACGAGCTTCAGCCTAACACAGCAATGCCATTTCATTGGCCAAGGCAAGACACATGGCCACACCAAACTTTAAGAAGGATCCCAAATCTCAAAGTATGTTACATGCCCTGAAGAGGATAAATGACATATTTTTGAGCCATTCTTTAAAAAAATTTTTTTAATGTTTATTTATTTTTGAGAGAGAGAGAGAGAGGAGGGGAGAGAGAGAGAGAGAGAGAGAGAGAGAGAGAGGAATGAGCAGGGGAGGGGCAGAGAGAGCGGGAGACACAGAATCCAAAGCAGGCTCCAGGCTGACAGTTGTCAGCACAGAGCCCGATGTGGGGCTCCAACTCATGAACCGTGAGATCATGACCTGAGCGGAAGTTGGACATTTAATAGACTGAACCACCCAGGTGCCCCTTGAACCATTCTAATAACTACCATAAAGCAGTTTAGTTCATATATGAATATAGTGTCATTTGTTCAGACATTCATTGATACAAACATTCAGAATATTTCCATTTTCCCTTTGACACACTACTGTGAGAAATATAATTTACTATAAGTATTTATTGGAAATATGCTTGTGGATTAAATATTTATATGAATATACACTGGGTTTTTAAAAGTTATGTTGCTGGATCAAATAATTATCGTCAAATTACTTTTTGGAAAGTTCAAGGCAATTTACCATTCAGTGTCATGTGAGCAGATTCATTTCCCTACATCCATGGCAACATTAATTAGATAGTATCAATCTTTTGATATTTTTATTTTGTGTTTTTGATTATCACATTTTTAGTAGTAATAAAGTAGAAGATCCATTCACAGGTTTACTAAACTTTTATATTTACTATTTTGTGAATTGCCTAATAATATTTTTTGCCTAATTTAAAATTGCTATTTAAACATAAGTTTATAGTGAAGCCAAAAACCTAGGTACCTAAATATACATCATATTTATCAAAAACTCTTGTGTGTTCCTAAAGTCTTAGTGAAACTATGACTTTCTTTATTCTTACCCCCTACCATTTCAAAACAAGTGATTATATTATTTTACTGGTTTTACAAAATTCTTTGGCTAGGGTTAGATTTATTTTTTTCCTTAATGCTATTCATAGCATCAACTACAAGGGGAATGTGGGGAATAGTTTACGTAAATACTGTATCCTGAGAGTGATCAACCAACAGCCCGTTTTTAACTAAATTGTCAAAAGACAAGAACTAGATTTTATTTTGTTTTTTTGCTTTGTCCCCTGCACAGTGATTGCCATGTATTTTATTAGCAGTATCATCAATAGTGTTTGATGAGATATGTGAATGTATTACTGGGAAAGTCCAGGCATTTATTTATATCATGGTACTTGACTTTTTAGATCATTCAACTACAACTCCATAAATACTACACATATATCCTTTTTTTTTTTTTTTTTTAAGACAGAGAAATGTTTGTTTAAGTTCCCAAGGATTAAACTCTGGGGTTATGGAACATGTTTGTTCTCTTTCCTCTCAATCAGGATGACAGTAAATCGAAAAGAATTTAGGGAACCTGCTCTGAGGGCCAGGGACCCTGTAGCGTCATTGCTCTTGATAATCCAATTATGGCAGGTGGTGAATCAGGTAAATCTCCCAGAGCTTCTGAGGGCTCCACAGCTACAAAGAGATGTAAGGCAGGAGGGGATTACAAGGAAGTTTATATGAGTGCCAGTTATATTGCTGTGCAAATAAACACCTTCCTACATTATTACTATG
The DNA here is from genome assembly GCF_018350215.1 of Panthera leo. NCBI lineage: Eukaryota > Metazoa > Chordata > Mammalia > Carnivora > Felidae > Panthera > Panthera leo. The sequence continues at coordinate 9,612,027 of NC_056689.1, forward strand.
TCTAATCATTAACATGTAGGCATAAACTTTCCAGTTGTTCACACCTCATTCAGTTCACGACTCAAGGAGACTGGGATTCACCTTCTCTTTTTTTTTATCTACCAGCCTTTGCTTGGGAAATAATCTGTGCCCGTGTCTCTCAAAACTTTTCTATTTTCTTCTCTACCAACAAAACCTCTGAAGACACTTCTGCCTAAAATAAACAATAAAAGACTAACAAGTTGACAGATCTTCTCTAATGTTGCTGCCTCTTCTCACATTGGCCCGTTTCTCCTCTTTCTTTTGCCAGTACAGAACTTCAAGAGGAGAACATAGCCCCCCTCCATTTGCTCTCCTTATAGTTTTTAATTAAACATTTTTTTTCAATCTGGGTTTGCCCCACTCTTATTCCTAAAACTTGTCTCTAAGTACCAATCCAGTGACCTTTTTCTCAGTCTTCATCCTTTCTAAACTTTTTTTTTTTTCCCCAGCCAATGGCAATGTGGTCTATGTCCTCTGGGGTAGATTGTTGCAATAATGGAGCCGAATGACTCATGTCTGCCTCCTTTCTCAAGCACATGTGGTCCTTTCCCACGTTCTGTCAGTGCTTGGCCAATAGAGCCAATGGATTCTTGAAAAGACTTTCTTCCCAGACTAGAGAACATGCTTCCTCTTGAAACATAATTTCTTTAGCTTAATGTCATGTTATCCTATGCTCCTGGTTCTTTATATTACTGTGTCAGTGCTCAACCTCTCTCCTCCTCCTCCTCCTCCTCCCCTTCTTACTCTTCCTTCTTCTCTTTTTTTTTTCTTCTCCAAATGTAGTAAGAAGTGGGATGTACCAACTTTAGTGAAACTAGGTCACAAAGTAGAAATAAAGATCACGAATATGCAGGCAATTCATATCAATACCCATCCCTATGGAAAAATGCAAATGAGCGGTGGCTTTTGGGTAGTAAGAAAACCACTCTTCTTTGCGTCCAAAGCTTGCCAATGGTGGTTATCATTACCTGTATGCTGCTTACGAACATTAGACCTTCCTAATATTCCTTTGAATGAAATCACAAAGGTTTTAATGTATCATCTGTGTGAATTATCGACGCTATGCTATATCAAGAAAAAGTGAATCATTTGGTTTTTGATTTCCCACATGTATTTTTCATCATTTGGTGCTATTAAAATGGCAAATGTACATATATTCTGTGCATAATCAAAGGTTATTTATATACCCACAGTGAATCACTATATAGCATATTTAATTACTTATGCAATCTTCTTTATGGTTATTTATGTGCAGTAGTAAAAGCCAGAGCTTTGTATGTTAAATAATGGTTTAGTGTGGACATATACTTGATGAACTGGATATTTAATTAAACAGGAAGAATGTTTCATTCCACTCCGAGTGCTGTGTCACATTTCTGAGTTCAGTAAAATCGGATGACAAAATGAAGTAATATTCTTGTAAGTAGATCTGCCTATATACCTTTTCAGGTATGAAGTAGACCTACACTAAGGCCTTCCTGTTGGTTATCCCCGTTAGCATTTATTCCTGACATCATCTTATGCTGTATTGAAGATATGGAAGGATTACTCTTTGGCTGGCCCACCTGAAAATACTTTATGATCATTATAAAACTACTAACTGCATCAAGGTATGCCCACTCCCTTTGTATTCCCCTTAGTTTATTAAATACTGACAAAGCTTCTGAGTTATTCTTCCAGTAAACAAAATACAATATTTATAAATTACAGAATAATAGCTTGGTTCTATTAAAAAATCATCGCTCATTTAGTTTTTCTCTATTATATGCCTGCATGCAGGACAAAAGAACATGTTTTAGCTTGTATGCATAAGGAATAGTAAACCCAATTAAAAAAAAGTCATTGAATAGGAAATGTGTTTAATTTCCTATGAGTTATTATGATACATTGGGTAGAAGGTATTTAGGGGAATTCAGTTGTATGTCCTGAACCTTTAAAGCTCTGCATATCAAGTCGTTCAGGGAGAACTACCTTGATGGTATTCATTGTAAGCCAAGAATAATACAAATGCTTTTAGTATGAAATATATTTTATTTCACCAAATCAAAAATACATTCATGATATTCTTTTTTCTTAGTCCTTTGGACTTCAACATTTAAATGTTTTTGGTTCCCTTTTTTCCTCCAATAAAAGCAAAAATAAATACATACATACATAGATACGTACAAAGTTAAGCAGTAAAAACCCCAAGGCTTGGACTAGTCATATAGTCTTTCCTTGTCATCTGTGACTATTCCTGAACGTATGATTCTTATTTTCATTGAATTTTTTAGTCTTTAAGGATGTCTTTTTTTCTTCATTACAGGCCTGGCCTGAATAATGTGATTTCTTCAGAATCATTTTTTGCAGCTATTTTTACTGTATCAACTTGTTTTCTTTGTCCAATTTCAGTAGAAGCAGTTGGAAATAAAACTAGAAATAAAGCTTATTTTCTTTGGTATAATTTTTTTCCCTCTTTAGATTTGAAATAGTTAGTTTCCAGAAAAGACATGGAAACATAAGTAGAATTCTAACCTGGGCCCTTGAATTAGTGATTGATCAATATGGATTCTTGAATTAAAAGCATAATGTCAAATATTCTTTATAAATGTAAGCAAGTTTGAGATAGTTTGAATTGTGTTCTTTTTCAGATTTATAAAGGAGATATTCTATTGATTATATTAGAAATTCCAAAGAAACAAAACCTGAATAATTAGGTGTTTATAAAAGTTCTTACAACCATACATTTTGGAATTATTTTAAAATTAATTTTCTAGTTGTGATATATTTATGAAAAGAAGTCAAACTGTATTTTAAAAGCCATAATGGGGGTGCCTTGGTGGCTCAGTTGGTTGAGTGTCAGACTCTTGATTTGGCCTCAGGTCATAATCCTAGGGTCATGGGATCAAGACCTGTGTCAGGTTCCAGGCTGAGTGTGGAGCCTGCTTGAGATTCTCTCTCTTTTTTTTTCTCTCTGCCTTTCCCCCAGCCCTGCTCATGCTCTCTCTCTCTCAAATAAATAAAATGAAAAAAAGTTAAAAACCATATTGTCACAAAACACTTCTTATCATTTCTTTCCCCTCAAAAATAATAAAAGTTGGGGCACCTGGGTGGCTCAGTCGGTTAAGCATCCAACTCTTGGTTTCAGCTCAGGTCATCATCTCATGATTTGGTTCATGGTTTCAATCCCCACCCCTCCGCCCCCTTGCCACTGGGTGATTCTCTCTCTGTCTCCGCCCTCCCCCCATGCCCTCTCTCACGCTCTATCTCTCTCAAAATAAATATACATTATAAATACATAAATAAATGTCAACATACTCATTTCTTTTTTTTAAGTTTATTTTACTCTTAACTTAGAATGCCAACTTCAGAGTTACCCTGCTGTGAAGGTGAAAAGTAGTATTCAGGCCTTGAAATGCTGATATTTGCTGAAGCTGCCCACTATAGCCTAATCAGTGGTCATTCTAGAATTTGATCCTGAGTGCCTGGGTTTGTATCCTGACATTCTCATGTAGTTGTGTGGCATTTGGAGTTATTTGCTTCTCTGTTTTTTGACTGTTAAGTGAGCTATGAGTACCAAATATATCAACACCACCACAAATGGACCATTGGTCCAAACATGGTAAGGAGTATGGAGCTCATTATTTTGCTATTATTTCTATTTTGTCTAATGATTTAAGATGAGCTCTTATAAATAGTAAACTAAAAAACAAGTTTATCAATGACTTTGAGGGAATATTCTTATTTCTAAGGAAAGAACATAGAAATGAAAGACTGAATCACTAATATGAGCTGTGTAGGTCTCCACTGTATCAGAAAGGTCCAAAATAGAGTTATAACTCTGTTAAATTGAAAAAATGTTATTTCCTTGCGTGATCACATAATGGTTGAAGGCTTCAGTAACAGTGACACAAAGTACAGAAGGGAAGTCAACATCCATAAACTAAACTATTCACTACAAAGTATGTGCTGCTTGCTTTTTTCTTGCTGTTTTGGATGAGAAAGAAGTATGGTTTCAATTATATATTATATTGCATTCTGTAACAAAGAATGATTACTTAATCAGCAGATAAAGTAATGAAAGAAGGAAGGCTTTAGATGAATTTACGGAAGGGAAACTTCTCTTTTAATTCAATTCTCTTATGTAATTAAAAAGATATTATGGAAGTTTATAAAATAGAAAAATATCAAGTCAGAGTTCTCACTGAAACCCATATCATTTAAACCACCAAGAATTATAGAAAATTCTAATCACCATTTACCTTACTCCTGGGATATTCACTAATACCTACAGTTATATATCCGGTCTAATATATGAGGTGAATCCTGTTAGTCTGGTTAGCCGTCAAGAATTAAGCTTATTGTCATCAGTGGTTAAGTTAGAAACATGCCAGCCTCCATATTTAAGGATGGTCTGAACCACTGCAGTAAGAAATAGTCCCTAGATTAATATTCTAGTAATGGAAATAGATTTGATTTTGTGTAAATGGATTCTGTTGTCCAATGTTCCTCTTAACCAATGGTGAAATATTTAAGTTATTCTGGTTGAGCTGAGAGATCCTGGTTGCAAAGGGTGCTCATAAAGGCTCCAATGAATCAACATTTAGTGATTGAGTCCCAAATGTATTCAATATTATCAAAAAGATAATACTAATCAAATGTAAAATACTAAGTAGAGCACTGGGTGTTATATGTAAGTGATGAATCACTGAATTTTACTCCTGAAACCAATATTACACTGTATGTGAACTAAATAGAATTTAAATAAAAACTTTAAAAAAATCATATAAAAAATAAAATAGGGGTGCCTGGGTGGCTCAGTTGGTTAAGCATCTGACTCTGGATTTCAGCTCAGGTCGTGATCACATGGTTCCGGAGTTCAAGCCCCATGTTGGGTTCCACATTGGCAGTGTGGGCCCTGCTTGAGATTCATTCTCTCTCTCTGCCCCTCCCAGCTCATTTCCTTTCTCTCTCTTTCTCAAAATAAATAAATAAACTTAAAATAAAATAAATGAAAATAGTTGTATGAGAACAGTTTTGAAACACAAGAAAAGTAGAACCTTTGGGGCTCTGGGGTGGTTCAGTAGGTTGAGCGACTGACTTTGACTCTGGTCATGATCTCTTGATCCGTGGGTGTGAGCCCCTCTTTGGCCTCTGTGATGATGGCTCAGGTCCTGGAGCTTGCCTTGGATTCTGTGTCTCCGTCTCTCTCTCTGTCCCTCCCCTCCTCACGCTCTGTCTCTCAAAAATAAATAAATGTTTAAAAAAATCATTTAAAAAACAACAGCAAAGAAAAGTAGAACCTTTTATAATAAACATTTGTGTATCTACTTCTGTAATTTTAAGATATGTTTCACTATTTTATGTTTTTAATGTCTATTTATTATTTTTGAGAGAGAGTGAACCACCCAGGTGCCCCTATGTTTAATTATTTTAATTTTTGAAAAATAAAAGATAACGGATAAAAAATAAAATAAAAAACTAAATAATACCTCCTCTAATACTAATATTAAAAGATAATGTTCATTGATTCAGTTTTTTTCCATTTCAATTGCTACCTTTGTTTACTAAATTTTGTTATAATTATCATACAATCAAAATTTTATTTTCATTAACTTTTCATTAACTATTTTCCCTATTAATTTTCCTTAAACTCCTTAAATCATGCTCAGGGAGCACTGACGTCTCTCCTTGAAACAATTTTAGAAACATCTACAGCATTATCTTAAGAGAAAATTATCCCCAAATCCTCAAGATGTCAGTTCTGTTCTCAGAGGGTAAAATTTATGGAATTATTATGATTTTCCCCTCATTTTACTTCAGCTTTCCTTTGAATTTTAATTAGCTGCAGAAATGGGTTTATACTTTGGGAAGAAGTCTTTGACTCTTATAAATTCTTTTTTTGTAAATTGTTTTACTATAGACGGTGAGTCTCAGTGCTTTGGTGACTAATTCATCAGCTTTTTCCCCTATGCTGTCAGTCATATAATGTCTTTTTCTGAATGGCATTCACCACTGATAGGAGCAGATTTGTCCAAGAAAACCACTGAATCTACAAAAAGAGAAATAATTATCCTGAAACAGGTGCTATTTTGGTTGTTCCTTTGCCCCAATCAAATATGAAATTTAGCATGTCTTACAATTTACCTTTCTCATCTTCCAATTTATTTTCCTCATCAGAAGGGGAAACAATTCCAGTGCTCTGAACAACACTCACTGTTTGACATCTCTCTATACTTGTTTCAGCATTCCGCATTTATTAGATTATAATGAATCCCTATGTGGGAGGTAGGGACCCTTTATTCAAGAAGTATTTATTAAACATCTAAGCAAAACATAATAGAGCTGCATATCTAGAAGGAGATCTGTTAGCTTCCTAAATGACTACTTAGTGATATTGTAGCTTGTTAGAGATCTTTTGATCAGAGTCCTTCATTGTTTCAGTGAATATTCTTAAGGCCAGTCCAGGGAAGTGACCTTTCCGGAGCCACACAAATACCTCTCCAGTTAGGACAAAATCAGCAATAAATGCAGGAAGGGATGGAGAACTGAAGCATTTGACACATTTTTCTTTCTAACCTTTCTGTTGACTGGACCACTGAGAGACTTGCAGAGCATTTCCTTCATTATGTTCCCCTTCAGGTCAGCCTGGCCTTGATCTCGTTATTACCATCAGACATACCCTTATGTTTATAACTTGAGTTCAGTTTATTCCAGTGCTTACTATTGGGGGTCTTTGTCTGATTTCCGGTACTGATTCCAAGGCTTCTCAACCGTGTGCTGAGGCACCCTGAAGAGCTTCAGTCAACCCAGGGGGAAGAGTGGGAGCGTAGTTTTGCTTATGTTCAGCTCCACTTAGAATGTTTTCTATATCATCTGTCTATCTGTTAAGGGCTCAGTTTAGTCCTGGGTGACCAACCCATCTCTGTCATTCTTTTGATGTGATAGCATTCACTGTAAATACGTCTCATGGTTAATGAGAAAAAAGGCAAGACTGCCTCCAACAGACTGGTCTCAGATGTCAGCTCTATTATTTCTAACTCTATAGCCTTAGGCAAACTATATAACCTCTTTGAGGTTGTGTCTTCATCTGGGTTATGGGAATAAAAGGCATATATTTTTTAAAGGTAAAGGTGGGGATTGGACAATATAATTTTTTTTAAGTTTATTTATTTTGAGAGAGAGGGAGAGGAGAGAATCAGGCTCCAAGCTGTCAGTGCAGAGCCAGACACGGAGCTCAATCTCACAACAGTGAGATCACGACCTGAGCCGAAATCAAGAGTCACATGCTGAACCGTCTGAGCCACCAGGCGCCTAGAACAATTTAGTATCTTAAAAACATCTAGAACCACCTATTTCATAGAAGGCACACCGAAATTAAAGTTATCTTTTACATTATTACTTCTTTGTATCATTATATTTTTTCTTTATATGGATGCATTTTCTCCAAACTTGAGTCTAAAACTCAGAGGATTTATGTAAGTTTCTGTATTTTCACTATTTGAAGCTGGGGGTTGGATAAGAACAAAACAAAATGAAAACAAAACAAAGCAAACAAAACCATGAATTTTGGGGATGGAATAAAATACTAAATTTCTAATTTTAGTAGTTCTGATTTAAAATTTTCACTTTTGGGTCATCTGAGTTGCTCATTCGGTTAAGCATCTGACTTTGGGTTTTGGCTCAGTCATGATCTCATAGTTTTGTGAGTTCAAGCCCCACATTGGGCTCTGTGCTGGCAGTGAGGAGCCTGCTTGGGATTCTCTCTCTCCCTCTCTCTGCCCCTTCCCTACTCAAGTTGTCTCTCTCTCTCAAAATAAATAAATAAAATTCAAACAATTAAAAAATTTGAAAAAAGTCACTTTTACTTTGAGCTGGTTTACCTCAAGTATGATTTGGTTGCCCAGCTAAGAAAATTATTTTATGAACATATTTTCAGGAAAAAAATTTTTTAATTTAAATCCAAGTCAGTGAACATATAGTGTAATAATGAATTTAGGAATAGAATTTAGTGATTTATCACTTACATGTAATAACACCCAGGGCTCATCCTAACAAGTGCCCTCCTTAATGCCCATCACCCATTTAGCCCATCTCACCACCCACTTCCCCTCCAGTAACCCTCATTGTGTTCTCTGTATTTATGAGTCTCTTATCATTTGTTTTCTCTCTGTTTTTATCTTATTCTGCTTCCCTTCCCCTATGTTCATCTGTTTTGTTTCTTAAATTCCACATATAAGTGAAATCATATGATGTTTATCTTTCTCTGACTTATTTTGCTTAGCATAATACACTCTTATTTCTATCCATGTTGTTGCAAATGGCAAGATTTTTGATCGCTGAGTAATAGTCCATTGTATATATACCACATCTTCTTTGTCCATTCATCAGTCAACGGACTTTAGGGCTGTTTCCATAATTTGGCTATTGTAGATAGGGCTGCTTTAAACATTAGGGTGCATGTGCTCCTTCAAATCAGCATTTTTGTATCCTTTGGATAAATTCCTAGTAGCGCAATTGCTGGGTTGTAGGGTAGTTCTATTTTTAATTTTTTGAGGAACCTCCATACAGTTTTCCAGAGTGGCTGCACCAGTTTGCATTCCCACCAGCAGTGCAAAAGCGTTCCCCTTTCTCTGCATCCTCACCAACATCTGTTGTTAACTGAGTTGTTAATGTTAGCCATTCTGATGGGTGTGAGGTGTTATCTGAGTGTGGTTTTGACTTGTATTTCCCTGATGATGAGTGATGTTGAGCATCTTTTCATGTGTCTGTTAGCCATCTGGATGTCTTGCTTGAAAAAGTGTCTATTCATGTTATCTGCCCATTTCTTCATTGGTTTATTTGTTTTTTGGGTGTTGAGTTTGATATGTTCTTCATAGATTTTGGATACTAACCCTTTATCTGATATGTCATTTGCAAATATCTCCCATTCCATCGGTTGCCTTTTAGTTTTGCTGACTGTTTTCTTCACTCTGCAGAAGGTTTTTATCTTGATGAGGTCTCAGTGGTTCATTTTTGCTTTTGTTTCCCTTGCCTTCAGAGACATGTCAAGTAAGAAGTTGTTGAGGCTGAGGTCAAAAAGGTTGTTGCCCATCTCTCATCTAGGATTTTGATGGCAGGAAAAATTTTAATTACATCATTTTTATTTTAAGATGATTACAGTTGCAAAGAATTCTTAGAGCCATAATGACTACATTTTAACTGCAGTTCCGATATCAACTATAGTCTTGGCAACAATCTCTATGACTTTGGATAACATTACACCAGTCTCTTGCCAATCCTGTAAGATGTACGTAAGCACTGTTGTGCCTCCTGCCCCCTCACAAGAGAATGTGAGAATTATTAATTCTATGTAAAAGTGTTTGAGTCTTGAATGCAAACAGGTCTGAGCCAATATTGAAAGCATGTGGGTTTCAGATTGTTGAATGCCAGGAATGTGCATCATGTTCTATTCCTAAATCTCAGAGTAGAATTGAGTAGGCGTTTTTCTTTCTTTCTTTTGAACTTCTTAGTTTAGGAATTGGCCAATATTGGACATCTATTATTATAATGTCTTAAGTCTAGTCTTCAGCATAAAACTTAGTTCCTAAGGCACATTGATCCTTTTCATGTCCATTTCCCCACATTACAGACAAGCTTTGAAGGTGAGATGCATGGCATAAGTTCTCTTTTCAACTTGAATGCTGAAAGTACTAGTGTTTATAAAGTGCTGGAGAAATGTTTGAAGAATGTTTTACTTCCTTCCTCTGTTACTTAGAATGAGACAGTCCACTCAACTAGAGCCTAATCTTACATCTTCAGTTTTGAACAAGTTTTGCTTCAAATATTTAGCAAAAACACTTACCTAGAGTGTGATACTTTACTAAATGAAAAAAACTTGTGATGTTTATATCTTGCAAAAGAATTCATCCGCTTTCAAAAATAACATTAGGTTTTAGGGTGTGAAAAGCAATAGAATTTTTTTTTATTTAATTTTTGAGAGAGAGAGCGAGCGAGCAGAGGAGGGGCAGAGAGAGAGGGAGACACAGAATCTGAAGCAGGCTCCAGGCTCTGAGCTGTGAACACAAAGCCCGATGCACGACTGGAACTCATGAGCGGTGAGATCATGACCTGAACCGAAGTTGGACGCTTAACCAACTGAGCCACTCAGGTGCCCCCAAAAAAGAAATAGAACTTTTTGCCAAAATACATAGAAAGAGATATATGGAAGATATCTCTGTCTATTCTTGCTTTCCTCTTGCTCTCAATTCTTATAATAACCCTGCAGGGTAAGTATTATACCATGTCAAAGATGAGAATGTTGAACCTCACAGAGGTGGAGTGATATGCTCAGGGTCTTGGAGCTTATTACTGACAAACTTGATATTTCAACTCAATCCTCTGATAATAAATTCAATTCCTATATTGCATCATAATTAATAAGGGTGTTAAAACTGTGTTGCCATTCTCTTGCTCATTACTCATACACCATTTTTGATAAAAATTGTGTTAAACTAGTTTGAATGCCATTACGTGCTCTACAAACATGTTACTGAAAATGTTTGCTTTTCCCATTCTGTAGGACATGTGTAATGTAAGTCTAAGAGGTTAAGGGATCTTGTGCCTTCCTATATCTCCAAAGGGGGGATAATAACTTCACTAGAAAACCTATTTTAGGGGCGCCTGAGTGCTCAGTCATTTAAGTGTCAGACTCTCGATTTCAGCTCAGGTCATGATCTCGTGGTTCTCCATCTAACACCTTGTTCTGCTCAGCACGGAGGGCGGAGCCTGCTTGGGATTCTTTCTCTCTCCTCCTCTCTCTCTGCCCCTCTCTAGCTCATGCTTTCTCTCGAAAGAAAGAAAGAAAGAAAGAAAGAAAGAAAGAAAGAAAGAAAGAAGAAAGAAAACCTATTTTAATCACTTACCGGGCAAGAACTTGAATTTAAAGTTGGCACAGTGTTAATGGAAACTGTACTATAAACTATTTTGCAGTATATGCTAGGAAGCAAACATGCTGGGAAGCTCTGTGTAGCAACTTTTTTCATGAGTCAGTGCTCAGTTCAAATCCTAACTGCATTTAGAAATGTCTCATCTTTAGTTTTCTCAGCTCCTTTTGCAAGCCGCTTTTAATATTTTTCCCTATAGTATATGTCACATTGTAATTTATGCTTTAATGTCTCATTTAGACTGTGAAATTCTTGGGGACAAGGTCCAGTCTTGCTATCTTTCCCCATCAACAGCATTTATTAGAGCATTAAGCACAGAATAGGTGTTCGATGGGTGTTTATTGAAATGAATAAACAGACTTTTATAATATAAATTGTTTCTCAGGAAAGTTAAATTTCTAAGGTCATTGATCTAAAATTCACTTAGGTTCTCTTTACTCTGACAGAGTCCCATTAGTTATCTAAACTGTACTCCATAACTTAACGATAATCAGTGACATCCATGTCCCAGGTGTCGTGTGCTTTGCTGTGTGAACCTCATCTCAGTGTTCTTCCAGGGGTCTGTATGTACTAACCAATCCTATACCCATTTTGAGTTTTCATATTTACCTCCTTCTCACGACTGGTAAATTACTCAAGACAACTCTATTTCTGTTGTCAGACTAATTTCTTTTTCAAATTCAAATGTATCTCAAGTGCAGGCTTAATGGATCCTAATATAAAAATAGATATGGGGGCACCTATGTGGCTCAGCGGGTTAAACATCCAACTTCAGCTCAGGCCATGATCTTACAGTTTGTGGGTTCGAGCCCAGAGTTGGGCTCTGTGTTGACAGCTTGGAGTCTGAAGCCTGCTTCAGATTCTGTGTCTTCTTCTCTCTCTGCCCTTCCCCCACTTGTGCCCCCCCCCCCCCAATAAACATTTTTAAGAAAAGAGATCTGTGCTAAGTTTTCTTTAGAGAGAGAGCTGAACTGTGGAGAGGGGTCAAGGGAGAGAGAGAGAGAATCCCCACACGGGGCTTGATCTCATGACCGTAAGATCATGACCTGAGCCGAAATTAAGTCAGACCGTTAACAGACTGAGCCACTCAGGCACCCCGATGTGTGCTAGTTTTATACCAAGTTAAGGATAAGAATGGAATGTGGAGAGAAGATAAAAAAGTCTCTCAACAACAAAAAATTTCCTAAGGACTTTATTTATAAGTATGTTTATATGCATGTGCATATAAGTACACGTGCACGTACACAGACACAAATTTTTGAATCATTATATTTAATTATATTTAATTTAATTCCAAATGGTTTTTAAATGTTTATTTACTTTTGAGAGAGAGAGAGAGAGAGAGAGAGAGGAAGCAGGGGAGCGGCAGAGAGAGAGGGAGACACGGGATCCCAAGCGAGCTCTGCGATGACAGCAGTGAGCCTGATGCAGGGCTCCAATTCACAAACCATGAGATCGTGACCTGAGCCGGAGTGCAGCACTCAACCCATTGAGCCAGCCAGGTGCCCCGAATCCCAAATGTTTTTAACTTAAATTTTATCAAGTGAGATAAATAAATCTTTCCCAGATTAAACCATATCTTAATTCTGCACTTACGAATTCCAAGGCAACAGTTTTTATTTTTCCCACTCCTTTCTTCATGGTTTAGAACAGTGGTTTACTGTAAACGGATGAGTTTACCCAATGTGTGTGACAAGACCAAAGTACTACTATATTGTCCAATAAGTCATGAGCTGACACAGACTTCACTTGTGAAATATTGGAAATGTTGCATCATCTCAGGTGTGGGAACTTCCTACTACTGATTGCATTGTACCACTCTGTTTAAGTGTGGTCTCTGAGAAAAAAGTTTCAAGTACTTGAATTGCACTCTATATCTCCCCTGCTCCCTACAGAGTCATAGAGCTGGTGACAATTTCTAAAGGGTGAGTACTTTCTGAGGCTCTTTACTAGCTCAATTAACAAGTTAAAGCCTGGGCTTTAGAGTAAGGCTGATTTGGAGCCAGGTCTTGGCTTCCACACTTAATCACTGTGTAAATTTGAGTCAATGACTGAATCCCACAGAACCTTATTGTTTTCAACCATAAATTTGGAAAAATATTAACAGTTTTCCTAGTTTTGGAAGGGACCGTCACTAATATGTCTGGTCCACTCAATAGATGAGTGACAAACGATAGACACAAGAGATATGGCCTGGCCCTGGGATGCCTGTAGGAAACTGGGAAGTGTTCACTCACCCACATGAAGCAGTTAGCGAACCATACAGGGTCACAAATACATACATGAAATCTAAGATGTGAAGTCTAGAGTCTTAACAATAATAATTATCTGTGATATGCAGATCATTAGTTGAATAGGATTTCAGAAAAGAGTGAAATGATCAATAATATGGATCATTCCTAGAAGACTTCATGGAGAAAGGGGTTTTCAAATAGGCAATTTAGTTGTTTATAGGATATTGGACGAAAATTTCTAAGAGGAGACTGTATAAGCAAAGCTATGAGCAGAAAGGGCAAACGTGATTTTTTTTTCTCAAGCATTTAGGGAATTGGGTTTAGAAGTGCAGAGAGTAAAAGAGAGTGGTAGAGAATGTTCTTGACAGGTACGCTAAGCCCAGATTGTAAAGAGTACCGAATGCAAGAAAACAGAAGTTAATCTCAATATCTTAAATAAAACAAAGTTAATCAAATTTTCAGAAGAGCCAAATACTGTGATAAAAACTGTATTTAATGAAAACAAGACAGATGGGAGAGTGTATAGTCATGGAGGAGACACAGGAGTGGAAGAAGGAATGACCAACTGAAGAGGACAAAGTTAGGAAAAGAAAGAGGAAATGGTTGGTTTTAATCATACTGACTTGAAAAAAAACAGAACCGTGGAACAAGGAGTGAAAATGGTCACAAAGAAGGATCTGAGATGCAGATTTCAGTAGCTAGTGAATATTTTGGAACAGTTGCCTTAAAGAAAACTATTCATTGGCAAATGAAAAATTGAGATCTGGAGAAGTTGAGAAATTGGCCTGTGGGTGGGGACATGACCTGGCTCCTAGTCCAGCACCATTTCCATCAAAATGGTGAGAATGAATATGCTCCCCAAAAGGCAAAGAGAGGAGGCTTACAAGTGCGGAAGGCAAATGTTTAGAGCAACATATGTGAGTACTCCGTGAGTGCTAAGTGAGCGAGACCAAGTCCGTGAGGAACATCACAGGTGGTCAGAGATGGAGGCAGGGTCAGCATATTATAGCTCGTGGGAAGGAATGGAAAAGAGGAAAACATTCTGTGGGGAGGATGATGTTCACCTGATTCCTGATTCCAAGAAGCACAACAAATAGAAAACAAGCATGGAAAACGTGAGGGCAGAGGCCTAGGGTCTGAGTGAGAGGGAGAACTCACAGTAGCTGTGGAGACAGATACCCTTAAGGATGGGAACAAACGACATCAACACCAGTTAGCTTTAGCCAACTAAAGGGGGGCGTTTATTTCAAGACTCACGGGAGGAATAAAAGAATACATATAATACAAAACATAACTATTAAACTAGAAATAGGTAAACACATATCAAATGTATTCATTTACTGGTTTGTTGGGAGTAGACTAAAAGTCAAACTCACTTACATACATAAGAAGGCCATGAGGGTGGTGAGTTGTACTTTGAGAAAGAGTAGAATTGAGGGGCACCTGACTGGCTCAGTCTATAGAGCACGTGACTCTTAATCTTAGGGTTATGAGTTTGAGCCCCGTGATGGGTGTAGAGATTAAAAATAGACTCTTAAGAAAAAAAAAAGGTAGAATTCATGCAAAAGTTGATATGTGGCAAGTAGAATTAAAGGGATTAATAAAGATATTGTATTAGCAATGTGTTGGGATGAAAATAACAACATAGCTAAGTAACTGCGACTTTAGATAGTTAGATATCTCTGATTATAAGAAATGTAGAGAGAGGTAGTTCTCGAATTGGCTCAACACTCAATAATATCAGAGTGTTGTGTCAGCTGCTGTAGATTTTTCTTGGCTTTTCTGCCGTCCCAATGGCTATATGTTCATAGGACAAAAAAAGGTGGTGTGAAAATAGAATGTCTCCTCGTGCACCTTTTTCTCTATTATTAGAAATAAAATGTTGATCTTGCTCTAATGAAACATGTTTTATCTACGTCCTGTGAAATAACTGAGGTGAAAGAATGAGTTAAAGTTGGGTGGTTGCCAGGTGCGGAGGGTGGGGTGGGGGTGCTGGTGAGGGAATTGTATGAAAGTTACCAGAACAGACAAACTTCCAGTTGTAAAGTGAGTGTGACTGTGGGGATGGAACGTACAGCATGGTGACTGTAGCAGTCCTCTATTGTATGTTCGAAAGTTGCTAAAAGAATAAATCTAAATAATTCTCATCACAAGGGAAAAACGGTAATTATGTGAGATAATGGAGGTTAAGTAAACTTATTTGGGAATCACTTCACAACGTTTACATAAATCAAATCATTATTTGTACACCTAACATGAATACATGTCAAAATATGTCAATTGAGTCTCAAAAAAAAAAAAAACAAAACAAAAAACAAAAACAGGAAAAAAGAGGTAATTCGAAGAGGTGTCTACATCTGTTGGTGTATATATGGCTCAATAAACTTGGGCTAGTTACTCAGCCTCTCTCTCTCTCTCTCTCCCTCTCTCTCTCTCTCTCTCTCTCTCTATATATATATATATATATATATATATATATATATATTTGACATAGTATTCAAATAGTATGACAAACACTGCAAATCAACCAGATTTCTCCTAATACTGAAAATGAAGAAACATTTGCAATTGAAATTCTATCTGCAGAATGGTATTCACATGAAGGTTCTAAACAGTAGACATGTTGCATTGATTTAAAAGTGTTTTGCAGGGGGCAGGGGTGGTGCCTGGGTGGCTCAGTTGGTTAAGCATCCAACTCTTACTTTCAGCTCAGGTCAGAGCTGAGCCCTGGCCCACAGGCATGGAGCCTGCTTAAGATTCTCTCTGTCTCTCTGTCTCTGTCTCTGTCTCTGTCTCTCTCTCCCTCCCCCCACTCTTTTTCTCAAAAAAAAAAAGTAGTCTGCAATGATAAATGGTCATTTTGGTTTTCTTTATTATCATTACTTAGATCCCCTAGTAAACAGAAAAAATTTCCTGGCATTGGTATTGGGGGTACTGGTATTAGTGAATTTCATCAGCGATTATAAAACCACAGAAGAGCCTCAACAGAATGCATACTTTATTTGAACTCCTAATGGAATAAATAAATACAAATATATTTGATCAAGTCTTTACTAAGGTTTTTTTACATTACTCTGAAATGATACATGGCAAGATCCAACATGCTATCCTGTCTCTGTAATGCATGTGAGAGATGCGGGGTTATCAATTTTCTACAAAGATCAGAATTAGATATGTGTTTCTCCTTGTTTATGCAGACTCTGTCACAGAAAGGAAGTGATACTCATATCATATATCCTGAACAACAGATGGACCGAATATTTGTTGAATAAGGACAGCTGGGTTAACAAATATCTGGGTTCCAGACCCAGCTTTGCCTCTGTGCAAATTCGTAGTTGCTTACACTTTCTGAACCTTAGTTTCTTTATCTGTAAAATGGGAATAATCACAGTAATTCAGTGACACGATACATACAAAATACTTTACGTGGTATCTGCATGTTCTAAGTAATCGGTAATTGTGAACTGTTAATACTGTTAATTTATTATTAGTTTTACACATTTTTAAAGCATGTATTTCTTTTAAAAAATTGCTTTAGAAGAACCAAAAACAGCTTCCCTAAGAGTCCACATTTCACCTATATAGCAAATTAATGCAAGAAGTCAGTAAAAAAAGAACAATACAAAAATTCTTCCATCTCATTTAACTGATACGATGCCTCTGGAAGAAAGATGTTCTACGTAATCAACTATTACAGAACAATTGATCTGTTAAGGTAGGGCCAGAGAGGGGCTTGCTTCAGTACTTCCTGCTTCACAGCAAAATATAATCTGAAATGTCCTTATTTCCTGTTTTTTTTTCCTTCTTAGTTTCCTGGTGCCCCTCTACAGTCCATCTCTAACGCCCACAAAAAACTATGTTGTGATTTCTGTCATCATAGATTGGTTTTGCCTGTTCTGAGCTTTATATGGTCTGTACCTTTAGGGTCTGGCTTCTTTCACTCAACATAATAATAACGAATTTCATCCATGCTGTGTGTATCAGTGTAGCTTTTTTGAAAACTTTTTAAAAGATACGTAAAAGTTGCAAGAATCAAGGGATTTCTGCATACCATTCATCCAAGGTGCTAACTGTTAATATTTTACCACATTTGCTTTCTCTTTCCCTTTCTGAGTCATTTGGTGTAAGTTGTAGACTTTATGCCTCATTAACCCTAAATATTTCCTGTGTATTTCCTCAAAACAGCATTCTCTTGCAGAACATTAGTGTAATTATTAAAGTCAGAATATCAACATTGATATAATACTAACATCCAATCTAGACACCTTATTAAAACTCTACCAAATGTCCCAATATTTTCCTATATAGATGGGAAAAAAAGTGGTTTTTGGCTCTTTTTGTTTGTCGTTTGCTTGTTTGTTTTTGGTTCAGGATCCAATCCAGGATCAAGTATTACATTTACTTTTGAGGTCTCTTTGGGATCTTTTAATTAGGAACAGTTCCTCAGTCTGACATTTTCTTTCATAACCTTGACATTTTTGAAGAGTCGGAGGCATTGTATAATGTCTTTGAATTTGGGTTTGTATGATATTTCCTTATTATTAGATTTGGGCTATGCATTTTTTGACAGGAATAGCATAGGAGTGATGATGTATCTTTCTCAGTGCATCCTATCAGGAGGCTCATAATGTTGTTTTGACCTATTAGTTGTGATGTTTACATTGGATACCTGGTTAAGATGATGTCTGCCAGTTTTTTTCTTCTGAAAAGTTATTGTTTTTACCTTTGTTATTAAGAAACGCTTTGAGGGGCGCCTGGGTGGCTCAGTCGGTTGAGTATCCGACTTCGACTCAGGTCATGATCTTGCAGTCCGTGAGTTCGAGCCCCGTGTCGGGCTCTGTGCTGACAGCTCGGAGCCTGGAGCCTGCTTCTGATTCTGTGTCTCCCTCTTTCTGACCCTCCCCCGTTCATGCTCTGTCTCTCTCTGTCTCAAAAATAAATAAACATTTTTTAAAAATCTTTTAAAAAAGAAACACTTCGAAGAGAGTTAATTTATCGTATTTGAGTTTTTAATTTTTTTTAAGTAATCCCTATACCCAGCATCAGGCTGGAACTCACAACCTGAGATCGAGTTACATCCTCTACTGACTGAGCCAGGCAGGCACCCCAATTTATTTTTTAAAACTAAATATTCTCATCCCACAAATGTCCAATTTATTAATCCATGTGTCTGTTAATGGGAATTGAATTGCTTCCAGTTTTGAGTTATTACGAATCTGCTACGAGCATTCTTGTGCAATTGTTTCTGTGGACATACATTTCCATTTCTCTGTGTGGATCCTAAGAATCAAATTGTGGGATCATGTGGTAAAAAGTGTACATTCTTTTGAAGAAGGAAAAATGTCTTCCCTCCCTCCCTCCTTTCTTTCTTGATTTCTTTCTCTCTTTCCTTTTCCTTTCTTTTCTTTCCTTTTCCTTTTCCTTTTCCTTTTCCTTTTCCTTTTCCTCTCCTCTCCTCTCCTCTCCTCTTTTCTTTTCTTTTCTTTTGTTTCTTTCTTCATTTTTTAAGTAAGCCCTATGCCCAATGTGGGGCTTGAACTCATGCCCCTGAGACTGAGTTACCTGCTGTACTGACAGAACCAGCCAGGTGCCCCTGGTAGATGTGTATTTCATTAACACAGACACACACACACACACACACACACACACACACACACACACACACACGAATGGACAGAAGGGTTTCCAAACTGGCTGAACCAGTTAACATTTCCCTCAGCAGTCTAAATATGTTCCTGTCCTGTTGCTTCACATCTTTGCAATATTTGGCATTGACCTTGTTTTAAATTTTAGCCATTTGAGTGGTTGACAAGGCATCTCATTTTGATTTTAATTTTAATTTCCCTTATGACTAGTAATATTGGACATTTTAATGTGCTTACTGGCCACTTATATATCTTCTTTTGTGAAATGTCTTTTGCAATGTTTTGCCCACTTTACATAAGGGTTATTTTTCTGTTGATTATTGTTTTGTAGGAAATCTTTATATATTCTGGATACAAATTTTTCTTTTATTATTTTTTACAAGTTCTTTGTATATTCTTTGTCATTGATTGTCTATATTTTCTTCCAGCCTGTTGCTTGCCATTTCATTTTTTAAATGGGGTCTTTTGATTAGGAGAAGTTTTGATTTTAATGAAATCAAATTTTCATGAAAGATTTTTCTTTTAACGTTTATTTATTTTTGAGACAGAGAGAGACAGAGCATGAATGGGGGAGGGGCAGAGAGAGAGGGAGACACAGAATCGGAAACAGGCTCCGAGCCATCAGCCCAGAGCCTGATGCGGGGCTCGAACTCACGGACCGTGAGATCGTGACCTGAGCTGAAGTCGGACGCTTAACCGATTGAGCCACCCAGGCGCCCCATGAAAGATATTTTTAACTAATAGTTTTGTCACCCTAAGATGTTTTTTGTGTAACTTAAATTCATGAAGGTGTTTTTGCATGTCTTCTAAAAGCTTTATAGTTTTGGCATCTACACTCATTATTATGATCCATGACAGAGTGATTTTTGCATATGGTATGATGCAGAGTTCAATTTAAAATTTTCCCATATGCTGGGGGTGCCTGGGTAGCTCAGTCGGTTGAACATCCTACTCTTGATTTCTGCTCAGGTTATGATCCCAGGGTCATGGGATTGAGCCCTGCATCCGGCTTTGTGCTGAGCATAGAGCCTGCTTAAGATTCTCTCTCTCTCCCTCTGGCCCCTCCCTTCCCCCCACTTGTGAGCTCTCTCTCTCTCTGTAAAATAAAATTTTAAAAATGATAAAGTTCCCCCAAATGTTAATTCAACTGTTTTTGCCCCACTTTTGGGAAGACTTTCTTTTCTCATTTAATTATCTCAGGCGTTGAAAGCTTATTAATTACAAATGTACGGTTCTGTTCCCATACTAAGTCTATTTTGTTAATATATTTGTTTATTCTTACACATTATCAGTTGCCATAATTAGTGTAGATAAATAAAAGGATTTTAATTTGGATTATATAAAACATGAAATTTTTAAGAGATTATTTTGGCTATATTTGGCAATTTTAGCTAATCTTTGGCTGTTTAAGGTTATTTGGTTACTTTCATTTTTATATAAATTTCAGAATCAGCTTTTAAATTTCTATTAAAAACCTATCTGGATTTTGAATCAGATATACTAAATTTATACATTAATTTGAAGGGAATTGACTTTTTAATAATCTTGAGTTTTTCAGTCAACAGGTATAATATATCCATTAATTTATTTAGGTCTTAAAAATTTTTTTTCTGTACCATTTGGTAGTTTTCAGTGTTGTGTTCTTGAACATCTTTTTTATTTATTTATTTTTTAAATTTTTTTTAATGTTTATTTATTTTTGAGACAGAGAGACAGAGCATGAACGGGGGAGGGGCAGAGAGAGAGAGGGAGACACAGAATCGGAAGCAGGCTCCAGACTCTGAGACATCAGCCCAGAGCCCGACGCAGGCTCGAACCCACGGACGGTGAGATCGTGACCTGAGCTGAAGTCAGACTCTTAACCGACTGAGCCACCCAGGCACCCCTTGAACATCTTTTTTAAATTGAATCCTAAATGTTTTATATATTTTATGCTATTCTAGGTGGATTTGTTTTAAAATCCACTTTTCAGGGCGCCTGGGTGGCTCAGTCAGTTAAGCATCCGACTTAAGCTCAGGTCATGATCTTGCGGTTCAGCTGGAGTCGGGCTCTGTGCTGACAATTCAGAGCCTAGAGCCTGCTTCGGATTCTGTATCTCCCTCTCTCTCTGCCCCTCCTGCTTGTGTTCTGTCTCTCCCCATCTCTCAAAAATGAATAAACGTTTAAAAAAATAAAAAAATAGAATAAAATCCACTTTTCAACTTTTATTGCTTCTCTATTGAGATACAATTGATTATTTTGTAAATTGGAGTCGCGTCCTGTAGCAGTTTTCCATTGGGTATGAACTTAGCTATATTTTTTTCCTGGATGCCCTTTCCTGGATGCTGATAAATACCTTACCATTTTTAGTTTGTTATGGAGTTCTTTTTTTTATCTTTAATGAGTATCAAACTCAGTCCCCTGCTTTATCTGATAATCAGTGTTTAATCCTTTATTCAATCATGGTGGTGAAGTAAATGATTGATTTTTCTAATGTTAAACTAAATTTATATTTCTGGAATTAACCTCACTTGGTCATGAAGTGCTTCCTTTTTATATATTGCTTGATTGGGGTTTTTTAGCTAACATTATTTTAAAGGGGTTTTGCATGTATGTTTCTGAGAGATACTTATGTACTGTTTTTTTTAATGCTACCAAATACTTGTCTTCATTTGGTATCAGGGTAATTCCAGCATCATAAAATGACTTGAGAGATATTCTCTCTTCCTTTATTTCCTGGAAGAGTTTGTGTAAGTCTGTATGTTTGACGGAACCAGTAGGAAAACTATTTGTGCCTCAGGTTTTCTTTGCGATATTAGCTATTCATTTACATTTTTTAACCTAGTATAAGGCTATTTAAATTTCTTAGTTCTTCTTTTTCTGGCTTTACAATTTACTGTTTTCAAAGAATGTGTCCACTATAGTGTGAAATTTATTGACATAAAGTTGTTTTAGTGTTGACTTTATCTTTTTAATGCTTATACAGTTGAGTCTTGAACAATATAATCCACTTATACATGGATATTTTGTACAGTACATTACTGTGAATCTATTTTCTCTTCCTTATGATTTCCTTAACATTTTTTCCTCTAGCTTACTTTATTGTAAAATACAATGTGTAATATATACAACATACAAAATGTGTGTTAATTGTTTATGTTATCGGTAAGCCTTCTGGTCAACAGTAGGCAATAGTTAAGGTCTGGGGGAGTCAGTTATATGTGGAGTTTTACCTGTGCAGGGGTCAGCGCCTCAACCCCTGCATTATTCAGAGGCCAGCTGTAGTGTATTAGGAGTTGAATTGTGCCCTCCCAGAAGATAATGTTGAAGTCCTGTGAATGTGACCTTATCTAGAAATAGGGTCACTGCAGATATAATTAGGTTAAGGTGAGTTCATATTGCAGTAAGGTGGCCCTTAATCCAGTATGACTTTGTAAAAAGAAGAGAGAGACACGGAGAGGAGAGCACTCTGTGAGGACATAGAGACACTCAAGGAAAAGATGGCCGTGTGAAGTGGGAGGCACAGACGTCACCCGTGCTTGTACCCAGGGAATATGCTGGGGCCCTCAGAAGCCAGAGACATGCAAAGAAGGAGCCTCCCTAGAGGCTTCTGGTTTTGTAATTCTGTGCTCCAGAGAATAAATTTCTGTTATTTAAGCCACAAAGTATGTGGTCCTTTGTTATTGCAGTCTTAGGCCACGAATATGAAATTATATCCACTCTTCAGTTCAAATACTGGCAATTTCTGTCTTGCTTTCTTTTGCAGGCGGAAGACTCTTATGAGAAGTTTATTAGTCTTTTCAGAGAAATTAATTTTGATATTGTTTAACTTTTCTACTGTTTTTCTGGTTTTTATTCATTGGAATTTGTTCTCATCCTCAATCTTTTTTTCTTTCTACTTACTTTAGATTCAATCTGGTCTTTATTTTCTAGATTCTTTTTTTTTTATTAAAGTTTTAAATTTTAATTCCAGTGTAGTTAACATAGAGTGTTATATTAGTTTCAGGTGTGCAATATAGTGATTCAACAATTTCATACATTACTCAGTGGTCATCAGATGAGCGTCCTCTTAATCCCCTTCATCTACTTCACCCATCCCCCCACCCATCCCCCCTCCCCTCTGGTAACCATGGGTTTGTTCTCTGTTTTTTGTCTGTCTCTTTTTTCCTTTGCTTGTTTATTATGGTCTTTTTCTGACAGACTTACTTCACTTAGCATTATACTCTCTAGCTCTATCCATGTTGTTACAAATGGCAAGATTTCACTCTTTTTATATAGAATAATATTCTATTATGTGTTTGTGTATTACATATATGTTATATATATTATTATAATATAGTAATATTTATTATACAATTTATTACTTATTATTTATTATATATTTATTTACTTTTTTATTACTTATATATTATATAAGTAACTATTTATTACTTATTTATTATATATTTATTATATATTTATTACTTATTTATTACTTATTTTTCTTATGGTTCTGGAAGTCAGGAGTTTAGAAAGGAGTGTCAGCAGGACTATATTCTACTAAGGGGTCCGGGGGAGAGCCTGTGTCTGTACCTTTTCCAGTTTCTCAGGGCCATCTGCACTCCTGGGTGCCAGAATGCTTCCTCTAACTTGCAAGTGCCTCACTCCAGACCCGGACTCCATTTTTGCATCTCTTGTTCTGACTCTGGCCCTCTCGCCTCCCTCCTAGAAGGTTCCCTATGATTACTTTGGTCCATGTGATAATCTAGGGTAATGTTTCTATCTCAAGAATCTACCAACCCTTAATTTAATCACATCTGCAAAGTTCTTTTCCATTTACAGCAATGTTTTTATGGATTCCAGGGATTACAATGTGGACTTTTTGGGGAGGCCATTATTCTGTTAACTATATTGAATATAAACATTATATATATTAATATATATTATTTTATTATTTATTATATTTTATTAATATATTTTATTTATTATATATATTAATTTATTTATATATTAATATATATTAATTTATTTACTTATTTGTTTATTTGGTTGTTTATTCTTAAAGCTTATTCAATTCTGTAGCCTTCATGGGTTTGTGCAGAAGGCATGAAGAGGCTATAGGATGACCTGGTCTGGAAAGAAGAATATACAAGGAAAGTTATCTGGGCTGGTGTTCAGGGAGAGTATACCTTAAAGTTGACCTTTAAAGAGGGTAAGCATCAGTACCAATTGCAAAACTTTTAAGTGGATGATTTGGGTTCCAAGACAGCCCATCTAGTTATCTGATGAGGGAAAAGAGTTGAGGTACTTGGTTTTAATTCACCATCAGGTGCAACAGATAGAGACCCATGGCAGGAAATGGCAATGTGTCATCTCACGGGACCAGTCCCATTGGGGATTCATTACACAGATAGGGAGTCAGAACAGCAGTATAATTTGGAAGTTTTGACATTGAATCCAGAGGGGAAGCATATGGATTCGTACCAGGTTTGGGGCAGGATGACTCTGTGGATCTCATTTGAAGGTGAGACAGTATGAATTCAATGAAGTCACAGAATTGCTTCTTAACTGCTTGAGGATTAGCATGGGCTGTGTTTCCTGGCTTCAGGTTTTCAGTAATCACAAATGTGCAGTCCTGGGACAGTGAGAATTTAATAATCAACAAATATAACCAGTATTAACCAACTTCTGTTTGTTGCGTAATGGACAGCAACGGATGAAGCTCTGGGCAAAGCTTTACGTGGTATAAATGGTTAACAATATTCATGTTGTGAAGATTAAGCATAGACCCCACGCACTGCTTGTTTTAAGCCTAATCCTTAAACATAGTAGGGGCTCATAGTGCACTATCAGTATTGGTCTTATTATTAGCTTTCTGTGTCATGTGACACCTCTTTCCTGCCTTATCTCCTACCTGAGCCAACATAACACATGTTTCAGCCAGACCAGCCACCCCCTGATCCTCAGATTGGGCTTTTCACCATCTTGTGTTGGCACAGGCTGGAACTTCCATTGCCTTGCAAACTCTTTTCATCTTCAAATTTACTCTGTGTACCTGTTTCTCTGACTTTCTTAAGTAAGGTTTGCCCTTCTCTTTCCCCACAGACTTTTCTATGTCCCATAGAACCCTCGTCACATTGACTATAATTGTCTGTGTCTTTGCCACTAGACAAAAAGGCCATTCACCAACCATATGTGTTCCCCAGGAGCTAGAATCTAATAGTGGTGCTTGGCACCTGCTTGGTGACTATTTATTTATTTATTTATTTATTTACATTTCATTTATTTTGGTTTCTAAGGAATCTCTACACTCAACATGAGGTTTGAACTCACAACCTCGAGATCAAGAGTCCCATACCGTACTGATTGAGCAAGCCAGGAGCCCTTGGTGGTACTTAAAAAAAATTTTTTTTAACATTTATTTATTTTTGAGACAGAGACAGAGCATGAACAGGGGAGGGGCAGAGAGAGAGGGAGACACAGAATCTGAAACAGGCTCCAGGCTCGGAGCTGTCAGCACAGAGCCCGACGCGGGGCTCGAACTCACGGACCGTGAGATCATGACCTGAGCCGAAGTCGGACGCTCAACTGACCAAGCCACCCAGGCGCCCCCCTTGGTGGTACTTAAAAAAATTTTTTTTAATGTTTATTTTTGAGAAAGAGACAGAGCATGATAGGGAAGGGGCAGAGAGAGAGGGAGACACAGAACTTGAAACACGCTCCAGGCTCTAAGCTGTCAGCACAGAGCCTGATGTGGGAGTTGAGCCCATGAGCCTCGAGATCGTGACTTAAGCTGAAGTTGGATGTTTTCCCGACTGAGCCCCCCAGGCCTCCATTACATTTAAGCAGTTCTTATATGCTACATGACAAATCTTTGATGCAGTATTTCATTATCTAGTAGCAGTAGTAGTAATTGCATTAGTTTTAATGTAATTAATATATTAGCAAAGTAGTTAAAAAAAAATTTAAGAGCCTCTACCAAGTTTCAGTGTTAAGTGCCACTGATACAGAAATGTTGATCAGAGACAAACTAAAATACACTGCTTATATACTTAAGCCATTTACAATTGAACTGGTGACTCCTGGGGAGTAATTAGCAGGTTGTGTTGTAATTTGCTCCAGCTGGCCATTCTGCTAGCCTTTCTCCATCCACCACCTTACCTTGGACCCAGTAGCACTTTCTCACAAGAAATATTCCCAGGGCTCAAGGTCGGGTCCAAGTGGCTCCCCACTGTGAACTCCCAGGATGATCCGGCCCCCATCCCTGTGATTGTAATCAGCACATTGTGTTATAATTGTCTGCTTCAGTCATCCATTCAGTTGTAAATGCCTTAAAGCATAAGCAGTGTGTTTAATTCCTTTTCTTAATCATTTGTTGTTGTTGTGTTTAAGAAGTAAGTACACTCCCTATCATGCCTGGTAACCACACTAAAAGTGCATGGTTTCTTGGGAGACAGCATGCAGCAGGGAATAAAAGACAGAATTCCGAAGGAATACTCCACACTGGCATCCGGAAGCCTATGGTTCAAACCAAATATGAATGAGGCAAAATTAATTTTTTATTTATTTTTATTTTTGTTTTTTCAGTTTATTACAACAAGAGATAAAAAGACAATTTAGCTGGGGAAAGAGAGAAGCAGTAGAGAGCAAAGTTGAAGACTGGACTTTTCTTGGTCCCTTTGGTGGAGGCTGTGTACTCAACCTGTCTCTGCTTGAAAATGGGGGCCACTAGGGTCATTGCTGGACCTTGGGGAGGCCATTCTGGGCACAGGGGACTAGAGTTTAGGGATGTCTGCTTCGCAGTAAAACATGCCTAGAGACAAGTGCAGTGATTTGGCAGTGTGGGTAGTATAGTTTGGGGAGCGACAGAACTTGGTAGGAGAGGGCAAGGATGAGCCCCAAATTCCCTCAAAGCTGAGTTTGATTCACCAGTTGCCAATAGGCCTAGAGTCGCCTGTGAAAAAATCTGGAAGGGCGAGCCATTTCCCCAGCATCACACGGGGCCACCCATGGCATTAAGAGAGCTCTGTCACCAGAAGGTCTGCCTGGAAGCCCCTCTACCGCGGATTTTGAGGGGGGCAGCCATGCTTCCCTGCACTGGAGTCCCGCGGGGGACCCACACACATGGAATGCTTCATATGCTGAGCCCAGCTTCAGATACTGTCCAGGCTGAAACAGACAGTTCCAGGGATGGATTGAGGTTTGATAGCAGCAGTAGAAGGCAAAGGACCACCCAGACCAGACATGTGGTGTCTCTCCTGAGGGACAGTCCCATCAGCCCACTCCCCTTTTCCCACCTGCAGCTCTAACAGAGAGACACCAGCAGCTGAAGAGAAGGAAGTAAGAGCGGGAGGTGAAGGCCACAAGACAGGGGGAAGTAAGGCGCTGTGGATAGTGATGGAAATAATAATACTTGAATTTGACTGAATATTTACCCAAAGGAAGTGAAGTTTTAAACTAAAAGAAAAAAGAATACCTGGAAATGTCATGATTTTGTTAACCCTTGGCCACTGAGAAAGAATGAGGCCTTGAGAAAGGAAACCCGTTTTATATCAAAACAAAGAGATTTTTTTCCCCCTGCAAACATTTGATTTTGCTGTCGAATTCGTACCTGTAAAGAACCTCAGTCATGCACTCCTTTGATACTCAAGGAACTTTCCCAGGGAATCAACAAGCTTTCCCTCTTGTGACTTGTAACATGAATAGCGATCAATGAATACTATAATCATGGTCTATTATATTAACTTGACAGTAACTGAAATGGGAAGGATAGAATTAATATTTTTTAGTTTGAATAAACAGCCTTAGACAAGTTGTGACTTCTGACATACAGGTCGATGATTATTCTGCTGGCCCAAGCTGCTTACTAAAGATCAGTGATAAGAATTCTCCAGGCTAGGGCGCCTGGGTGGCTCAGTCAGTTGAGCATCCGACTTTTGGCTCAGGTCATGATCTCATAGTTTGGGAGTTTGAGTACCACACTGGGCTCTGCTGACAGCTAGCAGCCTGCTTGCTGATTGGGATTCTCTCTCTCTCTCTCTCTCTCTCTCTCTCTCTCTCTTTCTCTCTCCCCCCCCAACTGCCCCTCCCCCATTTATGTGTGTGCTTTCTCTTTGTCTCTCAAAAATAAATAATAAACTTAAAAAAAAAAAGAATTCTCAAGGCTTCATCCAGGAACTCTCTGCATCAGAACCAATTGGGATATTTGTTAAAAGTGGAGATTCTTGGCCACACATCTGATCTAAGGAATCAAAATATATAGGAGTGAAGCCTAGGAAAACAGCATCTTAACTATTGCCCAGATTATTTGATGCGTGCTAAAATTTGAGCACTACTGAAGACCACATCGCTTCTCTAACTGATGTGTCACCTTGAAATGACATTAGGGTTTGGTTTTGAATAGGGCTGAAAATACATCATATTCTGTTTTTGACCTTTGTAATTAAGGATGCGTTTAAAAACACTTTCCTTTTACCTCTAAAACATGCATGTTAAAATAAAATTAAAGTCCAAGGCCTCAGACACAGGAAATTGTGATTAAATCGTTCATGCTCTGAAATGCTGTAGGTGACAACTTTGATCTGTGCACGCAGAAGTCGCTGTGAAGCAGAATGTGCAGATGACTTTTCCTCTACTTGTTGGGTCATTAGTTTTCCTGTTGGTTATTCTCAGCTTCTGTTCGTCCTTAGCATCAGACGTTTAAGCCGTTCGGTATCTGGCAGGAAATAACTTTGTACTTTCTTCATGTACTGCTTCTAGTAACCCCTGCTATTTATTCACATATGTGATAAGTGGTTCCCTGGAGTCCTGTCCTGTTTCACTTTTGGTTTTATGAATGTTTCTTCATTTGCAAGTTAAAAAACACTGCAAATATCTTGAGACAATAAAAGAACGGGGAGGCTTATGATATGAGAGCCTGTGTGTACATGAATTAAACACACACACACACACACACACACACACACACACGGGGATTCTCAGACCTATGCACAGTCGGCCATGCCTCTGGGCTTCAGAACAGGTTGGAAGTAGGAACTGAACATGGCAAGGGGCTGACTTTCTTAGGCTCTTTCTTTTTGGAGGCACGCGGTCTCTTTACCGTTCCTTCTCTTTGGACATCAGTTATATTCTTTCTATTTTGTGGATGATGGGCACGCAAGACTTACTATGATTGAATCTTGGTCCTCCTTTGAGCCCTTCTCTTACATCATTTTTTTTGTTTTTTTTTTTTTGTTTGTTTGTTTTGTTTTTTTTTTTTTTTTGGTTTCATCAAAATAGGTAGCTTCCTAGTGACTTATGACAGCCTGTGTTTTCCTTACTCTGGTCCCTCTCTTTGCTTTGGATTCTTAGCCTTTAATCTCCCATGTGGAAGGCCTAAACGTCCTCTCCCTCAAATACCATATCCTTGGGGAATCTTCTCCAGATCTGCTATCTAGGGGATACCTTTTCCTCCTCTCAGAAGAGGGTATGTTATGTTTCGGGTCAGAAGCAAAGTGTTTGTGTCTCTAGTTTATTTTCCATGATAGATGACATGTTCACTGAGGTTATATACTTTGTGCACTTCAGCGTCCCTGGTCGGTCCTGTATATACAGTAGCTACCCAGTAAATATTTGAAAATGAACAACAGGGAAAAAGACCAACTGTGCTTAAAAAAAACAACACCAACACAAATGTACCGTTCATCATACATCCAAGATGCACCATGCAGCTTCATGTTCACTTTTGTCACATTGTCACATGATGCTTTTCAGTGTAAAGGCTAGGAAAGGAAAGGGTAATTGTCAAATAGTTACAGTTAGATTACCAATGCGCTGTGGAGAGTACTTTTATAATAAGATAGTACACAGCACTGAAACGCCTCGTGGAGTAGAAAATCGTTAGGGCGAGTAGTCAGTACTCTTGTATAGCAGCTGTTTTTCAAAGTTACATAGTCTGTTTTACAAAAGGAATTATTTAAATATAAGAAAAAGCTTTTGCTTGTAGAAATCAGTAACTAAAAAAAGATTATTCTCAAAAACATCCTTCCTTTTGCCGCTCTTAGGGGAAAAAAAAAAGACAACTTAAAATAAATAAAATGTCATCCAGCTTCCCCTCAAACATGCATAGCAGTTAAAAAAAAATCGAAGAACAAATGTGGATGGAGCCAGAGCCAAATTGAACCAAATGCAAATGGGAATGCTTTCCTAATAATACCCTTCCTGATAATCCCTCCAGAATGGCCTCCCGGTGAACTTGTTGACATATCATTTTGTTACCAGGGCCTAGTATTTCGTTACTAGGGCCAATATAGGTGCCAACTGTGAAATGTCACTATGTAAGAAATGAGAGAATGAGAGAGAGAAAGAGGAGAGAGCGAGCGAGAGAGAGAGAGAGAGGGAGAAGGAGGGAGAGGTGGGCATGTGCCGACACACACACATGCACACTGGCAGACTTTAGAGGAGAGCCGATAAAAACTGCCAGATCAGTGGCATCTAATTGAATGTAACTGCTCTTATGGTATTGGTAATGGAGCCACAAAGTAGGTCATACAACCCATTTGACTTCTTTCCTGGGATCAATCAGCCTGAAGCTTTTGCATTCCTTGAACAAAAAGGGAGGAAAATGATCAAGGCAGACATCTGAACAAACACACGCTGTTTATATAGCGCAGGGTGGCTTCTAGAACTGATCCTTACCTGATTTGGCATATCAGTTATTTGTACCCTACTGCCTCTTACGTAAACTCAAAGCTGTGCCTTGCCTTGCTGATTTCCTCTGATAACATCTCACTGCCTGCCTTTAGCACCGGTTTGCACAACCTTGGGTAATTCATTCGCCTAGGGTCCATATCTGACCGAGTGTACATCAGACACAGTGAATTACAACACTGAGTCCTCAAATATGGTTTTATGTGTTCCAAAATACAAGTGAAGGACCACTGGTAATTTAGAGCAATCAATCAATTAAAGATTAAAAAAACCTGATCTATAACAAATGCAGACATAAGTAATTTGGTATATTTCCATGTATACTGTAACTTATAATGTATCTAAAAATTAAAGCAGGGATAATTCTTACAAATCAAAACAAAAAAAAACACTCAGGTAATACTAAACCACTCTCTTAACTGCACACTTCAGATTTTCTTTCACGAAAACAGATCGGTTGCCAATAGAGAGATTCATTTGGGTCACAGAATGTACGAAAAAAGCCTTCGGCAACATTATAAATAATAATTACCATCAATGATAGCACACAAAATGTATTACTATAGATTCGGTTATAATAAAGAGAGTCAGAAATTTTAGTAGGAGGGAAACCTTGATATTCTATATCAACAAGCACATTGTATAGAAAACACAGTCATTGGACAGAGTCTGGATTAATATCCAGATACTAGTTCCCTTTATATCACTGTCCTGTTTAGATTTCTGTTTTACTTTAATATAAAAGCTGCAGCTTTGATAACAGAAATAAAGTAACTCATGGTGAAATGCATTGATGATGTTTGACTTGCTTTGCAGCGCAAATAAATGTGTATATGTGAAAGCACGCTAGTTCTCACACTGTAGGTGTGTAATAAAAGTTTGTTGAATGAATATGATAAATCAGTATATCTTAAACTATAATTCAGTTATAACTTTCAGAACACAAATGACCGGGGCGCCTGGGTGGCTCAGTCGGTTAAGTGTCCGACTTCAGCTCAGGTCACGATCTCACGGTCCGTGAGTTCGAGCCCCGCGTCGGGCTCTGGGCTGATGGCTCAGAGCCTGGAGCCTGCTTCCGATTCTGTGTCTCCCTCTCTCTCTGCCCCTCCCCCGTTCGTGCTCTGTCTCTCTCTGTCTCAAAAATAAATAAACGTTAAAAAAAAATTAAAAAAAAAAAAAGAACACAAATGACCAATTCCTCACAGGGAAGTCAGCCTTTCAGCGGAAATTATTTTATTGGAAGATGGATTTAAAGCACTATAGCTATAGAGTCAGTATTTCATGAATGCCTGCAGTTCTAGAAATACGGTCATTGTTGATTTAGTGCAGCTCAGATTATTTATATTTAAAATTACACCTATTTTTTTTTCTCTGTACATAGTATTAGAGAGGCAAATTGAGGAAATCACACTTTAGTAAAAAACTATAAAAATAAATTATGAGTGGAGAGTGTTTGTGTTTTTAGTTTGTTGAATGTAATTTTACTAATAGTATACTTAAAATTATTCAGTGTGGGGGTACCTTGGTGGCTCAGTCAGTTAAGCATCTGACTCTTGGTTTTGGCTCAAATCATGATCTCACGGTTTGTGGGGTCGGGCCCCATGTCGGGCTCTGTGCTGACAGTGTAGAGCCTGCTTGGGATTCTCTCTCTCCCTCTCTCTCTCTGCCCCTTTCTGCTCTCTTTCTCTCTCTCTATCTCTCAAATAAATAAGTAAACTTAAAATACATTCAGTGTCTAAGCACAGGGATGACACTATTTTGGACTTACGTTTAAAAATTTTTTTAACTTTTGTGATTTAATCCACAGCTAAGCCTATTGCATAGTGACTCTTTGGGATTTTAGAAGGCCATTTTATTCCCCCACGTTTCTCACATATATGAGAATTTCTCATCATCAGAGTGCATCGTTCCCCACTTCCGTTCCCATCCTCATCAAGTGGCATTGTAGTAGGTGGCTCTTCCCACTCGAGCGGTTCCTGCTTCACACACTTGTGTCTCCTAACAAAGCCTTCTTGACTTTTGTCCTCTGACTTTTCACCTCCCATTGATAGGTCTGGCCTTAGCTGTCAACTCAGGTCATTTCTCTACTCATGTTCTTTACATCATGGCCAGGACTCATTGATAAGGTTGGGTGAAGCAAGCATGCAATTATTTGGGTAATTGAAGCTACCACCATGCTTTGTCTCTATTACCTGGACAATTGACTTGCTAGGAGGTCAGTAGTGAAGAGATTATTAACTTGCAATTATTCAGGCAATTCAAGTCAAAGTAATGTTTTTGCTTGAATTATCCAGATAATTGCTTCAAATCTATATTTTGCTTTGCTGATTGAGAGCTAACCTTGGGAAGCATGGCTTAGCAGCAAGTAGCCTCAGAGATTCCAGTTCAAACTTTCATCCCTGGGACTTCTATTGGTAGCTGATTTCATTATATTTTTATAAGGTGAATACAACATCTAAGTTCATAGATAAGGAACAGGTAGTTAAAGTGCTTTGTGTGACTTATGGATAAACGTGAAATTGCATGAGCCTCATAGACGATTAACAGAACTCTGCCACTTAACCTGTAGTCGCCCTTCCTGTCAAAAGCGAAAGACGACTATGGATGATGTTCCATAGTTTTTAGTCTATATGTACTAAGTCCATATGGATGATGTTCCATAGTTCTTAGTCCACTATGTAGTTCTTAGTCCATAATTAGGCAGATTATGTCATGGTTTTCTTGGGATCAAGGAAATGTGGTCTACCTCAGTGCCTAAAGAAACTCGGGATTTATTTTTAAGACACACAAAGGCTGGAGCTGAATTGGGAAGGTGGTCTCTTCTCTATGTCCCTCCTAGGACTCTCCTGGAAGATCGCCAGGGAATCTCGGCATCGCTCAGCACATTTGCTTGTCATCCTACTCTTTGTCTTTTGCTTGCAAAACACCTAGAATGGCTGTCTTGCTTTCAGTTTCTTAAAATCATCCAGCTCTGTTCATTATTTCCATCTTAAACTTTCCTATCTCTAAACTCTCAAGAGATGAATATGATTGGTTCTGTCCAGAGTTCCAAGGAGGTGGTGTCTGTGGGCTGACCGTGAATCTATCGACCACAGGTAAGCCAGTAGGCTGGGGCAGGCCATTGGGTTCATGCAGAACAGAACTTTGCTCTGGAGGCTCACCTGCAGGGATGTAGACACGGTTTCCCCCGGGAATGTGTGCAGTGGGTCAGGTAGCGACTCACTTCTGTAATGCTAAACGTACGCCTGAGCAGTATGGTTGAAAAACTGCAGGATTCAGTTAGTCTTGTTCTTCAAATGATGGTAATATATAAAAATCATAAATATCAAACGCATACTGTCTTGATTAAAAAGTAGGGCTCTGGAGACTAATAAGCGTTAAATGCAAACATCTATCTAGTGTCCATTATACTCCAGGCCCTGGTGCTTGGAACACAGTAGTAAGACAGATGGCATGTCCCATACCACTTAATTTGTAACAGGGGGAGACGTACTACAGGCAAATACACAAGTTCTACAAAAGGCAGGGTCTGCAATGATAATTGCAATGAAGAAAAATAAAGCTTGGTAACGGAACAGAGAATGCTTAAAGTTAATATTTAGATGAGATGGCAGAGAAGACTTTTCTGAAGGGGTGACATTTGAACGGAAACAGGAAGGAAACACGTGACTAGGGGGTGGGTGTGCCAAATAGGAGGAAGAGGAAGTGCAAAAGCTCCCCCCGCCCCACAGTGGGAATGTGTTGTCTGGTGTTTTCCAGGAATATATGAGGGAGGCCACTGCGGCTGGAGAGCAGGCAGCTAAGGGGCAAATAGTCATAGAAGAGGTGAGGTAAGGGAGGAAGGTAAGGGCTGAGATCATGTCATCCTTTAGGTCATGGGATGGAGTTTGGAATTTATTCTAAGTGAAACTGCAGGCCTTTGAGCAAGAGAGTAGCACTAACTTTTTTATGTTTTAAGAGAGTAATTTTCTCTACTGTTTGGATTATAGACGGTGGAGAGTGAGAGAAAGCATGGCGGCCATTGAAGAGGCTGTTGGAATTTGTCAGTGTGACTAGCACTGTAGCGTAGGATGGTGAAAAAAGGTACATTCAGTTTTAGGAAATATTCTGATAGGTAAGCTGATAGAATTTGCTGATGGTTTGATTTGGGTTGTAAGTGAAGCAAAGGAGTTGAAAATGATTCCAAGCATGTTCACCTAACCGAAGAGTGACGTTTCCTGAGATGAAGAAGACTTGAGGCAGCAAGGACTTGGGTGCAGGGGGGCAGAAGTTCATTCCTGGACACATTAACTTAGAGCCTTGACTTATATTAGCCATGCAAATGTGGATGCTGAAGAATTCGTTGTCTAATTCTAGAGTTGAAAGATTAGACTGGAGAATAGATGAAAAGCTATCTTTAAAGTGAAGCAAAGATCACCTCTTTGAGATGGTTGTGTGAAAAGAGCTACCTCTTATTCAGTTCCTAGATTGCCTTACCTCTTTTTCTTAGGTCTATATACAGAAAAATTTCCAACTTCGTCATCATCACAAATACTGACCCTAATTGTGATCCTTTAGTTACTGTCTAGTTCTTTGCACTTTATCATTACAGTTCCCTGCTTATAATTACTCCTGCCATTTTTAATTTTGCCAATGCTCTTTGCCTTATGTTGTCTTCCCCACCAAATTATGAAGTTCTACTTCTCACCTTTTGAAGAAATTACTTTAATACTCACTTTCCACATTAGTTTTATGAGGCTCTGGCTCACCCTTTATTCTGTACCCACATTCCACTGTGTTCCATTTGTAGCATATTGATTTTATATTTGATTCAATAAATACTGTTGAAGAATTATATGCTAAGAATTGTGATCTTATGCTTTATAAATGTTCCGATTCTTTTTAATATCCATTACAATGTTTAGAGCAGCATCTTATAAATAATAATGTTGATGTTTGTAATCATAATAATCTATAATGTATAAGCAGTGCTTTACTTTTTAAAAAAATTAATTTATTTAAGTTCTAGTACTTAACATAGGCAATCATAGTGCAATATTGATTTCAGGAGTAGAATTCAGTGATTCATCACTTACATACAACACACCCAGTGCTCATCCCAACAAGCTCCCTCCTAATACCCATCACCCATCACACACCCACGTCCCTCCATCAACCCTCAGTTTGTTCTGCTTCATTAAGAATCTCTTGTGGTTTGGGGCACCTGGGTGGCTCAGCCAGTTATGTATCTGACTTGATTTCCTCTTGGTCATTGTCTCATGGTTCGTGGGTTCGAGCCCCATGTCGGGCTCTGTGCTGACAGTTCAGAGCCTGGAGCCTGCTTTGGATTTTGTGCCTCCCTCTCTCTCTGCCCCTACCCTGCTTGTGCTCTTTCTCTCTCTCAAAAATAAGTAAATAAACATTAAAAAAAATCTCCTGTGTTTTGTTTCCCTCTCTTCTCTTTTTTTGTTGCCCCCTTCCCATATGTTCATCTGTTTTGTTTCTTAAATTCTACATATGAGTGGAATCATATGGTTTTGTCTTCTCTGACTTATTTTGCTTAGTGTAATACATTCTAGCTCCATCTACATCATTGCAAATGGCAAGATTTCATTCTTTTTGATGAGTGAGTAATATTCCATTGTGTGTGTGTGTGTGTGTGTGTGTGTGTATCACATCTTTTTGATGAGTGAGTAATATTCCATTGTGTGTGTGTGTGTGTGTGTGTGTGTGTGTGTGTGTATCACATCTTCTTTATCCGTTCACCAGTTGATGAACATTTGTGCATTCTCCATAGCTTGGCTCTTGTTAATAATGCTACTGTAAACATTGGGGTCCATGTGCCCCTTTGAATCTGTATTTTTGTATCCTTTGGGTAAATACCTAGTAGTGCAATAGCTGGTGAGCAGGGTAGTAGTGCTTTACTGTTTACAAAGAGTTGTCATGTATCATCCCTCACTTAAACTTCTCGATAAGACTATGAGGGTGACATTACTGTTATCTGTGTTTTATAGGTATTTATATTGAATATCTATTATGGCACCTGCTCCAGGAAATAAAGAAGATGTAGAGAAGGGTGGGAAGATGACACCTCATTCCACTGGCTTATAATGTGAAATAATATTTACATTTAATTAGATAGAAAATGAAAACAGATCAAAGGTACAGTTGTGCAGCAATTAGAGGTGCAGTGGCCTGTGTCATATGAGCAAACACCATTTACTGTGAGGAGAAGAGACTGGATGTCCAGCAGCTCCAAAGCCGTAGTTGTCTTAGGAGCCTGCTAAATACATTGCCAGTCACTTTCTTCTCATTGTCATTTTTGAATATAAAAATGAGTGTGAAATGCTGCCGGAAGTTGGATTGTACCATTTTGAATTATTTAAGTCAACATACACAGAGTCCTTGGCTACAGAGAAAACAAAACAAACCAAAACATTACTCTTTTATTAGTTGACTGGATGACTGAGGAGTCAACAGAAACAAAAATACTCTATTTTTTTCTGTATTTGACATTCTCAAATGAGGCAACAAAAGGCTACATAAAAGTACAAACCATGGGGATTTTCTCTTCCTCTTCCTCTTCCTCTTTCTTTCTCTTTTTACCATTGTCATGAGCACTCTCCTTGTGTGGTGGCTTCCAACAAGGGTTTAATGTGCTTTGTCCACTCAAAACGTTCCCTCCTCATTACGAGAAACTGCATGAAGGAAGGAAGGGGCCCAGTAGATTCCTTCGTCTTCTATATTAAGAAATTATTTTAACGTACTTTAATGTCTTGCAACCAGAACGTGCTGCTTTTGTTCCATGTGAGTTTCGTTAGGCTAATACATTGATTTTGATGAGCAACCAGGAACCAAGCTGTGTAACTTTAAGTAAATCACCAAATTCTTTAGTCCTTAATTGCCCTACCTATGAAGTGAGGGAATTGAACTATGTGATGTCTGTTCTTCTTACTTTAAAATTTTTGTGGGTCTACAACATGCATAAGAAACTCAGTATAACACCCCGCCTGTCCTGGAGCTTGTGGTGTCCTTCTGCAAAGTTCCATTCTGGTCTGTCTATTGTCTGGGAACCATTGCATATAGTCTCAAGGATTTAATACCACAAGAATATTGATTACTTCCAAACACAGATATATAGCCCAGCTTCCCCAAGTCATGTTTGTGGGACATTAGTGTTCCTCAAGATAGTAATAGTAATTTATTCAAAAACAGTTCCAGTGGATGTAATTTTTAGTATTCTGCTTACTCTATTCCCAACTGGGAGATAAACAAAGCACATAGAGCATCAAGTTCAGTAAAACTTCGGTTGGCAAGTACAGTGCCTTCTAGAAACATGCTTGTAATCCAAAGCACTTGTATATCAAAGTGAATTTCAAGAACTATTGGCTCAGTTGTGATCATGTGACATTCCACGTCAAGTACGACTCATATTGCAAGACATCGCTCGTTTATCAAGTTAAAATTTATTAGAAAGGTGTGCTCGTCTTGCAGAACTCGCAGAACAAGTTACTCACAATCCAAGGTTTTATTTGTACTTTGAAAACTGTTGAGGTGTGGAAAGTTGCTTAGGACAATGTCTCAAGACCTGTTTGGGGTACCAGCAGATGCCTTTGTTTACTTGTCTTCTCTGGAGCCCTGCAAATCCTCAGTAAGCACAGAACATACAGGTCCTAGTGCTTTGAATAAGTCATTTGAGGTTAGACTCCTTTCATGTTTGCTTATGTGAGTCATTGAAAGACTAAGATCTCACATTTTTATTTCTCAGAATTCAAATATGGTTTTTTTTGCATTCATATTTTCTGCAGTGAAAAAATCAGTATAGTACAAAAGATCTAATTGATCAAAATCTGGATGATTGCTCAAGTCAGACAAATAAAAAAAAGGAAAGAAAGGAAAAGGATGCATCAGATTGTGCATTTCCATTTGCTCATCAAACAAATGCTGCAGTATTTATGATTTTCCTTCAACTTCAATGGCAGAAAGAACAGATGTTTAGCATGGTTGGAAATCCTTAAATGAATACTTACTGTAGAATGCAAAAAGCAATTGATTGTTCGGATGTACAAGCTTTTGAAAGCCAAATATTTCAGATATGACATGAAATTTAAAAGATAGTGTTCCTGAAATCATATCACAAAGACTTTTTTTAGCTCATATAAGGAAGTAAGTCAGATGATATTATTTTATGAAATCCAACCATGTAAAATAAACTTCACAATGACTGATTCTGTCACTGAAAAATAAAATTTCTTGTAAATATTGGAATAAAGTTGGTGAACACTGTAATTTTTGTGTGCACACATATATTAGGGCATATGCAGAGCTTATTCTAAGCCTAGCGCTACATAAACCTCACTGCTCACCTGTGAACTGTATTCTTAAACAAGGTCATTCTTATCACAAGACACAATTGCAGCTTACCTTAGTTAATTGTTAATAGCTCCGACCTGTGGCTTTCAGTAACCAAGTTATCAGGTCAGTGCCATGTGGGACAGTTACCTGCAGTGCAACTAATTCCTCACTATCTTTATTCTGGGCATTAGACAAATTATCTTTCATGAGATAAAGTTAAATGCATAAATTTAAGTGTTGGAAGAATATCTTATTCCTTGTGAAGATAATAACAGTGGTCTAAGAAAACAGTGTTGTATCTTCAAACATTATTTATAGTAGATATTCTCCATCTGCATTCTATGGCTACAGTTTTGGTTTAACTCTGAGAGGAGATTTTGTCATTCCATTAGGTTCCCTGCTTCTTTAATCTTTTCCAAAAAAATGAGATTTCTACAAGGAGAAAGTTTAAGAAAAGCAAATAAGAGGTCTATGCTTGTTAATCAACAAAAATGAGACATTTAAATAAATTGAGCTTTTTCGGTCTTAATCCAACAAATTCCCCCAAACGAGGTTAGCATTAAAGATTAATTTGGCCAGAGGAAAGAATTAACACCGGGAAACCAAGTAAAATATACTGTAGCTGTCCAGCCCAATAATTGTATCATAATTTCTTTTCTCCTCTCCCAGATATATGCCTAAGTGGTAAATCTTATGTAGGAAATATGCTGAGTTCTTATAATTTTTATTTTGTATTCACTAAAGTTTATTCATTTTGAGAGAGAGAATGCACTGTGCAAGCAGGGGAGGGGCAGAGAGGGAAGGAGAGAGAATCCCAAGCAGGCTCCATGCTGTCAGCTCAGATACTGATGTGGGGTTCGAACTCATGAACTGTGAGATCATGACCTGACCGGAAATCAAGAGTCGGGTGTTCAACCAACTGAACAGCCCAGGAGCCCCAGGTTCTTATAATTTTTAAAATTCTCTTGCAGCTCTTCTCACTTGGTTTCAGAGGTATGGAGAACACTTTCTTCTTCTTCCTCAGACATGACTCTCACCTTCTCTAAAAATCCCAGCTTTGTTTAAATTTCTGGGTCGGGGTGATGTGGAATTTAACTTGGCTCATTCTTTCAATTCTAAGTAAGCTCTTCATATGTCAAATTCCAATTTGAGGCAATCTGTTTAAAATGTGGGGATACCGGGGCGCCTGGGTGGTGCAGTCGGTTAAGTGTCCAACTTCAGCCAGGTCACGATCTCACGGTCCGTGAGTTCGAGCCCCGCGTCAGGCTCTGGGCTGATGGCTCAGAGCCTGGAGCCTGTTTCCGATTCTGTGTCTCCCTCTCTCTCTGTCCCTCCCCCGTTCATGCTCTGTCTCTCTCTGTCCCACAAATAAATAAACGTTGAAAAAAAAAAATTAAAAAAAAAATGTGGGGATACCTAACACTTCTTTAAACTCCATTTGGGACCCATTAAAACTTCCTGAAAATCAGAAAAGTGTTCATTTAGCATCTTGCTGCATAGGCTGCTGATATCAATCCTGCTAATAGTGGTGACTGTGGGTTCCAAAGAAAGAAAGCTTCACAGTTACAATCTAGTTTAAAGTGAGAAATGCTTGTGGTTTGTCCTGAGGTTTCTCTCAACCCTTAGCCCTCTGGTTTCTTGATTTATTTTGGAAGCTGTTGGTGGGGGTTGTAATAGAAATTAAACAAGTAGTGAAAGCATCCTCCCAGTTTCCTCAGTCTCTTGCTCTGAACACCTCCCTCCCCAGTCCGAGCCATACTTCAGCTCCTGGTATTGTGGTTGGCACTGATGAAGAAATGACTGTCTGGAATGACCACAAGCCTGTTGCTTCTTGCATGATGAGCTCAGCTCCACTTTGGGAGGGACGCTAAGATAGCACTATACTGACCCTGCGAAGGCCAAGCTCCAGGATGTGGGCAGGGCTCCTCCCAGTGTCTATGGGAACGTGGGCAATTTTTTGAGAAGTCTTTATACTGACTGTATCAATGAAATTCATGGGTCCATGTAAGGTATATCAATTTATAGTTTTAGTTTTCGGCTCAGAAGAATGGGTAGAGAAGAGGTACCCAAGCATTTGTTTGTCATCCAACCGGTTTATGATCCAAAGGATCAGAGGATCCTTTCTGATATTTAGGCACTGTCATCTTCCGTTCAGATCTAGGAACTATCTCTTCATGGACTTTATTACCAAATGCACTTTCCTGGCAAATTTTATATGTCCACCACAGTAAAAAGGCAGCAATTCTGTTACTGCTTAAAATGGCACGGCTCCTTGGAATCTGTTTCTATTGAAACAATATAGATATTCTTGCCTTATATCCTTTATCTAATGCTAATTACATTGATACTCATGACACTATCCTTTCCATTGAGTCTTCTGTGAATATTAGATACTGTCTAATAATAGCTTGTTACTGTGCTTTGCTGAGAATGAGCCCAGGTGCAAATCTTATCCAGAATATTCAGACTAATGTGAAAAATAATTCACTCTTGTCATGTTAAGTTTATTGTGAGGAGTTTGTGGTGGAAACACAGTTCAACACATCTTCAAACCACGTCTTCTCTTGAACTCTTTAGGCCATGCTCACTGTATTCCTCTTGCAATGTTGTCCCTGCCCTCCACATACCAACACAAGTGGGGAGGGTAGTTGAGGGGCAAAGTAAGAAAAGCGGTCCTATTTGCACAAGGAATGTCAGTCCCTCATCTGGTATGGCTTCCTAATCACCAACAAGAGCACAACATCGCTGTATCTGTTGGAGGCAAGAGAAGACAATGATTAGTATGGCCCATTTCTGTTGTAGAGCAATAATTTCAAAATCTCTGAAAAAGAATACACACAGTGGAGGAGGTGGTCGACTGCATCTGGGGCTGGTGGCATGGAGAGCACAGGGTAAGGGAATTCTGCCATTACTCCACTACTCTCAGGTACAAACCAGAAGCAGTGATGGATGGGTGAGAAGCAATTAACCATCCTGCACATGGCTCAGGCCCAAGGGTCAGTGGTCCTCTGGTAGCCCATATCCATGAATGCCTTCTATTTCTTCCATGGGTCAAAACCACCCCAAATCGGCATGTAGGCGTGATTCTGGCAGCACGGTCTCGCATTATCCTGTAAAAGAAATACCATACAATCCAGTGGGAGTAATCTGTTTACCAGACTCTTCTCCTAGAAGTAGGGACTTAACGCAAGGTCCTAGGATAACCCCAAAGGCATGAATCCTATATCTCCTCCTTGAGGCATCTGTAGAGCAGGTATGGGAGAGATGAGTTAATGGGATAGGGTTGGAGAGTTCCCCAAAAGGGAGAAATGGGGACTAGGGCCAAGCAGTCCAGGCCTGGGGCCCCCTGACACGATGATGGTGTTGGCCCACAACACAGGAAGGATCTAAAGACATTTTCAGGAAGACATTCTAGAGTGGACATGAGGACCCTACTTGGCCAGGTCTAGCAGTGGTACTGCCTATGCCTGGCATGGATAAGGGTTGGCCAGTGTGTGCCATCTCATGAGTGAATATCACATCGTTACTATCTGGAAAAAATTGTCCTTTAGGACACAGATCATCTATTTTAACTCCGATAAGAATGACTGTTAGCGATTTCTGCCTGTTTTATCTCAGATGGGATGAGATGGTCTGTCAACACTATGTTCTCTGAAGCCCTCTTGTACCAGATCATAGGTGAATTTGATGTTAAGGTTTTACCTTCCCTTCTCCTGCATGTGTCTAGACTAAGTCTGAGATCTCTGTGTGTTACTGATCCTCAGAGGCCCTTTCTTTCTTTGCTCTAGTCACTCATGTATACATGATCCAAATCTTTGGCCTTTATCTTTTTTCTGAGTGGAGTTCTAGACACAGATGGCTAGGATCCTGACTAGTCCCAGTCAGCTGGCTGATTTCCCTCAAGTTTTTGAGTGAGTTGGGCAGAAGAGAAACTGTAGGATAAAATTAACCATATCTGGGGCTCTGGCTTCCAATTTTTATAAAATCTACTTTATGGGATTGGAACACAGTACATGTGACTCTGAGGAATTCCTCTGACTGGACCAGAGACACACCTATGCTTCCTGCCCCTTTGTTTCTCTTCCTGTCTCTCACCCCCGTTCCCACCTGGTGGCTCCAAAGAGATGAGCACTAGACAGCATGTCAAGCAGGAAGGACAACTGTACCAGACCAGACAGGAGAAGAAACCGAAGCAGTCCCCAAAACCCAGCCCAAAGAAGGAAAAAAGAATTACAGAAGAGAGGACTGAAAGAGGTCGATCCCCAAAGTGGTGATCCTAAGAAGAACATCCTGAAAAAGATTTCCAACTGGGCATAATTGCTTTTAGAAGCGTCATCCTACCCCTCCCTACCCCCAAACCGTGCACTCCAGCACCAGTGGTGTGTTTGCTATCGCTCCAAGCTGGCAGCCGGTGTCCTGTTAAGAAAGGTGAAGAGGGGAAGGAAGGCGGGGAATCTGCACCCTGGTCCGGAGCAGAAAGCTTGCTTTCCACCTGGAAAAGGTGGGGGCAGGCACACTGCCTCATGAGCCTTCATTCCTAGGCCACCGTGAATATATGGAACTTACTCTTTATTTTATCTTCTCACAACATGAAGGTTTTTTGTATTTTTCGTTTGTTTTGGCTACAAATCAAGAGATAGAAAAGGAAAAAAAAAAGTCACAAGTTCCCCTGAATTTTTCTCTCAAAAGCTCTTCAAGCCTGCTGCTGTTCGTGGAGAAAACAAAGTGTGAAAGTAAATCATGGAGACTTTTTGGAAAAGATTAGTTTATAGGAAAAAAAAAATTAGGGCACCTGAAATATCAAAATAAAACTGTGACTCACAAACCAGAACTCTGATTAACAGGGTATTATGTAATGTGTTATTAAGACCTGGCCAATAACAGAGTACATTATATGAAACAACATTAATGGGAATAAATATAATCAACCAGTCCCTCCCTCTCAAAAATCTGTACCACTATTTTAATTTTTCAGGCAAAATTTATTTTTTTGACTGAAGTTGTTCCTTGGTACAAAAAGCGATGAATTAAGATATTGCCAAGGTATTAGAACTTGCTATATTCAAGTGACATATATGTTTTCCAATTCTCTGAATATTTAATAATTTGATTGAAAAAGATACTTCTAGATATCTGTTGAAAGTGATAAGGGAAATTAGAGCTCGTCTACGTTTCTACAATATAAAAAATTAAACCAGTTGCTTGGGCATTTGTACAATAGCATTACTTTGTCTAGATAAAGTTATGTTGCTTGAAACCAAATATTATAAGAGAAGTATGTTTATATGTGTTTTCAGATATGCTTTTCCTTAGCCATTTATATATGCAGTTTCACAATAATTTAAACTATTTTAAATGCAAAAAAGATGGCTTTCAATTTTATTTATTTATTTTTATTATTATCTTTCAAAAATTTTTAATGTTTATTTATTTTATTTATTTATTTATTTTTTAATTTTTTTTAACGTTTATTTATTTTTGAGACAGAGAGAGACAGAGCATGAACAGGGGAG
This sequence comes from Panthera leo, assembly GCF_018350215.1. Classification (NCBI taxonomy): domain Eukaryota; kingdom Metazoa; phylum Chordata; class Mammalia; order Carnivora; family Felidae; genus Panthera; species Panthera leo. The sequence goes on from NC_056689.1 coordinate 9,656,324, forward strand.
GGTCAGAGAGAGAGGGAGACACAGGATCTGAAACAGGCTCCAGGCTGTGAGCTGTCAGCACAGAGCCCGACGCGGGGCTTGAACTCACAGACCACGAGATCATGACCTGAGCCGAAGTCGGACGCTTAACCGACTGAGCCACCCAGGCGCCCCAATGTTTATTTATTTTTGAGAGAGAGAGGGAGAGACAGAGCGCCAGTGGGGAAGGGGCAGAGAGAGAGGGAGACACTCCATGCTCTGAGCTGTCAGCACAGAGCCTAACATGGCCCTGAGATCACTAACTGAGCCACCCCGTGCCCAGCTTTCAATTTTAAATACGGAAAGAGTTTATTTCAATGAGCATATATCCCTTCTTGGGAATTTATCACAGATTTTTCAAAGCAAACTTGTATCTCAATGTTCCCATTAGCACTGTTTCTTTAGGACAGTTTGTTGTAGAACTTAGTTTTTCCAAGCCAAAAACGGCATGCTTGTACTTCAAGAGTAATGAGTTCATTGCCCTGTGACAATGGGCTGTTTTGCATTCTTTGAGCAGTTATGTATTGAGCACCTTAGGCAGGCACAGGGGACAACAGGAAGTTTCCTGCCCACAAGAAACCTGGGATCTTGGTCAGAAAATACATCTTGACACGAATATTCATAACAAAAACAAAGAATAAAGCCTAAGAGAGTCTGAAATGAAACCCTACAGAATTATAAAGCATGGAATAAAAACATTTTGTATAAAATCTTTTTTTTTTTTTTGCCTTTTTTTTTTGAGACAAGGAATAAAGACATTTCAGCCGGAGAGAACAAAATGGGCAAGTTGTGTTTAGGAAATGGCCAATTACTCATTTTGTCTGAAGCATGGAATAACATAGGGACCAAATGGTATAAGGAGTTTGCAGCTGATGGTGAAGAAATCGGAGTCTGCGTCTTTGGAGGAGACATGTAGGAAGACACAACTGCAGGCAGCTGGAATGGGGACCTGGGAATATGGGAGAAGAGTAGCTGGGCATTCAGATCCTGAAGCCCTCTGCACAGAGGAGAGAGGCGGGGCTACCCAAGGGCATGACTTCAGAGGACTGGAAATCAAGAAGACAGGGAACAAACTTAGGGTTGCTGATGGGGTGTTGGGTGAGGGGATGGGCTAAATGGGGGATGGGCACGAAGGAGGGCACTTGTTGGGATGAGCACTGAGTGTTACCGATGTGATGAATCACCGAGTTCTGTTCTTGAAATCATGATTATCCTATATGTCAACTAGGATATAATTTTAAAAAGTGAAGAAAAAATGATAAAATAATAAAAAATAAAGTAAATATGAAAAAAAAGACAAAAGGTGGTGGAAAGATCCCAGGACCCTACTCCTCAGGGGATGTTTGGAGAAACAAGAACGACTGGAAGGAGAGAGAAAGCATGGTATAGAGCACCCATGGGGGTAAGTCAAGCAAAGAATAATCAACAGGGGCAAATGTTGTGAAAACCTGATGAAGGTGTAGCCTGAAAAGGTGATAGGGTTTGGAGATGAGGTGATTTTTGAGCTAAGAATTCAGCTGATAGTTCTGGCAGAAACACTTAATATGTATCCATTTAAAATGCAACAGTTATTTCTGAAATGATTCCTCTGTGGCATGAAAGAGTTGCTGCCTTTTTTTTAAAGGACATAATGTACATTGTAGCATAACCTGGACCCTGAAAAATCCCCTCTTCATGTCTGGCATTAACCACCCCCAAAAATCCTGCACAGGCGGTCAAGACAATGGAAGTGATGGTAAACTCATGCCCTTCAGGTTTTATAAAGAAATCGAAATCGAAATTACTAGGCTGAGGTATGTATAACTATGCAGAGAGAGACAAGTTCTGCAAAGCTAGGTGTTAAATAAACCTCAAACAGATGAACTTTTAACTTCTTTCTTAAGTTTTATTACAAAAATGAACATGTGTTCCCAGGAAACAAATGCAACGGACTCAAGATGAAAAACAAAAACTTAACCAAGGATAAAGTCAAAGATTTAAATAGGAGGAAAACAGTAGTTTTCTTTTAAAAAGTTAAGAAATGTAATGCAAACAAAGGTGCATATTCTTGGAGATGGAGTCTTATCTGGGATAAGCATTCTTTAAAAGCCAAAGGTACAAGTTAAAAGCAGCTGGCTTCTCTACTCCTTTTGGTTCTTTGTTCTTTACTGTAAATACACTGATTGTTCATCTGTTTAACTAAGGTCCGCAGGGCTGAGAGAACATTAAAGGTATTTGCCGCCCTTGATTTGTCATGAGCTACAGATCTGTACACAAGTAAGGGACTGCTTGGACTTGGACCAGAATATATACACATATTATCTTTTTTCCTTATGTGGTGGTTTTTCAAAATGACGTTTTCCAAAATGAGGCATACCTTTGTGAGATTTACAACTTTTCAAGGAAGTAGTATGAATATGCTTCCCTAAATAGCCCTAGAATCGGGTGGAGACTGCATTATTAAAGCACACTGTTCTGATCTCAGCGTTGGAATATTTCTTTTATTTTTTTTATGTTTTTTAATGTTTATTCATTTTTGAGAGAGACAGAGCATGAGCAGGGGAGGAGCGGAGAGAGAGGGAGACACAGAATTCGAAGGAAGCTCCAGGCTCTGAACTGTCAGCACAGAGCCCGACACGGGGCTCGAACTCACAAACTGTGAGATCATGACCTGAGCCGAAGTCGGACACTTAACCGACTGAACCACCCAGGCACCTCAGGTCTTCACATCTTTCTAAGGTTAAGCTATAATTTTTCTGAGCTTAATACAGCGATTCATACTTTTGTTTCTGAGTATATACCTAAGTTTTCTCACATGCAGAAAAGGTAAAGAAAATGTCATATCATAAGAGGGCTAAAGGAAGGAGGACAATTGCATAGCTAAAAAGTTAATGTTTCTAACTGTGATGTAATTCACGAACCAAGAACTGGGAACTCTATGGTATTAAACATTTTCTATTTAAAACCTGGTGACATTTATCCATTTTTTAGAATCTTTGAGGTGGGTTGCATTTAATCTGTTACTTAGCAACTCTATAAATTTAGTAAATATCTTATCATCCAGGATCCAAGTAAATGTATTATTCTGAGTCAATAGGAATCATTGTAAGTTTGTTGGTAACAAATATTAATCATAAAATGGTGTTTTTTCCTGTTTCATTCATAGTGAGTAAAACCAAAAATCAGCGTGGTTTGCTTGAGGAATATATATTTTCTACATATGTATATGTGTTTCCAATTTAACCACTCTCAACGATATTAATATATCGTGGTTGTCCTCTAAGGAAGGAATTCAATAGTTGCCTACAGTAGTTTAGGATTCAAGCAGATTTTGCTCAAATCTGAACTCGGTATGTGATCTTGGCTAAGTTGCTTTCCTTTGTGAGTCTCTCCCCTTCTCCAAGATGAGCATAATAGACCAGATTCATAGTTCAGAGGTGATTAAGTAATGTCAGATCCAATAGCTTAATACCTTTTTGTAACTTAAAACTTACCAGCACATAGTCACCTCCCCGCCCCCATTTTTGCATGTAGGACCAAAGTCTTTTGTTTCTGTCGATGCCCGCAGACAGATACCTCTGAGTCCTTCTTGAGTAAACCATAAACATAAGACTTTGACTAAAGTTGCAGTTGTTAATGTTTAATTTCAGATGGTAGCGTATAAACAAACACTGATGAAGCACATTCAGGAAAGTCAGTATGTTTACATTCTTAACTCATATTTTATGGTTATTTATCCTGCACCTAATTCCACAGATGGTTTGGGGGCTAGGGTCAAGGGGCATCCACTTGCCTTAACTGAGTTTCCAGCTATTTGGCTTACTTTACTTTGTACAACTGTGTGTGACTGCTGTCTGTTACTGTTCCTGTTTTCTGCTGTCTAATAAAAAGGCATGGTGAACATAAGGAGTGAAGGTATAAACAGAAGAAATCAGAAAGCCCCCTGCATCAGGTGACTAGGCCCATATTGGTATTTTTACAGGGAGAATGGAGAACCCCTGGTAATTCTGAAGCAACAGCATGTAAGTTAAAACTCTTCTGCAGTATGAATGATCTCAAGCCATCTTCATACACGTTTATCAAAGCAAAGCCATAGCCTAATATTTTACACAATCTACATGATAAGGAAGGCTGTCCTGATTATTGCATGGGCACAGACACTAAATTCCTCTTGCTATCTTTCACAGTATTTTTGTACTCAGTGCACAGAGTGGAAGCACAGTGCGTCGACCCCTTTCTGCCGTGGACTCTCCTTACTGTCTGTGGCCTATTTTTTCTAACTCTGTGTCGGGGGGATCGCTAGGTGGAAAGTTATGAGCTGGGGAAAGATGCTGGGGATGTTTCTCTGAGAGTCATGAAGCCCACATAAGAAGGTCACATCACAAGGACCTGCCATATTCTTTCTTTCTTCCTTTCTTTCTCCCTTCCTTCCTTTCTTTCTTTCTTTCTTTCTTTTTTTCTTTCTTTCCTTCTTCCCTCCATCCATCCATCCATGCATCTGTCTATCATCTATCAATCCATCCATTCATCCATCCACCCATGCATTTATCATCTATCCATCCATCTATCCATGCATCTATCATCTATCCATCCATCATCCATCCATCCATCCATCCATCCATGCACACATGCATCTATCATCTATCCATCCATCATCCATCCATACATCTGTGTATTTATCATCTATCCATCCATCCATCCATCCATCCATCCATCCATGCATCTGTCCATCTATCTAGTGTGGTCAAAGTGGATAGAGTTGAGATTTTGGTTTCATGGATGCTTTGTTTGTACAAAACCATACTGTTCTTCCATAACATATTTGCTCATTTCCTCCTTAAATTTCACATTCAAGTGATACCTAATTCAATATTTTAAATTTAAATTTGGATGTCTGTGTGACTCAGTCAATTAAGTGACCTTTTGATTTTGACTCAGGTCATGATCTCACAGTTCATGAGTTTGAGCCCCGCATCAGGGTCTGTGCTGACAGTGTGGCGCCTGCTTGGGATTCTGTCTCTGTCTGTCTGTCTCTCTCTCTGTCTCTCTCTCTGTCCCTCCCCCACTTGCTCTCCATCTCTCTCTCAAAATAAATAAAAATAAATTAAAAAAAAACAAATTTAATTTGAACAGAGCTTTTAAAACTTAAATTTTGATATTTTTAATAGTTCAAGTGTCACGTTTTGTTATTTTAGAGTTATCCATTTTAGTTAATGTGTATACAATTTACTAGCCACTAAATTTAAAGCTCTAAACATCAATCAGTACATTTTCAAAATTTATCTATTTCGTGTGTCCTGACTCCTAATGGCTATGGTCCTAATGATTGTGCTGCTCATAAGTTTGTCCATAAAGACATGGATTTAAAGTCTACCATTTTCTTCCTATTAGAATTCAGAAAAACTCATGCTTATCTGGCTCAAATATTATGGGCACTTGCTGGCATTATAAAATTCACTAGGTTAGACTGTGTGTATTGTAATAGTTAGGACTGTGTTCAGCTACAGGCAATAGAAAATCAAATGAAAAATCGCTTCAACCAGGCAGGGGTTTTATAGGTTTATTTGTTTTTTCAACATATCAAGTATTCCAGAGTAGGCTGCCCAAGACTGGTGGTGTGGCCGCACGACTCGGCTTGGGATTCAGCCGCCCTTCACATGTTATACCTGTCACCTCTGATTGGCCTCCAGGGTCGCACTGAGTTTCAGGCAGGAAGAAGAAATAAAAAAGCCAAAGGGCACACGTCTGCTGAATCTCCCTGATTGAAAAGAAGTTTCCCTGAAGCTCTGCTCAGTGTCATTAGGTACCTGTCATTAGCCACATTCAGTTATCTCTAATTGCAACGGAGCCTATACGTTGAAACTTAAAAAAATTTTTTTTAATGTTTATTTATTTTTGAGAGAGGCAGAGAGGGAGAGAATGCAAGCAGGGGAGGGGCAGAGGGAGACCCACACACTCACACACACACACACACACACACACACACACACACACACAAAATTGGAAGCAGTCTCCAGGCTGAACACAGAGCTGACGTGGGGCTTGAACTCACAAACCTTGAGATCATGACCTGAGCTGAAGTCAGGTGCTTAACCAACTGAGCCACCCAGGCGCCCCTATATGTTGAAACTTTTTATCTGAATGTGTTGTAGTCCTGAACAAGTGGGAGCCTTTTGGTTCCAAGGAAAGGAAGACTAAATACTGCATAGACTGACATCAATCAGCATCTTGCACAAGGCACTAAGATCCGTGTGCTTCTGCATCATAGAGGTCTCCGAAAAACTGCAGTGTGAGGTTTGTTTCCCCTCTGCCTCCATGTGTGTTGAGATGGAAAGTGAGGAAAGGTTAGCAGGGAGGTGCTACATTCTGACATGTTCTCAGGTTTGAAACAGAGCCTCGGAAATCCCAAGTTCTGTGCTTCTGAGCAGGAATAGTCTGCTAAATGACAGAAAGTATGTTATACTTTAACACTGCTGTGACACCAAGGAGTGAAGCTGGGAATTGGGGCAGATGTTGGGTAGACAGTTACTCCCCAAGGAATCTGGGAGAAATAATTTGCAGTTTGGTGATAGTATTATCAAATTTTGAGAAAATAGCCAATCCTCCATCATACAAAAATTTAAAATTAAAATGCCCATATTTTCACGCTTCATCCTTTGAGACTTGCAGCCTAGGCTTAACTGGTTCCTTAGATGTTACAATGTAATCTACACTTTCAATATGTGCACTTAAAATGTTGTAAACTTTTTATGTCGCCAAATGTGTAATGTTTTAGCTCCATAGTCGGTGATAAACATTAAAAAAAATCACATGTGAAATCCATAAGAAAGAAAGAAATTTCACATAATATGATAGTCTTGAAATACCTGTGATCTATTTTTATGAGAAGAAATGTGTTATATAATAGCATATTCTCTTTTTTTCATAGCATGACTTCAAGTGAGTAATTTCCTATTTACAGATGTATTCTAACTTTGTGTCCATTTGGAGCGGAGATCCTAAAGGTCACTATATTTTTTTAATTTTTTGAAGTTAATTAATTAATTTATTAAGGCAGAGAGAGACAGAGCATGAGTGGGGGAGGAGCAGACACACACACACACACACACACACACACACACACACAGAATCTGAAGCAGGCTCAAGGCTCTAAGCTGTCAGCACAGAGCTTGACGCAGAGCTCAACGCAGGGCTCGACGCAGGGCTCGACACAGGGCTCAAAGCAGGGCTCGAACTCACGGATGGTGAGATCATGACCTGAGCCCCAGTCAGATGCTTAACCGACTGAGTCATCCAGGTGCCCCCTAAAGCTCACTATTTAAAAGTGTGGTATTTGGGAGCACCTGGATGGCTCAGTTGGTTAAGCATCGAACTCTTGGTTTCAGCTCAGGTCATGATCTCATGGTTTATGAGGTCAAGCCCTGTGTTGGGCTCTGTGTGGACAGCATTGAGGTTGCTTGGGATTCTCTCTTTCTACCTCTCCCCCCACTTGCACTCTCTCTCAAATAAATAAATAGTCTTTAAAAAAATAAAAAAAGTGTGCTATTTTTAAGACAGTATAAATGAAATTTTTTGAAAGTATTTTTTTAAAGATTTTATTTTTAAGTAACCTGTATACTCAACATGGGGCTCGAACTCACAACCCCAAGATCAAGAGTCACATGCTCCATGCACTGAGCTGGCCAGGTGTCCCTAAAAGATACATTTTCTAAGAAATTGTACCTCTGCTTTGATTTTTGCCAGGATACTGTAGATCCCAGGCTAAAAAAACTTCCTATGACTTTAAAAAGCATTCAGTGCAGCTTGAAGCTGGACAAAATGCAAAATGTTTATAAACTAAAGTTTTCATATGTGCCTTAGCCAAAATTCAATTTTAGTTCCTCATTTTCCTATTTCTAATCATACCTACAAGAAAAACAAAGACTAGTTCTGTGCATATAATAGCACAAATTCAATTATCTTTTGAAACTAGGTTTCTCTCTTTGTAAATTGGATTAGTTATAACCTCATCATTTGTGAAAGGAAATAAAATTGTTTATAAGGAAAATAGTTTTTTTTTTAGTTTTTCAAAGGTTGTCTCTTGGTATTCTTATATTTTGATGAAATTGTGTGTATATTCAACTTTCTAAAAAACTTAAGAAAAAACATCATTGTTAACTTTCTCTTCTTCCAGTACTGCCCTACCTGTAGACACCTGGAATTCTCCTCAAGTTCTGAGAGTGTCGTCTGTGCTTTCTCAGAGTTCTACTTTGCCTCAGGCTTGTCTCTTCCTTTTTACCCAAACTTGCTTATCTCATGTTCTAACATGACAGACATTCACGCCCACCCCAGGCAGTTTATTAGAGATTCCCAACACATTAGTGTATCTTAGTGCAAATTTATACAAGGTCTTTCTGAGAGAGTGTTGTCGTCTGGTATTTTATCAGCTGGCGTGTGAGTAACAATCCCGCCGACAGATGTTGATACGTGCCCCATTCAAAATATAAAAACATTTCAGAAATGGTGCATTGCAAGTGTGCTCTCTCTGCCCCATTTTCTTCATTTAATTTTAATCCAATCTGATTGGAATGGATAAAACATTCTTTTATAGCATTTGTACAAGTGTGTAGGTATTTGTATACACCTACATATAGTTTCCTTGTAATTCCCACTAGGGAAATGCTGGCTTAACCCTATGGTATAATTCTAAAAGGGACAATTTAAAGTGGCACCCCTGTAGCCAGGAAAGTAGATACATGGACCTTTGAGAAGGATGGAGGAAGAAACCAAAGAACTTCAGTGTTCACAAGACAAACAGAAGGAGAGAGAGGAGTTGAGAAGGAGCAGAGAGAGGTTGGTGTCACACAAAACCAAGGGACGAGAGAGAAGTCTAAGGTGGTGACGTAGTGCATAGGCTGGTAAGATTTATAAGGAAGTTAATTGACACGTGCCTAGAGATGATGGAAGCGTCAGCTGTTGTGGGAAGAGAGGGCACAAACCAGATGATGCGGAGCAAGAGGAGACAGATGAAAAAGTGTGACTTTAAGTAACCTCCCATGAAGTTTGGGTGTGGAGGTAAACATTTTGTGCAAGGGTGGAAAAGACTTGGGCTTTTCTTCAGCTGAGGGGATGAATAAAAATGGGAGAATCCTAGAGAGAGCCAGAGAGCCAGGCTGAGCGTGTTCAATTGGGGCAGGTGGGTTCTGAGCACAGGTGAGGTGGGACAGGTGAGCTGTTTCAGGACCCGTTGTGTGTGGGCAGTAGGGAACTGAAGACATTGACCTGTGATCAATTCGTGTGTGTGTGTGTGTGTGTGTGTGTGTGTAGTAAGAGAGGGAACAACAACAACAACAACAACAAAACCCCACAAAACTATGCTAACCATGAAAGTGGTTCTTTTAGGACAGAAGACTTAAAACTTTAAAAGTAAGAATGATCATTGAGGAAGATGATATGAGACTAACCAGTGATGTGTAAAGACTTTATTTTGCATCCAGATAAGTGTAACTTCAGGTTAACATTCCCTTCCACCTCCTCTCCCAGCTGACTGCCTTACAGAATTTCTAAGAAGATATTTAAGAAGAAAAAAATGAGGAGCTACAGAAAACACCGATTATATTGCATTCATTGTTAAAAATGTACCAGGATTTGTTTTTTGTTTTTGTTTAATTGTTTTTTGATTTTTTATTTATTTTCCAGAGAGAGAGAGAGAGAGAGTAAGCGAGAGAGAGAGCAGAAGAGAGGCAGAGAGAGAGGGAGACACAGAATCCAAAGCAGACTCCAGGTTCTGAGCTGTCAGCACAGAACCCATCATGGGGCTCAAACCCATGAACTGTGAGATCATGACCTGAGCTGATGTAAAGAGTTGGACGCTAACCAACTGAGCCACCCAGGCATCCCCCCACCCCCTGCAAAATGCACCAAGATTTGTTTTAATCAGATATGGTAAGACACACAGACAATGAAATGACTGTCATGAAGAAAGACACTTTTATGCTCGAAGATCCCTCGAAGCAGGAGTCATGGGAGGTCATGCAGGGCCACATGAGGAAGCAGTAGGGGCAGTCAGGAGGCAGGAGTAAGAGGAAAATTTGGACGAAAGCCTTTATCATGGTTTCTGTGAGAAGGAATGTGTGAGGCGGTGAAAACAGACATAGCATTGGCTAGTTGGAATAGTGTCTGTGGGCTCTGAAGTGTAGGGACCACCCCAGCTTGTCTGATAGCTGGCCGTGGGGTGATCAGAGCAGCTGGATGGTAGCTATGAGTGTGAAAGTTCTAGAAAGGAGGTGGTTGGCCTATGTAGGCTTTGGATGGTTTAGTTTGCATGTGAGAGGCATGCTCCACAGAGGAATTGTTTGCTGTCTCTAAGAACTGGCTAGCCCAGGAAGGGTAGCCTCATTAGTGGGTGAGGCTTCAGATGCCAGAGTATCAGAAATGTAGAAAAAAAATGAGGGGCACCTAGGTGGGTTCGGTCGGTTAAGCAACACTTGGTTTGGGCTCAGCTCATGATCTCACAGTTTTGTGGGTTCAAAACCTGCGTTGGGCTCTGCACTGACAGTGCGAAGTCTGCTTGGGATTCTCTGTCTCCCTCTCTCTGCCCCTCCCCAACTTGTACTGTCTCTCTCTCTGTCTCAAAATAAACAAATACACTTTGAAAGAAAAAGACATATAGAAAAGTTATACATATAATTATAATACTTCCATAAAATTACATAAAATATACACAATTTTTTTCTGTATTTCCCTTTTTAAAAATATTTTATATAGGGGCGCCTGGGTGGCTCAGTCAGTTGGGCGGCCGACTTCGGCTCAGGTCATGATCTCGCGGTCCGTGAGTTCGAGCCCCACGTCGGGCTCTGTGCTGCTGACCCGCTCAGAGCCTGGAGCCTGTTTCGGATTCTGTGTCTCCCTTTCTCTCTGACCCTCCCCCGTTCATGCTCTGTCTCTCTCTGTCTCAAAAATAAATAAACGTTAAAAAAATTTTTAAAAAATAAAAAAATATTTTATATATAAATATAAAATGAACAGAGCCATCAGAGCTATATTTGCGGGGTGGAGAAAACAATTGGTGGTCTGTTTCAATATTGTCCTCCTCCGTGCCCTAACAACACCAACCAAGAAGGAGGTGGAAAGATTCAACTCGATCCACAACCTGTGAATCAGCGTCCACCAGCAAAACAGAAGCGACCCTGGTTCCTTCTGACTGTAATAGTGTAATTCAAACAACAGGTCACACAGGTGAGGAGTGGCTGACAAGATAGAGACAGCAAGGCGTCCTGAACTTCGCTACCGCGTGAAGCCACGATCTGCCTAGGACTGCAGAAGCAAGAGGTAGGGCTAACAGAGCTCAGACGCCAAGGGATGAGGGCAGGAGCAGAAACCAGGCATTTGGCTCCCTCCCTGCTGGAAGCTGTGAGATAAAGGAAGGTCCTATGGAGTGGGAGCTGAAGCTACTGAGCAGATGTCTGGAGGCCGAGGGGGCAGAGACACACAGTTCAGCCCTGCTTCCCGTGGACTCAAAAATGCCCAGAAGCCAGAGGACAAGGGAGCGTGGAAAATACTGTCCTGAGGTGAGGGGCAGGCAGGAGACTGTCGGGAAAGGATCCGAGAGCAAGCAGGGCATATCCTGCAATGCAGAGACCAGGCTCATTGCGACTAGAACGACAGGAAGCCTCCCGGGTGCTTATTTCCGAGCAGCTATGTCCAGGTCGCCCAGCTGCTCTCCTCACATCTGTTATGAGAAAGTGGAGCCAGAAGGAGAATACGGGCAGAGTTCCATGTCCCGCAGAACCCCTGACCCTCAGTCTTCCACGCCGCAGACGCAGACGGGGTGACAAGGGCCTGTCAGGAGGCAGAATTCCTCAGCTGGATCCCTCAAGGGAAACCCCTTCTTCAGTCTTAACAGCAGGCTCCTCTCTGCAGCCTGGTTGTTTTTGCAGGACAGACTGTCCTCATCAGTTCCCATTGTGAGAACCTAAATGCAGCCTCTTGTAAGCTTCCTTTGACTCTGCTAAAGCTTGTTTAAAATGTGCGTTTTAGACTGCGTTGCCTGTGAACGACTTTGTCCATAGGTGGGAAGGAAGGGTGGTTTATACACTGCCCTCTGGCTTCACATGAGCATCAATTGTCCTCTGATCCCTGTGTTAGCAGAAAACATACTAAATTAGCTGTTTCCCTTCTGGTTCTTTCCTAACTAGATTGATTTGGTCTAGGACTCCAGACTCAGGGCAGAAAGAAGCTCTGTGCTCTCTCAGTGGGAGTTGAAAGGCAACCTCTGTTTCATGTGGGTTACAGTAGTATGACTGTATTATTATTATTATTATTATTATTATTATTATTATTACTATTACTTTAGAGGGGAGGAGGGGCAGAGGGAGAGAGTGTATCTTAAGCAGACTCCATGTTCTCTGTGAATCTGAATACTATAACCCCACGTGTGGGTCTGAGAATTCTGCTGGATCATTCCCTTCTTGGAGGCACGGGGTCTGCTCAATAAATAATTGCTGATTAACTAGTAATTTTCTTTAGTGCTGTGACAGTGTCTTCAAACTGTAGCCAAATGGGGAACAGCTAATTACAGAAATTACAATGTCCACCTAGTTCTAGAAAAAAGCAAGAGTTTTGCATACACTATGCCTCTCAAAATGGAGAGTGACCGTTCTACTGATAGCATGAGTCTCCACTGACCACAGTGAATAGGCACAAGATGAATTCATCTTCAGTTTTATCCAGTTCGAACCCTCATAAACTGACTTCCGTGAAGTGAGAGAAAACATCAGGAAATGTTCCTGACATACCTTGGCCAAAGTGGTGTTATATATAAAAGTAAAAAGAAGAAATATGTACATAGACATAGTTACGTTTCCACTAACATCTAAACTTTTTTTTTTTTTTACTTTTATTCCCCGAGAACCAAAGTACAGTCTCTGCCTGAAAGGAACTGACATATTCTTTTTGACTTATTTAGTGGTTTTAAATCAGAATGTCTTCTCAGCATGGGAGGGTAGGTCAAACAGCAAAATAAGATTGGAACAAAGGTCAGGATATCTGACAGAAGCCAACCGTGTAGGTGGACCATCATTATTTACAAACATAAAGAAAGTAGGTGGCAGGAAACTTGAAAAGGAAAATTCAATGCTTGTGCTAAAATAAAGAGCAGCCCAAGCTGTCCAAAACAATTCTCCTTTTTCTAAATCAAATGTGAAGACCAGAAAAGAAAATGATATTGTACAGTCCTGGTGCCTTTCTCTTTGTCTTCATTGTCCTTTCTCATTTTAACTTTGTCCTATCTGCCCAAGCTTTCCTTTTCACTTCCATAAACGTTCACTGTGTTAGTGATCCATCATAGAAATGAGGTTAGGTCATGCAAAATATTCATTTGTTCTTTCATTCACTCATTCAACTTGTTTCATACTTTTGCACATACTTTTTCTGCACATACTTTTTTTTTAATGTTTATTTATTTTTAGAGAGAGAGAGAAAGAGAGCGTGAGCAGGGCAGGGGGAGGGGCAGAGAGAGAGGGAGACACAGAATCCAAAGCAGGCTGGAGGCTCTGAGCTGTCAGCACAGAGCCTGATGTGAGGCTTGAATCCACGAGCCACAAGATCATGACCTGAGCCAAAGCTGGACGCTTAACCGACTTAGCCATGCAGGCACCCCTATGCACATGGTTTTTGAGTACCTTCTGTGTATTAGGCACCAAGTGCTGAGAAAGCAGTGTTGAGCAAAACAGACAAGATCCCTGCCCTCTGGGTTTTACATTCTAGTGAGGGGCGAGAGGCAATCAATTAATTAAAAAACTAAAATATATAATAGACTGCATGGGTGGTAAGTTTTAGGAAAAAGATAAAGCAGGAAGGGGGATAGAGGTGGTCATGGAAATTTCACCTTAGAGAGGATCAAGGGGGCTGCTCTAGGAAGCGAACATTTGAGTCAAAACCCGAGAGAGGTGAGAGAATGAGCCATGTGGATATTTGGGAGAAGAGTGTTCCAGGCCAAGGGAACAGCCAGTACAAATACAAAAGGCTTTGCCTGGGGAATTCCAACAACCGCAAAGATGCCTTCGTGGATCCAAGTGAGCAGGGGAGGAGCGAGTAGGTGTAGTGGGCTGTGGGGTGACAAATCCCGAGAAACCCTTGGCCCGTGGCAACAAGTTTGTCTTCTACAGTGAGAAGTGAAGCCATGGATTCTTTGAGCTGCCATATTGAGAAGAGGCTGAAGAGAGTGAGGGTATCAGTTGGGAGACAAGCTCGGAAGCTGCTACAACAATCCAGGTAGGGGGTGATTGTGCTGTGAGCCAGGGTGGTAGCCGAAGAGGAGGTGAGAAGCGTGTGGGTTCTAAACAATATGCTGAAGATAGAGGTAAAAGAATTTGTTGATGGACCAGCTCTAGGGTAGGAGACAAATGAGCAGAGCCAGAGATGACTCCAAGGGTTTTAGCCTGAGCAGTGGGAGGCAAGGGATTGTCCCCACTGAACGTGAAAGCCTGTGTTAAGAAAGGATTTGGGAGCAGGGAAAAGTCGAGGCTCATTTTAGGACAGGCTAGGACTTGGATGTCTATCGGATATGCAAGTGGAAATGTCAGATAGGCAGATCGATACAAGAGGTTGGAGTTCATGGAGGAGTCTGTGGCTAGAGATAAAAATGCAGGGGTTGTCAACATACAGATGGTTTTGAAAGCCACAGAACTGGGCAAGATAGTGAAAAGATTTAAAGTAAAAGGAATGTAAATGTTCAAAGGATTGGTCCTGGGAACAGGCCTACCACAGCCAAGGGCACAACCATGGGCTGCAGGACTCCTTTAGGGAGGGACTCATGAGCAGAAAGAGGCAGAGAAGCAGGGCCAGTGCAGGCACAGGAGAGCTGAGAGTGTGGTGACCTGACGGCCGAACACAACAGTGGCTTCAAGGAAGAAGAGCCCACTGTGCCAAACGCTAAGTGTTCTAATAAGCTGAGGACTCAGCAGAAATCACCGATGGCTTTGTGATACAAAAGAAGTAGGACACGGCCGTTCCCTGGGGATGATTCAGAGTCTCGCAGACTCCAACAGGCCAAGTTTTACAGCACAGCTCTATGCAAAGTGCCAGGAAGTACAGAGGGGTAGGTAGGTAGCCGCTCTGACAGAAGGCGGTGGGAAAGAGTGGAGGGGAAAATGTGACATAACCACGCAAGTGTTGATAGGAGAAACTGTTAAGAGCTAAGGCAAGTATTTGAAGATATTATGCAGTAAGTGACCAAGAATAAATCATTTCTGTTCAGTGGACTTATCTTAGTGAAACTTGGTCTGGAAGACGTTCCTTTCCTGTTGTAACTAGGGCTGACCTCCCGCCCTTAGTAATCCTGTTTTGGATGCTCCTGAAGGCATTTCAGGGAAACAAAGACAAACACACCTGACAGTAAGCATATGGCAGAAGAAGCCTCGGAAAGTTCTGTATCACAGACACTTGTGCAGGGGCAGCCAGAGACAGGGACGTCTGCAATGGTGTAAACGCACTTGAGGCAAGATGTATTTTGGGATCTGGACTTCAGCAGAGATGTAAAACCCTGTGAAATCGGTTTAGCAGTGCAGCTACTAGAAAGAGTTCATTCTATCACTTACTTGTAAGAGAAGAGAAGAACACTTAGGACGTAATGTAGAATATAAATGGAGGGGCACCTAGGAGGCTCAGCTGACCTTTGGCTCACGGTTTGTGGGATCAATCCTCATGTTGGGCTCTGTGCTGACAGTGTGGAACCTGCTTGGGATTCTCTCTTTCTTCCCTTCTCTGTCTCTCTCTGTCTCTGTCTCTCTCTGCCCCTCCCCCAGTCCCGCTCATGTGTCTGTGCTCTCTCTCTCTCAAAATAAACAAGTAATCATTTAAAAATAAAATTAAAAAAATAATAATGTAAATGGGAAGTTGGTAAGATCTGTAAAAAAACCAAGACAGAGAAACTTGGCTGGATGTTTCGCCACTTCCTCAGCGAAGTGGTTTTAGAAATTCCGACCAGAACCGCAGCGTGTGCCAGTCGTAATTCGTTGTAAAGATGAGTGACAGGGTGTCGAGAACAAGAGCGCTTTCTGAATTTGCACTACTTTGCTTGAAATTCCAGCTTTCTAATTCACTAACTTTGAGACTCTTGGAAAGCTAACTTAACTCGTTATAGTGAAAAGAACAAAAAATGGGTGACTAATACGACTTTTCTGCGTTAAATGAGATAATACATTATAGTGTCCAGGGCAAGATAATCACTCAATACAATGTATCTACTATTAACAGGGTGTGTATGCCTAATGTAACTCTCTAGTAAACTCCTACCATTCCCTCCAATGTTTGATTAGTCATTCTCGACTAATATTTTCTTGCCTTTATAGGTTCCAGAGTAAAGAACACTTGAGATTTGGTTATTAATTGGTTAGACTTCCACTGGTTTTTGACAATAAGATTTTGTCACTCTCTAAGTAAACTGAATAAGACATACCCAACAAATATTATTTCCTTATTTTTGTTGTTTGGTTGCACTGTGTTATTAATGGCATTTGAATTGTATTTTGAAGTATATTTAGGTATTTTTCAAGGATAAAGTCTGCTCTAGAAAGAAATTCTTGATATTAAAGCATGGTGACATGACAAGGGTTCTTAGAGCACAGTAGTGGTACAACATTGATTGCAGGATAGGATCCGTGCATATGGCAGGTAGGAATTAAGGCAATGCATGTAAGAGCACTTTTTATAATATGCGGAAGAACTTGCACATTGAATTACAGTTTTTTTTCCACAGAGGTTTAATTAATGTACAATGAACTATACATATTTAGAGTATACACTTTGATAAATGACCTTTTTTAGCCCTAGTAATATTCCTTGCTCTGAAAGATACTTTGGCTATAGCAACTATAGCTTACTTTGGATTAGTGTTAGTATGCTATGTTTTTTTCCATCTTTTACTTTTAACTCTCTGTAGCTTTATACTTAAAACTGGGTTACTTATTGGTAGCATATGGGTTATTTGTTGGCACAAAGTTTGATCTTATTTTTTTTAATCCAATCTGAAAGTCTGTTCTTTAATTGCAATATGTAGACCCTTTACATATCATATGAATATTCATATCTGTGTCCTGTTTAGTCCTATGTGTTCTGTGTTCAATTTTTCTTTTTTTTAAATATCTTTTGAATTCACTGACTATTTTTTAATGGTTCTATTTTAGGTACTGTCTTGGCTTTTGAACTATAATTCTTTGTTACTATATAAAGGTATATATATAAGGTAACAAGAATGTTTCTAGTTATCTCATCCTGTCTTTTTTTGTTTGTTTGTTTTGTTTTGTTTTTTTTGGTTATACATTCTACTTCTGACAACTGTTACCAGTCTTACAGTACACTGCTGTTACTTTTGCCTTCAACAATCAATTACCATATAAAGAGATTTAATTAGTAAGAAAAAAGCCTTTTGTATTTACCCATGCTATCACTATTGCTGGTGCTTTACATTTCTTGGTGTAGGTTCAAATTCATAGCCTCTGACGTCTTCTTTTCTTCTGGAGAACTTTCTTCAGTGTAGATTACAGTGCTGGTCTACTGACAGCGAGTTCTTTCAGCTCTTCTTGGCCTAAAACAGTCTTTATTTTGCCTTTTCTTTAGAATGTTAATTTTCGTCAAATTTACAATACTGATTGGTGCATTTTTTTTTCCTTTCCATGTTTTAAGATTTTGCTTTACTGTCTTTTGGCTTAAGTTGTTTCCAGTGAGAAATCTGCCATTATCCATACTTTTGTTCCATTGTGTGTAATTCGACTTCTTCTCAAGTGATATTATGATTTACTCTTCATCTCTTTATCAGTTTTTTCCCTGCCCTCTCCCATCCTCTTGGGGCTATAATTAAATATATACTAGGCCATTGAAGACTTCAGGATTTTTACAATTTTTTTAATGTTTATTTATTGTTAAGAGAGAGAGAGAGACAGAATGGAAGCGGGGGGAGGGACAGAGAAAGAGGGAGGCACAGAATCTGAGCAGGCTCCAGGCTCCGAGCTGTCAGTATAGACAGCCCCCCGATATGGGGGCCCCCCGATGTGGGGCTCGAACTCACAAACCGTGACATCATGACCTGAGGAGAAGTTGGAAGCTTAACCAATAGAGCCGCCCAGACACCCCAGGATTTTTACAATTCATAAAGTATTTTTTAAAATGTTAAGTTTTAGGGGCGCCTGGGTGGCTCAGTTGGTTGGGCTTCCAATTTGGGCTCAGGTCATGATCTTGCAGTTCATGAGTTTGAGTCTGACATTGGGCTCTGTGCTGACAGCTCAGAGCCTAGAGCCTGCTTTAGATTCTGTCTGTCTGTCTGTCTCTCTCTCTCTTTCTCTCTCTGCCCCTCCCCCACTCGTACTCTTTCTTTCTCAAACATAAATAAGCATTAAAACAAAATTTAAAAGTGTTAGTGAAAAATACTGAGGCCCTAAATGTAAGCAGTGGAAAAGAAGCACAACCAATGGAATGATATGTACAAAGTAGAATTTACTGTTCGGGACATTGGGCAGGGTTAATGAGGCACACAGAAAAATCTAGAAAATGTCATTTGCCTCTAGTTTGAGCATTTGAGGGCTATTTAGTTCACTAAGCAACACACAGAAAAGCATTAGCAATAGCTTTGAGGGTGTTAAGAGAGATGATGATTCTAGATGTCCATCCGAGTGTCATGCAGGGTATTCGGGTTGAAATGCACATTTGTCAGCTGATATGCTTGGCAGGCGAGTTTGATGGGGAGACAGCAGCAGAGAGGAAATTATTCATGTTGTGACAACTTATAACACTGCTCTCTTAAGGTAGACAGAGTGCAAATGAGACAAAGAAAAGGGTGCTGGAACATACTCCTATAGAAGCAGGAGCTAAAAGTAGGGCAGACAAAGAAGGAGACAGAGACTCCCCATGTTAGAAGGAGAAAATAGTATTGTGTCGTCCAGGCTCTGAAGGTGAGATTTGCCAGGAGGTTGGAGAAGTGGGATGGGTCCTGCAGAAACTGGTCACTGTTAATCTTGCAAACAGAAGTTTCAGTAACAGAGCTGGGGGTTGAGTCAGCTTCTTGCAGCTACAAGGACGCACGGAAAGCTAAGGAGATATGGACAGGAGAAACATATTGGGCCATGTGGTTAGACGTCAAAGAGAAGTAGTAAGGAAAGCACCTTTAAGTTTAGGATAAAGGAGGTAAGGGTGTGATTTGGGTAAAAACAGAATAAAAATAGGAAAATGAGAGACTGAAGATGTTAGAAATGAGAAGGAAAAGAATTGTGTCTCATTGAGGAGCTACTAAGAGACAAAGACAATTAAATTTAAGACAGAAAAAGATGCAGACGAAGAACACCAACATTTTTGTAGGGCCTGTATGTTGCTAGTTCCTTGACACATATTATATAACCTATAATGTTTGTAACCATCAGTCTCTAAGGTAGTACTTATTATTTCCCTCTTACAATTGAAAAAGAAAAGACTCAGGCAAATTTAATAACCCACTGTGCCGTGGTTAATACGTGATAGAGCTGGGATTCATATTGAAGTTTTAAAATCAGGTGTATCTAATATTCTTTTTACTCCACTGAGCCCAAGTTGGAGACGGCTTTAAAAACATTTTTTAACGTTTTATTTTATTTTTGAGACAGACAGTGAGCAGGTAAGGGGGAGGGGAAGAGAGAGAGGGAGACACAGAATCTAAAGCCAGCAGGCTCCAGGCTCTGAGCTGTCAGCCCAGAGCCCGACACGGGGCTTGAACCCACAAAGTCTGAGATCATGACCTGAGCCGAAGTCGGACATTCGGCTCAACCGACTGAGCCACCCAGGTGCCCCTAAAAGAAGGCTTCGAGTTTGAAAATGGGATACTTTCTTTGGTCTTTCACAGGAGGAAAAGAAGTAAATATAAGTGAATAGACAGATCTTTGTGACTGGAGGCAAAGGGAAATGCAAATGTTGATGTCTGATGTCCTTTTTTGTCTATAGATGTCTGTCCTTGCAGGTGTATACCTGGGGACTTGGGGTGAGCAATAAAGATTTAAATTGTCTGGGGCACTTGGCTGGCTCAATCAGTACAGCCTACAACGCTTGTTCTCAGGGTTGTGAGCTCAAGCCCCACGTTGGGAGTAGAGATTACTTAAAAATAAAATCTTTAAAAATTTTTAGATCATTTATTATGGGAAATAGAAAAGATGACAGACAAGAAATAAATCAAGAAATTATGTTTGTTCAACTTCTAAATGTATTTAGGAGAATTTCTTTGAAGTTTCATCGGTATTTCTATTATTAGAAAATGAAGCATATGAAGTTCTTAGTAAGAAATTAACACTTCTGACTATCATTGGAAAAGTAGATGTAAACCATAATTTGTTATAATTTTGGATTAGCACTCTATTTTTGGGTATAAACTATTTTAAATTTATTAGAACTATCCTGGAAGTCATTGAATTTATTGCACTTTTAAATTTATAAATCTTCTGAAAAAAACAGCAGATAACCCATCCATTTGGATCAGGTATACAGATTTTTTTCATCGAATTCAATAACTTCTTTCCTTAGAACTTTCTTTTGGATGATAAAGAAATAAATTATGGTACAGTAAAAAAATGAACATTTTGAAGTCTCTTGAAAAGACAAATGACTTGAAAAAATACATGTGATATTTTCTCCTCTCTTCATGAAGACCAATGATCATGACAAAGAAGATTGCTTTTTTAAAAAAATTTTAATGTTTATTTATTATTGAGAGACAGAGAGAGACAGAGCATGAGCGGGGGAGGGGCCGAGAGGGAAAGACAGAATCCGAAGCAGGCTCCAGGCTCCGAGCTGTCAGCACAGAGCCTGATGCAGAGCTCAAATTCGTGAACTGTGAGATCATGACTTGGGCTGAAGCTGGATGCTTAACTGACTGAGCCACCCAGGCGCCCCAAAGAAGATTGTTTTAATCAAATGTTTTAAATAAATATTTTAAATAAATTGAAAGAATGAGAATTAATTCCACTTATTTGGAGAAAAATAAATTTAACCATAAATGAAGTGGCTCTAAGAAGGTACTAGAAAAATTCATGATGGGGGCACATGGGTGACTCAATTGGTTGAGCATCTGACCCCTGATTTTGGCTCAGATCATGATCCGAGAGTCGTGGGAATGAGCCCCATGCTGAGTTCCACGCTAAGTGAGGAGCCTGCTTGAGATTCTCTCTCTCTCTCTCTCTCTCTCTCTCTCTCTCTCTCTCCCTCCCTCCCTCCCTCTCCCCTGCTCATGCTCTCTGTCTCTCTCTCTGTCTAAAATGAAGAAAAAAATCACGATGATTCTTTAGTGTGTGTTATAAAATGAAATCATAAACAAACAAAGCAAGTATTGAAGTGTTTACTAAGTGAACAGAATGAAAGAAATTACTCATGTTTGTGAATTATGTTGGGGAAGGACAAGGTAAGTGGAGATAGAAGGAAGGGCTTGGTACAAGACCTAGCATTTGCCTGAAGCCTTGGAGCACAGTTAGGATTCACCAGCTATTGACAGAGAAAGATGCTGATACACAATGAAAAAGAAATAGTAGCAAACACCTGGGTAATGGTTAGTACGTGTCAGGTTCTTCCCAGAGACGCTAGATATACCTAACATAGGCACTGTTGTTATTGTTTTAGTTGAAGAAACTGAGGCTTAGGGAAGTTAAGTAACTTGCACACGTTTTCACAGCTAGTATATGATGTAAACATAAAACATGGAAGAATGAATAAAATTCTTCTAAAATATTCCTGGAGGAAAAGTTTCAGATAATGAGGCATTAAATCTAAACATAAAGCAACAGTCTGTGAGATAGACAGGGTAGATGTTATTCTCAGATTATATAATCTCATATCAGAAGCAGAACTGAAACAAGAATTCTAGTTTCAAGATCAGTGTCCATTCTCTTTTATTTGAATGTTGACCACGTGCCGCTCAGCAATCATTTATTTGGCCAACAAATATTTATCTTGAATTTATTATGTTCCAGATATTCTCCTAGGAACTGGGAATTCAATGAAGAATGAAGCTTTCCTTTTTTTAAGGACAATAAATAAATATATAACTAAATGTAAACCACATAAACAAAAATGTATGATGGTGATAATTCTGGAAGGAAAAATAAAACAGACTACTACAGGGTGACTGGGCAAATTTAGACTGGATGGTCAGGGCAGGCTTCTCTGAGGACGCGATGCTTGCTCAGAGAGATGGAAGAGGAGAAAACACAGATAAGCTGAGCAGTGCAGGCAGGGAGAACACGAGTGAGGAGGCCCTGAGACAGAGATGAGCTAAGTGTGGTCAAAGGGTAGAAAGCAAGTCCGTGCTGTTAGAGGTAGCAAAGGGGGGATGGGGAGAGTGGAAAGAAATGGGGGAACAGAGTTATTCTGCCGGATTATGTGTAGCATGGAGACCATTGGAAGGAGTTCAGGGGTTTTAAAATGTGAGTGGGGACACTGGAAATTTACCATTTAGTGTGCAAGTATAAGCCACCATTTCCAAAAGCATACATGCTGAGTTTCATGTAATCAGTATAAACTCTTTTTTTTTTTTCTGGCAGTATTCTTTATAGACTTCTCTTCCTATAAATATTCAGAAAATTCCAGAGTGATTCACATATCATTGTATTCAGGATACAGAATCTAAGAAACCCAAACGTAGCTAGTGGGGGACTGGAAAAATTCTAGCAGAGCATCTAGCAGGAAAGCACTACACAGTAATACAGATGTGAATACTTCTGGAAATAGAGAAGGATTTCAGGCTCTAGTATACTGTGTGGCTATAGATTCATAGAATCATAATGTTAGAACTGGAGTGGAGCTCAGTGATCATCTCATTTTATAAATGAAGAAATTGGAGCCCAGCCAAGGTATTCACTTGCCCAGGGTCATAAAACTCATTAAGCAGAGCCAGAATGAAATTATTCCTGTAAGTAAGATGCCGAAGAAGGGAAATAGAAAAATCTCTCTTTCATATTCATTGACTTTGCCAAAGCATTTCATTCTGGACTATAGTAATTCACTGAGGTTGAAGCCAGTATTTTGTGCGACTCAGTGATGGCCCCATCGACAATGCTTTTGTGTCCTTCCTCTTGCCCTAAGGAGACCGACCATGTCCTCATTTGTTTACTCACTGGAAACCAGATGGTGCTGCTATAGCCTACGTGGGACGTGTTTGTATGTGTCCCACCTCACCTTCCCTCACCTACCTCTTTACAGTAGGTTTGTGTGGCTACCACTGTTTAGTTGTGACCTGAAATACTGGGCCTTAACTCAATCACAAAGTTCTTACTTTTGGCCCTGAGAATTCTCTATTGCCCTCACCCCTGGCCCCCATGGGCACCTTAAGGGATCCGCTTGCCGTTCTGATGTAAGATAAACCAGGAAGATTGAGGAAACCCTTGACCAATGAGGAGGGGGTATTGATGGATAAGTACACCATTTTTCATGGTTCCCCAGAGTCCCCAGTGGAACTGGTCCCATGCTGTCCATAGCAGCAATCATTTAGCCTTGAATTCTTCTTCTGTCTTTCCCTGCTTCATGCTTCCCTGTCCTGCACCTTTGTCCCTTGAAATTACTTCCCCAAATAAGCGAGCTGAGGGCCATCCTTTGTTGAGGGGACTCACACTATGGTATCACCCATATGTTCGTACTGCAGTTAGATGAAAACTCAGGTGAGAGATAGCATTAAATAATTTCAAATGATCCCTGTTATTTATAAAATTATATTTTAATTTATAAACAAGTATAACCAGTTTATGGAATATGTGATCAATGGAGAAAAAGAACAAAAATGACATATGAATCTTAGCATCCAAACATAACTTCTTTCAGAATATTAATGTATTTCAATCTAAGCTTCTATTGTAAGCCTATTTATTTTATATACATGTAATCATAGTTTGCTAATGTTTTTGGATCTGTGTTTAAGCAATTACTATATTAGTACGTAGTATTTATTAGAACAGTAATAATGATTGCGGCATCTGGGTGGCTCAGTTGGTTAAGGGCCGACTTCGGCTCAGGTCACGATTTCGCAGTCCGTGAGTTCGAGCCCCACGTCGGGCTCTGTGCTGACAGCTCAGAGCCTGAAGCCTGCTTTAGATTCTGTGTCTCCTTCTCTCTTCCCCTTTCCTTCTCATGCTCTGTTTTGGTCTCTCTCTCTTTCAAATGTAAGTAAACATTAAAAAAAAAGAATAGTAATAATGATTATATAACCAGTTGGCTTATGGGGTGTCTCAACTGCTTTGGGGATGTGAACATAAATTTTTTTTATTTTTGTTTCAGTCATTGCTTCCAAATTACTATGTCAAATCTCTTTTCCTGGCTACATTTCAAGCACCTGATGACATCTAGATCTGATTGTAACTCTTCTGTCATTTTTTATCATTGAAATTAGTTCTCTCATTTAAAATTCTAATTTCTTATCCAATTCAAAGCCCTTCTCCCTCCCTTGTGAGGGCTAGTTAGCAATGCGCGGAATGGGGTGGGAACTTGGCATCATCTTGAGAAGTCCCTTTCTTTTTTGTGCTAAAGTCCTTCCAGTCCCCGGGGCCACGGAAGAGGGTTTGGAAGGAGCAGATGTCTCTGTAGAGTGAGCGAAGTCCAGTCCTCTGCCTGGTGGTTGTCTCTGCGCCTCCAGTCGATATTGACACGCTCTGTGTAGCAGATGCTGGAATGGCAGTTCCAGTACGGGATCTGGCTCTGTCTCTGTTTCCTTCCACCTTGTTTCATCTCCGATGCCTGAATTCTGCTGCTGGCTGGATCTCCTTGCCATGTGGGTAGCGTTCTTAGTTGGGTTATGAAAAATCAGTTGAAGCTCTACTGTATGAAAACATTTTAAAGGCAAAACTTCAAAACCAATGCTTCTAAATATACGGTGCTGATCGTGAGGAACACAGTTAGTTACAAATTAACCTCTCCAGCTCTATCAGCTTAAAACCTTTGGCTGGAATAAACCCTGTATTTTAGAGGGAAGTAGATTACCTAATTTGCATGCATACATGAACAATTTCATGATATCAAAGTCCAGATTGAATGAGGTTCATGGGGAAGAGGGCAATGATGTGTTTGCTCTGATATTGTAGAGTCAAGACCCTTGAACAGGTAGCAGGGAACAAAGTTGCCGTAATGTTAAAGGCCTGTATTATATCATGGGCAGGGAGAGAATCTGAGGTTGCATAGAGCTGAGGCTCCTCTGACCATCCTGAGACCCTAGTCATAGATCACAGGGAAGAGAAGATCAAGTGTGATGGTGTCCTTTATTCCCTGCTGGAGGGAAAGCTAATGATAGTAATAGCTACCATTTATGGAATACCATGTACCAGGCACGTTATGCACATAATTGTTAAATTATTGAGCAAAATAGATATCATTTGCATCTCATTGATGATGCTCAGCATTAAATTGTTCAAGGCTACAAAGCTAATAAGAGCCTTTAATGTTTCCTTCTCAGAGACAACACGATCTGGGGAAGAAAAAGTCTTTTAATTGTTGTCAGTGCTTAGCTTTCCCTTTACCCAAATTTCAAGACCCGCTTAAAGGAAGAGATGATAAACATGTGTATTGAAAAATAAATGTACCTTCAAAATATTTTGTTTTGGAAGGTGTAATATTTAGGGCAAACACATTTGGTTCTCTGTCAAAGAGAATAATTGAAGGTTCAGGCAGCCGAAGCAGAATGCATGGCCTCTGAGGAAAGCGGGCTAGACTTGGTGCCTTTTCACTTGAAAGAACAGAGGCAGAGCTTGTGGAGAGATGAATGTGCTGAGGGAAGCAGGTGGTCTGTCCTCCCAAGGCCAGGGTCAAGGTGATGCAAAAGACACCGAAGGCCCAGGAGATGGAGTCCTGCCCAGCCACACTGCTGAATTCAGACACACAAGTTAAGCCATGGGCGGGAGAGGGGAAAGATGCAGAAAAGAACCATGACGAGAAATTCCTTTTTGAAATGTGCACAGCCAGGTTTGACATTAGTCTAAGATCAATTACCTGCCTTTTTTTTTTTTTTTAAACAAGGTTAGCGGCTGCTTTTCTTTCTTCTGACATCCTCCACTGTGGCTTGAATATTCAAACAGCAAAACTGACATTTCAAGAGAATAAACCGTTGACAGGTTGTTTTAATCTCCCCAAGGGGCAGTAGAGAGGGGGTTGTTTGGTTGAGGTAGTTGACTGAGTGTTTTGAAATCACAGAGAAAAACTAAGGTTTTCAGTACATCTGAACAAGTGAATCATTTATGGTTACCAAAAGTCTACTAAATGCTTCATGTGAGGGTTAGCAGTTCATAACTGAGTAAAAATGATTGAGAAGTTTTGTTAATGATGTTATTATTCCCACGTGAATTTATCAACTATCTACCTAAAATTATCTTCCCCTCTCTGTATACTTGCATCTGTGAAGATATGTGCCCATAAACTAACCCGCACAGGTGTGAATTGAGAGAATATTTATAAAATGAGGTAGCTCTCTTAATATAGACTCATACATAAAGCCACCTTTCTATAGTAATGTCAGAAATTCAAAACAGTGGATTCATAATAGAGTAAAACAGACCAAGATCCTCTTTGTTTTCTTGCGATCTGTCCTACTTTATTATTATTTTTTTAAAGTAGGCTCCATGCCCATGTGGGGCTTGACCTCATGACCCCGAGATCAAGGGTCACATGCTCCACCAACTGAGCCAGCCGGGTGGGTACCCTTGTCCTACTTTAAACCAAATTCACTATTGGTTTTAAAAGTACTGATCATTTTGTTCATAATTTTGATTTTTGTTTTCGACGTTCAAGAATTGGGGGTTGTATCAGTTAGGGTTCCGTTAGAGAAATGGAATTATATATGCACATGCGTGCACACACACACACACACACACACACACACACACGTACACATTTTTTTCAAGGAATTGGTGAATGTACTTGTGGAGTCTGGCTGGGTAAATGTGATATCAGAAGGTCAGAACAACAGGCTGGAAACCCTCCAGCAGGATCAGCGGATGCTTTTGAGAGGTGGGATTTCTTCTTTCTCAGGAAAACCTTCAGTTATGCTCTTAAGGACTTTCAGATGATTGGGTGAGGCTCACCCACATTATTGAGGGTAATCTAGTTAAAGTCAACTGACTATAGGTGTTAACCACATCGACAAAACACCCTCACGGCAATATCTAGATTAGTGTTTGAAGTACTGGGTACTAAGCTGTAGCCAAATTGGCACACGAAACTCGCCATCACAGTGGTTGACCCAAATTTACATTTAGAATTTGACTTCAAGTTTCCATAAAAGCATAATGTAGAAATTGAACAAAGAGACATTTAAGGATACAATATATCTTTAGAGGTCTTTGGAAAGTCTCATGTATAGGAAGAAGGGAAATAGAATACAGTTTGACATGAGAATTCTTCTGTTTCACTGTTTAGTTTAAAAGTTTGGTGTTCCTCAAGTGCATAGATTTGAATTTGTGTACTCCTCAATTCAAAGCACGCTGTTTCATTAGTTTGTGCAAAGATGTTGGTTTGCCATTTTATTTTTCCTTGGCTTACTTTGTTTTGTCTGTTTTCACTAGGACCACCTTTTACCCTTCCTCCCATTATGCTATGTTACACTACACTACTATAATGTACAGTGTTGTGCTATGTAATAGCATGCTAATGTCCTTAATACACATATTATGTTAGATATACATACATCCTTTAATAATGATGTATCATTTCTATATGTATATATTTTAACATATATTAAATTACACTATGCATTTCATTCTGTTTTCTACTTCTGTTACTCATTGCTATGCATGGAGTTCTACCCATGATGCTGTGCATTCATCACATTCAATCCTTCATTCTACTGGACAGTTTCCCCTTGACTGCATCCACCATATTTTATTTTTCAGTGTTTCCATTTATGGACACTTGTGTTGCTACCAAACCATCACTAATCTACATGCAAAAAATAGAGTGATGAAGTTTAAGTACATGTCTCCTTTTGGATCTTTGCAGACATTTTCTGGTAAATATAGACCCCAGCAGTTAAAGCAATTTGCAAATGTAATTTGTCACATGAGCAGACAAAAGAGAATATCATGTATTTTGTTCAATGCATATAAAATACAGATAAAATTCAATACATATTTTGGTTAAAAGCTCTTCAGTGTCATGGATAACTTTTTAAACATATTTAGTATTTTTAAACTATAATTCTAAGTGCAGTGAACTGATAGTTTACTTCTTGCAGTCTTCTTATTGTGGTTTTGACATCAAGTTTGCGTAAGTCTTAGAAAATGGATTAAGCAGATTTGTCTGTCTCCATTCCTTGAAATTTTGGTATAATTCATCTGGTCAGGGGGATTTCAGGAAAGAATGGAAATTATTGTTTATTACTCTTATTGCTCAACTTTCCAGGATATTTGTTCCTTTAGGATTTTTATTTCTTTTCTCACCAACTTTGTTGTTTTGTAAATTTTTCAGAAATCCATCAACTTGGTTTAGGCTATTGAGTATATATCTGATCAATACTATTCTCTTGTTCCATTAACCTCCCTGAATCTAAAATTATCCTTTTCTTCTTGTATGTATTTTGTTTGTATGCAATTTATTTTTTTTTTTTTTTTGTTTTCTATATTGCTAGAGGTTTCACCATCATGTTGATCTTTTCAGTGAATCAGAATTCCAATATCTTGTTATTGTATCCACTTTTTGGTTATCTGATATGTATGTTTTGATCTTATAATTATTTTTCTTTCATCTTATTACTAAAGGAGTTGCTACATTTCTTTTATCCAGATTCTTAATTTGAGTGCTCAGTTCTATATTTTAAATATTTCTTGTTTTCTGATAAGTACATTTAGAGCTACATATCAAGACATAAATATTACTTTAGAACCATCTCACAAATATCAGTGTATAGTGTTTTCATTGACAATTACTTTTATGTACACTTCCCTTTATGTGACTGTCTTTAACAAAATTAATTAGCAATATGTTATGAATTCATAAAGCAATTTCATTTTGAGGTATTCTTTGGTAATTGATTTATTTTCTAAACATTTTTAAAAGTTTATTTATTTCTTTTGAGAGAGAAAAAGAGAGAGCAAAGGAGGGGCAGAGAGAGAGAGAGAAAGAGAGAGAGAATCCCAGCCAGGCTCCACACTCTCAGTGTAGAATTCTACCTGGGGTTCAATCTCAGGAACTGTAAAATCATGACCTGAGCCGAAATCAAGAGTCAAACAGTTAACCAACTGAGGCACCCAAGTGCCCCTGGTAATTGATTTTTAATTTTATTGTATTGTGGCTAGGGAAAAAAGACTACTCTATGTTGATTCTTTGCATTTTATTGAGACTTGAGACTGTTTTTTGAGAACTGGTTCATAGTAAAATTGGTGAGTGTTCCAGGTGTAGTAGAAAAACACACAACTGTTGTGAAGTTCTCTGCCTATTTATCTGTTCTGTCAGTTTCTGAGAGTGTGCCTCCGTAGTCTGCCAGTTGGTGCTGTATTTACCTGAAATTATTATATTTTGCACACATATGTTATAAAATATAGGTTTTATTGTTATTGAGGTATGGAAAGGTCAAAAGATCAGGAAATGACCACCATTGAAACGATTGTTATGCTCACAGATTGTACAAGAAGGGGGCAGGCCATTCTGTGGGGGCAGGCACATAGGGAGGCATGAAAGTCAGGAGGCAGAAAGAGGGAGACAAAAATGTGGGCCGGACCTTTTATGTGCTTTCTATGGAAAGAGTCAGTTCATGCAGAGTAAACCGGTTTGGGATTGGCTAAATTGAAGAGCTTCAGTAGGCTCTGGGCATAAGGGTGGTCCCTGGTTGTCTGGTACCTGGCCCCGTGGTGATTAGTGCAGGGGACTCTTGGCTGGGAATGTGAAAGCCTGATAAAGGAGCTGGTTGGGGTATTGTTTGATTTGCATATGAAAGATGCACTGGGGAGGAAGGGCAATGCTGGTGTGTGAGTCCATTCATTTAATATGTCTAGGAATTGGCTGACACTGGGAGGGGCAGTCTGTCCAATGTCAGCAAGGTCCCAGATGTCAAAGCATTAAAAATATAGAAGATAAAAGTACACATATATATACACATATATGTAACATTATAGAATTAAAAATATAGCATTAAAATGTAGAATATAAAGGTATATAAATATATATAATTATAGAATTAAAAATATAGCATTAATATATTGAACATAAAGTATGTAAATATCTGACTATACATATATATATAAATATATAAATATGTATAATCATGTTTCCATTATGCCTTTTGCCACTATAGATATGTTCTTCCTTATACTGTGTCATTTTTTTAAATACTACTATTGCCTGATATTAAAATTGTTTTCTGGTTAATATAGTACTATAGGTATCCAGGTGATGTAATACCTTAAAGTTAATTTAAAAAAAAACCCAAAACTGGAACATTATATTTTCCTTCCTACCCTTTCTTCTACTCTGTGTTTCCTCAGCTCAGTAAATCAGAACCCCGTATTTCCAGCTGCTCAGACCAAACACTTGGATTTCTCCTGAACTCTTTTCTTTCTGGAGCACCCACATCTAGTGATGTGCATCCATGATCCCCCCCGGATAATGCAGCAGAGAATGAAGAACACAGATCAAACCTTGTCACCTAGCCTGTATCCTAAGTTTGGCATCAGGCCTTCCTCTGCTCAGAGCCACCATTTTTGTCTCCACACTAGACCATAACTGATACCATTATCAAGGGTTCTGATGGGTTGTTCATTGGTTAGTTGGTTGATTTTTCTTTGGCTTGACAGAACTATATATATATTCCTTTTATTTATGTGGCTACTTCTGGGTTTGTCCAGTAATAGGAGCCAATGTCACTTTACCGTCTTGTCAAGAGCCAAGGTTTCTTTTTTAATAACTTGTTTTTAAGTTATCCAAGTGTATTATAGTAGGAAGGAATATCTTCTCAAGTAGACAAATCTACTTAAAACATTTTTTTAATATTTATTTATTTTTGAGAGTGGGGGAGGGGCAGAGAGAGAGGGAGACACAGAATCCAGAGCAGGCTCCAGGCTCTGAGCTGTCAGCACAGAGCCCGACGTGGGGCTAGAATTCACGGACTGCAAAATCATGACCTGAGCCGAAGTCAGACGCTTAACCGACTGAGCCACCTAGGTGCCCCATAGACAAATCTACTTTTATCCCAACTCTAGTAGGATCAGTTGTGGTATCTTGCGAAAGCCATTTAAATTCTTTGAACCTCGATTTCCTCTACTGTAAAAAGAGAACAATACTATTTCCTTTGCAGGGGTGTTTAAGTGTGTGAAATTCTCTCACGTTAAGTGCCTGCCTTATAGTAGGCACTCCTTAATGACTATTCTCTTATGTATATCTGTTGTTTGTTGAGTCTTGCCTGCTTCTTGCCTGAAGTTGGTAAATCACCTTAGCTGCAAATTCTCAAAGCCAGTGGAAATTGTCTCAAGGACAAAATAATTTTTCCAACACTGCATGTTTCCCAGTATTAATACTTCCTCTTATCAGTGCTGAACTACTGCCATTCTTGGAGTGTTTAATAAGGACATGTTTCTAGGAGAAAACTCCCTCTCTCTTTCTCTCTCTTCCTCTCTGCCTCTGTTTTTCTCTCTCTAGCTAAACCTGGATGCTGCCATGAATCCTTCCCTATTAACTCTGACAAATTTCTCAACACTTGTCTTCCTCAGATCTGTTAAACTAGAACAGCGAAGGCCCAGAACCTTTTGTCTCACTCCAGCCCATTTCTTGAAACAATCGTAAAAAGGTAGGAAATACACAAAGAGCTTTACCTTAGCAATAAATGGGACTTGAAATTAGGCTTATGTATAGTGTTCAATGATCAGGGCTGATATTTACAGAACAAAAATATCCACTGAGTTTTCTAACTTATTTTAACTCTGGGGCAAATTTGTTTCCGCCTTGGTTTTCACTCAACTTCTTTGGGAACTTCTCCAAACCTCAGCCTACCTGACAAAGGCCCTTAGAACATACTGATTCTTGCTAGCCCCTATTCTCAAAGTTGGGAAACTCTGGTTGAATCCCATCCAAACCTGAACGAAGTTGCTGGTAATACTGTGGGCCATATCTGGAGACTGCAGCTTCATCAAATGTACCCCTCATTCACCAATTGTACTCTTTTCTCTCCCCACTACACTTATACATACCAATAATTCCTTTGCTTTATTGTGCATAATAATTATAGAGTGAAGAAGAGTGCTTAGTTTTAAATGCATACTTTCTTCTTTGTCTGGATTCTGATATACAATATGTCTTGGTTGGGACCCAGGGATCAAAACTTTTAGTAAGCAGACTGACTGATTCTGATAGTCATGGTCCGAGGAAGCTGCTTTAAGAAGCATTGATACATCCAGGCGTGGATAACTAGTTTCTGAAAGTCAGCTCTGTAGTGATGGTTTATGTCTGTCTTCCTGCTGACGACCCTCAGTGCCAAGAGCATCCCCTGTCATTCAGCCTCGTCGATATTTGTTCAAAGACCTATGCCTGCTGAGGTCATATGTGAGCAAGGGAAGTTAGGAGGCCTCAGCAGCCATAACAATCTGCAAGAATAGCCAAGGGAGCTTGGGAAAGGATTAATAAAGCACCACGTGCATAGGGCAACATAGGTGGGCATGCAGCACAGGTGCTGGTTAACACCTATATGAAATAAAAGGGCGAGAATGGAGGAACGGAGGCTAACGGTGGTCACTCAGACTAAAGGTCAGTAATGTAGAAGGGTGTCTGGGTGGCTCAGTTGGTTAAGTGTCTGACTCTTGATTTTGGCTCAGGTCGTGATCTCATGATCTGTGGGGTCGAGCCCCATGTCGATGTTGGGATTCTCTGTCTCTCTCCCTCTCTCTCTCTGCCCCTCCCCCCCGCTTGTGTGCTCTCTCTTTCTCTCAAAATAAATAAATAAACTTTCAAAAGAGTCCGTAATGTTGACTGACTACCAAAAGAGATAACCATTGTAGGCAAGGAAAACTCTTAAGCCAAAGCATCTAATAGTACCTATTGGAATAGAGTACCTTTATCACAGTAACGTTTTCAAACTGGTGAATGATTTGTGATTCATTTAACCAGTCTGCAAGGTTGTTTTAATTAGGGTGGCCTAGATGCTGTGGAGACTGCCTGTTAATTGGTTTCTGCTTATATCTGATGTTTTTTTCATATCTCATTATTTTCAGTGAATTGGGATGAGACAAAAAAATTGTTAAAAATGTTTGTCATGGAGTATGGTTTCAAGATCTCATTTCCCCATGAGAAACTGTAGTTTTACTTCTCTAACTGGAAGGCTTGTACATTTCCATAGCCTTTGGAAATAGTATATCCTGCTACTGCCCTGTAGGTTGGACAGGAGAAGAAAGTAGGCTTTCACTCTATTATTCTGTCTAAGAGGGCTGCCTGCTTTCCACCTGAGTGAATCCTGTTAGACCTACTGGGCATGGTGACTAATTCTGAGCAGATGTCAGGGTGACTTAAATGAGTCAGGCACACAATACCGGGGGACTTAAGACCCCAAGTAGCTAAATTCTAATGAAGGAAAACATGTGGGGAATTTGAAATCTGTAACGTTTTTCACTATGTTGGCCAAATAGGCAATTGCTACTTTGCTCTCTTAGAACACTTGTTACCATGTTGACATGGTATTAGTTTAAAGCCAGGAGATTTGGTTACTATATTCCAAGAATTTTTCTTGTAAAACAGGTAAATCCAAAGTCTTTTTGTTCTTTCCAGTGATAGAGGAAATTTATATTGATTGTGAAAGAAGTTTTACTCTTAACTATCTGGTTGGATGTGAAAAAAATAAATGGAAAAATAAAACCATAGTGATTTCACTACTATTTGCTTTGTGTTATTTCATTACATTTTCTGATTATTCTTCTCATCTTAGCACAGATATAGGTAATCTATTTAATATTAAAAGCCAGTGCTCCATAGGGAAATTAATAAGGCCACATAAGAAAAAAAACACCCAAATATTTAGAGTACACACACACACCACACACAAGAGTTTCACAGATGGGGAGAGAGTCACTTGGACATACGAAAATGGAGTAATAAAATAAAGGAAGCTAAGGAAAAAGGCAGGGACTATACTTGTGTGTGTGCTTCATAAAATTATATCCATGTACATATTTGCATATATATTTAATATTTGCAAAATATTTAAAATGGCTTTACCTAATAGTTACCTAATGCTTTGTATTTTTAAGAACATTCTTTAGGGACAAGAGCCCCCAAGGAAAAAAAGGGAATAAGAATCCTCACTTTCAATAGAGTCACTGCTTTTGAGATTACAACAGATATCATCTTTTTTTTTTTTTTTTAAGTATAGTTGACACACAACATTACATTAGTTTCAGGTGTACAACACAGTGACTCCACAACTCTGTGTGTTGTGATATGCTCACTACCTGTGTAGCTATCACATGTTTAAATAGGGTCTTGCTTAACAAGATATGGCACTCGGTGATGCTGTGTGGTTGCACTGTTTAACTATCATTGCTTTAAGTTGCCTGCGTGCTTGTGCTTGTCAATAGGCCAGCATATGCCAAGGTTAGGTGCTATCCCTACCCACCACATCCACATGGGTCTCACCTTGAACTCTGGATCCGCTGTATCCTTTAATCGGCCAGGAGCTATGACTTCACCTCATTTACAGTTTCTCAATTCGTTATGTTTTCCTTCTTGGGAAATAACATTTTATTTTTGAAAATAGCTATAACCAGACGACTTAGTTCAGGGCATAGAGAAGAATAACAGGGACATCTTACAACACTATTTCTATTTGCAGACATTTCAAGAAAGAGCTAGCTAGGTATCCCAGACTCATGTAGTAGAGAGTAGGTACATATATGTCTTGACATTCACTACAAGCGAAGGAAAATCGTAACCTCTTTTCTCTGTACCCACATTATAATGCAAAATTCATTGAAAAGTGAAAAGAATTTTAAAATGTTAGATAGTTGTGGGGAAGGGAGAGGAGAGAATAAAAAGCCCATAACTTCATCACTCTAAGAAACTGTGATGATATTTGTGGATTTTCTTCCAAACTTTTTTCCTAAATAAGATACCTTACATGGTTAAATGAAATTAGATTAGATTAATATTGAATTTGGTATTGAAATATTACTAATTTTGTACAAAATTCTCTTTTTCGTTTTAGAGGTATCAGTTTTGGCCATAATATCATTTTATAGCATATTTTAAAATACTTCTTTATAATAACATGAATAGAAATTAAAATGCACAAATATGTATTTTAATGCCTACTTATAACCAAATTAGAAATTATTGTAAATTTTTTTAATGTTTTTAAATTTATTTTTGAAGGAGAGACAGAGACAAAGAATGAGCAGGGGAGGAGCAGAGAGAGAGGGAGACACAGAATTCGAAACAGGCTCCAGGCTCTGAGCTGTCAGCACAGAGCCCGACATGGGGCTCGAACTCACGAGCTGTGAGATCATGACCTGAGGTGAAGTCAGA
This sequence comes from Panthera leo, assembly GCF_018350215.1. NCBI lineage: Eukaryota > Metazoa > Chordata > Mammalia > Carnivora > Felidae > Panthera > Panthera leo. Next base: position 9,691,772 of record NC_056689.1, read on the forward strand.
TGCTTAACAGACTGAGACACCCAGGCACCCCAAATTAGAAATTATTCTAAAAATGGAACTATAACTATAAACCATAAGCCACACCCAGATACTCAAAGAGAAAGACTGATAAATAAGATTACAATGGCTGTATTGCAAAAAAAAAAAAAAAAAATAGCTTAAACAAACTGAAAAAAGATATAACCCAATAGGAACATATTTTCTAATTTCCTCTGTTCTAAATAACAATAGAAATCTGGGCAGGGGTGCGTAAGTAGTTCAATGGGTTGAATGTCCAACTCTTGATTTTGACTCAGGTCATGATCTCTTGTGAGATCAAGCCCTGCATCAGGCTCAGTGCTGAGCTTGCTTGGGACTCTCACCCTCTCTCTTTGCCCTGTCCTCCCACCTCTCAAAATAAATAAATAAACATAAAAAAAAATAGAAATCTGGGCAAAGACATGACCTAGAATTTTAAAGAGGGAAATAAATACAGAATGTGATGAATAAATTAATCTTTATTGAACCTTATAAAACTTATAAAATATTAAGTATTACCCTAAAATTTAAGGAACCTAAATAAGTTAGAGTGCTCTTTTTAAAAACAAAGACTTGGGAGCCAGACTATCAGACAATCTGTATACGAATGTCAATTCTGAAACCTGGCTGGTCATGTGACCTTAGACTAGACACGTAACCTTGCTGTGCTTCAGTTTCCTTATCTGCAAAATGGGGACAGTAGCAATTCCTAGTGTTGTTTTGGGGGATAATAAGCTAACCAATATAAGCATTCACATGTGATGTCTTGAAAAAAAAGAATTCTCATGGGAGAGGAGGGGCCGTAGGAATTAGGACCTCAGGGTGGCTTCTAGGAAAAAGAGTGGCCCCAGCTAGCAGCCAGCAAGAAAATGGAAAACATGATCCTACAATCCCAAGGACCTGAATTCTGACAACCAGGGGCCCCTGAGGGGAACCCAGCCCCCACCGACATGTTGATTTCAGACCGGTGGGCTCCTGAGCAGGGGCACCGGCTGACTGGCACCCACCATCGGGGCCCACAGAAACTGTGAAGTGATAAGTTTGTGCTGTTTAAGCTGCTAAATTTGTGATAATTTGTTACACAGCATCTTGTCATTCACTGAAGGTCACAGGGTCTAGTCGAGTATATGTAGAAATTTGTGAATAAATGTTTCTTCAGGCAATAAATAAATAAGTGACCAACTCTGGCTTTTAACTGGCTTTTGAATATTTTATAATAAAATATAGAATCCTTTTAGCTAAGTCTTTCCTATGATTCATAAGCCAAAAAATTCCATTAAAATCAGTACTTACAGCCAAGGTGAAAAAAAGAATAAAGAATAAAAGTAAAATACTGAGATTCATTCCATAAATCATCTGAGAATTCCTTTTCTTTCTTTTTTTTTTCCTTCATTGTATTATAGTCATACCAAATATTTTGGAAAGGAAATGGAGAAATGATTATGAAATATATCCTTGGTTGATGAAATAGGAGAGAGCATCAGTAAATTAAATGACACCTTTACAACAAACTGAAGCTTATTTTGTTTGTAGTAATATCCAGTAAGGTAATAAAATGAAATAAAACTCCTTGTTTCTTGATAACAACTAAAACCAAAACATGAACTCTCTCCCTTCTTAGGTTTGCACATTGACCTAGAAAATTCCTAAATCCCCCTCTATCACACTCTAGCATGAGAACCTGTTTAATTTTTAATCATTTATTCAGGCATCTCCATACAATGAATATGAACAAGAAAAGGCTTTGTTTGTTCTAATCATTGCTCCCCACCTGTCCCATATGGAACCCTATTTCTTGTTCAGTACTAGATTTCTCAGTAACATCTTGACAAAATTTCAGAATTTTTCTCCTATTTTAATATTTGGATATTTTCATTAGGGTATTCAAAGTCACTGAATATGTCCTCACGTGGTGGAAGGGTGTAGGAAAGCTTGGTGGGACATCTCTGATAGGGCACTAATACCAGCCATGAGGGTCTCACATTCATGGCTTCATCACCTCCGAATACCATCGCATTGGGGTTAGGGTTTATGGATTTTTGAGAGGATGTAAACATTCAGTCTGTAGCAGGACTTCACATGAAACCAACTTGAGCCTCAGCCACTGACTTAATAATCAAGGAATGCTCTTTGTCTGTCCAGAGTATTATTGGCTCCATAAATTTGGGCAGAATATTGCCCATGGATATAGCATATTAATGTATTTTTACTACTAGTAGTAGCTATTAAATATTGTGGTTACGGAACACTCTCACCTTCATTATTCTTTGAGGAACTAATAGTAATTACTGCAAAATTAATTATTTATTACTGAATTTATCTATCTATCTATCTATCTATCTATCTATCTATTTTAGGAATTTTTTAAAAAAAAAGTGATCTCCACATCCAACATGGGGCTCCACTCATGACGCTGAGATCAAGAGTTGCATATTCCACCAACTAAGTCAGCCAGGTGCCCCCTTTTTTACTGAATTTAAATATAAATCCATAACCCTCATACCTAAGATAAGATAACCAAGGCTCAATTTCATATTTACCTGGTGAGTTTTGTTCTGTTATCTGCAGGAGATATATTAACCTCTTTGTTATGCATGATTATTTTGAGTTGTCAGCCATATTGCCAAGGACTGATAGAAAATCATTGCTGAGTGCCTGAGTGGCTCAGTTGGTTTAACATTTGACTCTCGATTTTGGCTCAAGTCATGATCCCAGGGGTGTAGGATCAAGCCCCACGTGGGGCTCCGTGCTGAGTGTGAAGCCTGCTTAAAATTCTCTCTATCCTTCTGCCTCTCTCCTTTGCGCCTGTCCTCTCTCTCTCAAAAAAAAAAAAAAAAAAGAAAAGAAAAAGAAAAAGAAAAAAGAAAATCACTGCTATGTCAAAAATCTCAATGGTACATGTGTCGTTGCTTTAATGGATGTTTTCCTTTGACCTGGAATTACTATGCTGAATGCCCATGCAACCTCACTATCACTTACTTGTGACTCTATGCTCTGGATAATATATGAAGAGCTTGTCACCTCTATGCATTTGAATTTATCCAAACTTTCCCTCCCTGCTACAAAAATAAAAATATACATTATATAACTATCTCAAGGAGGTGGAGCCCATATTGTCTCTGAGGGATTTTCCCTGCTAGGAAAAGATAGTGCAGCAATGTGACAATGAAGCACATGGTTCTTTGAAATGGAAGACATGGAGAGAAGATAAAAAGGCTTTCAGAAATAATACCTTTGATGTTTACCAGCAGCCCAGAAACACGAGGACAGCACCCTCTCTAACAAATCTATTAAATTGTTTTGGCCAAGGTGGCAATTTTTTAAAAAGTGCCTCTTATGTTCGTATTTTTTTTTATTGGAATACATGTCAACTTTTACCATTTTTATCCTCTCAGGAGTGTTTTAAGAAGTTGATTACTGAAGGAAGTTAGTTTAATAATGGACACAACCTCTCCTGTCAACCCAGTCATCTGTCGTGTTGCCAGCAAAGCCGTGCATTATTTCAAGTCCAGGAAATAAAGAGAACAGGTAAGATGTGATTAAATTGGCTGTTATGAAATTTGGCTAAAGCCTGGGAATATATGCCTTTAGCTTTTTTTTATTAAGTGCCAGAGGACTTGGAAAATAATAAGTTTATTGCTTTGAATGTAACATAGCATAAAAAGATACAACTCTGAGAAATTACTTTACCATTCATTCATATTGAGGAATAATATTTATCTCTCCAAATTCATTTTTACCCTGTTCTGATCTATTCCCCACATAGCAACAATAATTAACTTAAAAATGATTGAGAAAATGTACGGTATTTTCAAATTTGTAGACTCAGCTAAAACTCCTACTTAAAAATACCTAGGAGCACTGGGTAAATTATAACCACACAGAAAATAAGGGCAGGAAGTTTCCAGGTGACAGAGATGGGAAGACAGATAGAAAGCTAGAACAATAGTAGATGAACTGATGCAGTTATGGGGGCCTGAGGGACAGGTAGAGATAATCTGACCAGGAGCCAGGAAGAAAGACGAAGCCTTGTGTACTTGTTAGTTCTGAATTTACCTGTGACCCTTGTTTTAATGTGAGACCCTCTGGATGCTGCACCCTCAGTAAAACGAAACCATTTAATAGTCCAGGGAATTAACAAGTTGCTTGGATATTGAGCATAAAAAGAAAAATAAAGGATCTTGTGAACAATAGAATCATGTGTTTTTTGTAGATTTAGAGTAAATTTCAGCAAACCATGTATCAGGATTCTCTAAAATCAAAAGTGAGTGTAAGTTCTTTAATATCTATGACAACTTTGGTGCCCGTGATAGAAAGAAACACAAAACTAGTCTGAGAGATCTTTCAAACACCAAACTTAGGATATCTCCATGAAAGAACACAAGCCCTACTTTAGATAAATAATACAATTTCAGAGAACATAAGTAAAATAAAACATTATACAAATGTGATCGACTGACCCAACACATAGGCAGTAAGAGACTTAAAAAAGACAAGCAAACAGTGACAACAAAAACAATAACAAACTGTAGCAACAACAATGGGGGGTGGGGAAGAATCTTATTTCAAGAGTTGTATATTATTTTAAAAATACAATTTCACACACACAAATTTATGTGAAATACAAAGATAAAGAAAACTGTGGCTACATACAGGTAAAAAAAAACAGCTAATAGAAACTGCTCCTGAGGTACAGTGAGGCTGGACTTACCAAACAGACTTTAAGTAAGCTATTAAAAAATCTTAAAAACAAAGGAAACCGTATCTCAAAAATGAAAGGAAAACATGTGAATGATATCCCTATTAAATAGAAAATGTCAACAAAGATAAAGGAATTGCTATCACCATCAAGCATCCTAATATATACATCATGTGAATCCCAGAAGGAAAGGAGAAAGAAAAAAGAGGGAAGAATATTTAAAGAATAATGGCTGAAAACTTGCCAGATTCATGATAACGTAAACCAGCATCCAAGAAATTCAGCAAACTCCTAATAGGATAAACTTAAAGAAGTCTGCAGTTTGATACATCATTATTAGATTATTGAAAGACCAAAAAACAAAACAAAACAAAAAAACGAGAGAATCTTGACTTTAGCAATGGTAAAACAACTCATGTTGTAGGTAGGTGTCCTTGACATGATTAACTGATGACTTCTAATCAGAAACATGGAGGTCAGAAGGCAGTGGAATGATATATTTAAAGAATTGGAGGGACAGCTGGGTGGCTCAGTCAGTTAAGTGTCCAACTTCGGCTCAGGTCATGATCTCACAGTTCGTGGGTTCAAGCCCTGCATCGGGCTCTGGGCTGACAGCTTAGAGCCTGGAGCCTGCTTCGGATTCTGTCTCCTTCTCTCTCTGCCCCTCCCCACTTGTGCTCTGTCTCTCTCTGCCTCTCAAAAATAAAGAAACGTAATAAAAAAATTTTTTTTAAGGACTAGAAAAAAAAAGGCTCCCAACAAGAATCCTGCATCTAAAAAATCTCTCCTTCAAAAATGAGGGAAACTTAAGACATTCCCAAATAAACAAAAACTGAGAGAATCTGTTGCTAGGAGATCAGTTTAACAAAAATTACTAAAGGGAATTTTTTGGTCTGAAATGAGAGAACACTCAACAGTAACTCAAATCTCCACAGAGAAATAAAGAACACCAATAAAGAGAACTATCTGGATAAATATAAAATACAATACCAATGTATTTTTTTATTGTAACACTTATCTTCTACCTGATTTAAAAGACAAAGGGCTTATAATGCATAAACAGGTAATGTAGATGAAAATAATAGCTCCAAGGATGAGGAGGGAACAGAGCTATATTGGAGCAAATCTTTTTATGTTATTGAAATTAACTTGGTGCTAAAATGAAATGGATTTTGTTAAGATTTTCATTATAATTCCCAAGTAAACTACTAAAAACATAACTCAAAAATAGTCAGTAAAATAGACAACAGAGATTTACAACGGTATACTAGAGGGGCACCTGGCTGGCTCACTCTAAAGAGCCTGTGACTCTTGATCTCTGTGTTGTGAGTTCAAAACCCACACTGGGTGTAGAGATTACCAAAAAAATAAATAAACAATAACAACAAAAAATACTTAGCTAACACAAAATAAGTCAGTAATGAAGGTAGTAAACGAACAGCAAGATGGCAGATAATGCATATTCTACCTTCTCAGTAATTACATTAAAAATGAATGGATCATCAGAGCACCTGCTAGCTCAGTTGGTTGAGCATCAGACTTTGGCTCAGGTTATGATCTCACGGTTTGTGAGTTTGAGCCCCACATTGGACTCGCTGCTGTTGGTACAGAGCCCATTCAGGATCCTCTGCCCCCCTCTCTCTATCCCCTCCCCTGCTCATGCTCTCTCTCTTTCTCTCTCTCAAAAATAAACATTAAAAAAATAAAAAATAATCTTACAAAAATGGATGGATCAAGCATTCCAATTAAAACGTGGAGATTGGAAGAATGGATAAAGATATATGATTCACCTATATTCTGCCTGTAAGAGACATGTTTTAGACTCAAAGGCACAAAGAGATTAAAAGCAAAATGATATAAAAATATGCCATGTAAATTATAACCAAAAGAGAGCTAGCATAGCTATAATCATCCCATGAAAATACACCTTAAAAGAAAAATTATTATTAGAGAAAATGAAGAATATAAAGAACAACAAAACAATAGGGAGTATCAACGAAAAAGAAAGTTGGTTCTTTGAAAAGATCAGCAAAATTTAGCTAGGTTGTCCAAGAAAAAAAAGAGAAGATTCATTTTGGTAAAATCAGTCATGCATGAAGGGACAATACTATTAACCTTACAGAAATAAAAAAAGATTATAAGAGAATCCTATAGTCAACTATATGTTAACTAACTAGAAAACTTGGATTAAATGGACAAATTCCGAGGATGAAACAAAGTACTGACTCTGCATGAAGAAGAGATAGAAGGTCAGAGTAGACTTATAATAATAAAAAGAAATTGAAATGGTAATTAAAAACATCCCACACAGAAAAATACAAGATAAAATGGCTTCAATGGTGATTTCTCCCATAAGTTTAAGAAAGAGTTAGTATCAACCCTTTACAACCATGTCAAAAGAATGAAAGTGGAAGGAACAATGCCCGACTCATTCTATGAAGCCAGCATTACTCTGATACCAAAACTAGACAAAGATATCTCAAGAAAACAATAGGCCAGTACCTCTTATTAAAACATAGGCAAAAATCCTCAAAACTATTACCAAACCAAATCCAAGAATGTGTAAAAATGATTATATATGCTAATGAAGTGGGATTTAATCCATAAATAAGAAGCCTGGTTTAAATATCTGAAAATCAATCAGTGTTGACAAATTCAACAGCACTTTGTAATTAAAAAAAAGAATCAACCTCAACAAAATTAGTGGTAACTTACTCAACTTGATAGATGGTATCTACATGCCAAAGATAGCATTGAATCTATGATAAGAGACTGAATGCTATTTCCCTAACATACGGAACAAGACAAGGATGTCTTCTCTTGCCCCCTCCATTCACCATTGTACTGAAAATTTTAGCCATGGTGATTAGGCAAGAAAATGAAACAAATGGCATTCATATTGGAAAGGAAAAAGCACAGCTTTGTTTGTAGATGCCATCATCTTATACGGAAAGCCCAGAGGACCACACACACAAAGTATTAGAACTAGTAAATGTGGTAAGCAAGCCTGCAGGATAACAAGATCTATACATCCCAAAGATCAATTGTGTTTCTACATATCAACAATGAACAATCAGAAAATGTAATTAAAAAGGAAAAAGTTATAGGGGCACTTGTCTGGCTCAGTCAGAAGAGCATGTGACTCTTCATCTGGGGGTTGTGAGTTTGAGGCTCATGTTGTAGAGATTTACTAAACAATAAATAAACCTAAGAAATTCCATTAATAATAACAAGAAATAAACTAAAATACTTAGAGATGAATTTAACAAAATATGTGAAGCCTTATGTGTTGAAAGTTACAAAAAAACCATTAAAAGAAATTAAAGATGGTGAAAGTAAGTGGGAAGACCGTCCATATTCATGGATGGGGTGACTTAATATTGTTATCATGACATTACTCCCCTAATTGGTCTACAGATTCAATACTTCTCTCATCAAAAAATACAAGGAACTCAGAATAGCCATAGTAATTTGGAAAAAGAAGAAAATGTTGGAGGACTCAACCTTCCTGATAACAAACTTACTAAAATACTACAGTAATTAGTAATCAAGACAGTGAGTTATGAATATTCAAATATATATTAATGAAATAGCACTGAGATTAACACATATTTGAGGTCAATTACTTTTTAATAAGGGTTCCAACTATTCAATGTTGGGAAAGCAGGGTTTTTAAGAAATGATGCTGGGAAAACTGGATATGCAAATAAGTGAAGTTTTACTCCTTTCTCACAACATACACAAAAACAAACTCAAAATAGATTAAAAATACCCCTAAACGTGAGTGCTAAAACTATAAGCATTTTTAGAGAAAACACAAGTATATCAAATGCTAAATTCTTAAAGTATGGTCCCTCATCACAACAAAATTAAAGCAGAAATCAGTAACAATAGCATATTTGGAAACTCTCAAATATTGGAAAAGAGACAACAAACATCTTAGAAACCCAAAAGACAAACAAGAAGATGATTCAGATGATTATAATCTGAATGGTAATGAAAATAAAATTTATCAGAATTTGTGGAATACAGCAAAATCTGTGTTTTGTAAAAAATTTATAGCTTAATGTATGTATTGTTTTACTCAATGATCTGAATTTCCACTGTTAGAAATTTGAAAACATAATAGTAAGAGTTAAAGTAAGTGGACAGCAGAAAATAATAAAGGAAGAAACAATAGAATTAAAAAAAGATAAGTAATAGACACAATTAACAAAGTTCAAAATGGATTTTTTGGAAATACTAATAAAGTTGATAACCTGGTGAATGGGTGAACCAGAAGAGGCCAAACCAGAAAATATTAATAGTAATGATCAAAGGGCGAGCATGCATGGACTACTCCTTCTGGTGCTGCCTTCTCTTCTGAGAGCCCTTCTGTCTTGTAAATCCTCCCGTCTTCTGACACATGTTGCCTGCTGACCGAGCGGCTCTTGATCTGGTGTAAGTGAAACTGTCAGCAAGGACTTTGGAAGTTTCAGCTCCGAAAGCTTTATGCCTTCAGTGGCTGAAAATAATTATGGCTACCATTTCTTGGTTACCGTCTAGCCAAGGGAGCCTGTCAAATTGTGTATGATTTGTTGAGTCATTGGCAAGATGAGACAGGTGTGAGGAAGGGAACTACTCATTTGTCGCTTAATCACAGAATGAAAGAGCTGAAAAAGGAAGAGTAAATAGTTGGGACAAGATGGGCAGTGGATGCCCCACAGCTCATAAAGATTTACCATGTTGTATTGATCCTGTGTGTGGGTGTATGTGTGGTTACTATGATGCTAATAACCTGAATGAGCCCCCGATGAGTAGATTCAGAACTGCTGTGATGTCTCTAGAATAAAAGGAGGGCAAAGCAACACTTTTGGTGCTTTCTACACCCATCCTGTGTCTTCTTCCCTTTAAAACAAACGTCCTGGGGCACATGGGTGGTTCAGTCGGTTAAGCATCTGACTTCCACTCAGCTCATGGTCTCTGGGTTGGTGAGTCCAAGCCCTGCATCGAGCTCTGTGCTGACAGCTCAGAGCCTGGAGCCAGTTTCAGATTCTGTCTGTCTTGTCTGATTCTCTCTCTCTCTCAAAAGTAAATAAACATTAAAAAAAATAACAAAAATAAAAATAAAACAAATGTCCTTTAAAAATGACTTGGCTATTAACAAAACTGAGAATTGATTGTTTGAAAGATAAATGAAATTGATACAAAGAAAACCAAAACACTGTATTGAAAAGATATCTGCACCCACATTTCAGAATATATGGAAGTCAAATAATTATGCAGGGCACCTTAAACTTACACAGTGTTGTATGCCACTTATATTTCAATAAAACTTGGAAAAAAGAAAAGAAACAATGACTTGGCTATGCTTATGAATCATCACCTCCCAGTCTTAGATTACTTCCTTCATTATCTTCATTGAGATCCCTATCACTTTTATCTTGGTTACGGATTTATAAATATAATACATAATTCTAAATTGCCATCTTACTTGATGTCTCAGAAGCCTGCAAATTGTCTTTGTCTTTCTTGAGACGTTTTACTCCAGGACAACCACTTCCCTGTTTTGTTTTGTCTTGTTTTTAATGCAGTGTTGGTCCTTTTCACCCTCCTTTGTTTATTCTTCCTCATCCTTCTGACTACTTTCTAGTGCCCTAGTGATCAGGCATTAGACATCTCATCTTATCTATACTGACCCTATATTTTCACCCAATCCGATGATGTTACTTACAATCCATTTTCTAATATGACCAAATTTTGTATCTCTCTTGAGTCCAAACACATATACCTTGCCACAGACTGAAACTTTCCTGTTGGATTTCAAACAGGCATTTCAAACTTAATGCATTTAATCTCTGCGTTTCTCCAAATTTGCTGTTCCATGAGATTTTTCCAGTAAGTGGTGCCTTAATTCCTCCTTTACATGCAGCATCTAGTCCACCAAAAACTTCCTGGCATTTCCATTAAAATGGATCCATAACACAAATACTTCTCTCTACCTTCTCTCTTACATCACAGTCCCAAACGGCCATGCTTCTCTCCTTTCTCACCTGAACCTTTTTCTGCAAAAGCCTCCTGATTGGTTTTCTGGTTACCCCTGGAGAGCGACAGAGTTAATTTCCCACATGGAAGGCTGTATGAGTGTTTGAATACGCAAATCAGATGATGTCATTTTTTCCAAATCCCTCTGTGGCTCTCCATAACATGTAGAATAATATTTTCAGTCTTTACTGTGGCTTACATAATCCCGACTTCTTACTTCTCTGATCTCATTTTCTTTCATTATTGCTCGTGTTCACCTTGATACAGAGATACCTGTCTTGTTGATGTCCCTTGAATAAATATATCAAGCATATTTTTCATCAAAGATATGCTTCTTCTATTCCCTCTCCCTGAATGCTCTTCCCTAGAGGGCGCCATGACTGACTCACTACATGTGAGAGAATGTACCCTTCCCCTTCCCCATTGCTATATGATTTGCAGTACTTGTCTCAGGGAGCAGAACCCATTCCTGCCCCAGTGACAGTAAGATTAACCCTGTGATTTGGTCTTTCTAGTGGAATGAGAGCAGAAGCAATAAATGCCACTTTTATAAAATCACTGAGAGCTGTGGTTTTGTTTTGTTTTGTTTTGTGTGTGTGTTTATTTTTGTTAAGGACTATGCATACCTACAGTTGAGCTTATTTTTATAAGTGCCTCTATCTTACTTACGTTCTCAGGGAAACACCTATGTAAATTCTGGAAGGAGATTAAGGAATTGGACTGGGTTTCCATCTGTAGAATTTACAATAAGGACTAGATGAAAAATATGTTGAAATTGAGCAAATTCAGCAGAGATGGGAGCTTAAAATCAGAGGTATCCTTGAGAATATAAGGGCTACCCTCCTTCAGCCCAGTTACTTCACAGAAATTTGGGGGAAGGCATTGGGCTTTTCTCTAATCAATAAATGTGGGTCTGAATGAATCTTGTCCAGATCTTAGGGAAAAGAGTGTACCTGTTTATATCTAGGGCACAGTTAGAGAAAACTTATAATGAACTCCCAATTTTATGTATTAAATATAATTATTAATTAGAAATATTTTTAGTTTTTCTTTTTTTTTTTAAGTTTTATTTATTTATTTTGAGAGAGAGAAAGACAGAGAGTGTGAGCAGGGGAGGGGCAGAGAGAGGGAGAGAGAAGATCCCAAGAAGGCTCTGTGCTGTCAGCACAGAGCCCAATGTGGGGTCAGTCTCACAAACCATGAGGTAATGACCTGGGCTGAAATCAAGAGTCGGAAACTGGCTAAGCCACCCAGGTGCCCCTGGATTTTCATTCTTAAAAATAAGATAGTTACACATTTGTAAGTATCCTGTATGCAGACCTACTTTATAAAGCAGAATCCAAATTTAAATGAAGCAAATTAAAGATCATTTGAATATCTCCATCTCCAGTCATGTAAAATTACACCAAGAGGACTGCATAAGTGATTTTGCTTTTATCACAGTTATCCAGAGGTCAGAAAAGAGAGCTGAATTAGACTGAAAGATTGGTTTCTGAGTTCACTGGTTTGTGGGTATCTATTATTATGTAATAAATGACCACCAAACTTAGTGGCCTCAGTTATTATCCCTTTTGGTTTTGTGCACTGCTGAGCTTAGCCATATGGTTCTCCCTTGGGATCTCTCATGTGGTGGATGAAGTTGCAATTAGCCGAACCCTTGCTTACTGGCTACATTTTGAATGGCTCCCTTATATGACTGAAATTTGATGCTGTCTCTAGGCTGGGAGCTCAGCTGTAGTTATTCATTGGCATGTTACACAAGGGCTCACCTTGTGGCATGGGATTCTACAACATGACAGGTGGATTCTCAGAAGAGTTCCAAGAACAGTCATTCCAAAAGAACCAAGCAGGAGATGTTATGATTCATATGATGCAGCCTTGGAAATCATGCAATGTTATTTGGTTTTGCTTTTTATCAGTCAAGTGAATCATAGGGTCCATCCAGATTTAAGGGGAAGGAAACTAGACTCCACCTCTTGAAGGAACTAAGAATTTGCAGCCACCTATAATCTACTATATGCTATGAGTTTTCATTTGCATCTGTGGTTAGACAAGGGATACATGCACCAATCAGTATTAATATCTAATATCACAAAACAGATCATAAGTAGGCTTCTAAGAGGATCCATGAAGTGATTAAGCTCTTGGAAAGACACACACACATATTCTCACTGCTAATGGAATACTACTAAGGTTGAATGAGGGCCAGCATTGTGAGTCAGTTTTCTTTCCCCCTCACTGAAGTTAAAGAGCACTTTAAGAAATGAGAAATAATTTCAAAAGCATTCCTATAAACTGCTGCTCCATTAATTGACTCTTCTGTGATAAATTTATTAGATATGCTTACCCTAAAATGTTCACAGTTACTGGAATAATTGAGATGAATGAATTGGTAAGTTTACCCATCATTATGATACAATCATATTTTGAAAGTTTGCTTGAAACAGCATATTGACACTTAAAGCCAAGGATCTAAAGGAGGTGTTCATCAGGCAACAGTTGACTTATACCTAGAAGAGCAACTACTAGGAAGGACTTGGTATATGTTAAACTTGAAACAGAATTGCCTGTCAGTTTTCCAGAGTAGTTACACTATTTTACACTCCCTCCAAAAATATGTAAGAGTTCCCAATGCTTCATACCCTAAATTCCAGCTGGTACTGGCTGGTTTTTATTGTTTTCATTCTTGTTCGTGTGAAGTAGCATGTCCTTGTAGAGTTAATTTGAGTTTCTCTGATGCCTAATGGTATTGGACACCTTCTTCTGACTTACTACCCATCGAGGTATTTTCTCTTGGGAAGGGTCTGCTCATGTCTCCTTCCAGTTTCCATTAGGGTTTTGGCTCTGTGTTACTAAGTTGTTGGAGTTCTTTGTGTAATTTTTGTTAGTCTTTTGTTAGACATATGGATTATGAATAGTTTCTCCCAATCGATGGCTTTTTCTTTTATTAATTGGCATCTATTTATGGGCAGTGTTTCAGTTTGTTGTTTCTTTCTGTTGTCATTGGGACTTTTTATGATGTGTCTGAGAAATATGTGTACCCCAAGTTGAGGAAATGATTTCCTGTGTGTGCTTTTAGAAGCTTTATGGTTGAATTTTTGTTCAGGTCTATGATATCTTTGGAATTAATTTTTGACTAGTATGAAGTAGAGCCAGGGTTCAGTGCTCCACTTGCTCAACCCCATTTATTGCAAAGACTTCTGTGTCCCCACTGATTTGCATTGGCTCCTATGACTCTCTTTTCTGTTGCATTGATCTATTTGCCTCTTTCTGTCAATACCATGCCGTCAAAATTAATGTAGGTCTATTGTACGCTTTATAATTAGGGAGTAAGTGTATCTTATGATGGAGTATGTTACCCTGAAACCAAGCACTGAAAGCCCTCTAAAATTGTTTTTCTTTTTCTAGATTGTCTGTGGCTATACCAGATCCCTTTCAATTTCACATAAATTTATTTTATTTTATTTTATTTTATTTTATTTTATTTTATTTTATTTTATTTTATTTTTATTTTATTATTTTATTATTTCATTTTTGTCTAGTCTAATTTATTTAATTTGGGGGGGAGAGAGAGAGAGAGAGAGAGAGAGAGAGAGAATCCCAAGCAGGCTGCACACCGTCAGCATGGAGCCCAATATGGGGCTTGACCTCATGAACCCGAGATCATGACCTGAGCTGAAACCAAGAGTCAGATGCTTAGCTGACTGAGCCCACCCAGGCACCCCTCAATTTCACATAACTTTTAGAAACACCTTATATTTCTACCAAAAAACCCAAACAAACTAGGATTTTGATCTCGATAGCATTGAATCCCTAGTTAAATCAGAAAGTGAATATCTTAATACTACTGATTTCACTTTATGAATAATTCATACCTAATAATTCTTGCAACTCATCATTAATATCTCTCAAATTTTTTTTTTATGTTTAGTGGTAGAGTTCTTGCATATCTTTCAATAAATTTATTTTTAAGTGTTTTGATTTTGGTACTCTGTTATTCTTAAAAATTTCATTTTCTTGGGGTGCCTGGGTGGCTCATTTGGTTAAGTGTCTGACTCTTGGCTTCAGCCCAGGTCATGATCTCAAGGTTAATGAGATCGAGTCACAGGTTGGGCTCTGTGTTGATAGCATGGAGCCTGCATGGGATTCTCTCTCTCTCCCTCTCTCTCTGCCTCTCCCCTGCTCATGCTCTCCATCTCTCAAAATAAATAAATAAACTTAAAAGATATTTTGCTGCAAATTGAATGAAGGGTTGTATTTTTCTTCTTTTGTGCATTAAAATTATCGTTTTGTTGTCTACCAGCTTTTGTTGTATCTAATGAGAAGTCAATTGTCGTTATCATTCTTATCATTCTTTCAGGATTTTAAAATTATTTTAGGGGTATCTGACTGACTCAGTCAATATAGCATGTGACACTTACTCTAAGGATTGTAAGTTTAAACCTCACATTGGGTATGGAGCCTACTTAAAATAAAAATTAAAAAACAGTGATAAAATGATTTTGGATTGGATTGTCAGTAGTTTGGTTTTGTTATGTCTAAGGGTGGTTATTTATGCCCTGGTTGAGTTTAGACTTGCTATGCTACTTGGACATGTATATTGGTGCTGTAAATAAATATGGACATTTTAACCTTTATTTCATGAATTCTTTTTTCTGTTATATTCTTTCTCTTCTCTTTTTCTGACTCTAATTATAATAGGTTAGAAATTTGATGTTTTCCTACAGGTCCCTTTTTGTTGTTTTATTTTTTAAATTTATTTTTGCCTCTACTTTAATTTGCATAATTTCTATCAATCTGTATAAGGATCACTAACCCTTTCTTCTGTTGTGTCTGAGCTATGTCCAAAATTATCACCTAGGATAGGGGGAGGGAAATTGATTTGCACTACTTTAAGTTTCTTATTTTTCAGATATATTTTTTAATGTTTGCTTATTTATTTTTCAAGGGGAGGGATAGAGAGAGAAGGGGAACAGAGCCCCACATGGGGCTTGATCCCACGAACTATGAGATCATGACCTAAGCCAAAATCAAAAGTCAGATGCTCAACCTACTGAGCCACCCAGGAGCCCCAAAGTTTATTTTATTTAAGTTTAATTTATTTTAAATACATATTTAAGATATTGTGTATTTGAGTTTGAGTTTTTGTTTCATTTATATAGTTTTCCTTTTTTATTCCGTAATTCTCCCTTTCTTCTCCCAATCTGTCCTTTTTCTGGGTTTGTTTTGTGTTTTTGTTTTGTTTTTTGTAATTCTTAACATTTTTATCATAGTCCTTTTAAACCTCTTTCTGCTGATTGCAATATCTTGATCTCCTGCTGCTCAGCCTGTGTTGACTATCTTTTCTCATAATTATGTAACATTCCCTGTTCTCTGCATATCTTTACATTAAATAGAATGGAGATTAGATCTGTAATATTTTTTTGTTGTTATCATGTTGTATCTTTTTTTTCCCCTAGGGATTTCAAGTAGTATTTCTCTCTGGAGGGGTGAGTAGTATAAAGGAAGGAGTTTTCAGATTCCATGAAGAGTTTGGTTGAGTTGTTTGGCCTGTTACCATTAATAGATTGCCTTCATTCACTTGGTGTTTCAAATTGGGTTCAGACCCTCTCTTTACTCTCCCGCTAATCTCTTTGATCTTGTCAGGGGTCGGGTTGGAAGCGGTTCAGATGGCAATTTTAGGTAGTCTTGATTCACCTTTCGATTGTACTCTTGCTGATCCCTGGAATGTGAAGCATTACGGAGCTGTGCAAGTCTTCGCAAAGACTGCTTTTCGTTCTCACCTCTGTTGTCTTTACTCAGCAGTACTCTACAAAGGGAAGTGCAGATTGACAAGTTAAGAGATTTAATTTTTCTGTTACTGATTTTCTGTGTTCTGTCATTGGCTGATTTTACAGTGTCTCTGCAAGCTCTTTGTCTTTGACAGGCCTACTTTTCTACTTACCTATTCCCACACTAGGCCCTTGATCCCAGGGGTGGAAATGGCACTTTGATAACCTATGAAGGGCTCATCTCTATCCAGAACTCAGTTCATTAAGACATCTTTGTGTTCAGTGCCCTTCAATAGCTTTATAAAAATTATGCATGTTAGCATATCTATTTTCGTCTTGCTGCTACCATGGGAGTGAAATTCTTTCATGTATTCCTACATCCTAATTGGAAGTAGAAATCCAATTAACCTTTTCCAAAACACATAAAACTCTAACTTGTATTAACACCTTCCGTGTGTAGACTGTAATATCTTCTGCAGCCGTCAGGTTGTATTTACATAGATTTTGCCTCATTTGTTTGTCCATCTCGAAAGTGTCCGTATTTGTTAATGATATCATCAGCCACATTACTGATTGCAGGAGAGCAGTGTGGGACTTCTTTTGAGAGTACGTGTTTTGGTGTTGAGAGACTTGGATTTGAATCCAACACTGGCATTTGTCAGTGATCTGAGTTTGCCTCATCTGAAGACGGTGATACCCAATAGCAATTTCTTCCTTTAGTTGTTACAAGAATTAAATGTTATTGCACATGAAATGTACATGTCTGGCGCAGAGTAAACACTCAGTAATAAAATCTATTATTGTTCTATGTTATCATAAATGTCTTTTGTTTTCTCATCACCTCCCTGTTTCAGTTTCAAGTTAATCTAATTAGAATTTAGATCTGTTCTGGTGGGTGGTCTGGGAACTTCTTTGCATATCAGAGTACAGGGAACTCAACTTTGACAGACATGCAGAAGAAAGACAACTGAGAAAATGGTTGCAATGCTTAAGAAATTTTTTACACATAGTTACTTTATTTATTTCTCTGTCAAAACTGTGGTTTAATGAATCATACATATGATGATTTAATAAATGAATTAATCAACTCTTCAGATAATGTAACCAACAATCAGCGATTTCAGGTGATTATTTTAGAGACAAATGTATTTAAATTTCTACATGTTGCCAAGGCAAATTATTGAAATGATAACATTTGTAAATGGGAAGAACATACCATATGATGATGACTTTATATTTGTAACTGCCATATTGATGTAATATGCTTAACACTCATAATATATTGTTCTGAGCTGCTACACATGTTGCTTAAGGTAAGTTATGAAATTTATTTTGATATTTGGTGAATCTGTACGTTGTATCTTCAGAAGAAGTTAGCGGACTTTATAAAGAAAAAAAATATTCTAATTCTTTATTATTTTTGAATATTGACAAGATTGCTTGTCGGTATTATATATTGCCAGGCAACTTAGTAAAAGCTCGCATGGGTATTCTTTTTGCCTTCATCTTAAGGCCCAAATAAGATGTTGGCCAGGGAAACTCCCTCCATGCCAGCTTCCTTGTAAACCACAGTGGCTATAAACATCATTTTCTTTAGGCCAGGAGCAAAGCTTGCCTAAACTAATTTCTAGTACATTGGGCTTTTGTATTGTGACCATTGGTTTACCTTCCAAGTGTAAGGACACCTGCAGGCAAAAGTAATCTGCAGGCCACCTTATCATAACGAGCAGGAGAAGAAAGGAACAAAAAACACAAGAAGGAAGAACGTTCAGACCTTTTTTGGTATCACCCCTAAAGCCCCACCCACTGGCACACTGATTAAGCTTCTTTCAGCATTTCCAACTTTGCCTTGAGCCCTTTCTCCCAGAGGATGAAATGAAATGAGCTCCCCCAAGAGGTTAGAAGGTGACCTACAATCCAACATGCTTTTATTGAGATGAATTTTTGTTTTTAAAGCGTATTATTAGAATTGCTTTTGGTTTTTTTCTCCAGGATTATTTAATCTGCATTGGGATGCTATGCAGATTTTTCCACATTAAAGTCCGCTCATTATTTAAAGTTCTGTTCTTTAGGCTAAAAATCCTTAATTTCCCCAGAGACCTCTCCGAGCTTACTAACAAATATGGTTGCCTTATATGGACAAATCATGGTTTCTGCAATTTAATTTCCACCACACTTGTGAAAATATTGTGTGCTACCATCCCTTCTCAAAGCATTTTGTCATTAAAAAATCATACCTTTACGGAGCGTCTGGGTGGCTCAGTCAGTTAAGTGTCAGACTCTTGATTTTGGCTCAGGTCACGATCTCCTGGTTTGTGAGTTTGAGCCCCACATTGGGCTCTGCGCTGACCACGTGGAACCTGCTTGGGTTTCTCACTCTCCTTCTCTCTCTGCCCCTTCCCAGCTTACTCTCCATCTCTCTCTCAAAATAAATAAAAATAAAGTTAAAAAAATCATACATTTACATTTAAAATATTAAACATATTTGTAATATGTTAAAAATATAATAAACCAACTTAGAATATATGAAACATGGGTTCAAATTTTTGATACGTCAGATTCATGAATAAATAGTTGAGGGTAAAAAACTATATAAATGGGATTGTTTTATAGTTAATGAGAATATCATGGCTAATCTTCATTAAATTTTCTTTTTACTCCATAGGCTTGTATTTTCTTTAACATTTCCTCTAAGAGAATAGTTGCTTGCATTATTTATTGAAAATGAAAATATCACTTGCAAAAGACCAGCTTTGTTCGCTTCTTTCGTGGTTCTGGTGATGATTTAAAGAATGCATATACTCCAACCTGTGTAAGGGTAGCCTTTAGGGATAAACTGAGTGGACAGGCTTCTGAACTCTGGTGGCCAGTGTAAAAATTGTAAAACCATGTTTTCTTAACTGCTGTCTTGATATGATTGCTTGCAAATTCCACGCTCACCAGTAGAACCTTCAATATTCCCTGTATTACTAAGAATTTTGCATTTGGCTGTCATAGCTAATGAGAGATCACGGTGGTGTCTGATTCTGGGGCAACAACAGTATGAGTTAAAGTTAAAAATGCAAGCAGAGAAGTGGCCTTCCATTATGTAAGGTGGAGAGAAACTGAAATTCAGATTTCTAAATGCACAGAAGAAAACCCGAATGTCACTTCAAGGGCAGAACCTCTGCTAATGTAGATTAGAGCCTCTTCAAAAGACTAAAAGCTTTTAAGGAAATTATAAATATTTCTCTTTACCAGTCTTGAGTCCAGGCACAAAATCTTTCTTTGTCATATTCTTTTAGTTGAATCTCAAGATTTATTTAATCTCTGTGGCAGCATTCATAATGCTTAGAGATTCTAGTACTTAAAAGCCAAAATAACTGTACAAGTTTCCGAATGTTCTGTTGATTAAAAATAAAAAACAACTTTTTTTTCCCCTTTTCTTCAAAGTTGGCTCTACCATTTATTAGGTATGTGATCTTGGGCATGGTTTTTATACTTGTTGAGACTAAATTATATCATCGATAAAACTGTTTAAAAGGGCACTTATGTGAATAATTTAGAAAATGCCTAATTGCCCATCAAATGCTAAATGCTATTGTTATTTGTTATTGTTATTTGTTTGTGTATTGTATGTTGCCTCACCAGTCCTGACAAAATAGGCAGAATCCTATTTGGAATTGAGAATCATCTCAGCTCCATAAATAGAGGTTATGCATCCGAGGTTATTTCGATGAAGCCAGGACAAAATTGGGTTCAGATCATTTTTGTGCAGTTGACTGAGCCATTCTGCCTCAGCTTTTTGGCTTGTATTCCTTTATCTTTCAATGATGAGGTTCCTGGAATGAGCTTTAGACCAGTACTCCTTATGCCTTAATGTGCACAGATCCCATGAAGATGTAGTAGGGCCCAAGTTTCTCCATTTCTAGAAACTTCCAGGTGATGTCAATGCTGCTGATTCATGGACCACACTTGGAGTAGCAGGACTCTGGCTTAGCACTGCCCAGATGACGGGAGGTTTCCGTATCTGTGCCGTCCAGTAGGTGTGCTGCTGTGGTGAGTGCTACGGTGGGACCCAACTTTAATTTTACCTATTTTAAAACATTTACATTCACCTGTAGCTAGCAGCTACTGTATTGGACAATATAGCGATAGATAATTTGCTGATCCTGCTCTTTTTCAACATTCTTTTTGTATTACCGGGCTCTGGGTGGGTTCTGTTCTGACACAAATGACAACTGGTACGCACAACCCTTATTAAGGATTGTCACTGCCCAGAGATCTCTGATCCTCTATTTCATGTAATGGATAAGACCTCCTAGAATCTAACCAGGGCTGGTATTAGGCCACCTAACTGGCTGCTGAGTCCGGAAGTCATCTGAGTGTTCTGGATGAACACTCTGTCTACCTTTCTGACTTCCTGCTAAGAGTTGTTTGAGGATCATTACCTCTGGAGGTTGAGTTGATACGAAATTCGGCAGTAAGGAGTATTTCTGCTTTCTTTTTTTTTTAACTTGGTGATTCATTGCTTTGCTCATTTTGTATCCAAATTATACTTGTACTTCGTCTACCTAATGAATCACAGTTTTTATAGAGAGGTGCTTAATGTTGCTAATGGACAGATGTTTAAAGAGATAGAGACGGAAGAGGGAAGTGATCTCACTGGAATTATACAGTCTGAAGGACTGTAATTACATCTTAAACTCATATCTTTCCTCATGATCAACAAAGCAAAGGAGTGTAAAAATCACGTATTTATGTAGCATTTTGTGGGGTTTGCTTATTTTTATTTATTTCACTGGAGTTTAGCCTCTATTCAAAACCTCATTCATTCTCTTAAATAACATGCCCTATTAGTTTACGGTTCCTCATTTTCACTTGCTTCTTTGCTCTTGATTTCCAACGTGTACAACCTTGAAGATGTGAAAATACTGAGTAAATGCTAAGAAAAGCTTGACATATACACATACTAGTGTTTGACACAGCTACATCAATATATTAAAGGAGAACTACTGAAATAATGCCATTGATCTGGTAAATATTTAACTCAAAGCAGTTATTGAAATGAATCTTTGATGAGGACAAATTCTGTCAAGATTTTCTGTCACATTACCCAAGTCAAATGGTTGGTTCTTAAGCAATACTTCAGTTGAAAAATATATTTCTTCTGTTGCTGTTGAAGTTACTTGGTGTTCCAGTGACTTTATCTTTCTTTTGAATCAAATAAACTGTTAGGACACTTATTTTCCTAATTCTTATTTTACCTTTGCAATGGGAAATACCTGATAGATAGAAATACAACAATGCACATGGATTGTCTTTTTCATGTGGATTAGAGAATAGAAGTCAATCTCAGGTGTGATTATTAGTTGTGTCATATTCTGACTCCATTTCTTACATTTGTTTCCTAGACATCCCTGGAAACTGTACTCTTGTTAATGAATGAGATACGCTGGAACAAACATTTAACAAAAGAGGAGGAAAAATAGATTTTGTTCAGTGTGAAAAATACCCTGAGAATTAAAGGAAGTGTTTGAAAATGAATGGAGACCACGATCTTTTAAGAGAACAAGGCTAAAAATGTTGGTCTGGAGTTACAGGAAAGAAAAAAAAAAATGCCATGATAGATTTGGTGGGGGGGGAGATATTTTTTTCTAAAAAATTTTTTAAACGTTTATTTATTATTTAGAGACAGAGAGACACAGAGTGTGAGCAGGGGAGGGGCAGAGAGAAGGGGAGACACAGAATCTGAAGCAGGCTCCAGGCTCTGAGCTGTCAGCACAGCGCCCGATGCGGGGCTCGAACCCACAAATCGCGAGATCATGACCTGAGTTGAAGTCAGACGCTTAACCAACTGAGCCACCCAGGCGCTTTTATTATTTTAATTCTAAGAATAAAATATTATAATTAGAAATCAAGAGTAATCCTATGCGTTCTAAAGGTGGAGCTACAGACGTCTGTGCAAATGTGGCAGGAGTAATGTCGCTAAGAGCTCACTTGGAAACCATGATGGGGGGAGGTAGGTTGACTTTCTTACTAAATTCCTTACTGATAGACAAAGCCAGGGAAGAACCCAGCCCCCAGTTTCTCCACTCACCCCACGCATTGTTGGGAGGAAACCAAGGTTCATCCTTACAAGGCTCATTCCAACATTTGTGACCTGGAAGCCATTTCCTGTTGCTTCTTGCATTGTGTTCTTCCTGGTGGTCTGCACCATCCATCTGTATCCTAACTGATCTGGGTAACGTTTCATGGGTTCATTCTTGCCCTTCAATCTCACCCCACTCTTTCCTTCCATCTCCATGTTTTTCAGATTGGCTTGAAATAGATATTCAATTTCTTCATCACCTACTTACCCATTTTTTAAAATTAAGAACTAATTCTACCCTACCTGAAAGTATAGAGAAGAATATCATAAGCATCCATGTAGCTACTACCCAGCTTAAAAATAAAACTTACCATATGGCTACTTGTGTTTCAGAGCATTCATAGATTTAGTTGACAATACTTGTCCTTAGCACCATTTAATTCCCTCCCCTCTCTTCCCAAATAACCTGGATCTTGAATTTAGTATTTATCACGCCACATCCGTTTTTTTTTTTAATTATTATTTATTTATTTTGAGAGAAAGAGAGAATGTGTGTGAGCAGTGGGAGGGCCAGAAGGAGAGGAAGAATCTCAAGCAGGTTCCATGCTCAACAGAGTCCGTCATGGGGCTTGATCATGACCCAAGCTGAAATCAGGAGTCAGATGCTCAACAGACTGAGCCACCCACGGCCCCAGGCCACATGGGTTTTTATACTTTGAAAAATTTGTGTGTATCCAGATGCATTTGTGCGCATCATATTTTTATGACGGTAGTAAATACTTATGCTCATGTGTTGATGTGCAATTGTGTGAATCTCTTTAGTACTTAAATCCTGACTATGCACAGTTGCAACTTTATTGTTTTTTTTTTAATTTTTTCAATATGATTTATTGCCAGATTGGCTAACATACAGTGTGTCAAGTGTGCTCTTGGGTTTTGGGGTAGATTCCTGTGGTTCATCGCTTACATACAACTCCCAGTGTTCATCCCAACAGGTGCCCTCCTCAATGCCCATCACCCATTTTCCCGTCTCCCGCCCCCACCCATCAACCCTCAGATTATTCTCTGTATTTAAGAATCTTTTATGGTTTGCCTCCCTCCCTCTCTGTTTGTAACTATTTTTCCCCCTTTCACTTCCCCCATGGTCTTCACATATGAGTGAAAAACATATGATATCTGTCTTTCTCTGACAGACTTACTTCACTCAGCATAATACCCTCAAGTTTCATCCATGTTGCTACAAATGGCATGATTTCATTCTTTCTCATTGCCAAGTAGTATTCCATTCTATATATAAACCACATCTTCTTTATCCATTCATCAGTTGATGGACATTTAAGCTCTTTCCATAATTTGGCTATTTTTGAAAGTGTTGCTGTAGACATTGGGGTACATGTGCCCCCTATGAATCAGCATTCCTGTATTGTTGCAACCTTAATACATATTGCCTACATGCTCTTCAAAGTGGCTGGACAGATTTCTATTCTTACAGTCAACATATATTTATTCCCATTGGTCAGTATCCTTTGTAACACTAGGTATTATCAGACTTTTACATTGTTACCCACTTGATGGGTGTGAAATAATGTCATACTTTTGCTTTACTTTTAATTTTTCTAATGTCAATTTCTTTAATCCTTACTGAGGTCTTTTATGTGCTTAGCCATTTGCAGTTTATAATTCTGTAAATAATCTCTTCCTGTCACTTGTCTTTTGAGTTGCATTAGGTAATATGTTGTTTCATTTGTCTGCATGCTAATATGTTATTATTATATATCCTTATCCTTCTACAGTGCCTTTATGTATGTAGGTAGGTAGGTATGTACGTACATATTTATAAAATAGGCTCCATGCTCAACATTGGACTTAAACTCATGACCCTGAGATCAGGAGTCCCATGCTCTACCAGCTGAGCCAGTCGGGCACCCTTACCCTGTTCATTTTTATATGTAGTAAGTTTTATAGAAACTTGTCATGAATTCTTCAAAATTATCCTATGGAATTCTAATACATTTCTGATAAAATAATCTATTGATTTCATTAAGAAATTGAATTTACAGCCCCCTTCTTGGAGGACTCTGTTCTCCTATTCATATCTGGACTGATTGCTTTCTAGTCTAAGGACACATCTGTTCCCTAACTCTGTCTGTCATTCACATCCTGGGAAGTCCCTTTGCTTGAATTCCATGTTGGGTCCTCTCTTTCCTGGATTCTATGTAATCTTCTTGACACATTGTTTATTTTAGTGGAGTTAATTTTTTATCGCTGTCATGAGAATAAGCGTGGTGCCCATGAGGATAATTTTTGAGAACTGTTAGATCTGAACATCTGTTTATTATATCATCTTGTATGATCTTTTATTTCCCATCTTTCTTTTCGATGTATTTTTGGAAGATTTTCTCAACAATAGCTTCATATTTCATACTGAATTTTTAAATTCTAATTATCATATTTTTAATTTAATAAAATTCTCTTGTTATCTATTCCCCTTT
Organism: Panthera leo; assembly: GCF_018350215.1. Classification (NCBI taxonomy): domain Eukaryota; kingdom Metazoa; phylum Chordata; class Mammalia; order Carnivora; family Felidae; genus Panthera; species Panthera leo. Next base: position 9,716,846 of record NC_056689.1, read on the forward strand.
ATTGTTTTTCTTCCTCTGTAATGTGAAAATTATCTTCTCTAATTGCTATGAAGATATTAATTCTAACTTTTAAAACTTTTCTTCTTGCACTGCCATCCTCTCTTCGGAAATCTTCTTTGATCTATGTTATTTGATCTCACAGATTTTCCTCAAATGTTTGTTTTCTTGGTTTCAAGCATTATCAGGATTGAAACTGTGTGTTCATATATGGGACGTGTCAACTGATGACTTCTTTATAACGAATAGGATAGTGATCTGGGCTTTTCTTTCTTTGCAGGTGTATTTTAATCAGAGTACTCCAGAGAAACAGATTCAGTAGGGTGTGTATGCACGTTTGTGTGTGTGTCTGTGTGTGTGTGTGTGTGTGTGTGAGAGAGAGAGAGAGAGAGAGAGAGAGATTTTAAGGAATTGGCTCATGAGATTCTGGAGGCTGACAAGCCCCAAATATGCAGGGTGGCTGACAGGTTGGAGACCCAGGGAAGAGCCACTGCTGCAGTTCAGATCTAAAGGCCTTCTCCTGGGATGCTTGGATGACTCAGTCAGTTAAGCCTCTGACTCTTGGTTATGGCTCAGGTCAAGATCTCACGGTCTGTGAGTTTGAACCCTTAATCATGTTCTGTGCTGACAGTGTGGAGCCTGCTTGGGAATTTCTGTCTCCCTCTCTCTCCCCTTACCCTTCTAGCTCTCTATCTCTCTCAAAATAAATAAATAAACATTAAAAAAAAATAAAGACCTGGCACAATTCCCTTTTGTTCAGCGGAGGCCAATATTTTGTTCTGTTTAAACCTTCATGATTGTATGAGGCCCACCCACATTATGGAAGAAAATGTGCTTTATTCAAAGTCCACCAATGTAAATGTTAGTTTAATGCAGGCTACCTTCACAGAAACATCCAGAATAATGTTTGACCAAATATCTGAGCACTGTGGCCCAGCCGATTTGACACATAAAATTAAACATCACAGTGCGATACCTAAATATAAGTAAGGGTAAGTATTCTTTTTTATCCCAGAGGATTTCAAGAGGATGTCTAATCCTTTGCCCTAAGATAATTAGCAAGCATTCCAGCAGTCTGGGAACTAATGCCGGAATTAGGGCTGGGGAAGAGGTTGTCACCAGCATTGTATAGCGTGCCTCTTTATCTTCCTGCCTCAGTCATGCTCTCTGCACCGACTTATGTCTAGAACCTCTTGGTTCAAGTTCTCCAAAAACTAAATGCCAGTCTCTGCTGGGGTATGAGAAGGAACTTGGAACTCTAACTGGTGCTTTATACAGACATCCAACAAATGATCCTGTGTTCAATGCCCGGTTCACCTATGCCTGCTGGGGTAACTGGGTGCTCCTATTCTCCATCATCATTTAGGTCTTAGGGTATGAATTGTATGCCTCTTTTTATCACTCCTTTAGCAAGCCCTTAGATTTCAACTCTTTTTATTCTGCTAGCTTAGTTGCCAGTCTTTTGTCAGACAGTCAACTTCCAAAAATTTGTTGCCCAAGTTCATCCATCAATATCTTTTCTGTTCTCTTTATTTTCAGGTGTTTATGCTTTTTAAAACAGTGTGTGTGTGTGTGTGTGTGTGTGTGTGTGTGTGTGTATGTATGTATTTATTTATTTTGAGAGAGAAAGAGAGGGGGTAGAGAGAGGGAGAGGGAGAGTCCTGAGTAAGCTGAGTGCTGTCAGGTCTTGATTCCCTCTATTGATTTTTTTAAACTTCTCCCATGATACTCTTTAAATTTAGAATTTCTACATGATTATATATATGTGTGTGTGTGTGTGTGTGTGTGTGTGTGTGTATGTGTATATATATGCATATATATATACAGACAGAGAATATTAATATATTTATATATAAACAAATTATATAATATAAATATATAACTAAAGTATATAAATGTTTATATATAAATTATATCTTTATATGTTTCTATGTCTTTGTTGGTAATCTCTATTTGGTGGGACATTTTTCTTATACACATCTTTAGTTATTTACACTCGGTTTCTTTGAACTCTTTTAAGCATTTTTAAAATAGCTGATTTAAAGTCTTAGTGCAGTAAGTCTAACACCTGGGCATCCTTACAAATTGTTTCTCTTTATTGATATGGGCCATAGTTGTTTCTTTCCATGCCTTATGTATTTTTGTCGTTGGTGTTGATAACTGGAAATGTTCAATAGTATGGTGTGGTAACTCTAGAAATAAGATTCTCTCCCTTTCCAACATCCGCTGCTGTTGCTGTTTGTCTTATTTGTTTCATCAGTCAGTGCCTTTTTTAAAAATTTTTTTTATTTATTTTTGAGACAGAGGGAGACAGAGCATGAACGGGGGAGGGGCAGAGAGAGTGAGAGACACAGAATCTGAAGCGGGCTCCAGGCCCTGAGCCATCAGCACAGAGCCTGACGCGGGGCTGCAGCTCATGGACTGTGAGATCATGACCTGAGCTGAAGTCGGACGCTTAACCGACTGAGCCACCCAGGTGCCCCATCATTCAGTGCCTTTTGAAGTAATTCTGTGAAGTCAGTAGCCTTTCTTCTAAGTGGTCACGGAAATCTCTACTCTGTTTGCTTAGTTTTGGCTTTACTAATGGTTGGATGGATGTTTACTTATACACCAGAAACCACTCAATCCCTGTTTTTGTTGAGGGACCTTGTGTTTATATCCAGGCACATTTCCAGCACTCAGCGGAGCAGTTAACAGTTCTGTCCTTTCCTTCACTTCATCGTTATGTAGAACTTCGAAGTCAGCTAGAACTGAGAGCTTATGGCTCTCTCAAATTTGTTCTGTTCAAGTGTACGTGTGTATGACCTTCTAGAAACTCAGAACGGGTCACAGCTCTTCTTTGCGTGTTTGTGTGTATGTGTGTGTGATAACTTTTCAAAAATCATGTGGGCATCTCATTTCTCAGCTTTTCCTTTTAATCTTTTTGGTGTGTATTCTGTTTGTACCAACTATTACCCTCCATTACAAAAAGCAATGGAAGGTTAAAACACTTGCCTTTAATTGCTTTTGACCAATGCCTCCTAGGTGAAGAATTTTTGCTTTGGGTGAGCTTCTAATTAGGTTGAATGCAGACAGCCTTATAAGTGGGGTCTTCAGGGAATGACCAGCAGGTCAAATAATACCAACAGGTTCATTGGGAACGAGGCTGTGGGCGTGACCCAGTCCTATTTCGCCACCTCCAGTGGCTGGTCCAGCTGCGTCATGGTGGTGGGCTGCTGTTTTTCAAGGCTGCCACCGAGCTGGAGAGCAGAGGGTGGGACGAAGGCAAGTGAAAATGCCACAAAAGTTGCTGCCTTCACTGAGGTCCCACTGATTGTCTTGAATAAATTCTGCCTGGATTACTGTAAACCTTTAGTGGATTTTCAGAGTTCTGATAATGAAAATTCTGTCAGTTAAAAAAATTCCTGGTATGGAGGAGCTCATTCTCAGAGGTCTGTGTTTTGCCATTTTTGCTGATGTCACTCTGTCATTGGTGTTTTGGTGACCGAACTTGAGACTTTTGGAGAGTTATTTATGATGGAATCGTCTAGTCTATGAAGGGTTAGCTGCCTGATAAGGCCCACAACTAGCCAACTTTTTCATTTGATGTGGTCTGGTCTAAAAGCACATATATTCCAGTCTGCAGTTTTTGTCATTGCATCTGCTCTAATCCATGGACATGATTGTTTTTCCTCCCTTGACTAGGGAATGTGGAACAATGAATTTCATAGCCAGACATGATTAACATGTAACCATACTGCCTGGAGTTTTGAGAAATATAACCCTTATGCTCTCCAGGGCCAGGAAACTCAACTTCCTCCTCCATTGGTCTAGGGTGCAGAGAAATAGTAATGAAAATGTTTCAATTTAAAAAGTCTCTGTTTAAGGGTCACTTTTGTTAGAGGAAAGGAAACAGCTGTTAGTTTTACCTTTGATACTAAAAAGTAAGCACATTTTTTTCTTTAAGCATATTAACCTTATGCTTAACCTTCAGCTGCCCAACAAGCTATGAGAGGAAAACGATTAATGTGGTACCACCATGATTACTTTAAGTGGGGACATCTATTATGGATTCCTCCAGGTTGGTTCCTCCAGGACCAACATTAGTTGGGATAATAGCCTTAAGTTCCAGATTCTCTGGTCTCTGGATTGCTAACCATACTTGTTCAGCTCAGGAGACAGGGGTGATTATTTTGCCCTCCATAAGACTTCTTACCCCGCCTGTGAATGGAAGATGGCTGTCTATGTCATTTCCCAAAGTTTCCACAAGGGGGAGTTTACCCAAAACACGCTCAGGTAATTTATGTTGATGGCACTTACTGGACACTTCTCTATTTGCTTTTGTGACTGTGCTTTCCGGTATTACCTCTAGCCCTGTTGAGAAGAAGTAACCACTTCCCTCAGTCATAGAAAAGGCTTAGATCAACTTATCGCTTTCGTGCCCAGGTCTTCATGAGCTGCCCGTGCTGTTCTGTTGTTCTCCCTGTCTGTGTAAGAGTCCTGTGACCAGCTAAGCATAAAATTTGCAGGTATGTATCCCGGCTTGACTAGTACCACTACCAGTGGCTTACAACTGATCAACTCCCTGACACTCTCTGTGGTCTTTCTCTCTTTTTCATACCCTATTTTTCTTAAGTTCTTGATATCCCAGAAACAAGTCAACAAGCCTGTGGTACAGGAGACAAGAAGATTCCTAAGGTTTGCTTTCTGAATTCCTGTCACTTTCCTGTATCTTCTTTCCTTCATTGAGAAGGGGTCCTTTAGCGGATGGCATGTGCTTGACATTGTTAGTTGCTCTGACACTGCTTTGGGCTGCCTATGAAAGACTCCCTTAGCAAGACCAGTGGTATTCCTTGCTACCTGCCCAAGGTATTCGGTGGGTTCTTCCTACGATGGGTTGTCATATCTGCTCCTGCAGCTTTCACAGTTGGAGGGAGATTATATAAACACATGTGCTGTGCCAAATTGAACATCACAGTCCTGATCAGAAGCTCCCTGCCAGGACTGGGACTTTGGTTTGAATCCGTGGTGTGGATGTTCCAGCAAGCCTGCTTCATCCTCTGTCATTATGGGAGTCAGGAGTATTCGGGTCCCTAGGAACCCTTTACAAGCTTGTAATGATACTCTCCTTTCATTGTTTTCCTGTCGCCAGTCGTGAGGCAAAGGTAACAGACCTGTTAACAAGGACTGAACCATAACCATGCAGCTCTGTAACAGAACACATCTGCGTGCAGGCAGAAACCTGGCCATAATCCCAGATTTGGGTGGCATGACTCCTGACACCAGCAACCTATTGGCTCAAAGTCATTATGTAAAGGCCAGCTCCTTGTTTCTTGGCTTTAGTGGTATGGATGATTCAGACACCAGTTCAGGGGGAACTGGCTTGACCCAAGAAAGCCTCTGCATCATCTGAACAGAGTGCATATGGCCTCATATAACCCAGAAACTAGGGTGATAGTACCTGTATCAGTCTCCCAGGGCTGCCATAACCTCGTACCACAGACTGGGTGGCTGACAGAACAGAAGTTCATTTTCTCACAGCTCTCAAGGCTAAAAGTCCGAGGTCCACGTGTTGGTAGGGTTGGTTTCTTCTGAGGCTTCTCTCCTTGGCTTGTAGATGGCCACCTTCTCCCTGTCGTCTTCACATCATCTTCCTCCTGTATCTTTCTATAAGGATGCCAGTCAGAGTGGATGAGAGCCCACTCCAAAGACCTCATTTTTAACGTAATTATGTCTGTAGGGACCCTGGCTCCAAATGCAGTCACATTCGGAGGTATGAGGATCAGGACTTCACCATGTGAGTTGTAGAGAATGTAATCCATGTCGTAACAATAGCACTTGTGGAACATTTTATTAACCCAGATCTCTTCCCTGAGAAAATCCTTATCTGACCATTATCAGAAAGTATGGATATCCAGGGGCGCCTGGGTGGCTCAGTCGGTTAAGCGTCCGACTTCGGCTCAGGTCATGATCTCGCGGTTCGTGAGTTCGAGCCCTGCGTCGGGCTCTGTGCTGACAGCTCAGAGCTTGGAGCCTGCTTCACATTCTGTGTCTCCCTCTCTCTCTGCCCCTTCCCTGCTCATGCTCTGTCTCTCTCTGTCTCAAAAATAAATAAACATTAAAAAAAGAAAGTATGAATATCCATTCTCATTCTCAATAAGATCACCTATAGCAGCCATTGTGTATACATTTGAGGCTCTGATTTGAGCCTGTTGTCTAAATCGGTGTCACACGCATGTAAGAAGATGTTTGAAATTGGCTTCTCCCAAACAGCACACCTTACTCTAAGTTGACTAAGTTGCTTGTCAACTAACTTACTGAAAACCTGCTGTGTGCATGTCTGCCCTGCATGTGACCCGCCAGACAGCTCTCCAACACAGTGAACCGTGAGGAACCCCCACAGCAGTCTTCCTTAAGGAGTCTACTCTTAAGATCTCAACTATATGAAAGGTTTCCTTTTCATTTTTTTAATGTTTATTTATTTTTGAAAGAGAGAGACAGAGCACGGGCAGGGAAGGGGCAGAGACAGAGGGAGACACAGAATCTGAAGCTGTCAGCACAGAGTCTGATGCAGGGCTCGAACTCACAAACCACGAGATAATGACCTGAGCCGCAGTGGGACGCTTAACCAACTGAGCCGCCCAGGCTCCCGTAAAAGTTTTCTTTTAGAATGAGCATTTATTACTTGTGTAATATTATAAGTCATCCATTACCCTTTTAATATCCGGGCAATAGTTATTTATAAGAGAATATCCACAGGGATTTAAGAAGACCAAGCAAGGAAAACAGCTTCACAGTTTTCCAAGGAAGATCTTAGTACATGAGGCAGCTCCTGAGAGGTACCTTTCTTTGTTAGGTTGCTGTTCAGAATGTGTGAAATAACACACACGTGGCTGGCCTGATCCTCACATGTGGGAGAAGCTAACAAGTGTCTCCTGACGGAGTGAGCATGTGACGGTCAACCGTAAGCAATCTCCGTCCGAAAGGTCTTGACTAAGTGATCAAACTCTGTGCTTACAGAATATCAAAAGAGAGCTTTGCCCTTTCACTTCATTTTTCCACACTGTTCCTTCTGCACCTTCTTAGCATTCTTTACTGGATGAAGAGAGATAAGGTGCTAGATGGTTTCTGTGTTCTCCTCATCCCTCCCCGACCCGTAACTTATGAGGCCCCTAGCCGTGACCTGTATCAGCAAGGCTGAGCCCTCTCTGCTTTTTTTTTTTTTTAAACTAATAACCGTTTTGGGTTATATATGATGTTCCTCTCTTCAACAAGGCTTTTAAACTACAGAAGAAAGTTATCAATGAGTCTGGTGTTCCTTGTCTTCTCCCAATGTCCCTCTAAATATGTGAAGTGGCATGGGCCAGGTCCTCCCTTTGGATCTCGACTCACAGTCTGCTCAGTTATGTCCAGTGGTGTCCAGGTATAGACATAATCTGGTTTTCTTATCTAAGTGAGCCTTAAATTCTGCTTACAGTATAATAATTTTATTTTTATGTACAGTTTTAAGAAACCTAATAATTTGGTAGCTTTCTTCGCAGTATTTTGATAGAGGAGTGTGTAAATGTATGTGAAACCACTTATTTTAAACTACTAACTCTTATTTTACTAGCTAATGCGAGTAAATAATGGTAGAATCTTGTGATCTATTTCACTCTGTGTAAATGCATAATAAAATTTGGCAGTGATATCTTGCAAAAAAAGTGTCAGTAAAGTCTTTTCATTTGAAATACAATAAATACTATGCACTAGGGACACAAGAGGAAACGAACAGGTATTTAAGTGTCCCTGAAAGCAAGTATTAACAGATCTAATAATTATCCAGTGTGCTGTTTGCATTTCAAGTTCTAAACTTTTAGAGCTGAACATCTGGAGTACTTTCACAAAAGCCCAGTTTTCTTTCAGCTTTCTACCATCCTGAGAATAATGTAAGTGAACTAATAACTCCCACAGATCAAATGGTGATGCATATGGTTGGACAAGATGGTTATACAAATAAACCTTGACATGAATGAGTCTGTTGTCAACTCAGTGTAAGTGAACATCTGCTGATCATGTAGTATGTTAATAAAACCCATGTAGAATGACTGACTCACTCAGAACATTGGCAAAAAAGGGATAAAACCCTAAAACTCTGGGCAACTGGCACTCATTTGTCTAACAATGGAAATTAACCATTGTAGTATTTTCTACTTCTGTACTTTTATTAATATTTGCTAAGGGCTTGTTAACCAAAAGCCTTCTACTGAGTGCTATAGGTGTAGGTCATTTTTAAGGTCATATATAAGCTAGAGCACTTCTCTCAGAAATTTCATTACCATGTTTAGACAAGAGCTAGACACACAGAAACTGAGCATATTAATATGGGACATATGGGCGAAAAAAAAGATGTATGCTCTTCTTTGAGGGGAAGCCCCACTTTTCAGTGACAAGCAAGTATAAACTCTAGGATAGATTGCAAAAGATGGAAGGAAGCCCTTCCCTGTGGAGGTGGTCGTGGTTGTTGAGCACAAGCACAGTTAAATCACAATTAGGAAATGAATACATTTGTAAAATAATGAGAATCTACAGAAAAGGACAACCATGAGATCAGATTTAGAAGGTTTAATGTGGTCGCAAGAGCAAGGAGAAGGTAGTGATGAATTTTTAAATTATGTTTACCACATGGTGAGTTGTGGATCCAACATTTGCTCACCTAATCTAAACAGTCACCTCTAATATGAAGATCAAGGTGTTAGTCAGTTTTTACAATGCTTTACAAAAGATAACTTTCTAGCAGGCATTCATTCACTACTGATTATTACTATGTATAAAATGCCATGTTAGGAACATGTAAAAAAGGCATGGGTCTTCGTGGAAGTTTAAAATCTCCAAGAGTATCCAGGTTAAGTATGTGATATCTATAATAAACGTAGACTGAAGTAAGGCTCATAAATGTAATAAATGCTCTGGAAGTTCAATTACAAAGAGATTGATTCCAAAAGGGGGCGAGAAGGCCCTCTATGTCACTGTCACTGAACAGAAGAAATTATGCCATCAGCTTAATGTCATGCAAAATATGATATAAAAAGGACTTAGAATCCTGGATCCCACATTCACTTGTGTGACTTTAAGTTGTGTTATTTAATATCTTTAATTACTTGTGTGTTACTTAATATCTTTAAGTATCAGTTGTTTTAATTTGTAAAGTAAGGATACTAACGCTAACTTTGTTTGCCTGAGAGTGAACTGAAATCATTCATAAAAATCATACACTCAGGGGCACCTGGGCGGCTAAGTCGGTTAAGCGTCTGACTTCAGCTCAGGTCATGATCTTGTGGTTCATGAGTTCAAGCCCTATGTCGGGCTGTGTGCTGACAGCTCAGAGCCTGGAGCCTGCTTCGGATTCTGTGTCTTCTCTCTCCCTGCCCCTTCCCCGTTCGCGCTCTATCTCTCGCTCTGAAAAAATGAATAAACATTGAAAAAATTTTAAAAATCACATATTCCAAGAAAGGCACTTGTGAGTACCCATTAATGGTTGATTTTTCAGATAGTTTTACCTTATGCATTAGCCAAAGAAAATAAGATTGCTTTTTCTGCTTTCTTTGAAATTATTTTCACAGAAATTCTCAAGGTTTTATTCCTTTGAAGGGTTAGAGTAAGATTACTTTTACAGAGCCATTTGTATCCTACACCTAAATGATACTGGGCAAGGTTTCCTATTTTGATTGCATTCAGAATTTAGAATATCATAAGCTGTTTGATACTGATCATACTTTAGCAGTACCTCAGATATTTATTACTTAAAGAGGGCACTGAGTTGATATTGTTAAGGGATTTCATTTGCAAAAGAACAATACATGATAGAATAAAGAGAAATCTACTTAAAATACAGGAGACCAAGAACCAAATATTCATAATTGTAGGCTTGTCAGCACTCAGATTCTTTTCATTAGACAAGACAGTCAGACTGCATTCCTGTGTGTCAAATGGGGCTCTCTGGTTAAGACTCACAGTGTTTTTGCATGTTTGGGGGTTACTTAATGAAGGAAAGCAATGTAAAAGTTAAAAAAATTTTTAAAAATCTCTTGGTATTTTACTCATTTGGCCTTTCCTTAAGAGTTTACATATAACTCTTCTCTAGACAGTCGTGAGAAATACATTTTGGGGGATTCTCTTCAGAAAGTAAAATGAAACGTTTATAAATAGCTGTTGTAATAGGTGAGCTGTATAATCATGCAATATTAGAATAAATGTGTAAGGAGAAATCGTAATAATAGGACATGATTCTTAATCATTAGTGTGGGGAATTTAGGAAAAAATTAAAATCTTGTTTGCTGCATTTCAATCTATTAGCATTTGGAAGTAACCTCCCCCCCCCCCCCCGCCAGAATCTCTGACTTTAAACATTCAGTTTTAATTTTTGAGGATGTAAACTAGGAATCATTTACGAGAAATGTAAAAGATGAGCCTTAACCATTTATCAACAGAACAGAAGACCACCAATGGCTTCTTTCCTCTTATTCTCCCAAAAAGGACAAATGGTCATCCTTCTTTCCAACTCCTCTGTTCTCCGTAGTTGTATAAAATTCAACTTCTGGTGGCTGAGTGACCTCTCCTACAGACCAAAAGAATATGTCTGGCAGGTGGCCAAGCTGCCTTTTTCCCAACACAAAGCTAAGATAAGTGTCAGCATCCTAACATCTTCTGCCAGATCTGGCTCCATTGCCTCCTCAGTGGTCTTGGTACCCAGTGGCCAAAATCCTACTACGGAAGAATCCCCAGGGAAAAGGTAAATACCAGAGGAATGACTCCTGGGAAGACAGAAGAGGTTCTATTTCACTCCAAGTCATCTGCTTAGAAAGAAGAATATTTTATGCTCTAGCAGTGTTTCATCGTCAATTGATGGAAAATGTTTTTCTCTAAGTGCTGGCAACGGTTTTTCCTTATCTAATCAGTGTTCACAGTAGCAGTTCCATAAAAAATGAAATTGGTTTTGGTGGCCACATTCAAGTATTTCTGCCAATTTTTCTTGCATTGCTGAAGCTTACAGGAGTCATGCATATATGTCTTTCACCATGAATGAGGGAGTCTTTGTTCCTTTGTGAGCTTTTTCTCGTTGGCTATGCTGTTGTGACCACAGTCACATGAACTGGTCTGAGCCTTTATCTTCAGAGACTTTGATAAAGTTAATCTCTTATACAAACTGGACTTGTGCCAGTATTCATAAGTCTCAACAACAGAACAGCCTGTTATGACAAAGCACACAGCAATATTTTCAGCCAATTGATCACAAAGCATATGGATATTTTCCCCTTCTTGGGAAAATTTTCTGAGGATGGCAGAGTGCTCATTTGGAACATTTTATTTTGGACCATAACACTCCTTTCAATACCTTATAAGTTTAGTTGTGGCAAGTGATGTTATCCAGGTATTACAAAACTTGGTAGAATTGAGACAACATTCTTAGCACTGTATTTCTGATACTGGGTTAACTGGTACAGATATAAAGAGGACAAGGTTGTAGGGCAAATGCATGATCCCAAGATTTAATAAATTTGGCAATCTAGACAGAGAAAAGTTTAGAGCTTTTAAAAAGTTGCATCTAATTTCCTTTTGCATTTGTGCTTATCATGGGATCAGAGGAGACTCACTTTCTCATTATTCCCAGATGGGGTCCAATGTCAGTTTTTTTATATGGAAAAATATATTGTCTTTTTTTCTGTATTTTCCAAGCACTATTATCTTTCATGCTAACATGAGTATGCTAACATACTCAAATTGGCAGATGTTAAGTACTTTGAGATTTACCCAATATACCAACGAATGCCTTTTGCTCTTAACTTGGTGGTTAATTCCACTTATTTCATAATACCTAGTAAATACAACTACTAGAAGTCTGTACTTAGAAGTGTATCTAGGAACAATATTTTTGTTGAACACTGGGGTGAAATACTGATGATATATGCTCCTTCCTATGGTTTTGTGTTAGGTCATCAGTGAAAACAACAGAATGATGGAGTTAAAATGGTGAGCTTTAAAAAAGTTTTTAGGTCCTGTTAAAATTGAATGAGGATTATCAAGGTTTTTTTTTAATGTTAATTTATTTTTGAGAGAAAGAGCGCAAGCAGGGGAGGGGCGAAAAGGGACAGAGGATCTGAAGCAGGTTTTGCACTGACAGCAGGGAGCCCGATTTGGGGCTCAAACTCACAAATCACGAGATCATGACCTGAGCTGAAGTCAGATGGTCAACGGACTGAGCCACCCAGGTGCCCCAGGATTACCAAGTTTTAAATATTAAAATATTGGTGCTCTGGGGTGCCTGGGTGGCTCAGTTGGTTAAGTATTTGACTCTTGATTTCTGCTCAGCTCATGATCTCCTGGTTCATGGGATGGAGCCCCGGGTAGGGCTCTGTGCTGACATCACAGAGCCTGTTCGGAATTCTTTCTCTTCCTCTCTCTCTGGCCTTCCCCCAGTCTCTCTCACTCTCTCTCTCTCTCTGTCTCTCTCTCTCTCAAGATAAATAAATAAACATTAAAAAATGTTGGTGCTGCATACATTTTTATATAGTTCATAGATTTTGCAAAGCCCTTAGCTCAGAACTAATGTTCAGTATTTGAATGAATTCATGAGACAAGTTGCTGTGAAAGAGCTATAGATTTACAATTATATATGGATCCATTTTATCTTCCATTTCAATCTGACATACACATTTGCTGAGTGGAAGCTTGCTTTATATTCAGGAATTCATCCTTGGGGAAAGAGTTGTAAAATATTAGTAGGATATTTCAAATATTTACAAACATTTTGTCTCAGTTGTGTAGACTGAGATGCTTTCATTATAAATTTTTCGGTTTTCATGAATATCAGTTGGTTTTTAAAAATTATATTGCCACAGCTCACGTCAATTGCATTAACCTCTTTTTTCTTACTTGCTTTGTTGGGTGGAAGGGAGCAGGGTGTCTGGACAGAACAGTACAACTCAGAATTTGTGTTTCAAGAATGCTGAGCCAATAGCATGATCATGGTTTATAAAAGTCGCATCTATCTTCCAAGGATGGAAACTTCCTAGTGGGGAAAGAACAGTATTACATGATCCAGATTCGCGACTCTTTTTCTTGCCGTTTACCATGTGTTTGAATCTCATTGAATCTCATCTCTGAAGGGAATAAAACAATGTCTTTCTCACAGGTACACTGAAAGAAATGGATGATGTGATATATTTGAAAGCATTTTTAAATGTTAGGAAGTATTAACATATCCACGCCTTTTAGTAGGTGGGTATTTGGTTCTGGTTTTGAGAATACTGTCTATTATTCTGTATTCACTGAAGGCAAACCTGGATGAATAATATCACTGGGTGTGGTTTCTTGATTTTGTGTGTGGCTTGTATTTTCGTGATACGCGGTAATCTTTTGACTAATAGAAAACAGTTCCTAAACTGTGGTTGGAGGCACTGAAAGTACAAAGTCGAAGTCTAACGAGCAGTATGGCTATTTGAGTAATTTTCCTATCTAAAAATATCATTTCTGATTTATGTGTGTTGACTTCAGTATTGTGTTTAATTTAGGAATTATGAGGTTTGCCAAGAATAACTCGGGTAAGGTAGCTCAACGTGTGTGGCTAAAAGACTCTTGTTACCACTCTGATACTAGGTACACACGTCCCTATCCAGGACTTCTATCTCACGCCTCCGGAAGATTCATCTCTGTTTCCTCTGTGGTCATGTCGTTGGCCCTGGCTCACTCTAATATTGTTCAAAATCAGGAAATTTTATTTTATTTTGTGTTACGTTTTAATGGAGATGTACTTGACATGCAACATGGTATTAGTTTTAGGTGTACAACATAACGATTTGATATTTGTATATATTGCAAAATTATCACCACAGTCATTCCAGTTACATCCATCCTCATACATAACTACATAATTGTGTGTGTGTGTGTGTGTGTGTGCGTGTGCGTGTGATGAGAACTTTTACATTGTCTTAGCAGCTTTGACATAAGCACTACAGTGTTATTAACTATAGTCACCATGCTGTACCTCACACCTCCATGACTTATTTATCGGGTAGCTGGAAGTTTGTACCTTTTGACCCCTTTCATCTATTTCAGCCACCCTCCCACCCTCCACCTGTGGCAATACCAATGTATGCTGTGTATCTTATGAGTTTTTTAAGTTACACATATAAGTAAGGTCATATGGTTTTGTCTTTCTCTGACTTATTTCACATAGCATATTATCCCCTAGATCCATCCACATGGTCGCAAATAGCAAGATTTCTTTTTTTCTTTTTTAAAATCAATTGATTTAATTAAAAATTTTATTAATTAAATAATTAAATTTTAATAATTAAATTTTATTAATTAAAAATTTTAATTCCAGTGCAAGTTAAAGTACAGTGCTGTATTAGTCTCAGGTGTACAATATAGTGATCTAACAGTTCCCTGGCACAGCCACTGGGGAAAACAGTAGGGAGGATTCTCAAAAAAATTAAAAATAGAACTACCCTGTGATCCCCTAATTGCGCTACTGGGTATTTAAACAAAAAATGTGAAACCACCAATTTCAAGGGATGTATGCGCCCCTGTGTTTATTGAAGCATTATTACAATAGCCAAAGTATGGAAGCAGCCCAAGTGCCCATCAATACATGAATGGATAAAGAAGATGTGAGATGCACATACACACACGCATACACACAATGGAAAAGAGCAATTTCTTGCCATTTGCAACAACATAGAAGGGTATTTTCTTTCTTTTTATGGCTTAATAGTATTCTATTATAACATGTATGAGTATATACACATACCTTCTCTTTATTCAGCATCCGTAGACATTTAGGTTGTTTTCGTATCTTGGCTATTATTTATTGTAAATCATGCTGCAGTGAACATGGGGGTGGATATCTAAACTTACATTTTAATTATAAGTTTCTGTGGTCAAATTATAGTATTTAGGTGACTTTGAAATTTCAACATAATTTAACTTTCATTGTAAGTGAAAAAGTTCAGTGTTATGAAATAAGCCTGCAAAAGGACGGGGGGGGGGGGGCGAGTGTGAAGTTGATTTGGAAAAGTACTCATGACGTATCTTGTAGTGAAAATGCCAGTGGAGGTGAGTGGTCTGGGTGTGTAGGGAATCCAAGGTTTCCAGTACAAAATTTGGCATAGCCAGGCCCATTAGTTTCTTGGTACCTCTTCTTGTAAGGAAATTGAGGGTCTCGTTCCAACATGCTAAACTGAATCTATAGGAGCATCAGGCTTCTATTTCCTTTCAATTTACCTTCCAACACCCTGGCTATTCCTAAAAAATTCATAATGCTGGCAAATGATCAGAAAGATCATACTGAATACACAAAATGTGTAAAGCAATGATTCCAGGAGGTATATTCCAGCCTTTTTCATCATTGGCAAATTCACAACCAGATGCTTATAGCAGATTGGTTTGTAAAGTTAATGAGACTGAACAGCTTCCCAGTGTCATTTGCAGCAATGCCATGGAAAGGTACTCCCTTAGCCAGCGTGAGATGACATTGATTATATTCAATCTTCTTGCCCCATTTTTTAAAACTTTGGCCAAAAAGCAAAGAAAAGCAGATCTTCCCGAGGGATAAGGAAATGGCAATTGAAGTGTTATTATTGTTATTGTTGTTATTATTGTTATTATTCTCTCTTTATAAGTAAGTCTACAGACCATTCCAATCCCACTGGGAAGGAGATGTTTTGGGTAGGCAAACATCAATAAATATTTAATGTTAGAGTAGAATCTCATCAATTTATTATTCAATAAAACATATTCAAAAAGCATGAAGTGGAAATGAAATTCTGTATTGCGCTATTTGAACTGCATCTCCTTGCAGCCCTCACTATACTTGCAAGGCATGAGCGGAATGTCTGTTGAAACAGATAAGGTGGCACTCACAAAAATCTCTCCAGGTGTTGCCTTAGCCTGTTCAGGCTGCTATAGCACAATACTACAGACTGAGTGGCTTATCAACAACGGAAGTTTATTTCTCGCAGTTCTGGAGGCCGGGAAGTCCAAGATCATGGCACAGGCAGATTCAGAGACTGGTGAGGACTTCCTGGCTCATAGGCGGCAGTTTTTTCACCGTGTGTCATATAGTGGAAGGGGGAGGGAGCACGGTCAGGTCTCTCTTCCAAGGGCACTGAACCCACCCCCACCCCCCACCATGGGGGCTCCACCCTCATGACCTAATCTCCTCTCAATGGCTCCCTTCCTAAAACCATCACTTTGGGGTTAGCATTTCAGCATAAGAATTTTAGGGGGATGCCAACATTCAGAACATAGCAGTTATATCAGTATAATTTTTTTCTAGGAAGAAGTTTGACTGCTTCCCTAGGTCTGGGGGCCCATGGATAAGTTAGTCATCATCTGTTACAGTCAGCATATATTATTTGTGTTATTTATAGTATTAGTAAGCTGAACTTCCACAATTTAAGTTTTCAGCCCCAAGTTTGATCTGAACTTAAGACACATTTATGCAATTGCTTATATAACCTTTCCACTCAATTTCATATTTATTAATTGGAAAAGAAGTTGTTTTGCATTCCTTTCCTTTTTCATAGGAATCATTCCTTATTCCTCTGTTTTCCTAAATACTCACATCCAGAGTCACCTGGGTGGCTTAGTTGGTTAAGAGTCTGACTCTTGATTTCAGCTCAGGTCATGATCTTGCAGTTCCTGAGATGGAGCCCCATGCCGGACTCTCGGCTGATAGCGTGGAGCCTGATTGGGACTCTCATTCTCCCTCTCTCTCTCTCTCTCTCTCTCTCCCCTCCTTTGCCCCTCCTCCACTCACTCTCTCTCTCAAAATAAATAAACATTTAAAAATCCATTCAAATCCATCAACATGCACCTATATGCTATACTTTTAAAATATGCTCCCAACCCATCTCCTTGACGCCTGCCTTTGCTTTCCCATTATTCCCACACAGTCTCACCTGTCTCTCACATTATGGCAGTCCCACTGGTCCCAGCAGTCCTTCTGCCCCACTAGTGATCCAACAGTACAGTCCTGAGCAGACGGTGCAGGTGATCATTTTATTTTTGAAAATTTTAATTCCAACACAGTTAACATACAGTGTTAATCCAAATGATCATTTTATGTACGTATTTATTTATTTATTTATTTTGAGAGAGAGAGAGAGAGAGTGAGAATGGGGCAGAGTCAGAGAAAGAAGGAGAGAGAGACTCCCAAGCAGCCTCCATGCGCTGTCAGCGCAAAGCACTACGTGGGGCTCAAACTCACCGTGAGATCATGACCTGAGCAGAAATCAAGAGTTGGCTGCTTAACTGACTGAGCCACCCAGGCGCCCCCAAGTGGTCATTTAAATAATAAATTCATTCATGCCATTCATATGCTCAGAACACTCCAATGGCTTCTCCTCACATAGAAGAAAAGAAAAATCAACTGTCTTCCTCCTGGGCTTCCAAGGCCTACATGACTGGCCTAAATGTCTGTACACATTTCCCTCCATATCTCCTTTTATAAATGTGCTCTGGCTCACTGGTTCCTCGCTCGTCCTTGAGCAAGCCTGTGTGCTTCACTCTCATCATTCGGTTGTCTGTTCAAATTTCATCTCCTTAGATAGGCTTCCTTGATTCTGCTTCCCAAATTAGGTCTTTTGTCTGGTGTTCTGAAGTTCCACTATGATGTGTGAGGCGTAGACTCTGTATTTTTCCTTCTTTGTGTACATTGAGCTTCTCGTGTTCATTAGTCTGTATCTGTCATTAAAGGGTTTATGTCCTTCATTAAATATAAACAATCTTGAGGCATTGTCTTAGTCAGTTTGGGCTGCTGTAACAAAATGCCATCAACGGAGTCACTCACACAAACATTTATTTCTCAGTTCTGGAGACAGTGAGGTCTGAGATCAGGATGCCAACACGATTGGGTTTTTGGTGAAGACTGTCATCGTGGCTTGCAGAAGGCTGCCTTTTTGTTGTGTCCTCATGTGACAGAGAGAGAGAGAGAAAGAGAGAGTTTGGGAGACAGATTAATTGCCAGGGGTGGGGGGAGAGAAAACACTCTGGTCCTCTTCTTATAATGACACTGATCTCATCATGGAACCTCACTTTCATGACCTCATTTAACTCTGATTACCTCCCAAAGGCTTCACCTTCCAATACCATCACACTGGGGAGTAAGACTTCAACATATCAATTTGGGATGGGGGGAAACAAACATTTAGTCCATGGTAGGCATTATTTTTATAAATACTGTCTCTCATACATTATCCCTATTCTCTTCTTTATAATTATGACTAGTTGCCTCTTCATCTCCCTTGTTTTCTATAAAACTATTATTGGTAAGAACCTTGAATTCCTATTTAAAACAATTAAGATGACAGTGTCACAGCAAAGAAGAAGTTTTAATGATCTTTACTCCCACACTGAACTAATAATTGAATATTCATATTGGGTAATACAAAGATGAGTTCTTCCTAACAAATAAAATTAGATATTAAATATGATAGAAATCTATATATCAATTAAAAAGTATAATATTCTGAAGTCTAACAGATACAAAAAGAACTACCCAAAACATAACTGTGGATGGAACTCACTAAGATGTGAACTATGTAAGGGCTCCCGGGTGGCTCAGTTGGTTAAGCGTTTGACTCTTGGTTTCTGTTCCGGTCATGATCTTATGGTTTTGTGTGTTCTAGCCTCACATCGGGCTCTGTGCTGACAGCATGGAGCCTGCTTGGGATTGTCTCCCTCTCTCTTTTCCCCTCCCCTACTCGCTCTGTCTCTCTCAAAATAAATAAACTTTAAAAATTAACAAGAAAAAAACCAAGATATGAACTGTGTCAAGACTTTCAGATCAAGAGCCAGAATGTTGCCGGCATTAAAGTTCCAAACAAATAAAATGTAATTATTACAAGTTTTGCTAAACGCTCTGAAGAAGCAAATGAAGTACTGTGATTTAGAACAAGAGGGGCCTCTACTCTAGCAGGTAGATACAGGTGCATATCTATATGCTGGGGGAGTGATGGGCAAGGCAGGAGGAAGAGAAGATCGCATATGGCCTTGAGAGGAAGGTAATGTGTAGAGTTCTGAGTAGATTTTCTAGGGGTAGCATTGACAGAAGGATGAGTACTTTCTGCATTAAATTAGGAAAGAAGAGGGAGAAAATGGGCACAAGAAAGAGTATGTTTGTAGGTTTATTGGTAAAAGTTCTCATCTATGAGGTTCTTCTATGAGGTCAGTTTGTCTCCTGAATATGGAGATATGGAAGGAGTCTAAATGTTTCAAAGAAATAGGAGAAAATAAAGGAATGATGCTGTTATGATGGTTTCAATGATGGGAAAGTTGGCCTGGAAGGACAGCTGTAGGGTGAGGAGGGCCCCACTGAATTTAGGCACCATTGGTTTAAAATACCATCAGCTGATCTGATTCAGTATTTTTAATATTTTCTCCCCCCGAGTGGTGGATCTGTGAAGGTAAAGCTACGGGGAAGGTGGGCAGTAGGATTCATTCAACTTTAGCCTTTTGACTCCTGAGTGTAATGGGAGAAAATAGTGATAAGGAAATTAAATGTTTTGCAAAAGACCATCAATACATTGTAAAGTCAACCTACTGAGTGGGGGAAGATATTTGTAACTGATATATCTGAAAAGGGTTAACATTCAGAATTTATAAAGAATTCGTAAAACTCAATAGCAAAACCCACCAAAGAATCCGTTTTGAAAATGGGCAGAGGAACCGAAGAGACATATTTCTTTTCATAAATATCTTCCTCTTGTTCCTTTCCTTTCCTTTCTTTACCATTTCCTTTCTTGCCTTGTTCCCTCTTACTAGTTTTTGGTGTTCTCATATTGTCTCATGGACTAAATATATATGCATATAAAGTTACTATAGTGTAGATGTTGGTTTTGGTTTCAACAGTCCAGGAAGCTCTTTATAGCCAGAGGTTTGCATGTTAGACATCTTTTTATCTTCAATACCTTGTATATTGCTTAAAACTTAGTAAGCACTCAATCATTGTGAAATCAATAAATGGGTGAATGAATATGTTGGGCATATCGTCGAAGATATTGGATGTCAGGACAAGGTGAATGGATTTTGTCCTTCTTGTTTTGTTTTGTGTTAGGTCATGACAGTTCTGGATTGCCAAATTCAGGGAAGTTACGTGAGAAGGAGTGATATCTAAGTAGGGCTTTGCCAGGTAGACAAGATGCTTGCCAAACAGACAAGAAAGAGAGAATGGCATTCCTGGCATAGGAAACAGCCCGTGACAAGGTGCAGAGTCAAGAAACAATAAGTGTGTCTGCATTCTAAGTGGCTCTAGTGCTGGAGCACAGTTGTCAGGTGGTGTAGGTGAGGTTGAGTTGAAGAGGTAGGTGGGAGCAGGAGAGAAGTAACACCATTTTAGGCAGAAAGCCTTGTAATTTGAAGCCTCAACAGCCTGCAGCATCCCTGCCGCCAGCTCATCTTTATAGAGCTTTCTACATGAATAGGCAATGACCTGCCAAGACAAGCGTGGAACCCAACCAGAGGGCAAAACAAAGCAAAGTCAGCCAGGCCCTGGCCCGGTCTGAGAGCTGTCTTCTGGCGAGTCACAGAAGACTTAATGAATCCTCAGTTCAGAGAGCTTGGCGGGAAGCAAGGAAACAACTAGGTGACGTATACTTTGTCATTAGTTATATCTGTGTCTATCAAGTTTAACAGTTCAGGAAGCAGACCTATAACTCAAATAGAGGTGCATTTAAGTTCCTCACCATGTGTTGCTTGTTATTGCCAGAAGTGTAGAATAACGATGAGTACTGTGGAATTATTAAACAAACAAACAAATCCAGAACCTGAAATAGGACGTGTCTGAGCAGCTGTCCATCACAGTGTTCACCTGGATGAGTCGACCAGCTACCAGGGAGCTCACTTGTACAAACTCTTTGCTGAGCTGTTCCATTAAGCTAGGTACCACCTACACAGCCATAAGGAAGATGCAGTTCTTGACCTTGAAGAGCTGACTGAGTTTACAGATGCTGACTAATCCGCATGGTTTCTGAATGGGGACTGTCTCTGATTTGGGTATCACCTGGGAAGAAGAGGCAAGTAGTGTAGGCAGTGATAAAGGTGAAGAACAGAGACATGTTAGGAAATGGGACCTGTCACAAACCTTTAAACTACACAGATTCGTTATTAAGTGACACAAACACACACAAAATAACAGAAAATAAGACATAGCCAGTGCGCCTCAGAAATGTTTACCATTTTTTATTTTTTATTTTTTTTTAAATTTTTTAAAAGTTTGTTTTTGAGAGAAAGAGAGAGAGAGAGAGACAGAGCATGAGAGGGGAGGGGCAGAGAGAGAGAGAGAGAGATACAGAACTGAAAGCACGCTCTGGGCTCTGTGCTGCCAGTACAAAGCCCTACATGGGCTCGAACTCACGAACGGTGAGATCATGACCTGAGCCGAAGTCAGACGCTCAACTGACTGAGTCACCCAGGCGCCCAGAAATGATTACCGTTTTTTAAAGGCCTGTTATATTACAGATGAAATTGAAGCCACCTGCCAAATGTCATTCACTTTTATGTCCTCCTAGATACATAATAAATCAAATTTGCTGTTTATCCTTTCCATTTGTGTTTTTATACTTTTTCTACATATGTATGCATCTGTAACTAATATATAGTATTTCTACTGTTTTAAAATTTTACAAAAGGCAACATATATTGTAATTTCCTTCACACTGCTGTTTAGTGGTCCACTTGTCAGTATATCACAATTTAATTACTCAATCTGTGGTGGATGGGATTTTAAGTTGTATCTTCGCTCCTTTCCTCCGTCCTTCCCTCCCTTCCACCCTTCCTCCCTCCCTCCCTTCCTCCCTTCCTTCCTTCTTTCCTTCCTTCCTCCCTCCCTCCCTTCTTTCCTTCCTTCCTTCCTTTTCTCCTCCCTTCCAAACAGCATTCTAGTAGACATTCTTTTATACATGTATGGATATTTCTACAGTGTATATACCTGTGGAAATTCTTGACCTAAGAATTTCTTGACCTAAGATATTCACATCTTTTTAAAAATTGTTACTTTTGAAAGGGGGGGCAGAGGAGGGGGGGGGACAGAGGATCCAAAGTGGGCACTGTGCTGACAGCAGTGAGCCTGATGCGGGGTTCGAACGCACAAGCAAAACTGTGAGATCATGAGCTGAGACGAAGTTGGACTAACTTAACTGACTAGGCCATTCACGTGCCCCTATTCACACCTTTGTTAAATTGGCCTGACATTGGGGAATTGCTTTCCAAAGTGGTTGAACTAATGCACACTCGCGTGAGAATTATCAGAGCATTCCCTTTTTTTCCATATAAGCATCAGCACTTGGTATTATAAGATGTCCAGTATTTATGCCAATTTGTTACCTGTGAAATTGCATCTCAGTTTTAATTTGTCTAAAAACTGACAGCTAGTGAGGTTGAGCCTCTTTTCGTGTTATTAGCTACATGAATTTTCTCTTTTGAAAACTGTCGGCCAGGTGACATGTTGGTCGGGAATCTCGGGGAGAAAAAACACCTGTGAGCTGACTCTTACTGGCAGAATTCAGTTCATTGTGGTCGTAGGACTGAGTTTCCCATTTCATTACTGGATGTCAGTCAGGGGCCCTTGTCAGTTTCAAGGGGACACATACATATCTTGCCACATGGTCCCACCCACACTTAAGCCAGCAATAACATGCTTACCCTTCTCCTGCTTTGAGTCTGTGACTTTCTCCTCTCCCAGACTGATCCAGATTTAAAGGTCTGGTGTGATTAGGTCAATCTCACCTGCATAATGTCCCTATTTAAAATTTTTTTAAATGTTTATTCATTTTCAGATAGAGAGAGAGAGACAGAGCACAAGCAGGGGAGGGGCAGAGAGAGAGGCAAATACAGAATCCGAAACAGGCTCCAGGTTCTGAGCTGTCAGCACAGAGCCCGACATGGGGCCCAAACCCACAAGCTATGAGATCATGATCTGAGCTGAAGTCAGACACTTAATCTACTGAGCCACCCAGGCGCCCCATAATTTCCCTATCTTAAAGTAAACTGAAATGTGACTTTAATTTCATCTCTAAAATTCCTTTTGTTATACAATGTAACATAACCACAGAAGTTACTTTTCATCATATATACAGATTCTTCCCACATTCATGGGGAGGGGATTATACAAGGGCCAGGGCCATTGACTGTTGTCTCCCACAGGCCTGCATGGGAACGACTTGAAAATATCACTGTGAGAAATTAAGAAGACACAAAGAAAATCAAAGGAATAGATTATATCCACAAGTGGAAAAGAAGCTGTATCACAGGTCTGTCTGTTCTTTCAAACTGATCTGTAGTTCAATCACAAAGTCACATCAAAGAATAGAAAATAAAAGATTCACTTGAAAACGTACCTATAAATATGAATACATAAGAAGAGCCAAAAATTATGGGGCACCTAGGTGGCTCAGTCAGTTAAACGTCCAACTTTGGCTCTGGTCATGATCTCATGGTCTGTGAGTTTGAGCGAGTTTGGGCCCCACGTCGGGTTCCTTGCTGACAGTTCACAGCCTGGAGCCTGCTTCGGATTCTGTGTCTGCCTCTCTCTCTGCCTCTCCCCTGCTCATACTCTCTCTCTCAAAAATATATAAACATTAAAAAAATTTTTAATAAAGAATAGCCAAAAATTAATCTTAAAAAACAAAGCTGGAGAACTTATACCAGCAGAAAACTTTACTTATTCCAAAGCTATACTAACTAATACAATGCTGATAGGAAAATAGACCAATGAATACAATAGATGGTTCGACAACATTTCCACACATACTTTAGATATTTGATGTACAATAAAGATGATCTATAGGATGAGGAAATAACAGCATCTATAAAACAGCGCCGCGTAACTTGGATATCTATATGAAAAAAATAAACACACAACTGATTTTGACCGTTTCATCACATCATACAGTAGAATCTATTTCAGGTGGGTTGTAGTTTTGGTGGGGATATGGAATATCATCATTTGTGGAAAAAGTTGTTAAATCCCTTTAGCTGGGGCGCCTGGGTGGCTCAGTCGGTTGAGCGTCCGACTTCAGCTCAGGTCACGATCTCACGGTACGAGAGTTCGAGCCCCGCGTCGGGCTCTGGGCTCATGGCTCAGAGCCTGGAGCCTGCTTCCGATTCTGTGTCTCCCTCTCTCTCTGCCCCTCCCCTGCTCTGTCTCTGTCTCTGTCTCTGTCTCTCTCTGTCTCAAAAATAAATAAATGTTAAAAAAAATTAAAAAAAAAAGAAAATTGGCAGCATTTAGTAAAGCTGAACATCTGCCTCACCTATGTTTGAGCTGGGGTACTGCTGCCTGAGAAAACGTCAGCAGACATGTGTCTACGGGGGGCACATATGAATATGTTCACAGCAACATTATCAAGACAGTTCCACGCTGAAAACGACCAAGTAATCTATCAACATTAGAGTGGGTAAGCGAGTTGTAGGATATCCACAAAATAACAAAACGTTATATCGCAGTAAGAATAAACCAATGTGTGCACAAAACAACGTGAATGACTCTCAAATACATGAAGTTAGAGGAAATAGCCCAGTCATTAAAGACCGTGGACTGTGTAGCACTATCCTGATTTTACTGCAGATACTGAGCTGAAGAATGGTGATCCACATTGATGTTTATAATTCCTAATAATAGGCATGGTGTTGCACTGTGGGGTTTCAGTAGCAAGAAGTGGCTGGATGTGTGTGTTTGGCTTTTGCTCCCTAACCTAAGATATTAATCACTAGACTTCCTCCCCAAAGAAAGTGATTGTGAAATCATTAAATATACATATAAGTATAAAATAGAAAAACTACATATCCCTGACATTTCCTTACTTCTCTGATCACCATGTATAAGTTACATCCAAAAGGTGATTCCTCTTGGGGCATCTGGGTGGCTCATTCTGTTAAGCGTCTGGCCTCAGCTCAAGTCATGATCTCGTGGTTCATGAGTTCGAGCCCCGCGTCGGGCTCTGTGCTGACAGCTCAGAGCCTGGAGCCTGTTTCAGATTCTGTGTCTCCCTCTCTCTTCTCCTCCTCTGCTCGCACTCTGTCTCTCTCTCAAAAGTAAATAAACATTAAAAAGTGATTCCTCCTTCATAATAAAAAAAAATACTGAATAATTCATGTTGCATGGAGATGTATGTAAGTGTGTAAAGTAACAGTTTGTGAGGAATATAGGAGACAAGTACGTTGGGAGATGTATTTTACTCAATGGAAAGGAGAGACATTTGAAATGCTTCAACTCTTCTCAGATTCCTTTACATATTTATTACAGTCCTGATCAAAACTGGCACAATACTTTTAAAGAATTATTAATTTGACAGAACGCAAAGTTTAGACGATGTGACTATTGAGATGTGAAAGGCGAAGGTGATGGTAAAAGCACATGAACACATGTCACAATATAATCAAGAACAACATATAACATTGAGTGTTTATGAGACACAGTAAGATATTGCAGTGTATAAAAATTGTTGAATAGGGGCACCTGGGTGGCTCAGTCGGTTGACCGTCCGACTTCGTCTCAGGTCATGATCTCATGGTCCATGGGTTCTAGCCCCGCGTCAGGCTCTGTGCCGACAGCTCAGAGCCCGGAGCCTGCTTCGGATTCTGTGTCTCCCTCCCTCTCTGCCCCACCCCCGTTCATGCTCTGTCTCTCTCTGTCTCAAAAATAAATAAACATTAAAAAAATTAAAAAAAAAATTGTTGAATAAATGTAAAGATATAAATTTCTGGATAAAAGAATCAATTTGATATGTACTATGTAAGGAGATCTGAAAACAAACAGGGATAAGGGGTTCCAAGGACTTTGATGTGTGAAAATATAATGAAAACACCAATTGTTTTCGTTGTAAGAGTTGAAAGGGAATTATACTATGTAGAATTTTAGTTTTCACAGATATAAGATGGGCATGAATTTATCGCTGTTCAGTGTTGCCCAGAAAATTTGAAAATAGACAAATT
This sequence comes from Panthera leo, assembly GCF_018350215.1. Lineage (NCBI taxonomy): Eukaryota > Metazoa > Chordata > Mammalia > Carnivora > Felidae > Panthera > Panthera leo. The sequence goes on from NC_056689.1 coordinate 9,742,796, forward strand.
AATATATTGCATCGATCTTCATAAAGAAAATTGTTTGTATTGTAGTCCAGAAAAAGATTTAAAAAAAAATAGTATGCATTACATGGTGATATTGAGGAGATTCAAAACCAATCATGTCATAGATTGCCTAAAGTGAATTCTCAGAAAAATCTAACATTTTAGTTAATTTAGACCTTCCAGTTCCCTTGTGACCACAACTAGAAATTACCTGGCTTATTTCAATAAAAAAGAAACTTTGTCAATCTTATTTTTAATCAGTTAAGACATGCCAGTATGGTGTAGTTGTTAAGTGTCCTAGGTCAGAAATCAAGACATTGAAGTATATATGGTTCTAAATAAGCCCTTTAATATCTGTGTTTTGGTTTCCTAATCTGTAATTAATGGAGACGGATTTGTGTTTTTCTACCTCTTAAATACTGATATGGGCGGGCCAAAGACAGGTGACCCGGCAACATTTGAGCATACTTTGAACCCTTATGGGACTTTTTTAGCCTCATTGGAGTTTGGTTTGCTTTCCTGTGAAATGAAGCAGTTGGAATAAATGATGTTTAAGATTTTTTCCATCTTTCATACTCCACGTCTCTATTCTGCTGCTTCTAACTGACAGGTGATTTATGATATAATCACTCAAGTAGTTTTTTGACATTCCGGGATCAAAAAGCTATGAAGGCGTAACTAATATAACATCTTAAAACATTATCATTTTTTAATGTCTTTCCTTCCCTTATCCTTCCCTCAAGTTTGTTGCCAAAGGCATTTTCTCACCTAGACAATTTTATGCCCTTACATCATACTGAACCAGAAAAGAAATAGCCCTTTCCAAAATATAAATACATGGAATAGGTCTTTCTCTTGTTTCTCCTTTGTCAGGCTGTTAAACGGTTTATATCATCTTAAAACACAGGCATTAAATTATTGATGTGTGAAACTGTCCATAAAGCACAAAGGAGTTTTAATTTTAATTTTCTCCACAGAGATTGTTTGGATTCTGGGCGAATTCTTACATACTTTGTAGGTGTTTGCTGTTGTTGCTGTTGTAAGTAGTACCTAATTTCCATTGCTCTAGGGTGGGGCGTGGGGAAGGCTTGTAAAGGGGTCCCCAAGAAATCATTGTGGCATAAAAATTATTTTGAACTGAAGGCATTTGAGTTCCTGAAATCCCTAGCTGCCTACAGGTAGAGCCTCCAGAAAGAACTCAATTGTCTTAAATTCCTTCCCCAGAGCAACTCTAATCTCTTCTCAGAGAGGAGCAGCAGGCTACACACACAAACAGACATTGTCACAAAACTATCATATCTCCCTTCTATTCCCCTAAGGGCCCATTTTCTTTCCAAAATCCACTTGTTTTTCTATAAGTGTCCTTTCTCCCCCCCCCCCCCACCTCTTCAAATAAGTCATTTGATTTCCTGGAAGTACCTCTCTGTACCTCCTTGTCCCCTGTTAAGATGGTATCTAAGTCCCAAATTCTAATGTCCTCTTTGAGTCACATTTTTCTTTGTTGATTTAGCTTTTGTCAGTTTAATTTGCAGGTTCCCAGAAAAGAACATAACAGAGTGGAGGAAAAGTTTGTTCACAACACTTGCTACCCTGTGGGTTTCTTGCTTATCACACAATAACTTGGCAAATCTGTGATCTCAGTACATAAAGGTCATTTCTTTGGGAACTTTCAGTGTCTTGAGAAAAGAATCCTCAAATCTCAGGTCTTAAGTCATGTCCTAGAGAGGGAGAAGGTGCAAAACCTCTCACCGTTCACTAGTGCGTCTTTCTCTTAATCCTCCCGTTTTCACTTCTGGGCTAACCCTCTTCCATCAAGTGCTGAGCCCGGAGCCTTTCTGGTTAAATTTCTATAAAATTTAAAGCACGGAAGAATCTCCTTAGGGAGGCAAGGGTTACTGGGATTACACACTGCTCTTTGTAGGATGCCACTAGCTTTCTGGTGGTCCGATTTTCTGCACGGACATTCTCTTTATGTTTGAGGGAGGAAGTCCCCCCCCCCCCTTTCATTTCTGCATTGTCATTTAGTGAGGTTTCAGAGGGATAGGAGGTACATATTTGTTAGGATTCCTTTAAGTTTATTGTCTGTGGTTATCTCACTCAAGTTAGTCAACTCCTCCTCCTTTTATCGTTCTTTAAAATTCAGTGTTATTAATTAAGTAAAATTAGATAATTTAGGGAAAAAGAGTGAAAGACTTGAAAATGCATGAAAAGATCACTGGGAGTCTTTAAAGTAAAACTAGGATGGGGTGCCTGGGTGGCTCAGGTGGTTAAGCTTAGGTCATGATCTCACGGTTTGTGAGTTTGAGCCCTGCGTTGGGCTCCGTGCTGACAGCTCAGAGCCTGGAGCCTGCTTCAGATTCTGTCTCTCTCTCTCTCTCTGCCCCTCTCCCACTCACACTCTGTCTCTCTGTCTTTCCCTCAAAAATAAATAAACATTAAAAAAAAAAATAAAGGTAGGCATTGAGTTTGTGCTCCTGTGGAATCTCTGTGCCTTTCATTGTCTTTGAGCTCTTCTGTAAATTGTCAAATACTGATATTAATACAAATGACTTGACCATAGGAATGTAAATTTCCTTGGAGATAGGGACAACTATTGCCTTGTTAATATTGGCCAGTTCTGCATCTATTAAGGGGATTTATGTCAGTCTTTCTTTCTTCTTTCATATGTACGTGCTCTTTGGATTCTCCTTTGAAACCCTTGTAACATCTTACTGGTCCCCACATTAATGAGTTAATGTTTGACATGTGTCCATTTCAAATTGATAAGAGACATTATTTTACCTTTTAAATATGATTCTTTTAAATATTAAGTTTATCAATGTGAAGTCCTGGAAAAGTAGTTTTTATTTCATAAAAATGGTTTCATAAGAGTGAAATTACAGTTTATAATTTCAATTTGCAAAGAGGGAACATTATTTAAGAAATAGGGAATTATGGAAGGACTCACATAAATGAAACTGATGAAGGTTTAAGAGAACATATGGAAGCAGCTTTCTCATGGAGACATTAGGTCACTGTTCTGAACTCGATTACCAGATGTGCATTGTTTTAAACGTAAACTTCACTAGTTACACTGAGTGATCCTGGAGGGCCATCTTCTTACGTATCCGTTTTCACAAGTGCAAAATCAAGATGATAATAAAAATCACTTCAAATTGTTGTGAGAAGTAAATAAAATAATCTCTCTAAATTAGCAGAATGCCTGTTATGTAATAAGCATTAAATATATGAGATACTAGATATCTGTGCTCAGAGATGTGGGAAATTAATAGAATTATTGTAAATAGTCACAGTCCATTTTAAAGGTAAAAGTATTTAAAAATGTCTTCTGTCAAGAAAGTATGATGAATGACATTTTATACTTCTGCATTATCAAAATGATATGAATATTTCACATCAACAGGAAATTAACTATTATGTTGAGTTTTCTTTCCCCTCTTGGGAGTGTCAGCCATCAGAACATTCATTAGTTTAAAAAGTAATTATTATTATAAACTTCTTTTGATATTTTCAATCATTTCCGTGAAAGATTATACAAATTTACTACTTTTGCACAAGGCCCTTGAACATTTTTTTCTCTTCTCTTAAAACTCTTCACATTCTGTCCTCTCAGTTTCTACCTTCTTTTCTGTATGTTGACCTTGAACAATGATAATAGCTACTGCTTATGAGAGGAGAAGTACCTAAATTAGCCTTTCTTTTGGCTGAAACGATTTTTGATGCTGCTGTTGGAGATAATAGTCGTGAAGGTGTTTTGGCTAATGAAGCGTGGTCACAAACATACCACAAGATGTTTTTGTACTGGTTCCTGAAAAACAGGTTGCTCTTAATTATTAAAAATTCATTTCCTGTTGTTGGTAATTCAAACACTTTTTTTTAACCTTTTTTCCTAAAAGTGTCTGATTGCTTTTATAATACTTTACAGCTTTAACGTAGGGTCAGAAGGGATCTGGGGAAAAGAGGAGAGGAATGGAAAGGAGAGAAATTTGTCATATTTTTACTTGTTCCTTCTTGATAAATGGTCTGTTTTGGAGGGAGGTTGTAACAAGGAATGTAATGGGTTGCTACTTAAGGTTTCTATTGTTTTTATGTCACTGGTTGTTCCCATTAACATAAATAGGACAAAATTGACCATTTTCCCTCTGCCCTGATGTTATGGATTTTGAAAAAGAAAAACCAAAAAAAAAAAAAAAAAAGGTGAAGGACAATCCGAAGGGACAGTGAAAATGCTAGCATTATCTGTAACACACATTTTACTTAGAGCGGTGGTAAAATGATTGTTACCCTGAATGGTTCTTGGAGGACTGAAGAAAAGCTAGACTGGCTAGGGACACAAACAAAATATCAGTTTGCTATTCAAGAAAGAAAGGAGGCTAAGGTCTTAAAATGACTGCTGTCAGACACATTGTCCCTATGTTATCTTGCTCAGTGTTTACATTAGAAAGTATTCTCCACCCCACCTCGTTTTTCCTTTTTGATAAGACCAGGACCCGGAATATTTAAAAGACTTGCTTCAGGTAACCCAGCTAATAAATGGCAGAGCTGATATTTGAACACAGCTCTGTATGCCTTCCAAGACCTTGTTCTTCCTAGAGCGCCAAGTCAATTTAAGAAGGCAAAAGAAACGCAGGCAAGCCGCAAGCTTGGCTTGAGAAAGCAAGACCTGAAAACACAAGAATGAGTGAGCTGTCTAATCTTTTGTTTTGTTTGAGCTTTGAATAGGAGGATTAAGTATTATTTTTTCATGATATTCTTTTCTGAGACTGGTTAAAACAAATACTCTGTTCTTCATTGATGAAAACGGAAGGCATCTTTTATCTGGTGGGTAACCAGTCATTTTCAGGCTCTCTGCCTGGCAGGGAGATTACTTTTTTCTGATAACTCCTGAAGAATATGAGCTCCTTGTCTCTGACCGGAGCGATTTCAACCGTCAGAAATGACTAGACTTTCCCCTTTATTTTCTTCTAGAAATTTTATGGTCTTTGCTTTTGTGTAGAAATCTATGATCCGTTATGAGCTAAGTTTTAGGGATATTGTTCGGTAGAGGCCAAGGTTAAAATAATTTCTTACTTGTTTCATCCTTTGACAAATTGTTTTGGAGGTAGGTTTTCACATAGAAGGTCATGTGTTAGAGGCTTTGGAAGGTTAGATAACTTTTCAAAAACCATAGTGCTATTAAGTGGTGGAGTTAGCATTCATTGTAGAAAGTCTTTGCTTATACTCTGTGCTCTAGGCCACTGTGACCCTACCTTTTTTCACTGGATTATTGATTTATGGTGAATAATTCATTTTTCCTACTTTGTTACAAATGTCACTCTATTCTTTAGTAAACTCATATACTCTTCCCTATTTCTAGAATTTCACTGATTTACTTATCTCTAACCAATACTCAACTGCTTATTCTTTCAAAATGGTGGAAGAAATACTATTTATTTATTTTTGCCAGCTTTCATAAGGTAGAGCTGACATACAATAATCTGAATTTTCCATTCCCTGTCATCTCTGTCCTGTTCTGAAGCAACCATTGATCTGCTCTGTGTTACCATAAATTAGTTCCCATTTTCACTCTGGAATGAAAATGGAACCTTATATAAATGGAATCGTGCAGTATGTACTCTCTTTTATGTGACTTCTTTTACTCCAACTCATTATTTTGAGATTCATCAATAGTTTATTCTTTTCATTGCTGAATTATGTTCAGTTGTATCAGTGTACCACGACCTGTTTGTTGTGCCACATAAACTTGTCAACACTTAGAATGGTCAGATATTTATTTATTTATCTATTACATTAAGGAGTGTGTTTTATTCTACCAGGTGCATTTTGATCTCTCATTGGGATTTTAATTTTCATTTCCTTAGTGAAGGAATGATGTTGAGGACCTTTTTAATGTGCTAATTTGTCGCCATTTTTGGCGAAATGGCTTTTCAAATCTTCTTCTGCCCTCTTTTTTTAGTGGTGTGTTTTCTCCTTATTGAATTTCAAAGGCTCTTTATATGTACTGGGTTCAAGTCCTTTATCAAGTAAATGGTGTGCAAACATTTACTCTTAATCTCTGGCTTGTCTTGTCATTATTCTTTGAAAAGAATTGCTTAACCTGGAAAAGTCCAGTTTACCAAATTTTCCTTTTATTGGTTGTACTTTTGATGTTGATCTAAGAAATCTTTGGCAAAACCAAGGTTGTAAAGACTCTCTCCTTTTAGTTCTAGTTTTGCATTTAGGCCTGTGATCCAATTTAAGTTAATTTTTATATACAGTTTGAAGTATGAAGTTATTTTTTAAATCTTTTTAGTGTTTATTTTATTTTTGAGAGAGAGAAAGAGAGAAAGAGAGAGAGCAGGTGAGAGGCAGAGAGAGAGGGAGACACAAAATTTGAAGCAGGCTCCAGGTTCTGAGCTGTCAGCACAGAGCCCAAGGTGAGGTTCTAACCCACGATTCGTGAGATCATTACCTGAGCTGAAGTCGGATGCTCAACTGACTGAGCTGCCCAGGTGCCCCATGAAGTTACAGTTTTAATGGATTTCTAACTTCTAGTGTCTTTTGTTGAAAAGACTAGCCTTTCTCTGTTGAATTGTGTGAACCTTTGTCAACAATGAATTGACTGTGTATTTTCTGGTCTGTTTCTGTACTCTTTTTCTAACCCGTTGATACATTTGTCTAGCTTGAGGGTACTACCACTGTCTTGATCCTTTGTATTTCCATAAGAATTTTAGAAACAACTTGTCAACTGTTTAAAAATGCTTGCTTTCATCATGATTATGATTGTACCATATGTATAGATCAATTTGAGATTTGTTATTTTAACAGTATCAGTTTGTCTGGTCCATGACAGAAAAGTTTATCTCTTCACTTATTTACATATTCCTTAATTTCTCTCAGGAATGATCTATAGTTTTCCGTCAAGAGATCTTTCTCACATGTAACCCAAACTATTTCATATTTTCTTAAAATATTTTTTAAATGTTGATTTATTTTTGAAACAGAGCATAAGCCGGGAAGGGGCAGAGAGAGAGGGAGACACAGAATCCGAAGCAGGTTCCAGGCTCTGAGCTGTCAGCACAGAGCCCAGCACAGGGCTTGAACTCACAAAGTGAGACATCGTGACCTGAGCCCAAGTCAGATGCTTAACCGACTGAGCCACCTGGGCACCCCTCATATTTTTGATGCCATTTTAAAAGTTACAGCTTTTTAATTTCAATTTCTTATTGTGCATTGCTAATGTACAGAAATAAAATCCATTTTCATATTGATCTTTTATCCTGAGACCTTGTTGAATCATTTCTGTTAGTTTTTAAATAGATTCCACAGGATTTTCCACACAAAAAAGTGTGTCTTCTATGAATAAAGACAATTTACTTACATTTCCTCTCTGAACACCTTTTTAAAAAATATTTTTTTGGGGCGCCTGGGTGGCTCAGTCGGTTGGACGTCCGACTTCGGCTCAGGTCATGATCTCGTGGTCTGTGAGTTCGAGCCCCACGTCGGGCTCTGTGCTGACAGCTCAGAGCCTGGAGCCTGTTTTGGATTCTGTGTCTCCCTCTCTCTGACCTTCCCCCGTTCATGCTCTGTCTCTCTCTGTCTCAAAAATGAATAAATGTTAAAAAAAAAATTAAAAAAAAACCACACTGGCTATTACCTCCTTTAAAATACTGAAGAGAAGTGGTAAAAGCAGGCATCCTTGCCTCTTTTTTTGTTATTGGGGGAAAAGTATATCATCTGTTACCATTAAATATCATGTTAATTGTAGGTTTTCCATAGATGCCCTTTGTCACACTGAGGAATTTCTCTTCCTTCTTTGAAAGTTTTTTCGTAACCAGGTGTGGGATTGGTTAAATCATTTTCTACATCTGTTGTACATCTATTACATTAATTGATTTTCAGATGTTAAAACAACTTTTTATCCCTAGAATAACCCCCACTTAATCATGTGTTGTAATCCTTCTTACATGCTGATGAATTTGGTTGGCTAATTTTTTTTCAAAGACTTTTGTATTTACATTAATGACAGAAATGTGTTCATGGTGTGCTTTCCTGAAAGAGATTGTGAATATTTTTTTTCTCCTTTAATGTTTCTTAGATATCACCAGTGAAATCATATGATCCCTGGTTTTGCTTTGTGGGGAGATTTTTAATTACTAATTGAATTTATTTACTTATTATAGTTTTGTCAGGATTTTCTAGTTCTTCATGAATTACTTTTGGTAATTTGTTTGTCCCTAAGAATTTGTCCCCTTCATGAATGTTGTCTAAATTTCATTGTGTAAGATTGATCATAATATTTCCTTATAATCTGTAAAGTTGGTGGTAAGGTTCCCTCTTTCATTCCTGATTTGAGTAATTTTCTTGAGTATTTTTCCTTGGTCAGTCTGGTAAAAAAAAATTGTCAATCTAGTTCATCTTTTCTGGAAACCAAACTTTGGTATCCTTATTTTTTTTTTCTGTTGTTTTTCTGTTTTCTATTTCCATGATTTCTGCACACATCTTTATTGTTTCTTTTATCTGCTTGCTTTGTATTTATTTGCTCTCCTTTTTATAGTTCATTAGGTGGAAGATTTTAAGTTTATTATTTAATACCTTTTAAAAAATTTTTAGATGTTTATTTATTTTGGGGAGAGAGAGAGAGAGAGAGAGAGAGAGCAAGCAAGCATGAGCAGGGAAGGGCTAGAGAAAGAGAGGAAGACACAGAATCTGAGGCAGGCTCCAGGCTCTGAGTTGTCAGCCTGGAGCCCAATGCGGGATTTGAACCTACAAGCAGTAAGATCATGTCCTGAGCTGAAGTCAGACACTTAACCAACTGAGCCACCCAGACGCCCCTGTTTAATACCCTTTTACTTCTCTAGTGTAGGCTGTTAAAATTTAACTGCTCCTTTGGCTGTGTTCCATAAATTTTGATATCAGTTTACAAACATATTTTATTCAATTCACATATTTTACGACGTTTCTTGTGAAATCTACTCTGCCCTATTGGTTTCCAGAAGTTTGTTAATTGACTGATTTGTTTTTCGTGTCACGTCTAAGAACTTACTGCCTGGTTCGTGACCATCATGACTTACAGCAATGTTTTCATCTAAGAACTTTAACATTTTAGCCCTTACATTTTGTTCTCTAATACATTTTAATTTTTTTATATGATATGAGATATGGGTCAAAATTCTTTTCTTTTTCTTTTTGCATAAAGATGTACAGTTGTTCAAGCAGCATTTGTTAAAAAGACTAATCCCACCCCCACCCCCATTGAATTATCTTGGCATTCTTGTAGAAAATCATTTTTTTTCTGGACTTTTGATTCCATTTTGCTGATGTATATGTCTATTCTTATGGCAGTATTTATTATATGCCTTGCTCACTGTAACTGAGTAGTAAGTGTTGAAATCAAGATGTGTGAGCTCTTCAGATTGGCTCAATTGCATACAAAACTTTGTTCTTTTGTAAATTCATTCCCTCTGCTTACTTGGTACTAGTATTGTTACATAATGTACATTTTGTGCCCACTAACACAGATTTGTAATGATTGCTTTATACGGTTGTGTTTTAAATCAGATAGGAATTCAAAAACATATTTATACTTTCTTTTTTATATTTACCTATGCAGTTGTCTTTGGTGGGGTTCTTTAGTGTTTCATGTAGATTCAAGTTAATATCTAGCCTCCTTTCATTTCAGACTGAAGGACTCTTTTCTTAGAATAAATTTCTTCTAGAGACTTACTTTCTCAGTTTTTGCGTACCTGTGAATGACTTAATATTTCCTTCAAACTTGAAGCACAATTTTGCTGGACATAAAGTTTCTGATACATACGTACATACATACATACGTACATACATATATATATATATAAAATTATATAAATATACAATATATATACATAATAATATAATATTTTTCTTTCAGTACTTTTATTATGTGTTTCATCTACCTTCTGGCCTCAATGATTAATCATGAAAAATCAGCATTTACTATGACTGAGAATTCCAAGTATGTGAAGAGTCACTTTTTCTTCCTGCTTTTATATTTCTGTCTTTTTCTTTGGTTTTCAAGTATTGAATTTGCTGCATCTAGGTGTATATGTCTTTGAATTTATCCTACTTAGAATTCATTGACTTCTTGGATGTACAGGTTTGTGTTTTTCATTATGTTTAGAAGTTTCCAGTCATTATTTATTCAAACGTTCTTTCTGCCTTTTTCTCCCCTCTTTTTCTAGGATTTCTGTTACGCTGATGTTGGTATGTGTGATGGTGCCCAAAGGACTTTTAAGCTTTTTTTCCTTTTTAAAAAAATTTTAAAGGTTTATTTTTGAAAGAGAGACAGAGACAGAGCATGAGCAGGGGAGGGGCAGAGAGAGGGAGACAGAATCCAAAGCAGGCTCCAGGCTCTGAGCTGTCAGCACAGAGCCTGACATGGGGCTTGAACCCACGAACCATGAGGTCATGACCTGAACCGAAGTTGGACACTTATCCCAGGCACCCAAAGGCTTTTTTTCCTTATTTATGTTTTTTTTCTGTTCCTCAGACTAGATAAGTTCAACTTGTCTACGTGCAAGTTTGTTGGTTCTTCATTGTTCCTGTTCAAATCTTCTGTTGAGGCCTCCCAGTGAATTTTTAATTTCAACTTTTCATTCCAGAATTTTAATTCATTATCTAAATAATTGCTACCTCTTCATTTCTCTTCTATATACAGTGAAACATTATTCACACATTTTCCTTATCTCTTTAGACATGGCTCCTTTTAATTTGGGGGACATATAAAATAACTGAAGTCTTTGTCTAGGAATTCCAATGTCTGGGTTTCTTCAGGGACAGTTTCTACTTATTTTCTTGTGTATAGGTGATACTTTCTTGGCTCTTCGTTAATTTTTGTTAAAATCAGACATATTCATTAACACTGTGTGGCAACCCTGGACAACAGACTCCCACTGCCTCCTCTCAGAGTTTACTGCTTTTGTTGTTTGTTGTCATAGTTGTTGTTGGGTTAGTGGCTTTTCTGATATAATTCTGCAAAGTCCACATTGTCATGCGTGGCCATGGGAGTCTTCGCTTGGTTAGCGTAGAGGTGTGTCAATAATGGCATAGACTGTTTCTTCAGTGAACAGCCAGTGCATCTCCACCTTTGCTGAGGGGCTCTGAGTGCACGTTGGTTGTGTGCTTTCAGTGTTTAGCTAGCCACTTGACTGCTCTGCCTTAGCTTCTGCTTTCTTTTGCACAGAGCCTCGAGGTCAGCCAGAGAGGAGAGTTCGGGGCCTTTTCAGATCTTTCCTGAGTGTGTGCACAACCCCGGGCATGTATACCCACGGCCTTCCAGATTCCCAGCATCAAGTCCGAGCTTTTAAAATCTCCTATGAACATCTTGTGACCCAGATGTTCCTCTTAAGCTCCCTGATTTGTTTGCCTCGGCCCGGCAGCTTTTCACCACCTAAGAAAGATACTAAGTACTCAATTGCCTGGAATATATTTGAAAAATCACTCCGAGGAAAAAGCTTTTCACATGGAGCAGTCTCCACGTCAGGCAAACACAGACAGCCTTGCGAATGCGGCGTTTCAGGAAGCCGGAAGCCGCCAGAAACGGCCAGATAGTGACCACCCCCTAGGCATGGAGCTTTGGAGGCACTCCTTAAGTGTGGGCTGTTATTTTACAAGGCCACCACAGAGCTGGAGGGCAGGGGATGTGACAAAGGCAGATAAAATGCCACAAAGCTTGCATTCTCACTGAGATCCAGCCACTTTCCCTCAACAAACACTCCCTGGGTAGTTTCAAGCCTTTGCTTAATTTCTAAGGTTCAGAAAAAGTTGATTCTAACGTTTTTTGCTAGTTTTCTTATTGCTTTTATGGAGGAGTGAATTTTGGAGGTCTTTTTGTGTCACTTAAAAAGTAGATACATATATACATGTAAGTATATATATATATATACTTACATATATACATACATACATATATATACATATATATACAGATATACATATACATACATATACATATACATACATATATATACATATATATATGTAAGTATATATGTATATATATGTATGTATATATGTGTATATATATGTATATCTTTCACCTTTTAAATTTCAACCCATTAGTATATCTGAAACTTTAGTGTGTCCAGTATGTATTTGGATATCATTTTTTATTCCGGTCTGATAATCTCTGTGTTTTGATTGCAGTGCTTAGTCCATTCCCATTTAATGTAATATGTTTTTTTAAGTTTATTTATTTATTTTGAGAGAGAGAGAAAGCACAAGTCTGGAGGGACAGAGAGAGAGAGAGAGAGAGAGAGAGAATCCCAAGCAGGTGCCAAGCTGTCAGCATGGAACCAAACTCAAGGCTCAGTCTCACAAACTGAGAGATCATGACCTGAGCCGAAATCAAGAGTCAGACATTTAACCCGCTGAGCCACCCAGGTGCCCCAGTGTAATATTTATATGGTTGGAATTATGTCTACATAATTTTGCTCTTTGTTTTATATATATATATTTCAAGTGTATTCTGTTCCTTTGAGTCTCGTGTGTGTTTTAAATTATGTATACACACATATATTTTCTTGTTAAGGTACATATATATGCATTTATGTATATATGTATATGTATATTTAGAATCCTATTTAATTTCTCTGTTGATTTTTTTACAGTAGTGTACTATATAACGTATCTACTGGATTTTAAATTATTTTCTTATTTCTTGCCCTGCTTCCCAGAACAGATCTGCGTGAATATTCCCAGAATGTGCAGTTATTCACTGAGTGCAGCCCTTGTGAAGTGTGTCCTCCGTGCGAATATATCAGTAGATTTCTGGGGGCAGGGCTAGGGCCTTCGCTCCGACCCTTGCAGTCGGAGATCTGAGAGGTGTATTCACTTGTCTTACAGACCTCCAACCTCACCTCTGTATTACAGTCTAAGAAATAGCTAGAGGGAGAAAGAGATGGTGTTACAGAATGAACGTTTATGTTCCCCTCAAATTCACATGTTGAAGCCCCACCCCCTGATGTGACTGTACTTGCAAATAAGGCCTAGATTGAGGTAATTAAGGTTAAACTAGGTCATAAGGGTGGAGCCTTGATTCAGTACGAGAAAAGACGCTAGAGACCTCTCTCTTTCTGACATGTGAGGACACAGCAAGAAGGCAGCCATCTGCAAACCAACAAGAGGGTCCTCACCAGGAGCCACGTCAGTGGGCACCTTGATCCGGGACTTCTACTCCAGACTGTGAGAAAGTGAATTACTGGGGCCTAGGCCTCCCAGTCTTCGGTATTTTGTTATGGAGGCTTGAGCAGACTAAGACACAGGATTTGCCTCATTTGTTTCTCTTCTCTTCGGGGATCCTGTCATTCCTGCCTCCTGTCCAATGTCTGCTAATGACATTTTTCATATACTTTGTCCAGGTTTCTAGCTTCATGTGTGTGTGTGGCTAAAGGACATGCCCAGTCCCAGTGATTTAATCGTAGCTGTAGGTAGATGTCTTTTAGTAAAGTATCTGCTTCTGCTTTGGGGTTGGACAATATCCACTGAAGCCGGAGGACCTGGGCCACTACTTCCAGTTTTAGAATTCGTTGCCTCTTCTTCTGGCCCACAGCATTAACTTTCCTTAAAGACTGTCCACCTACAGGAAGCCCTAAGATACTTCTTGGCATATGTCCTTCCTGTCCCTCTTTGTACATCCTCCCCACATTCCTATTTATAGGTTCGTTGGAATGCTTCCCATAGCACATACTCCAACTCGATATATCCATAAGGATTCATGAAAACAGACTTAGGCTAAATATTTTGAGAAATCTATGCTGTCATTCCTTCTTGGTTGTTCAGAATGCAAGTTAGCATATCTGCAGCCATGAAAACTCTTTTTCTTCGACTTCCCATTTTTCTTTGTTATGGATGATGAGTGGTGTCCAGTTTCTATGGAATCTTTGCTTTGCAGAATGCTATTTGAGAAATACTACCCATCTCTGTGGAAAACTTTAGAGGTGACGCAGAGTTACTTTAACATCCCCTATTCAGCACATAGTAGTTCTTGGACGAATGTCACAGTGAACTTTTAAAACTTCAGTATTTCGCCTAAATAACGAAGATGTCATCGTTTGAATCAAATGAAATGATGCGTGCCTGACTCATAAGGAGACACTTCCTCTTATTCCACCATTATTTGTCAAATATAAGAAATTAAAAAAAATTAAAGCTATGAAATACATTACCCAAATGTCCTATATTTCTGTGTCATTAAAAAAAAAATATCTGTGGCTCTGACCAAAGAGGGCCTTTCTCTCTTGTGTTGGCTTTTGGTGCGATCAGTGCCCTGCAGCACGTCTGTGCGATGCAGCAAATAAATGCTTTAGTGAATATTTGCTCTAAAATCAAGCAGCACCGTCCACTGCATTTGATATTTATCGCTCTATTCCTGAACGATAAGTTTGGAAAGAAGTGTAACTATAGAAATGTTCCCTTTTACGAAAAGAAATTGTAATTGATCTCTATCTCAGATCCTATGGAATTTGAACAAGTGTCGGAGCTGAATATAACCTAATACAGGAGGCTCATTAGAGCCATCGAATAAATTTGCTGCCCACATACCTGTGAGACGTCAGCGTGTGCTCCAGCAGGCCACCAGTGGAGGAAATCCCGTGGTATAGTGATGACCCTGTACGGGTAGTGACACGGGCCAGTCCCCATCCCATGGAACCAAACACCCTCTGCTGGTGACCCCACAGTCCTCCCCTAAGAATTCCAGAAAAGATCCGAAATATTTTACTTTCTCCCCTTTCTGTTTCATCATTTGCATATTTAATTCAACATCTTTTGAGACCCATGGGGCAGGAGTGCTGCTTTAGTTTTGTTTCTTTTCCAAGGGTATAATACAGGGCTTGATGAGAAGAGGATATTTAGTAAATGATGTTAATTTAAACATTTGTCTGCTCCCTATCACATCAAGACTAGCATTTGGCGTTAAAACTTTGTCTCAGCTTTGCATTCGGTTTGCTCCAAGTAGAAAGTTGAGATCCAAATAATAATAAAAATTAATTTTAGGGGCCCCTGGGTGGCTCAGTCGGTTAAGTGTCTGACTCTTGATTTTGGCTCAGGTCATGATGTCATGGTTGGTGGGATGGAGTGAGCCTACTCAGGATTCTCTGTCTCTGTCTCTCTCGCTCTCAAAATAAATAAATAAATAAACTTAAAAACATAATTTTCCTGTGCAATATCCATTGCAAGTTAACTGAGAACAGCAACTATGTCAATGTATTTCCCTAGCAATGGAATAATGTGTTTCATATCGTTGATAGTAAGCCTTTGTTGAACTGTGACATTAAAATTTTAGAGAAGCTGGTACTCTATGTTAATAATATTTCAGTTTTGAAAGATATTAAAGAAGCAAGCATTTTAAATAAACTTCACAATTAAGGGATTATATTATGCTAAAGTATTTTTTTAATGTTTATTTATTTATTTTTGAGGGGGGAAGGGCAGAGAGAGAGAGAGAGAGAGAGAGGGAGAGACCGAGAATCCCACACAGGCTCTGCATCCACACAGAGCCCCACGTGGGGTTCCAGCTCATAAACCGTGAGATCATAACCTGAGACAAAATCAAGAGTCAGATGCTTAATCAACTGAGCCACCCAGGCGACCCACATGCTAAAGTTTTATATTTAAATTTCATTTTTCTATTCAACATTCTTCCAATTTTGAGGGATAAATTACTTTTATTATATTTAGAAACTTACATTGATTTTTAAATTCTTTTTCAGACCTTGCAATTTCACTTCTGCAAATTATTATTAAAATTTTCATAGCACTTTATTTTCAAAATGCTTTTGTTTTTCCTTTCATTTTCAGGGCACACAATAATCCTAAGCAAAAGCTCAATATCATCTCCAATATAAGGAGGTGAACAGAGGTGAAAATAATTTTAAAATGACTTGTATTTGTTTTCATAATGAGTCAGATACACCTGGACTCCATCCCAAACTATTACTAGGTCCTGATCCAGAGTGCCTCACTCCTGGAAATGAAGGCTGCAGCTCTCAGCCAAGTGTTTTTAGATGAGCTTTTCAAATATGCAAGCTAATTATTTTACCCCATTGTGCTCATCTTCCCTCTAAATATAATTTTTTGTTGTTAGAAGTTTCAAGTGGATTGTAAGCAGACTGATCTGAGAATAATTGTGTGTGCTTAGTATTGTTGATGACTATAGTAGTAAAGGCACTCTGTTCATAGGGAAGTGTGCTAGGATACCATCTTCGTGGGTAAATATGTTACCTTGAAAGTCACTTGCATACATCCTGAGAGATGATGCTTAAATTTGTCTATTCAAAGTTTTCCGGGGCGCCCGCGTGGCTCAGTTGGTTGAGTTTGACTTTGGCTCAGGTCCTGATCTCGCAGTTCATGAGTTCGAGCCCCACGTCGGGCTCTGTGCTGACAGCTCAGACCCTGGAGCCTACTTCGGACTCTGTCCCTCTGCCCCTCTTCTGCCTCGTGCTCTGTCTCTCGCTTTCTCTTCTCAAATATAAAATAAAACATAAACAAAAAATTTGTTTTAAAGTTTTCTAACAGCAACTTGATTTGCACTTAATGCTGGTTCATGGGTCTTATGAAATATGACAGCTTAAAATCATCTAGTACCTGAAATATTTTTGTTGAAGACTATCTTATTTTTATGAATTATACATTAATTCTGGCAGCAACATTTTTGTAGATACAGTGGAAAGCTGTATAGATAATACACATGTAGTGTAGAAGTTCCTTAACTCTGTTGCCCACTTTCACTTAACTGACATGCTAGATTGCTACACTCTCTTCTCTCAGTAAAATAAAATTATGACTGCACATAGCGCCTCCTTTTATTTTTTTTTTATTTTATTATTTTATTTTTTTTTTTTATTTTTTAAATGTTTATTATTGAGAAAGAGAGACACAGAGCATGAGCAGGGGAGGGGCAGAGAGAGGAGGAGACACAGAATCCGAAGCAGGCTTCAGGCTCCGAGCCGTCAGCACAGAGCCCGACGCGGGGCTCGAACCCACAGACCGTGAGATCATGGAGCTGAAGTCAGAGGCCCAACTACTGAGCCACCCAGGCGCCCCTAGCGCCTCCTTTTAAAAAACGCTTTTGTTAAAGATGTCACACTTAGGGCTATATGGAAGGCTCAGAATTAGTAGGAAGTTGATTAGTGTCTCTGTATTTTTATGCTTCTAATTGATTTGCCAATGGTCAGTTAATTGCGTTTTCACAAAACTTATTTTTAAATAATATTATTTAATATGGTGATAATTTTTGTTTGTATGAAAATGAAGTTGACTTCTGTGAGAAGAATCAATAATGGTGACTTACTAAAAAATCACAGTCAGGTTAAGAGTGAGTGACACAACTCTAAGAGTTTGGGAAAATGTTCTGCAAATACAAATCCAGAAGTCTTTGGCACTTAACGTTGCAAAGCTTGTGAGGCTGTCGTAATTTCACTGAACCTGAAAATCATGGACAATCCCTTTCAAATATGTTTATTTTTAAACAATAATGCCAAAATAAATCTCAAACCAGAGAACTTCAAAGAAAAAAAATCTTTATCCTTATCAAAAAATGTACAAAGCACATATACTTGTTTTAGATTAAAATAATACATTTAAAGTACATTAAGAAAAAACTCACAAGTTTAGCTAAATTTTTTGATTGCCCAGGTTGAGGTCGCCATATTTTGGCAGGGGACTTTTTTTGGTCTTTTCCCTGAAAAGTATTTGCAAGTTTCTGAGGATGTTTTGAGGCTTTTTGTGTTATTTCAGCACAAACTTCTCCTTTGTCTGTCTTACAAGCTCAACAATGCAGAGGTCGTAACATTCAATGTCACGTGGGCTCCAAGGGCACTCTGGAGAAGGGTATGGATGCCTTTCCAAGATAAATTTATTAAATGCATAGGACACAAAGGAAACTATCAGTTATACATCTGTATTTAAATCTGACTTTACAGCCATCTCTTTATGTTAATTCATGTGTAATATACATGTGTAAATACATTTGGGATATAATAATACATGTGTTTATAAACCCATTAATGGAACTGTCTTGTACATTAGAAATGTAACTGTGGACCTACTCAACATAAATTCAAGGTGATGAGTCTACATATTGATTTTAGGATATTTCCAGCAGCTGTAATGTCACAAGAATATGCGTGTGCTTCTATCTGTGACAAATCCACATTCACTGATATTACTACTCTGCTTTGTTGACTGATTTACAAGTGACAGAAATGATGAATTTTGGTTACACGTCAGTGAAAATAACCCATCCATATTCATGAGCCTACTGACATCTAATTATTGGACCTTAGGTTAATAGTGTTGTAATGGATCAGGGTGGCTGCATGGCTCAGTCGGTTAAGTGTCCCACTCTTGCTTTCAACTCAGGTCGTGATCTCACAGTTCATGAGTCTTAGCCCCACATTGGGCTCTGTGCTGACACCATGGAATCTGCTTGGGGTTCTCTCTTTCCCTCTCTCTATGCCCCTCTCCTGCTCATATTCTCTCTGTGTCTCTCTCTGTCTCTCTCTGTCTCTCTCTCTCTCTCTCTGTCAAAAATAAATAAACATAAAAAATGAATGTTGTAATAGATCAAATGAGGATGGGTGCAGTTGGGAATGTGATATGGTTAGCACCTACTAAGCTAAATATCCCATTGGTTTCCCTTGAGATTGCTCAACGTAGGCAGTGGGGATTTTAAACAATTAATAAACGTAACAACAGCCCAAAACATGCAAAAATACATTGCTTTCCTCGAAAAAAAATCTATTAAATTAATGATAGAACACTTTTATGTGAATATTAGCATGAAAATTGGTAAGTAATCACAAGCAACTTATTGACCAGGAGAAACTACGGCAGCAGTTATTTGAGGCATTGTCTAGAAAACTTAGTAGAAGCTGTGATCCTCACTAGAGAGATCTGGCTTTGTCCTCTCGTGTTACAAAATAAAGATGTCTTTAAGAGTGCTGGCCCCCAATCACATTTATTTTACAAACTTCCATAGGATAGAATGGGATCAATTTCATTCTCAATTACAACCCAAAATGCAGGCTAATTTAATTGTACTAAGGGTTTACTCATTTAAGTATTTCGTGGGTGGCATGATTTCTCCTAAAATATGTTCAAATCATTGCCATATAAAGGAAGATTAAGATAAAACCTTTTGTTTTTGTTTTTGTTCACTGTCAAAAGTGACTTTGAGGGAAATCAGTGTAGTGAGAGTGGCCTTTTTATTATTCTAAGTGCACAGGATAAAACACTAATAGAAGGTAAAATTATATTTTATTTTTAATTTGAATTACATGCTTTCTAACAGAAAATAAACTATGCTATATTTAGTGCTATAATTAGGAACTAAATTATTATCTTTTCTTAGTGATTTTGATGCAAGGCTCCTTGCTGCAAAAAGAAGAAAGTGCCTCAGTTAAAATCTGCTATGAGATTCTTCCTTTAACACTGCTTTTTGGTCCTCATTTTGCAAATTATCACTCTTTATACACACAAAATAAATGTTTTTCTTTACCACGTAGAAACATGAGAAAAGTAGCCATTTGTTGTTAGAAGACACAATAGGGATAGAACAATTAATTATTTCAATGTTCAGTGAGTTGACTTCTACAATTTTCAAATTTATTACTGCAAATGATTAGGTAGATAAGATACTAATATTAAATATAAATAATAGAATCTGTTAAAAAATAATATTTATCTGCCTCCCGCTGCCGATGCTTTCCTGAAAGTGTTAAGCAAAGGTCAAATATCAAATGGAACTACCTTATAAATCAAAGCAAATATGGGAAAATGAAAAGAGAAATGCTGGGCAGAATACAAAAATGTCTCCAACATTTCACACGTGAAGCCTTTAAAGAAAGACCTTGACTAATGTCTCAGAACCTCCACTGCATGTCCAACCATGGAGCTAGGTAAGGACACCGTTTTTACCTCCAAGAGACCTACAGCCCGGCTGGGAAAGTAAACATACCGACATGGACACAATTTTGCTTCTGGGCTGTCCTTACTAAATAGAAGATCAGCACTGAGGAATGGGGACATGATACCAGGAATCAGAAAAATATCTGGTGTCAGAGGAGATATACAATAGTATGCGTGGAATGTATAAAACAAGAAATCATCCATGACTCCAATTTTAAGGCAAGACAGAGCCCAGATTCTGGAGCTGGTCAAATGCCCTACTTTCAGAGCTAACCAAGTTCCCTGACCTGTCATGTTCATTCATTCATTCATTCATTCATCCAGTAGTTCTTTTATTCAGGCCATCACATATACACTCAGAGATGTGCTCAGACACAGTGAGGAAGACAAAGTCTGTGACCCGATGAACGGGGGATGGAAAAAGACAAAATAAGTAATAGAAAATATGCAATCTACAAAATTAGACAATTCATATGCTAAGATTTCTAAGAGGTGAGTTTCAATCTCATAGAGGGAAGCAAATATTAATTTAGTTTTCAAATTCTTGGGTATTAAGGCCACATGAAAAAGATTTTATATAAATGAATAGAGCAGGAAGTATCACATTCTTTGTATTCTGAATTGCCATTTTCTGTGTGATAATGAGGTCTCCCTGCAAGTTGCTGAAAAGCCATAACACTAACTTTACAGCTGTTTTTTTTTTTTTTAAGGCCTTCCTTCATACTCAGATGTCCTTTACAAATATTATGGTGAAAAAGAAAAAATGGAGTGTGAAGAAAAATGGGGGAAACGAATCGATCTGATAACTACAATGATGTTACATTGATGAAACCATGAAACTGATGGTTTCTCTCATGGAGAGGAATAAACTATCATTTCAGTTGGTACCAACTTCCCCCCAGTAGCTACTAGAGATGGGCATTTGAGCTTTCTTGATTAAAATACATTAATCTTCCTACCATTCTCTGAGGAGTGAATTTGAGCAGAGTTCCTAACTTTGGGTTTTTAAAGTAGAGAAACTTAAAGTCATGGAAATTAATTACCTTGTTCCTACATTGCCCAGCCCGATTCTGGTAGACTTATTTATCTTGCCAGAACAGATACTACAGTATACATTTTCCTTATAAATCTTTAGGCTCTTCCTTTTCCTAAACCAGCATTCCTGAAATATGTTTCTCATAAACCAAGGCCTTTTCCAGAATCCAAAAAATTTAATGATCATTGCATTCTTCCAATCACCCCAGAATAAAAATGGAGTTACTGTTTTCCCTCTGATCACCATATTTAATCTATTGCCTACTCATGAAGAGCTTATACCTGCAATATTTATATAATTGTACCCATTATTTTAATACCTGTTTATTACTTCTTACAGCTATAACCTCTATATTAATGCTTCCTAATATATAACAAGGAAAGTATAGAAAAAGTACATAAGAACACAAGCATTACAGGAAGATTTTTGGGTGAGAAACATAGATGCCAAAACTAGAACTTGGTGATTAAGAGGTAGACATGCACATCAGAAGTCAAGTGACAGAAAGAGGCTCAAATGTTGGCTCTTCCATTTACTGCTTTTGTGACTTTGAACGATTTAACCTCTTTGATCCTTAATATCTTCATCCCTATACTTGACAATCATGAAAAGAATGCCTATTTCAGAGAGCTGTTGGAAGAGTAAAGGAGAGAAGGTATGTTGGTTGCTTAGCATTCATGTTGACATTTAGAAAGAACTTAAGGGGGCGCCTGGGTGGTTCAGCTGGTTGAGCGTCCAACTTCGGCTCAGATCGTGATCTTACAGCTTGTGAATTCCAGCCCTGCATCGGGCTCTGTGCCGACAGCTCAGAGCCTGGAGCCTGCTTCAGATTCTGTGCTTCCCTCTCTCTCTTTGCCCCTCCCTCGCTCACACACTGTCTCTGTCTCTCAAAAGTAAATCAACATTAAATTTTTTTTAATTAAAAAAATCTTTTTTTTAATATATGAAATTTATTGTCAAATTGGTTTCCATACAACACCCAGTGCTCATCCCAAAAGATGCCCTCTTCAATGCCCATCACCTCCCCTTCCCTCCCTCCCACACCCCATCAACCCTCAGTTTGTTCTCAGTGTTTAAGAGTCTCTTATGTTTTGGCTCTCTCCCACTCTAACCTTTTTTTTAAATTTTTTTTAAGAAAGAAAGAACTTAAAAATACTAGCTATAGTTATTATACACAAATAGCAGGTTTGACCTGGAGCCTGCTCACACAGGCTCTTCCAACTCTTAATTCAGTGACTTCTTATTGGTAGCTCAAAATTGGAAGGGGAAAGGGTATTTACACCATAGAAATTGGCAAACAATACAAACCAGTTTTGTTTTTGTTTTCATTTTTCCAGAGAGCCTACTGCTCAACACTTATTAGCATATCACTGATGTTGGGTTGTCAATGTTGTGCTTTGATATAGTTATCCTAAACAGGTCAGAGATAAAACAATGAACAAGTGAGTGAACAGAATGAGTTCATCCTGTTTAAGGTGGCCAGGATATGAAGTAGGTCCTCAAGCAGCAAGCTAGAACTGAAAGATAACACTCGGACATCATCTCAGTATCTAGGTGGTTGTATACTTCCTTTGACTTGGAGTGTATTCGGATGTGTGCCACTCTGGTGATTATCAGGAATCTCCTAAGCTGCAGCAGCCTTGAGCTAGGTCTTCTTCTGTGGGTCGTCAGCCAAACATGGTGCCATATTTTATATGCCACGCCGTCCAGATTCTACACCTTGGATCAACTTGCAGAGTGGTCTTCAGTAAATTATTTTTTGTTGTTCCAGTTCTGTCTCTGCTCTGCTGGGGGCTGTGGAGAAGAAAACTCAGGTGTCCATTCTTGGGTCAGAAAAGAGAGAGAGTGCAGTGGCAGCATAGCTATGGGTGTGGTGAGCACAAAATTCCCAAAGGGAAGGTGAATATTGGGGAGGTAGTTTTGGCTTAGTCATCGTTGTGTCTCTTTGAATAAGAAGATTCTCTTTCAAATACCTACTTCTGTTTTATGCTTTAGTTTTTACTAAGTATTTTTTTTTTCTTATACTAACAACACTTTAATTCAGGCTGTTAATTTTTCATATTGTTTGTGTTTTACAATCTCTTTCTTAAGTATATTTTCAGCCTTCTGATATTTTTCGGTTTTAATTCTTCCTGTGCCAGCTTCTAAAAGGAAGAAGGTGGGGCGCCCGGGTGGCTCAGTCGGTTGAGCGTCCGACTTCGGCTCAGGTCATGATCTCACGGTTCATGGGTTTGAGCCCCACTGCGGGCTCTGTGCTGACAGCTCAGACCTTGGAGCCTGCTTCGGATTCTGTGTCTCCCTCTGTCTCTGCTCCTCCCCCACTTGTGCTCTGTCTCTCTCTGTCTATCAAAAATAAATAAAACGTAAAAAAAAAAATTAAAAGAAAGAAGGAAAGATAGAAAGAAACTTCTCATTAATTTGCATTGTCTAAAATATTTTGTACAAACTCACTTGTCTGATATTCAAGATTTTTCCCAGTGTGGTTTTAACCTTTTCATCCTTGTCTCCCATTAGTCTCTCCTATACCATGCAGAGAAACCAAACCAGGTTATTTTTTTCGGTACATGATTTGGATTTGTTAAAAAAGTCAAACTCAACTGAGTCAAATTTAAGGATCTCATTGGCTTTATTCAACAGTTCATGAGTTAGGCAGCGTCCAATCTGGCAGACAGAAAAGAGCTCTGAGGAGCCATATAAAATGAAAGACTTTCATAAAAGTCTTTGGTTATTGCAGGATTACTTTTCCTTTAGAGGACGGCAGAGGTTTATCAGGCAGATGACGTAACTAGTGCCAGTGAGGTAGTTCCTGACTTCCTGGCTTAAGATTCCATTTTTGGGAGATCCCAAAACTGTAATTAAGTGAAGTCTCTGTTCAGTGATATGGAGCTTAGCACAAGCGACTCCCATTTGGGTCTCTCGCCATGTTGTTAACAGACTTTTGTGCCCCATGCAGTTTGTTAAGGCTATTTCTTTTACTAGCATACTCTTCTCTACAGTCTCTGCTTGTCACAGAATTTTAAAGCTTGTACTACACGTTTCATGGTCCAAAGTACCTCTCGTCATTTTTTATAGTGAGCAGTTCTACTTAATCTCTGAATACACTTAGCACTTTATAAACATTTGGCGATTGTTACATTTGATTTTGTATTATAATTATTGGGGGAATGATTACATTTGGACAGAGAGATATGAGACAAGATGAGGGAGCCAGCACAATTCCCTTTAAGACTAGAGAACTGTTAAGGAAAGGAATGAAATTGACTGCAGACCTTGCGGACAGCTGGATGGCTGGACACAGGGCTCAGAGCAGGTGGAATGTGCAGATGAAATTCAGACCATAGTTGGTGCCAGAATTTTTAAATGGGAGTGGAGTAGGGCATGTAGTGTGTGACATTGAGGATCCAGGATAAGACAATGTTGAAGAAGTGAATTAGCATCAGAAAAAACTCAGGACACAACTCCTCCCATAGAGGGGTCATAGAAGAACCAGGCCAAATGTCTGGGTGGAAATCAAAGTACACTCCATATAATTTCTGTGTCTGGGCAAGTATGAGGTCATCAGAGAAGGAGGACCAGGTGAGCCTTGACTAATGTAAGCACTCAAGGATAGTTCCTGGGGGTGTATCTGGCTTCGGTTCTTAGCAAAACCTAGCACTGTTGCCTGAGCTCAGATATGAGATGTTAACTCAGGACACACTAGAATAAAGGGGGAAACAGAAGGAGGAACTGGATCTGAAGCTTTAATGTACACACTGCCTCTATCAAGATTAGCTCCAGAACAGAAAAATACTGAACCCACTGATGTAGATGCTGGAGGCATCTAGGCAGCAGACCCTCAGACCATAACACTTTCTGAGTGGCAGATTCTATAGGGGTAGGGTTGTGATGCTTGATCTTCATTTACCTCTGTTTTGAACCTACAGAGAGTAGCAGCTTGCCTCAGTAACATGTCTGTTGCTTGACATGTCTAAGACCTTGCATATAGAAGCTTCTCAAAAATATAAGAATTAGTCAGAGTACAGGGCATTGTGGCAGAACATCTTTGTCATAGGTGAAGCACAAGATCTAAGTCCTATGCCTCTATTGTCTCATCTCTAAAATGTGGATAATAATGCTCATGTTGTAGTGTTATTGAGAGGATTACATGAGATAATTTATATAACAAAATGAAAATGTCTATTAATGCCACCATCATCCATTTTTTTTTCAATTCTTAGGCTTTAAAAGTTAGACCAGTTACGATAGAGATGAGATGTCCCTATTGTATTTTCTGTTCCACAGAGTGAGGATAAGATTGCTATTAATTATTCACAGTAAATCTACACTTCAATCAAAATTGTGGTTATTTCTTTGAGTTGCTTATAATACACAACCTACATAGATTACAGAAGAGTCCAACATTTCATGTTTGTTTTTAATGGATGCTCACATTCAGTGTTAAAACAGGACATCTACATTGAATGTGGCATTATTTTCAATTAAAGCAGAAAAAGTATAACATTTAAAGGTCATATTGTTTGTATCCCTAATAAATACAGTAAAATAAAATGCCAATCTGAATATTTCATTAAGTAGCTAAGTTTGCTAGGCTGTCATGCTCAGAATTTAATTTAGAAGAAAACATCCACATTTTTCTTGGATGTTATCTCTTAGAAATACTGACTGCAGACAGAAAACTAGTTAGAAAGCATAGCGTTATTGTTCCTGAAGGGTGACAGGTCTGTGACAAGGAAATACATTGAAAAATAAATCTTTTTGTGTGGACTAGAGTCAACGGCCACCAGAACCCGGGGTTTAGCCAAATCTTTTGGATGATCTTTCACCTGTAAGAGGATTTCTAAATTTTGACATTTATATCTGAACAATATTCCCATACGCATGTAATTTATCCATGTTCCCTGAGTTGGACAAAACTACCAGCATATTGCCAAATGTAAATAAGCAGTTAATAATGTACTCCTATATATAAACGCATTCTTGTTAACAGTGCTATTTAGTTTTCAGAGGTCAACAAAAACTTCCAGACCAGTCTCCTCAGCTGCCCCCTGTATTGTCAGTACACTTGAGACAATTCACTCATAATCTGTTCAGAGGTTTGGCCTCAGAAACAAACATTTTTTCAGTCCACTGGAAGTTTTATGTTGAAAAGTCTTGTCAAAGTCTGGAAGAGTAGTTGTATCTCCTTGAATGTGATGCTATTCATGCAATTACTGACTTATAAAAATTATAATAGTAATAAAAGATATTAATGTGTATGACAATGTTGATGATTTTTTAATTTGAATGCTTACATAGACCAGGCTTTGTGTTGAATGCCTTTTTGTGCATTATTGCCTTTATTTGAATTCCTACAATATTTTGGGGGAGTAACATTATTATTAATTTATTTAACACACATTCACTGAGTGCCTAAATACCTCATTGGTATTTGGAGGTGAAAAAATATGCAAATTCCCTCCCTTTATAGCGCATGTATCCTTGGGTAAGTTAATGCTGAGAGTTTAAATTTTATTATTTGTATATAATTAGGCTTCTTAAGCTTTTTTTTTTCTTCCTTTTTTTGGTTTCAGGAGCAGAATTTAGTGATTCCTCACTTACACACAACACCTAGTGCTCATTCCAACAAGTGCCGTCTTTAATGCCCATCACCTATTTTAGGCTTCGGAAGCTCTTAAAGGTTAGATGAGTTATCCAAAGTTGCATGTCTGGTTTTCACTGCCCTCCTTCCATTGTACTTAAGATCGCCTTGGTTACAATTAGTATGAACAGTGAAAGGTGTTTTTCTCCCCTTAACTGATATGCTGTTAATAATGGGCCCTGTATCTCATAGCCTCTTCCTTTTTTTCCCATTAATTAATTAGATTTTAACTTTGCCTTATTCTTGATTTTAGGGAATTCATGATACCTTCCCCACTAAATGTGAAACTTGGTGGGATACATTTGGTGGGTTTTTGTTTTGTTTTTTTTTTTTGTCTTTTTTAAAAGATTTTGTTTCATTTAATTTTTTAAGTGTTTATCTGTTTTGAGAGAGAGAGAGTGCATGTGTGAGCAGGGAAGGGGGAAGAGAGAGGAGAGAGAGAATTCCAAGCAGGCTGTGCCCTGTTAGCGTAGAGCATGATGTGGGGCTCCAGCCCCTGAACCATGAGATCAGGACCTGAGCCTAAATCAAGAGTTGGACTGAGCCACCCCGGTGCTCACTACCAGACAGCACTACCAAAGACTCAGCTCACATCTCTGAAGTATGAGGATATTATCCTACAGCTTCAATGGTATCATCATGCCTTAGAGAACTAACAATAATTCTATAACATTATACAATATCTAGTCTATAGTTTTTCATTCTCAAATATTTTCCCCTGCCCCTCAAATCAGGAGCAAATCAAGATTCTTCCATTGTCTTTTTCAACATAAATTTTTTTTTTTCATTTTTCACATTAATGTCTTATACTGAAGATAGTGGGAATTTAAAATTCATATACAATCATGATACCAACTAACATTCTAGGCCAGAGTCAACTTCCATTCGTTGATCATTAAGTGGAGTTTTCTTCTATTCTCTTCTTTACAGACAATTCTGCTATCCTTGTCTCTAAGATTTACATAGAAAATGCATTTCCAGGTTATTGTGATAATGGATCTGACTCTAAAGTGGCATCACCTGTGTTTGTGAGACCATTCAGATTGCTCCAAAGGCTTAAATACAGTGCTGATATCTACATGAAACTTTTGGCTTGATCTGATCACCAACATTTGTGTGCCCCCTTCCTTGAGGAAGCCTTCATGATTTTTTTTTTTTCTGGGATTCACCCAAATAATTTTTAATTTTTAAATATTTTATCCAGTATTTAATTGTGTTTGTAGTGGGGAAAAATACTTGATTTTTCACCATAGTCTGCTGTATTTTGTGTAGAATTCTATTTTCTGTTCTATTAAACATCAGATTTATGAATAACAAGTAGATACCCTTTGGTAAAACAATATTAATTGCAACAGGGACTTCATGGATTAAGATATGTGAAAAGAATGAAAAATAATTGGGGAACAAAAGCACCAAACAAACACTTAGATGCTTCTATGTCAATGACAAGGGAAATTATGGAAATGATTTTTTAATTAGCTCTTTGATGATTTGAATCCTATTTACAGCAAGAAATCTAACCTATATTAGGATTTAGCATTTGAAGTTTCAGTACTTATGTTTGTATACATATTTACACATACATTTGCACATGCATATTAAATTCTTTCCATCCTAATTTATATGAATTCTAAATAATTTTTTACTTCACTGAGATTTCATCCAAAGTTTGGCACACTTCCATCTGATTGAGAAGTCACTATAAGGAGTTTGTCCTAGACCCGACATGTTTTTATATAAGTACTGAAAGTAACGATCTTAGCAAAGATTTACTGGTAATAGAGACACATTTGCACATCAGCTTAGCATTTCATTGGATCACTTTCTCGTATGAATACAAATGAGGTCAGACGTGTCAAATGGATTATCTTCATAATTTTATGTATCTCCTAGCACACTACTTTCTTTTAAAAGAGGATTTGGCAAATTTTCTAAATTATTTTTTCTTTTAAATTCACTACCTTCTACATAAGTATTGTGCAGGGGAATGGAAATGATATTCTAAGGTCAAAAAATAAACAATGTACTTTAAGGACATGGGAAGAATAGATCATATCCCAAACACTGAATACATAAAGATATAATTTTGTTGCGATAACCCCAAAGAGTAATTTTGGGAAAGAATAGCACAAGGTGTGTATGAAAGATTATTTCCTCTCAGGGCTTAGACAAGGTAAAAATAAAGTAAAAAGTAGAGTATCTAAAGTAAACAGTATATAAAAAATCTATGAAAGCAATAAATATCTTCAAGTACAGTATCCCTAATGTGTCATAGGGAAAATAAAACAAACAAAAAGAATAAGGATGATATGAGCAAAAATTATCCAAGTACTTTCACCAACTGAAATCGCTCTCCCTTGACTGACCATCATTCTACTTCCCAAATCGAGTCCCCCAATCTTCTCACAGTAGATGAATATACTCCACAGGGAATCATCCATCATGAAAATGATGTGTTTATTTAAGTTCTGAATGTAAGAAAAGGGACATATGGCATCTAATCTCATTCCATATCACTCAACTCTGAAATTTAACGCTAAAAAACAAAACTGCTCAAACCAGCCATTATGATCTTAACTGTATTTTTGAAGAAAGCAGCTTGAAATTACACCTTTCAGCTCTTTGAAGTTATTTTAAGGTAAAGAGTTCACTACAGATTCAAAGAAGCATACTTAACTATATAAGAAAAGTTACGTATTTTTCACATATTTTTCTAGAGAATTTAACATGGTATGAAATAATTCCAAACTATTCAAAATTCTACTTTATTTAAAGAAGTAAACCATAACAATTCAAATTAAAATAAATCTCCTCACTCAAAGCATGGCTAGATTCCCTTTTTAAGTCTCGGAATGGATGGATATATATTTATAGGGGTATTTATTCAGTGGAATCACTTTATCAATGATTTTTTTCAAAACATATCCAATAATTAATTAGATTATACAGATAATTTAAATTTCGTACAGATTACATTTTAGAAATTGTGTAAGGGTTATAAAATTTGCTTTATCACATGTACAATATTAAAAATTCTCTATTTCTTCCATGAATGTATTTTATTATTTATTTATTATTTATTTGAGAGAGAAAGAGAGAGCATGAACAGGGGAGGGGCAAAGGAAGAAAGAGAATCTTAAGCAGGCTCCATGATCAGTGCAGGAATCAGTGCCAGGCTAGATCTCACAACCATGAGATTGTGACCTGAGTTGAAATCAAGAGTTGGATGCTTAACAGACTGAGCCACTCAGGAGCCCTTTCCGTGAGAATATTGTAATCACCAAATTGCCCTTACTTTTAAATTCTCATATCTGCCTTTTATTTTTTAGTTTAATTAACTTTGCCTCTCACCTGTTAAAACAGTGAATTCTAAGGTTGATCCAGTTATAAAAATGTAATTTATTAAGAAGTTAAGGCTGGGGCTACTGGGCGGCTCAGTTGGTTAAGCGTCTTGGCTCAGGTCATGATCTTGCAGTTCGTGGGAGTCAGGCTCTGAGGTGACAGCACAGAGCCTGCTTTGGATTCTATCTCTCCCTCTCTCTGTCTCCTCCCCTCAAAATAAATAAGCTTTAAAAAAAAAAAGTTAAGGCCAATATTAAAACATTTGCTTCCTAACGTATGTCCTAAAATTACACTAAACTTTAGAGGTAAGAACTATGCACATCTTATACCATAGTGTTAATGAACAAATTAATCTTATACTATGATATAAAGACAAGGATCTTTCTTTTGACAATTGCTAGTAGTAAATATTTATGTGATCACAGAATAAGCTGCTTTTTTTAAGTTTATTTATTTATTTTGAGAGAGAGAGAGCAGGGAAGGGGCAGAGAGAAAGTGAGAGAAAGAATCTCAAGTAGGTTACACTCTGTCAGCGCAGAGCCCAACTTGGGGCTCCATTTCACAAATCATGAAATCATAACCTGAGCCTAAATCAAGTCAGTCACTTAACTGACTGAGCCATCTAGGTGCCCCCAGAATGAATTGCTTTAAATCCACCCAGAAATTTGTGGTCACACAGTACTATTCCACGATGTCCTCTCTTCATTCATTTAAAATATAATTTACTAAACAGATCCAATGGGGTATGTACCTTGCCGGGCACTGTAGCTATAAACACCAGAAAGCTAAGGATCATAATTGGGTTGACAGGCACACAGGAAGTCAGTGGTCGTCTTGGTCAGTACTATGATCGTCTCAGTGGCATGTTCAGTGGCAATATAGAGGAGGGTCTAACTTAGTCTTAACAAGTCAACATAGGATCTTCAGGGGATGTGCTACCTTCACTGAGACTAAAATATCTTCTACAATATGTCTCTGGGTGTGCATGTATGCATATGTTTTAATGCTCTCAATTATAACTTAAAATGAAAAGCTAGAAGTAAATCTTCTCTGAAAAACAAAACAAAGCAACTGGCAGTATTTATGATGATTCCAATGGACTAAGAATGACCATAGATGTTATTTAAATGGAGAATACTCAGATATTCTAAACCCATGTAATTAAGAATTGATAATATAAAAGACATTGATGAGAATTGAATAACACTGTTATTCATTCCTCCCCATTATCACAACCACAAAGTTCAGTAAAATTCTTATTACTGAGTTTTAAAATTATTTTTTATTTTTACCCCTATAATTAATTTGAAGGAGAATTTGTTTGGAAACTTTGATTATATGCTTTTAGCTAGTCATGTTATGCTGTGGAAAAGCATAACAGTTTTTACCTTGAGCTAGGACATTTCTGCATACTAAAGCAGTATGGTTAAGAATCACATAGATAATGGGCTGTGAAGAAAGAAATAAATTAAATTTAATGATGCTTTTACTCTTAATGGTCTACAATCACTTCTTTATAATTTTTTTCACTTACTAAAATAAATTTCACTGACTACTACAATCAGTGTGTTAATGCCAGGTGAATGAATGGACAAATGGACAAGGCCTTGATATTTACATCAGGATTCTCTAATTTGTATCAACTGCGATTTGGATCTGGTGACAAATATACTAAGCAACTTCACTTAATTGTACCTCTTCTTTTTGTTTTGTTTTTGAACATGTGATAAAAATAAGCCTTGGAAACAACAAATCTCATCAGAATGTTCCTCATGACGCTTTCCGCATGACCAGAATGGAAGTATACCTACTCTGTGACATGATACAGACATTTGATACTGACATGAACCCAGAACAATTGCCCTTAAAATGGTCTAATTTGATGTGGGTTTGTTTTTTGTTTTTTTTTTTTTGGTCAAAAACCAGATTAAAAAATTAAATCAGGAATGTTAAATGTAGTCTTGAGAGGCATGCCTATTAAAATAAATGGTTAAGAAATTTGTTAATTTGCAGTTCTTGTTTTGTTGACCAAGAAAGGTCATTACATCTTTTTCACAAACTAATAAGCCTTTATTTTTTTCCCTAAGAAAGATTGTTATGAGAACAGATGACTAGTGAATTCAAGTGTTATGAAACATTTTATATATATCAATGTATTGATGCCACTATTTCTGTAAGAACTTTGCATTTCTTATAGAATATATATTTCCCTGAGCTTATAGTGATTTATAGATTTTTACCTGGAAGGGAACTTACCGCTTATTTGCCTACTCCCCTAATTTGCCACCCGAGGAAACTGAAGTATAGCAGTGTGGCTTGAGCTGGGTCACAAAGCTAATTAATTAATGGCCTATAGCAAGAGAGGTTTCCAGGACTCTTGACTCCTTATCAAGTGCTCCTCTGAAGGCCAACCTGTGTCAAATAATAGAAAGTTCATTCTTTAAGAATTCACCGTTAGCATGAAAAATGAAATATAGATGAAAAAGATTTCCTTGTTTAAACAATGTGCATCACACTATCAACAAAATATTCTAGCTGGACACCTGTTCAGTGATTCTTCTGCCATATGATGAGGTCTTGATTCTTACAAATTCAACTAAAGTCCTAAGTAGCTGTGTAACTCCATCTATAAAAGCAGTAGGCAGGTCCCTCTTCGCTAAGATTCAAAATATTTTGTGAGTGAGCTGTTTATGGTATATTATAAGTGCCAGTAAGTCCTCCCCATTCCTTGGCATTCAACAACCTTTTCTTCACCAAGGAATAAGTTTCCCTCCTAACTTCCCATTCTGTACCTTCTCGCTCAAAGCCATGGAAAACATCACTTATCAGCCTTGGCCCTCTTTTTGACTTAGTCTAAATGTAGCTCCACACCTCTTAGCCACGCAGTGCTCTGGGAAGTCCCTAAGAATGAAATGGAGTTGCCAAATGAAATCAAGCTTGTTTAACATCAGGATGTTAATCCCTGATGCTTATTCCCTGACATTTATTACTTTCTTTCTGCCCTCTTCATCTCTATTTACCTTGAAAGGGACTGAAAATTTAATACCGTGGACTTTCTTAGAATGTACAGAAACATACTATTTTTTTTTGGACACGACTATTTACAGAGCCATCATAGTATAGTGTGGCAATAGAATTCTCCATTTCTTAGTTCCTTTTGTTCTGTTCATTGTTATGTCTTCATTTCTCCTGCTATGAGTGATCTGGCAACAAATAGTTGACTCTTCCTGTGGCGTGTGCCAGTCATCCTTCAGATCTCTGCTTCTAATTTCCCTTTTCAGATATTGTAAGCTGAAAAGCAGCAAACTAAACATGTTGTAGTTTTTACTAACCAGGTAAAGGAAGTATCCATATCATTGTGGACGGTCCAGGTAGAAAGATGCATGGACTTTGGGACTGCTGATACAGAGGCTCAAAGTCTCTTCTTTTAAAACCTGGGTGTAAGTTGGGTTGTGGTGCATGGCACAGAGGATTAGGCCAGATTAAATGGAACCCCTCAATTCTGTCTGTTCCCTGCATGTGTCTATTCATTATAATTCAAACATGATTCTCCTGAGAGCAGAAACCAGAGGTTGATCTTCCCCAGTGACCACAGGTCAACATAGCTCAGGTCAGAATTACAAGAGATATGTGGGTTGGCCTCGATGTGTATACAGTGATAATGGCCAAATCAAATCCCCAATCTATTTTCAAGAGGAGAAGCCCAACATTGGTTGAGCTAATATCTGAAAGCGGGGGTGAGGAGCAGACAGGACTCGGGGAGCAGCCTCTGGTGGGAACAGTGTTTCAGCTGTCGTCCAGAAGGTCTCTCAGTAACCAGAAGATTTCAAACGTGGGGGTTTGATATAAAGGTGTTACCCCAGGATATTCCTTACAAGGGTCCTATTATGTATCAGCAGAGTCGGTTTCATGGTTAGCTTGCAGTTCTGCTGTGGTTTTCCCAAATTGGAGGCAGTAATCATGGAGTCTTTGTCAGCACTAGCTTTGAACTGCTAAGTGCCTTAATCCTTGCCAGCACTGATCAGGATTAAGGGGCTGGGCCGAGCAGTTCTCAGTCTGCCTGCACCTTCGTCTGACTTTAGGTTTTCCGCTGAAAGTCAGCAAGTTGTTGGGGCTTGGTTTTCTCTGTCTGAGTTGGATTCTTACTTGGAATGATCTTTGATTTCAAATTAATTAATGAGCCGTACGATGCAGCCACTCAAAATATCTCCCTGGAAAGCTGTCAGTGCTGACCATGAGCAATAAAAGTGTTGCCATCTTGAAATTCCTTATCCAACGTGAAGCTCCTAGCCGCCTCCTCTCTGCTTGTTATCATGATATCCATGGGCTATTTGCCGCTTGTTTTGAGAAAATGCTAGCAGTCACTCTGATTTTTCAGCCCTCTTTTGATAATCGCCATCATCTTAAATATTATATTTTCATATAAAAGTTGTGAATATTGGTTCTGTTTCCCCGAAAATGCTTCCACTGCCTTTTTCAGAGCATGGATGGACATGTTTGGTGAAGCACCTTTATTACTCTAAGTCACAGAACAGGGGCTCCTCCTTGAAATGCAGTGTCTTCTTAGATGCTTCCAGATCTTTCCTGTTTGTTTACTTTTATACGGTATAAATGGAGATATGAACAATATCAGTGGCGGCTTTAGAATGATTCTGAGTAGAAAATGGGTATCTCTACTCTGTGTAGAGACAGCCAGTGCTGAGTGCGTTCTTGAGTATCTTGCAGGTTGAAGGCATCTGTTAACTGGGGCTCGCATCTGTTCACCGTCAGGTCCAGTGCCCTGTTTTCTTGGCCAGACTGACATCAGGGACTGCGTAGGACAGGTTTGGTAACACACTGCAGTCATGGACTGATGAAAAGGCTACAGAGTGGTTTATAGCAGACAGCAATTTAGAGCTGGGAATACGAGTGTTGCACATTTTAGGGCACAAGGACCAAATTTTAATAATTTGGGATATTTAATGTCTTCCCAGATGATCCCCCTATCTGCACTTTAAAAGTCTCAATAATGGCATATGACACCTCATTCCCCCTCTCCATAGAGTTTTGCTTTCTTTTCATTTTTTTCATTCCAGTCTTAACACAGATGCTAGGCAATACAAGACAAAGCTTGGACAACTAGGTTCTAGATCGAGTGGGCATATATGGTCTGCAAAATCCTAGAATTGACTCCACGGTATTGTTTACCTTCTTAGCAATTCCTGTGTCGTAACTTCAAAGGGATAGTTTTTACTCTTCAGGAGGATAAGCGATAAAAGAAAGATGGTATTTTAGGGAGGCATTGCTCTAAGACATCCTACCAAGCACCCCTGTGCTCAGGAAGCAGAATGTGACTCTCTGTAGCAGTCTACCTGCTTCTCATGAGAACCGTTTCTTCATGGCTCCTGGCCCTTCCCTTCACAAACATCCACAGCAGGGTGAAAAGCGCAGACCAGGGAGAAAGGTGGCATTCTTCAGACCAGACAAGAGAACGTACAGGAATACACTGCACCAAAGGACCAAGGTGATTCCTGGCTAGAGCTCTGTTCTCTGACTAAATTGTGGCTCCTTTCTTATACTGACCCTCTCAGCTGTGCTGTCTGCCCCTCCTTCTGCCTTGAGCAGCTTCCCAGGACTGAGACCCCCTTTGCCTTTCTTGACCCGCCCCTAGGCTCTGCTCTAGACTTTCACTGCCACAGCCTCTTGCTGACCATTGCTGCATGGCTGAGGATACCCCTGGACAGTATGAGGAACAGACACTCAAATTGCTGTGACAGATTAATCACCTGTTCCTTTGCTAACACGAATTCCCTCTGTCCACCCCAGCAATACCACCAAATTAATCAGGATTGAAACCTTATCTTAGAAGGGATGCCATTTGCCAAGTTGGGCAAACTGTTAATGTGCCAACACGCAGTCCTTGATCACAGACAAAATTTCTTCAGGGAAAGAGTAGTCGTATCTTCTCCAATATTTTCATACAAGAGCCAGTGCTTTCGCTCTGGTGATTTTACAGCTCGTGGGGGATGTATTTAAAGCTTGAAAACAATACTCAGGGAGAAAAGATGGACTGCATTCTTATTACTGTCATTAAAAATAATAATGTTTTTAGTTATGTATTGTAATGACTCTAATTCAGGGTCTTGTAAGCTGCTTTAGTTGAGTTGCCTCTAAAAATACATACGGAATGTATTTGATGCTGTTTATTTCATATTTTTGGTAATATTTTGTGACTGTCCGCCAGACTTCATGCTGTTACAAGCAGAGGTATTTTGTGTTTCTCAAGACCAACAAAGTACCTTTGCTTCAGGGACATTCTAATCCCCCTTGAGAGAATTTGGCCATACAGATTCTCTTATTTTGGTGAGGTACCCTTTCTAAATTATTTTGTTTATTGCACTGTGCCAATTTTATGCAGTCTAAGTACCAATTAGTTTTAGAGTGA
The DNA here is from genome assembly GCF_018350215.1 of Panthera leo. Taxonomy (NCBI): domain Eukaryota; kingdom Metazoa; phylum Chordata; class Mammalia; order Carnivora; family Felidae; genus Panthera; species Panthera leo. The sequence goes on from NC_056689.1 coordinate 9,779,159, forward strand.
ATTCCTTTGCTCTTAGTTATTTTTGAAATGTTACAATAAAAAAAATACGGGAAACTTTCATTGAATTGCACACTTCCAAAGAAGGTAAAATGCATTTCTTATTGCTATTTTATTTTCCTACTAATGGATATTAACTTCTGTTCTCTAACTGGTGTCTTGTATGATTGACTAACAAAGAATAACAAATTGACTTAATTTGGGGACAACTGTCATGGACAGAGCAGTGGATGAGAATTTTAAAAAACGCTTGTGATGTAAATTAGGAGAGGGGGCAGTGAGGACCCTAGAAGGGACAGATTTGTTGGGCCAGAGAAGGAAAGATTTGGTAATGTGTGAGGGGTATTTGATTACTGTGGAGATTTAAACCAATGTGACAAGAGATCAATATTTGCTTCAAGAAACTTCTCTGTTTAAGTAGGGGAATCTACTTAACCTTTTGAGGCAAAATTGTTTGTAAATTCACCTGAAACCAATAAAAAGATATTCTTCTCATACTGTAAGCCAAATACATTCGAGATTTTTAAAAAATTTTTGAAAGAGTTGGCACCTGGGTGGCTCAGTCGGTTAAGCCTCCAGCTCTTGACTTCAGCTCAGGTCATGAACTCAGGGTTCATGAGTTCGAGCCCTGTGTCAGGCTCTCTGCTGTCACCATGGAGCCTGCTTAGGACTCTCTCTCTTCTCTCTCTCTCTGCCCCTCCCCTGCTGGTGCTCGCTCGCGCTCTCTCTCAAAATAAATAAATAAACTTTAAAAAATATTTGGAAGAGAAAAACAAAAATAAAAGAACTGCTGAAGGAAATATAAGTGAACGATAATATGACTGTATGGTAACAATGGAGTATCTAGGTACAACAACAAAAAATTAAATTGTAAGGGGAGGTGTTTATACATGTTTATTTATTTCTGAGACAGAGAGAGACAGATCATGAGTGGAGAAAGGGAAGAGAGAGAGGGAGACACAGAATCCGAAGCAGGCTCCAGGCTCTGAGCTGTCAGCACAGAGCCCAACGCGGGGCCTGAACTCACAAACTGTTATATCATGACCTGAGCCAAAGTCGGTCGCTCAACCAACTGAGCCACCCAGGAGCCCCGAGAAACATTTTTTAAATTTCCATTTGGCAAAATGGTTGCAAACAAAAATAAACTAAGAAAACAGTGCTTTGTGCTGTTTTCCTCTCCATGGAATGTTCTTCTGTCCCTCTTTACCTGGCTGACTCTCATGTACTCTTCAGTCTCAGCCTAAGCCTTATATCCATGGGTGGTCTTCCAGGATGCCCTGATGAACTGACTGTTTGAGGTCTCCCACCATACTTTCTTCCAGGGAAACATTTACCAACTACGTCACAGGTGACGTTATTAGTGGCCGTCTTCGCTGCTAAACTTGGGGCACAAAGGGAAGGAGCCACGCTTGATACTCACAATGCCAGCTGCAGCTCCTACCACATCTTATCTAGCATATAGTAGGTTCTCAATAAATATCCCTTGCCATTGAAATGAATGAGTGTTTCAAGAGCTCATTATGAAAGAGTAGATGAAGGATATGAACCAGTAATTCCAAACACACACACACACACACACACACACACACACACACACACACAAGTGCCCAGAGACACTTGTGACATTTCAATAATAATCAAATAGAAGTTAAATCATATTAATGTACATCTCAGTTGTCTATAATTGTGTGTGTGTGTGTGTGTGTGTGTGTGTAATCTTTGTCAGAATACCTAAGAAAATGAATAATGTCATTAATGGCCTGTGAGGGTGTGATAAAACAGGTTTATACACCGTTTGTGGCAAGCATTTCAATTGGTACAGATTCTCTGTAAAACTGAATGCTGTTCGCACAGAATTTTATCTTATGAAAATAATTTGTTGGGGCACCTGGGTGGCTCAGTTGGTTGACTGAGCTGGACAAACTCTTGATTTTGGCTCAGGTCATGATCCCAGGATTGTGAGACGGAGCCCTGTGCCCAGGCTTTGCGCTGAGTGTGGAGCCTGCTTGTGCATGCTCTCTGTCTGTCTCTGTCTCTCTCTCAAAATAAAAAATAAAAAATAAAAAAAAAGAGAAAAGAATTTGTTTAATGGAACAAGGATGCATGTAGAAAGTTAAACTTCTGATGACAGTGTTTTGTAAGAGTTCAAAACTGAATATAAACTAATGCTTATTTGTCAATAAGACACATCGGGGTGCCTGCTGGCTCCATTGGTTAAGCATCGGACTTTGGCTCAGGTCATGATCTCGCAATCCATGAGTTCGAGCTCTGAGTCAGACTCTGTGCTGCCAGCTCAGAGTCTGGAGCCTGCTTCAGATTCTGGGTCTCCCTCTCTCTCTGTGCCTCCCTCACTTGCACTCTTTCTCTCTCAAAAATAAATAAACATGAAAAAATTTTTTAAAATAAGACACATGTGTATTTATCTGCATGTATGTGTGTATATATATGATAGTAAAACCCCATTTTTGTAAAAATGCACTATAAATGCATAACTTTTGAAATATCTTAAGAAAAATTCTGAAAAGTATGCCCAACATATTAAAAGTATGCTATGTCTTGGTATTTATTAGCATAATCCACTAATTATCCATTGATCTATGCTTTCCCTCAGTCTAGCTGTTTTGGGATAAGTTATAAGGTCCCTAAGAAGGATGGGTGTCCGGATAGAAATTTAACCAGACAGGGGCATCTGGGTGGTTCAGTCGGTTAAGCATCCGACTTTGGCTCAGGCCATGATCTCACAATTCCTGAGTTCAAGCTCTGCATCGGGTTCTGTGCTGACAGCTCAGAACCTGGAACTTACTTGGGATTCTGTGTCTCCCTCTCTCCCTGCCCCTTTCTGGCTCATGCTCTATCTCTCTGTCTCTCTCAAAAATGAATAAACATTACAAAAAAAAAAAAAAAAAGAACGTTAACCAGAGAAATCAACTGACATGATGAGACATGAAGGTATAGACGACTCCTCCTCCTCCTCCTCCTCCTCCTCCTCCTCGTCCTCCTCCTTCTCTTCCTCCTCCTTCTCCTCCTCCTTCTCCTCTTCCTCTTCCTTCTCCTCCTCCTCCTCCCCCTCCTCCTCCTCCTCCTCCTCCTCCTTCTCCTTCTCCTTCTCCTTCTCCTTCTCCTTCTCCTTCTCCTTCTCCTTCTTCTCCTTCTCCTTTTTTTTGGTTTTTCTCCCAAAAGCAGAACTTGAGAGAAAAAAATGTATGTGCCTGTGGTTGGTTCTGGAACACTGTTCCTAGAGAAAGCATTAGGGACAGGGGTGTGAAGCAGGAAAAGAGATAAAATCCATTAAAGACTACATTATCAATTTGACTGCCACTTTGGTGACTAGCTGCTTGATTTCATGGGCTTCGGAGGTAAGATTAATTTCATCTGCCTTGTGGCAGATGAGAAGTCTGACTTTCTTGTTCCCCCTGTGCACACCCGTCTCTGTGGGGCTCAGGAGCTTAGGAACCAAGTTCTGCCAGGTGGATGTGACTGAGCTATTTGGAAGGAAATAACGAGAAAAAATGCAAATAATTATTGCAATTGCTAATTTTGGAGGGAACATTGTTGTGATCATAAAATCCTAGCAATACAATTAGGCTTCAAAGCATTCCTTTGGGAATATTCGTTACTCCTTGGGAGAATTTCCTCAGCAATCCACAACAGTTGTAGTTGATACTGTTGAAGGCCAGAGAAAGCCCACACAAGGAACGCTGCATTCAGTCTTTCCTGAGTTTCTAGCATGAATTACTAAGACTTCAGAAGAGACATCAGCCCCACTTCAGAAATGAAATCTAAAGAGCAGATACCTAGTTTGGGTTGCTAAAGAGAAGGGATTGCAGTGTAAACCAAGCAGGGGAGTGTCCTGATAAGCACACCTCTACAATTAGGGATGCATTTGTATCCAGAAAATGTTTTTAATTTCTGAGCCCTGATAAGGAGTTGATAACTGAGGTCAACCATACTGAGAATGGTTTTTATTTAGGATTGAAGGGGAGAAGTGCGTCCGGGTGGCTCAGTGGTTGAACGTCTGATTTCGGCTCAGGTTCATGATCTCACAGTTGTTAGACGGAGCCCTGTGTTGGGCTCTGCACAGAGTGTGGAGCCCGCTTCATTAAGATATGTCTCTCCCTCTGCCCCGCTCCCCCACTAGTGCGCTCGCTCTCTCTCTCCCTCTCTCTCTCTCTCTCTCTCAAATAAATAAATAAAATGAAAAAAATAAGATAAACTTTTTGAATCAAGAATTTATTTTTGAAGATAACATTGGCATGCAATTTGTTTAGTTTTGGATAGCACAGTAGAGGTGGCTTATGCACTAATTAAATATGCTTACCTTGAAGAGCAGATCTATTTGCATGTAGAAAATGTGAACAGACAGGAATGGGAACTACTAGCATTATAAATGAGTAACTTTCATTTATGTAGGTAGATGAATGAATCTGAGGTTTAAAAATAAATGAATCTTACTAGGCCCATGCTCTTACAATTGAAAAGTTAGTATCATTGAAATTCTGGTTAAATTAGAAGTGTTCTAAAATGGGACTAATTGCCTTTTCGAAATGAAGAACAGTGTGGAGGTGAGCCCTTTTTTCTTTCTTTTTAATTAAGGCATAGTCATTCATTTCAACTATTTTATATTTAGTTTGGCATAATTCAATTAATAGGAACGTGATCCAGCGGTAAAGGAGAAAAGCTGGAATAATTTGCGTAGTGCTGTTCAAACTCTATCACGATTGGCCGTTCGCTAGGCCAGTTCTTCCAAAGGAATGTGGGATGCTTGGCCAGAAAGGACTCTATTAAGTCGTTCTGCTCTAAGGGAGAGAATTTGAAATAAAGGGTATTTACTTCTGTCAGCTTTAATTTTTCTCAAGTCTCCAACCCATTATAGTTTTTAATTGGAGAAATTGATATCCATTTGATGAGTTAATTGTCTCTGTACACTGCTCAAAATGCATGTCTTTCTCTTTCTAAGGAACTAGAATCTCCATCTTGGGGAAACACTTGTGGTCATCCATCTTTTGCTTTAATTTCCTTGCCAACCTGTTCTTCTGACCTTTTCAGCCCCTACTAATTTCCATACCTTCCTCTACTGGTTATTTCAGTAGTGACTGTTGGAAATGTTACCGAAACACCAAGAAGTTTTCTGACATCCTTCACTTTGCCTTAAATGTCTGCTGTGGCATTAAACATTGGATTGTTTGGATCTCAATCTGTCACTTTAAGGTTTTCCGTTAAGTGAGCAAACTATCCCTCACCCATTGATCTTGTACTGGCCGTGGCATTTGCTTTGTCCAACAGAATATGGGCAGAGTAGTGACTTGTCTGTTCCATGCTGAGGCCTCAGTGTCCCTTGCTGTTTTCCTGCTCAAGCGCTTGTCCTCTGTCATCCAGTGACCGCTTGCCTCAAGTAGCCATGGCTCCAGGGAAAGGGAAGAGATTCCTAGAATAGATCGAACCGAACTCAAAGTCTAGAAGTAAATCCAGGTGATCTGTAGGCTGAAGCAGAACAGCCCCAGACAAACCTGTGGGTAAGAAAAATGAATGTTTGCAGTTGTCAGCCACTGACTTTTAGGATGGCTTGTAATGGAGCATTGTTATGGTGATGAATGACCTCAACCTATTCCTTTTACCCACTCGGATGAACTGAAACCCAACAACGTGTACCCCTCTATCCTCACCTAGCTAAAAATTGCTATTTTACCTATGTCACTTTAAAGCGATTGAATCCGTTTGGAGACGTATAACTGTTCTGGAGTGTAAGCCAACATCATCGATTCAAATTAAAACTAAGCCTCTCCTACAACCATGCGCTCCTGGGTATACATTCAAAAGAAACGCTCACCCAGGCCCACAGAGGAGCATCCACGAAATTGTTCATTTAAGGGTGATGTGCTGCAGGGAGTTTGTTAGAACTGGAGTGCAGTCAGTAGCAGGTAAAGGGTTTATTGGGTTTAAATAGATGAATAGGCAATCAAACTAATCAATAACAAAACAGATTCTCTGTCGTCTCTCATTCAAGACATAACAGATATCTATAAACCATCCATCCATTTACAGTGATCATCAAGTAATCAGACCATAAAACCAAATCCTCAGTGGCTGTCACCAATGGGGAATAATAATTATCCTCCTGTAACAAACCAAGAGCAAAATCACTCCATGCCCACCTACCATGGAGAATCTCGCAGCAGTTTGAAGCGACGTTGTATTTGTACACATGGCAGCCTGTGGAGTTTTAACAACATAATATCCAATGTGTGTGTGCGTGTGTGGGGGGGACAAGGAGCTAGACTAGGATATCTATCATGTGTGCACACATGAACACATGGAAAATAGCAACATTTAAAAACATCACAATAATTCTCTAGAAGGGAGGCAGGAAGGGAGTGCGACATGAGATGAACGTTAGCACATGAAAAAACGTGGCAAGGGGAGAGCCGAGGAGGGATCCAGGATGAGAGTATACCATGGACCGGGAGCATCACAGAATCAAATCTGCCATCTGAGTTAAAAAACAAAACAAAACAAAACAAATAGGTTATTAAAGTCTTGCCACGAACAGCATAAAAATAGTCATCTTATTTTTTTTCTCTGGGAGCTATTAAATGATTGATTTTTCTCATTTCGTCTTTTGATATACTTGAACTTGCTTATACTAGATAGCATAAAAGTATGATTTAATTTTATTTTCTTTCCAAATAACTAAATCTCTCAGTCTTTTATGGAATAATCCTTATTTTTTTCCATCTGTGATTCCTCTGTTAAGATAAATGATTCTATGTCCTCTATGGACTTAAGGCTACTTCATGTTGTATTGAATCGTTTGCCTATTTTCCATATTACTATTTCAATACTTCAATATTGTAACTTTATATAATTTTAGATGTCTTCCCCTGAGACATTCAGTGGATTCACCTGACAGAACTGGATAAACTTCCTCTCTGGAGACGTGGGGAACCTCATGCCCAGGGTAAGTCTCAGTATGATGAATCCAAAGTGGCAGTAGAAAAATTAATTTCTCCTCTTCAGTAATTTTTTGTTTTGCTGTGTTGTGCTTTTGGTTTGTTTAAGGGAGATAAATTATGATCCACTGGTGTCAGCACGATTGGTAATTTGCTTTATGGTCTGATGGCTTGCTGATCTCCATAAATGGATTAATGGTTTATTGAGATATTTTATCTCTTGAGCACAAGATGATGGAGAATCTGCTTTGTTACTCCAATTTATTTGCTTGCCTATTTGTCAATTTGATTGCAAATCAATTATAAATTTTATGACCAATGGGAAGGAGAAAAATCCTTTAATATCTAGACTTGTGGATTTTTGTGTTTCCATATTTATTCTTGCCAATATTGTAGAATGCTACTAGAAACATCCTCTATGTTTATGTGTCTACGCATCGTAATTTAGAACCGCCTTTACCTCTTATGATTGTGTAGTGTTTTCCTGTTTCTCAAGAGTATTAATGATGCAGGGACACCTATCTGGCTCAGTCAGTTAAGCCTCTGATTTTGGCTCAGGTCATGATCTCACAGCTCGTGGGTTCAAGCCCCATGTTGGGCTCTGTACTGACAGCTCAGAACTTGGAGCCTGCTTTGGATTCTGTGTCTTCCTCTTTCTTTGCCCCTCGCCCGCTTGTGTGCACTCTCACTCTCTCTTTCTCTAAGATAAATAAACACTAAAAAATAATTTTTTTAAAGAGTACTAATGATTTAGATTTAAAAGATCCAGTTTTGAGAGGTATGGATGTAAGCAAAGGGGCTATGTTTACCCATAAAACTGGGTATCCAACCCAAAGTGGGAGAGCATTAAGTCCCTGTATAATTTCCCCAGGTAGAAATTACTGGCCATGGTGAAGCTAACCACATCTTAAAACATTTTTTTAAACGTTTATTCATTTTTGAGAGACAGGGAGAGACCGAGCATGAGCAGGGTAGGGACAGAAAGAGGGAGACACAGAATCCGAAGCAGGCTCCAGGCTCTGAGCTGTCAGCACAGAGCCCGATGCGGGGCTTGAACCCCTGAACTACGAGATCATGACCTGAGCTGAAGTAGGAGGCTTAACCCGAATGAGCCACCCAAGTGTCCCTAAAACATTTTTCTTTTTTTTAGGCAGGGTAATGATTGCAGTTCTCTCTGCCGTTTTGTAGCACCAGTGTTACAAATTTGGGTAGATATTTCTCAGATGAATTTTATATGCATTCCATATTCCATTCTAAGTCATATGAAAGTTGTATTTCTTTTTCTTTTAAGTTTATTTATTTATTTTGGGAGAGAGAGAGAGGGAGGGAGAGAGAGTGCTATGAGTGCATGTGCAAGTGGGGGGAGAGTAGAGAGAGAGAGGGAGAGAGAGAGGATCCCAAGCAGGCTCTGAGCTATCAGCACAGAGCCCCATGCGGGTCTCAAACTCACGAACCGTGAAATCATGACCTGAGTCGAAGTCAAGTGTCCAACACTTAACCAACTGAGCCATCTAGGCACCTCAAAAGTTTTATTTCTGAGAACGATGCACAGAGATGTTCATATGGCATAGCTGAGATCGATAGTTAACAGTCACAATTTATTATGATTATGATTTTCCCAAGAGGAAAAGGAGAAAATCATGAGAAGTTTGGAAGGTGTTTGGATACTTCAGGATTGGCCCAGTGGTCACCTGAAATACCCAGTGCAAACACACGCACAGCCACACACGTGGAGCTCCCCACACCCAGAAGCATGTCCCCGAGGGTCTGTGTTGGGTTTTACTGAGAGCTCAGAGATGAGCAAGGGCATTTCCATAGCCCAGACAGAAACAAGTCAAAGTTCAGTTTTAAATATTCCTCTTCTCTTTCCCTCCTTTTTTAGGAGACAGAAATAACAATTAATGGGAAAACAAATTCCCCTGATTTTCTAATTCAGAGAAATGTTGTTCTATCTCAGACCTCCAAAACCAGCTCTGAGACTCCCTAGTCCTACATCGTGCAAAAGCTAGTTAAATTGCTTCGCTGTACAGAGAGCCGTCCTTTCAAGGCCCCTCCCTCCCCTCCTCCTTTGCACCAAGGTTTTGAAGGCAGTGGAAAGATAGTAGACCTCTCCTCACAAACAGGTTCCGTCACCCAGGCCAAAAGGGCACTATGGCTGACATTGCAAATCTCTTCTTTGGCTACATCAGTGCAGTCTGATATTTGTATTTCTGTTTCTCTTCCCCCTCCATTTATGTGGTAATTGTTTCCCTTTCCCTTATTTATTTTTAAACATTCCGTATATTTCAGAAGTGTTTCTTATAACTGGCAGATAGGTGGATTCAGTTATGTAAAATAATTTATATTTTCATTTTTTTCTTTTCTTTCCTTTGTGTCTACTCCATTCCCACCCTCATTTTTTAAAAATTTTTACATGTTTTTACATTTTTTTACTTTTACATGTATATTTCAAAAGCATTTAGTATAATTGGCAGTTAGTTGGATATCATTATGTAAACTAATTTGAGGGCTGTCTCAGTTTATCAGGATGTGATCATCTGTAACCATTGTGCCTCATTCTTGGATTCTGAGAACAGCATTTTTCTGCCTAATCTGACACTCTAAGCTTTCTCTTAGATTGTAAGCAAAATGTAGGAAACACTTCAGATTCCTTGATGCGTCACTCCCGAAACGACACTGACTTCTCATCCAGATGAGATCCACCCCTGAATCCTATTTCTCACCTTTTTAATGAAAAGCAAAGGGAGGAAACTAGGAGCCCAGTGAGAGAGAAAGTAAGGCATCTTGAAGAAGTGGCTTCATCTGTCGTATTTTCCTATTTCCTCTACTGGAGATTAATATTAGTACCTGCCTCCTGGGTTTTGGGTTAGAATTCACTGAGATAATACATTGTAAAATTCCTGGCATAGTGCTTGCCACAGAGCAAATAAAATCGTATGTATATACTTCCTGTAATCACTATTATTATTATCAATCAGTATGGCTGGTTTTTAAGCACCTTCATTCCTTGGGCTGAAACGTATGGCGCCTCCCCAGCAGGTACTCGAGGTACTTGGGGACACCAATTACTGTCACCAGGGTGCAGGAGGGATAAGGCTGAGTGTGAAGAGACTTAGGGCAGGTACAAGTCAGGAGATGTTACCATAGTTCAGGCAAATCAAGATGACTGCCTCCTTCTTGCTTGCAGTCCTGGAAAATCCTACGTGAAAGGAAGCATCACATTGGTGACGGGACAGAATATTTGCGGGGGGGGGGGGGGGGGTTCCTTCACAGTTTTGTCACTTCCCTTTGTGTAAGTTTGGGGAAAAATTTCACTTCGGGCAGCCGAAGTGCCCTGATCATTAAAGTCGGTAATGACAGTATCTCTCTCGTGAGTTACTTTGGAGTACTCAGGCAGATAGTACCCACCAAATGGTTTCATAACCAGAAAGCACTATTCAAATTTCAATTATTTAAGTAAAGAGCTTCCAGAATGTCAAACTCAATGCTGCAAACAAAAGCTAAATCTGAGTTCTTGGAAAAGTCTGGTAACAGGGCAAGAAATAATTTTCACATCCCTTCCCCCCCAACCCCCCTCATAGAAGAACTTCCTGGATGTTTATTTTCCTTCTTAAATAGATACTTCCTTTCTATCTAATTTTGCAGCATCGTACAGCTTCATCAGCTATCAGCAAAATCAAGCTGTCCTCACTTGACTTAGAATATCATAGAAATGATAAACTGAACAGCTTAGAATAGCACAAACTGGAGAGCATAATGCAAGCGTTTGAAGTTCAGAGTCTTAACCGTTATACACAGGCTGTATGTGTTAGCTTTCCAGAGCTGATTAAAGCCACACAAGTTCAATCGTGCCATTGTTTGCATTACACAGCATTTGCTACGTTCTCATTAGCGTGTGGTTTTCATCGCAACAGTGTAAGCCGTACGTTAAATTTAAAGTGTGGCTTTAAAAATGCCTTCAACACTGATGTCAAAAACAAAAATCTGCCCATCTCCAGGCTTTGAACATAACTTGTACAATTTGGGAATAACTTACTCCTCAGCTTCTCAATATTTACGCTTTAATGGCCATGTCTCCCTGAGAAGAAAGATGTTTATCAAGAATCACATTTTAAAAATGCGAGAAAGATCACTTTTCTGCTATTTTAAAACAGTCTTCAGAATGAGCATAATGCACTCTCTCAGACAACTTTTGGGCTTCCATTATGAACATTTTCTTCTGTAAGCCTTGAAGAATGTGATTTCTGAAGACACAGACATGTAAATATTTAAAGATTTGAGATGCCCCGCCCCCTTCCTGAGGGTGCGGACCGCTTCCCATCCATCACTTCTTTGAAGGAAGGGTTGCCTGAGCTTTCTCTAAGATGTCTCATTTAGGCCCAAAGTGGTAGGAGTCATTCAGATTCGCAAAGCACATTGAATTCTCATCCGTGTACCATCCAAGGAGGTAACTCTCTGATCTAGCTCTATATCTCTCTGTCCTTAGCCACAACCAGCCCAACTCCCAAGGCCGAGCTGGTCTGCAAGATCCTAGGAAGGTCCATCCGGACTGAAATGGGTGCCTGTGGTGTGAAATCACACTTCCTAGACAGAGAAGAGTTGGTTGCATTCGGTGAACATTGAAAAGAATCTCTAGAGCTCCCCCATTGCTTTACGAGGCACTCTGTCCACTACTTTACCTTCGTGAGGGTGAGTCCGCAGTTCCCAGCCCATAATTAAGGAGACTCCCCTCCCACTGGCATTTTCACGAAAACTTTGCACTGTCGCAACAGACGTTCATGCTATAGGGGCAGGACGTGACAAGTCCACAAATGATCATTTGGCTAATTCCGTATGCACGTATGACTCACGACTCAAAGCATCACCGTCAAGCCGCCTTTGTGAGAGCGACAGCTGCTTTGCATTAAGCATCATTATGAAACAGCTTTTCCTTATAGAAGATGTGCAGAGAATAATTTCTTTGTCGTAAAACAGGGTTGAGAAGACCAGATTGAGCAAGGTCTCCGTATTTCATGGCAGGATCATAAACTCTGACACTGGCTCCCTTTGCCCCCTCGGGGAAGGGAAAGGCAGTGTGGAGCAAAGCACTTAAGAGGCATGGCCCCATTTGTAGTTTGATTTGCTCATCACAAGCTGGATGTCTTTAGGGCCTTTGATTCAGATGTTTTCCAGGTTAACCGTGAGCCTCATGGAAATGTATTTCTTTCTATATGCTGAGCACTTTTTCTGTTGTTTTTCTCAGATGTCCAGGGCTTTTATCAGATTTTCAACAGTCTGATTCCCAGCAGGTTAAGAACTACTCTTAATATGTAGTGAGTCTCATAATGGGGTTTCATTTCATGGATCTTTTCATTCTCTCCCAATCTCATCTAAAGATGATCAAAATAACAGATCATGACCAAAAGGAGGAGGCTTCATTTTCATTAAAAAATGCACAAATCCAGACTTCATTGCAAAAGATTATATTTTCAGTTACTCTGAACAAGGCTAAATTTTGGGTCAGTCACGGAGAAGGAAAATTATTTTGCTGATGGTACACAGTGGAATTTACTACACTAATGGACTTCAGAATTTTATTTTGACTTGTGGAAGTCTGCTTTCTGCTTGGTGCTTTTTAAAACAAAGGGAAACCATCAAGTGGAAGTTTAATTATCTTATTTATTATAATAACAATTAAAGTCGTCCTCCTTTTTCATCTCTTAAGCGTGTTACTGCTAACTTATGAGGGTAACAGGAAATCCAGACTTTCTGCCCTTAAATCTAGAGAGTTGGTTACTTCCGTAGCTCTCCCCTCATGGTGGCCTGTACATGGTCACTGATGAGTGCTCTGTACGCGGTCATTCCAGCTACCAGTCTGCATGTCCCTACGGGAGCAGGTTAGGTATGAAGTGCTTACTGTCCTTTCCACTGTCCCCAGATTAAGTCAGCTATCGATCAAATGTCACCCATGTCTCACTGAAGAATCGGATGTTTTGTGGTTGTTTTTTTAAGATCAAACAATGAGAAGGATAGAGGCTGTAACTTTAACAAATTTACTTCCTTTTCCCACATTAGGATTAGGGACCTTTTCCGTGTTAGGATTAAAATACCCTTCTATCTGGATATTTAAACGTTACTTTTTTTCCAGAGGTGACTTTAAGCTTTCCAATACCATGCTCTCTCTGCTTCCAGTGAATGTTCATTCTTCTCTGAAGAAGGAAGAGTTTCTCTCTCCAGAATGGCTGAGATCTCCCCTGATGCTAATCACAACCCTCCCTCCAGAGTCTCCCCCAGACTCCAGCAGTCCACTCACCATTGCTCTTGGATGGCTGACTGGTGCCTTGGTCTTAAGATGCTCCAAACTGACCTCATAATCTTCTTTCCCAAAACGGTTCTTCCTCCAGTCTTTCCCCACTGCCTTCTCCTCTCTCTCTCTCTCTCTCTCTCTCTGCCTCTCACTCACTCTCTCACCTACTTCCTACCCCTTTTCTCTTGGCTCACTCCCCTCTGGCCACCCTGCTTCCTTGCTATTCTTCCAACACAAAGCACTGGAGACATTTGCTGTTGCTCTGAATGATCCCTCAGATAGTTTGTGGTCTTTGCTCAACCTACAACCTTCAGGTCCTTGCTCAAATGTGTCTTCTAAGTGCAGATTTCTCAGGACACACTGTTTAAAGTTACCACCCCTCTGCCTATGTCCCTGGTCCCCTTCTCTGCTTTATTCCTCCCTGTAGCACTTATGTCCTTGAGTCATAACATATAGTTTACCTACGTATTTCTTTGTGGACTGTGTCCCCCAAATCCAACTAAAAGGTAACCTCCGTAAGGGCAGGGATTTTGTCTCTGATGGTCACTGCTGTATCCACTGCACCTGGAATAGTGCTTGTCACAGTTTTTAGGCTCTCAGTGTTTGTTGAATGAAGTTATGAAAGAATAAAACTAGCATTATATTTAGAATAGCCATTTACCTTGGGAGTTTAAAATCTGTAATATTAGTGGGAAACTGGCCATTTATGGGTGGACTTCTTTGTATTGGAGTGGAGAAAAGTCCTGTATTAGACATTTACAGCTATTGTGGTCCAACTAAAGAAATACCCAAGCTCGGGACCCTGCACAAAGGTTTCATCGTCGGATTGAGGTAGCCAATATGTTTGATGTTATATGGCAACTTGGATTGATTCATCAATCAAAGTACGTATATAAAGGCATACAATTAGGACTTGACATCAGTTAGGATTAGGAGAATCTCCAGAAGTTTCCATTTTCAAATAAAATTTTACAAATCAATTCTGTGTTCAACTTCACATTTTATTTTTCTTAAAAATGGTGTTCATCACAAAAGAAGTAAAGATCACTGTTTATTAAATATCTTTTTAAAAATGTAGCCAAGAAAAACTATTTAGTTTTAATTTTTTTTAAGATAAAAAATACTGGTGATAGGAAACAAAGCATGACTATTAATTATGGATTTCTTTTTAATTTACAAAAGCACTGGAAAGTAAATCACCTTTCTCTCTTCCAACCCACACCCAACATTGGCTTCGAATCAGTTGTGAAAATACAGGTGTGTCATTTTATAGATCCCCAACTTCAGAATAATGGTGGATGAATTTATGGTCACTCTGGATTTTCACGTAATTAACCTACATAAAAATTGATGATACCTCATGCCATATGACATATATTTAGCATTTGCTTTTATTTTGCCCAAGGCAGAATACCCATGGTTGAACTGTATTTGGGGGTTGAGCAGCGATGGAGCTGGATTTTATCTCCTCAAACGTTTGGTTAATCACTTCATTTTTTACATAAAGGGAAAAAAATGCATCCAGTGGAGTTCCTGGCACAGGGAAGGCATGCTATGATTGCATCTGTGTGTGCGATTAGAAACAGAGGCAGTTGGTTGTGTTGGTTTTTATATCAAATTATAATTGCTCTAAAAATTGTATTCAATATAAAAACAATTGAGAATAAGTTTTAGAGGTAATGCTAAAGTCCCGTCCCATTCTTTCACAGTGAATTATGTTGAATTTATCAGTAAACCATTTTTACAGGAGTTCAAGACTCAGATGACTTTAAAATGTGGTGAAAATTCATGACCTGTGTCATGAAAAAAAAAAAAAAACCCAAAACCCAGATTGTCTGTTTTTTAGTGATATTCAAAGGTCAGCACAATTCATCATTATCTTCTGTGGCAAAAGGTTATTTTATAACAAAAATTAAGGTAATAAAATGGTTTCAAAAAATTAGCACACGTTCCCTAGTGGTAACCGGCTGCTTGAAATTGCAAACACAAGAAGGGTTTGTAGGATATCCGTGGTGGTTCCATCTATTTTGGGAGAACCAGTCTGTGGCACCAAGTGGATACTTCTAGAATAGTGGAAACATTCGATTTCATGCACAGACTTATTTATTTAATTTACATATCTGTGCTCAAAATCCAGCGTCCTAAGAGCAAGTGGGAATTAAATGTCCACAGGCCGGGGCGCCTGGGTGGCTCAGTCGGTTAAGCGGCCGACTTCAGCTCAGGTCACGATCTCACGGTCCGTGAGTTCGAGCCCCGCGCCGGGCTCTGGGCTGATGGCTCAGAGCCTGGAGCCTGCTTCCGATTCTGTGTCTCCCTTTCTCTCTGCCCCTCCCCCGTTCATGCTCTGTCTCTCTCTGTCTCAAAAATAAACATTAAAAAAAAAAGTTTAAAAAAAAATGTCCACAGGCCACCTGAATAAGATGCAGGGGAGTCTGCTTTGACGTGCTGATAATTCATGCTCAGCCCTCACTGGGAAGAGCAGCGAAAAGCTTTGCCTGGCTTCCTGGGGAAGGGATTTACCTGGGCACCCAGGGAGGTGCAGAGCTCGTGACTGAGGCAACTTATACTTGACTGCTCATCTCTGTCCTTTGGTCAAAGGGCAAGTTTTTGTTTGTCTCATCCAATCTCCTCACCTTTGCTCTTCTGTGGAACAAGCCCAAGCTGACTTGCTAGCAAGGGAATCATCTTTTCTCAGATGTGTAAGGGGTTGTATATCGGCACATCGAAAACATCGTCATCTTCTCTCCTTCCATCACTGCATTTTATTTTTGCAGGTGAGGTCTCTGCTATCCATTCAGTTCTACTCGGGGAAAGAAAAAATCAGATTGAATGAAGCAAACCAAAACAGAAGTAACACTTTTATTTTCATTTCATTTCCTCTGTCTTAAATAGCCTGGTCTCCATGTGGAGATACTGCTTAATTCCTACACCCTTATTTTGTATTTCTAACTAACATACTGTTTTCACTTTGATTATCTACTCTTAAACTGCTCTTTTCTAGAGAAGACGATAACCATTTGCCATTTGTGTAGGTAGACATTGTCCTAATACTTTAACGTAAACATGGATTTTTTTTCACTTTCTCTCTGCTATTAAACCTGTGAGGCAGAAATTATTATTCCCATTTTATGGATGAGGAAATGGAGGTTCAAGAGGTTCAGTAATTTGCCCAACATCTTAGACTCCAAAATTTCAGGTATGGGATTTAATCCAAGGTCTGTGTTTCTTACCATTACTATGCAGCCAGGATACATGAGCAAATCTACTGGTTTCAAGGAAAGACTACAAATGAGACTAAAAGAGTGTAGAATGACTTAAATTCTAAATCAGCTTTCAGTCCAACTTTCTCTCCATTTCCAGCACCATTTGCTCTTTCTAATTCCTTCTTAAAGGGCTTTGTGTTTTCCATCTTTTTTCTGTCAAATTTGCTCTTCCCACAGATGCTAGACATGTCTTTCAAATGTAAATCTGATAGTATTATTTTCTTCCTTAAGCTTCTTTGGTGTTTCCCTTCACCTACACTAGCAGTTTTCCAACTGTTATTGCACGCAGGTGCTCTAGTGATTCAGCAAACGCTCGATTATGATTTTAGTTTGAAATAGTTGTAATCTTCTATACTGTTTCAAGAGATCAAGTGTGTTTAAATGAAATTTATTTTTAACCTTTTAAAACTGGTGTGGGATTAAGGGGCAGTCTACCAGCTGATTGCTCACAATGCCTGAGGAGAAGAGGCATGGAAACCTCCCTAATAAGAATAGGTGTTTACATATATATATTTTTTTAATTTTGGAAAGAGAGAGAGAGAGAGAGAGAGAGAGCATCTTAAGCAGGCTCCATGCTCAGTGTGGAGCCTGACGTAGGGTTCGATCCCACGACCCTGGGATCATGACCTGAGCTGAAATCAAGAGTTGGACACTCAACTGACTGAACCACCCAGACCACCCCCCCAAAAAATAGGTATTTTTAATGCCAATAAACTCAGATTTCTATGAGGCACCTTTAACATCATCAGCAGAATGTAAATTTGTTCTTCCCTCGAAGTATTTAGTGCTCTCAAACAAAAATAAACAAAATAAATCCATAACAAAAAAACCCCGTAATTTTTACTGGTGCTGACCTACATTTGCTAAATATTTTACAGCTGGCACAGACTAAATGCATACCCCAATCCCAGTCCTGTTGCAAACTGATGTAGCCGATGTGGTTATTCTGAATTATCAGTTCTTTTTGATGGATATGGGCACTGGCTAATTTTTAGAGATAGCTGAGGTCTGTAGGTTTCCAAGCCTACAGCTGTGCCGTGATAGGAGCCGTTAAAATGATGGTTGAATCTCAGACCGACTCCTACCGCACATACAAACCATCTATTAGCAAGAAATGACAAAAAGTTGTAGTATCACTTCTGAAAATTTGAAGTCCCAGCTCTCTGTCCTTGCACTTTACATAGAACATTCACTCAAGCCAGATGTGACAGCGTTTTAGCAGCCAGTTTTCTGGTCAAGGGAAGGAAATATTTTTCTGATGATGCGCTGCAGAATCGCAAGCTTAGAGCTTTGCTTTGTAAGGTGTAGGACGTTGCGCTCATTGGATTCTTGGGTGGGTTTCTTAAAAATTTCTAGTCAATGGGCATATCTTGAAAAATGTTAAGATCCATGATGCTACGTAACACAGTGTCCTCTGTAGCTGATGGAGAAAGCATTAGCACTTAGAGTAGCTGTATTTATTTGAACTACGAGTTTGTAAATAACAGACTTCTAAAGGATAACTAAGACTGGAGTTGTTTACTAACCACCTGTAAGATACGGAGTAAAACAACTTGAACCCCAGCCTCACTAGAATGAAGTAAATGGAATCCAAAAATTCATTCACGTAACACACAGGTGATCTTGGGATATGGGGCCTAGAGAACATGGGGGAGGCTGCCTGATCCCCCAAAGGGTAAGAACTACTGGACACTGGCAGAGCATTGGAGAAGAAGGACTGGTCAGGTGATGGGAGACAGTCCCAACCAATTCATGATTCAATGTGAGTTTTCATGGGATATTTTTTGGCATATATCAAACTGTCTCTGTTGAAGTATTTCAAGATAAACTGCAAACCATAGAAGACCTCACTAACAATCAAGTGAAATGCCTACCAAGAGTCCCTTGAAGTTGACTGTCCCAGTAACCATGAGCTCTAACCTAAGTAAACGGTCACCCACTAGTATTTATTAGGAATATGTTTTATTTTGTACCTCTTTATTTTAAAAATCTTTAAGATGTGTTTCAAGAAAATGTTTAATTTGGAAAATTTCAAAAGAGCATTGAAGGGGCACCTCGGTGGCTCAGTCAGCTGAGTGTCCGACTCTTGATTTCTGCTCAGGTCATGATCTCACAGTTTGTGGGATCGAGCCCCACATTAGGCTCTGAGCTGACTGTGCAGAGCCTGCTTGGGATTCTCTCTCTTTCCCTCTGTCTCTGCCCCTCCCCACTCTCACGCTCTCACTTTCTCTCTCTCTCTCTCTCTCTCTCTGTCTCTCTCTTTCTCAAAATAAGTAAATAAACTTTAAAAAAGAACATCAAAGAGAATATTAGGAAATATTTCCTACATAAAACACTGCAAAGATCAAATATATTTTAAAGAAAATTTGAGAACTATTAGCCACTGTACTTCAAGGGTTTGTGTAGCCAATGTTAACTAGTTAGGAGTGATGAGCAACTTGAAAAATAATTCCAAAAATTATATTTAGTGTATGGAATGTCTTCATTTTTCATGCAGAAATAGTTGTTATCAATTTTAGTTTGCAGGCCCTTGTGATAAACGTAGCATATAAGCTACAAAATGGGCTCTGGAGATAGATGGCCTGGATTTGGAACCTGGCTCTTCTCTTTATTTACTGTACAATTCTGTTGTTTAATTTCAAGCTTTATTTTTTTAATTTTATTTGAGGGAGAGAGAGAGGGAGTGCATGCACATGTGCTCGAGAGTGAGCAGGGGAGGGGCAGAGGGGGAGAGAGAGGATCCCAAGCCGGTTCCACTCTCAGCATGGAGCCGGACCCATGACAGGGTCCCATGACCCTGGGATCATGACCTGAGCTCGAATCAAGAATCGGATGTTCAACCAACTGGGCCACCCAGGCAACCCTGTTTAATTTCACTGTTTCCTACTCCCTTGTGAGTATAATGGGATAATGTTAGTACCTACTACATAGGGTGATGTGAGGATAAAATGAGTTGAATATGTAAAATGCTATGACTATTGCCTGGCTCATAGGAAGTGTTTTAAATTAAGCTTTTTTTTTGTTTTCCTGAACATCTAAACTATCTGATATACTCTGACTTACCCACTGACTTGCCCTCCCTAAAAATGTTTGAGAGTCTTATAATAAAGAAATTTCAAGGAATGACTGTTCCTGAAGTTCAGTACATGTTGGTAGTAACGTCTGTTGTCAGAATAATGATGTCCTATAAAAGTGGATGTTTCTCTGACTCTATGCCCATTTCAGGCATTTTCCTGTTGTAATCACAGGAAAGGTCACCAAAGACCAACCACCTTAGGTTACCAATCTGATGTTTATGAATTCCCTGCGGTGTTGGGGAAAGAACAGGTAATGAGCCCCTGCTATTCACAGAATGCGTAATACTCTCATTCCCTTCGGAGTTGCAAGGGAGAACCCTGGTGATCTCTTTCCTCAGTGACGGACTGACTTCTACAGTCTAAACTTGACGCATAAGCTCGTGTTCTCATTGGCAGCCACCATTGCTCAACCTGCGACTCCAGAAGCTGCAGAGAAAAGTTCCTTCTTCTCCCTGTCCCCAGAGAGCCAGGGATGGGCTCAGGATCTGAGCTCAGCTGAAAGGACATTGATGACCAAGGTAGGGTAGGAATCACTCATGAAGCCACTGCAGTGTCCCTGCAGTGGAGATGGTGTCCTGCTGCACACAGATGCGTCCTAGCTGGATTGTCCCTGCTGAAGGTTGAGTTGCCATCATCCTTGATTTGGGAAGTTCAAGGTTGTCTCAGTTCCCGTGCACTTTCTAAGCTGTGTCTCCCGTTGCCAATGCTCTGAGTCCCCATACCTTCCAGTAATCTGTCCTGCTTGTTTCAATATCCAGACTTGGAAATTTCTTACTTGGTAATGAAAGTTTTTGAATATTTATTTATTTTGAGAGAGAGAGAGAGAGCATCCAAGCAGAGGAGGGGCAGAGAGAGAGGGAGAGAGAGAATCCAAATGCTTAGTGCTCAGCGCGGAGCCCAGTGCAGGGCTCGATCCCACGACCATGAGATCATGACCTGAGCTGAAATCAAGACTCAGATGCTCAACGAACTGAGTCACTCAGCACTTGGTAATGACAAATTTTGGATACAAAGAAGAAAACTGTTTCCTAAAAGAACTCCAACCCTATCTCTGTCTTTAGTAAATGTGAAGCAAGTATTAAGGCTTTTGGTGAAAGGACTATATAAATCCTTAGCCAGTCCTGGGGGCTCCCCTGAAGGACTCATCCCTGGTCAGTTTATTAACCCCTTCTTCAGGTTTGCTGGCACACAGGCTCTCCCTTTGTCCATCAAGGTCCCAGAATAAGGCTTCTTTTGCCACTTCTGCTTAATACAAGTTGTTGAATGACTATTTGCAAAAATTTCTCTCTATGACTTAAGAGTTAATTTGGCTAATATGCAACCAAAATTCAATTTAGAAATAAATATGCTGAGAGTGTGATTGGTGGGGTTCACTGAAGTGGCCTCATTGCACTTGATGCTTGACTGTTTAAGTTGATGTCACCAACTATAGCTTGTGTAATTATAGTAATAAGGGACTAAGTTTTTTCGTGTTTTATAAACTGGATCTCTGGGTAGCTATTGTTGGAATAAGGGGTTAATCTGCCTCAAAAGACTGAAAAGTGATGCCCTGCAGAATATGCTTCAAAGTATTTAGCAAAGGGTTAGAAAGCCCTCTATGATTTGGGCCCAACTACACTCTTCAGCCTCATTTCTGTCTACATAATGACTCATTCTGAAAACGTTCTGACAACTGCTCAGCTTGTAGTCCCGCTTCTTCCCTCCCACACAATGTGTTGTTTTTGCCTCATGTTTTGCCTTCTGCCTGCAATGCTTTCTCCTCTCCTGTGAGTTGGTTAAGTGCTGCTACCCCTTAGGACTCAATCATTAGCAGCGGTGTCCTTCCTGCTCATATCTGTGTGGCCGGTGTAGGATCCCTTTAAGGTGGCTCCCTTGTACCACAAGGAAAGAGATCATAAGAAATACGTATTTCTTATTTCTTACATATCTCCGTCCCTATTTCTGGCACAGAGCAACTAAAACCCCTGTAAATTCCTAAGTGATAAGAGCACTAGTAACCTTTTTTGTTCTAGTATTTGGACTTCCATCTGAGTTCCTGACATAGGACTCTTGACACCCTTGAAACTTCCTGGGTGACAGCAGTGTCTTTCGTTCCAATGAGGTGACTCTGGGTGTATTCTTGGATGAAGGCTGGTTACCAGAAAGACCATGCCGTGAGTTAGAAGCTTGGAATTTTCAGTGCTTGCCCCTCCCCACCCCGACTCCACTCTTCTTTTTTTTAATAAACAATTTTATTTTTTTTTCAATATATGAAATTTATTGTCAAATTGGTTTCCATATAACACCCAGTGCTCATCCCAACAGGTGCCCTCCTCAATACCCATCACCCACCCTCCCTTCCCTCCCACCCCCCATCAACCCTCAGTTTGTTCTCAGTTTTTAAGGGTCTCTTATGCTTTGGCTCTCTCCCACTCTAACCTCTTTTTTTTTTTTTCCCCTTCCCCTCCCCCATGGTCCCCTGTTAAGTTTCTCAGGATCCACATAAGAGTGAAACCATATGGTATCTGTCTTTCTCTGTATGGCTTATTTCACTTAGCATCACACTCTCCAGTTCCATCCATGTTGCTACAAAGGGCCATATTTCATTCTTTCTCATTGCCACGTAGTATTCCATTGTGTATATAAACCACAGTTTCTTTATCCATTCATCAGTTGATGGACATTTAGGCTCTTTCCATCATTTGGCTATTGTTGAGAGTGCTGCTATAAACATTGGGGTACAAGTGCCCCTATGCATCAGTACTCCTGTATCCCTTGGGTAAATTCCTAGCAGTGCTATTGCTGGGTCATAGGGTAGATTTATTTTTAATTTTCTGAGGAACCTCCACACTGTTTTCCAGAGCGGCTGCACCAGTTTGCATTCCCACCAACAGTGCAAGAGGGTTCCCGTTTCTCCACATCCTGTCCAGCATCTATAGTCTCCTGATTTGTTCATTTTGGCCACTGTGACAGGCGTGAGGTGATATCTGAGTGTGGTTTTGATTCACTCCATTCTTTTAAGAAAGGAGAAGCGCTAAAAATGGAGGTGATGATTGATCATGTCTATGTGATGAAGCCTGCCTAAAAATTCCAAAGGTACAGAGTGTGAAGAGCTTCCGCGTCATGAACCACAAGGAGGTGTGGAGACAGTGGCACACCCGGAGAGTTATGGAGGCTTCCCGCCCCTTCCCAATACTGTGCCCTAAGCATCCTTTCCACCTGGAAGTTCATCTGTATCCTTTATCATGTTCTTTTATAATAGACTGGTAGACGCTAAGTAAACAGTTTTCCGGAATTCTGTGCACTGCTCTAGCGAATTAATCAAGACTGAAGAGGAGACGGTGGGAATCTCAGATTTATAGCTGATTGGTCAGGAGCATAGTTGACTGTCGGAACTTGCCACTGACATCTGGAGAAGGGGGGTCGGATGCAGTCCTGTGGGAATGAGCCCTTAAGCTGTGGGATCTGATGGTACCTCCAGGTAGACAGTGTCAGAATTGAGTGAAATTGTAGGACACCCAGTTGGTGTCAGAACACCGCTTGGTGTTGGTGGGGAAATGCAATCCCCCCCCCATTCACATTGGTTCCAGAACACCCTTTTAGACTCCATGAATGTTAATACGTGTCATGATAGCGTCATGTTAAAACAGCTAACACGTCAAATTTTCCACGTTTTTGTTTGACACTGCATACATATACGTTAAAAAAAATGGGAATGTGCTTAATATTCTCTAACTTAACCTGCTTCTCCTGCTTTTGTTTTCCCCATTGAACTCTAGTTTGAGAGGTTTGCCATGGTTTTTCCTAATTCAGTTAACACTGACTGTGGTATTGCAGATAAGAACCACAAAGCCGTTGTGGTTCTCTTTCCTTTGTAAACCTGGGTTTTTTGTTTGTTTGTTTGCTGTTTTTGTTTATCTTGGTGCTATGTTTTGTGCATGTGTACAATGTGTGTATCTGGACACTCATAGGAAGTCAAAAGTTCTAGTAGGATATGTGTGTGTGTTTGTGTGTGTTTTCCCAAAGTGTTTTCATCAGCTATGGAAATTTGTCATACATAATTTGATTATTAATTTCCATATTTTTTCTTTTGTTTAAAGTGTGTTGGCGTGCCTAGATTTACCAAGCACGTATTTTACCTTGTACGTGTTGGATCTTTTCACTTTTCCATAGTTTTAATACAGTTGATCTTCACAAATTGAGTTTCTAGAGCTTGCATTTTGTTCTTGAATTATTATGGGGTTATGGATTTTTTCATTCACGCTTTCCATTTCTAAGAGCTCTTCCTGCAATCTGATTGCCTCTCTTTGCAACTTGCTCTTGTTCTTATCGCTGCCATTCTCGTGAATCTGGCTGAGAATACTAATTAGATATTTGCAAAGACCTCTCTAATTCCTTTCACGAATTCTGTTTTCTTTCATAGTTTTTGTTCTCATTTTCGAGTGCGAAGTTATCATTTCTGGCTGCTCTTTTCCTCACATGCTCAGTGTTGTGTACTGATTGCTCATGTTTAAGCAAAAATGAAAAGGTAGCTCCTTGTTTGGAGAGCTGGTGCCGGTTCCTCCAGGGATCCTGTGGCCCAGTGATAATCTTTCAGCAGGCGCTGTGGCCGCAGGTCTGTCTCCACCTCCTTCTCGCATCTTTTGTATTTGTATTGGGCACCATGGTGGCAGCAACACAGGGAGAGGATTCAGAATGCCACTCTTCTGTGTTCAGATGTTTGCTGGAGATCCTAGAGAGCTGATTTTTCCCCCTAAAAGTATAGTCAGTTGATTCTACACTATTTTTGATTGACTTCATTCTCAGCTCTTTGCAATGGAAAGGCAATTATGTACTCAATTCAGATAAATAAGAATAAATAAGAGTATAAATAGAAATTCTTATAAATAAGAACCCCGAGTTCTGTCTCTCCAGAAACACGATCCATTGAAGTTTTACTAATATTTTTGCATAAGTAACCTGTTGTTTTAAGGTCCTTCTTACATCTTCTTATTAAATATCTTAGCTATTTGGCCATTTATGATTTCACAGAATTTGCACTCTCCCTGGGAGTCCAAATTAAACCTCTTGAGGTTTAGTTGAAATTATACAAAATTATTTCTTTGAAGAATTAGCATCTGAAAATTTCCTTCCACCTGTTCAGGCACATGTTTCTATATTGTTATATGTGATGCATATTTCCTATTAAAAAAATTCCTACGAACTTTGAAATTTATATTTATTTTGAATGTAATTTTTTCCATTAACACATCCTCACTGGTTAAAATGGTGCCTAAGAAACAGTTGATGTTTCATATTATCATTTGCAAGTGTTCATCTTACACATTTTTTTTCCTATTTCTATTAGGCTTTCAGGTAACTTTATTGTATTTTTTTATTTAAAGAAGACATACTTCAGGGGCGCCTGGGTGGCTCAGTTGGTTAAGCGTCTGACTTCAGCTTAGGTCATGATCTCGCAGTTTGTGGGTTTGAGCCCCTCGTCGGGCTCTGTGCTGACAGCTCAGAGCCTGGATCCTGCTTTGGATTCTGTGTCTCCCTCTCTCTCTGCCCCTTCCCCACTTGTGCTCTGTCTCTTTCTCTCTTTCTCTGTGTCAAAAAATAAATTAATAATTAAAAAAATAAAGGAGACATTTCAAACACATAAATGATATAACAAACATTTGTATCCATCTCTTAAAAATAATATTTATCTATATTTATTTTTTATATTTAAAAGTTATATGGGTGTAATTAAATAAAATGGTTGAAAATCCTTTTACAGTGCCTCTTCTCAATCTTGTTACCTCCCTTCATTATGAGAAGAAAGCATGATCATCAATTGGTTGATTATCCTTCCTATCTGTGATTTAATAATTTTACTATCTATAAATTTGTCTGTGAACAAGGCACAGTATTATTTTAAATGGTTTAAAATGTGCATAAATTATAATATACTGCATATATGCTTCTATATATTTCCAAAATTTTTTCACATGACCAACCCTATATTCAAAAGGAAGTGAAATAGACCACAATTCTTGAAAAAGTTGCTACAAAAGACTGTGGCCATTAAAAAGCAAACCAACAACCAATCAACCAAAAAACCTACTACAATACAAAGAATTAGAAACAACATAACAGTTATCCAAATATTAAGATATAATTTGATTTTTAAAACATGATAATTATAATTGTATAATATTTTGCTTCTTGGCTATTCTAAATTTTTTTCTACCATTTTTCTTAAATTTTTTTTTTTAACATTTATTTATTTTTGAGAGAGAGAGAGATTTTTCAGAGCATGAGCAGGGGAGGGGCAGAGAGAGAGGGAGACACAGAATCCAAGGCGGGCTCCAGGCTCTGAGCCGTCAGCACAGAGCCTGACGTGGGGCTCAAACTCACAAACTGTGAGATCATGACCTGAGCCGAAGTCGGACGCTCAACCAAATGAGCTACCCAGGCATCCCATTTTTCTACCATTTTTCTACCATTGTATATCTAAATTATGTATTTTGATTTTTTCCCAAGAGGTCTTTGTGTAAATAAATTTTTGTGTTTATTTGTAATTATTTCTTTATGATAGATCTGCGAATTGAAAATACCTCCAAAATGCGTGGTTTATTTAAAAATATTTTTTCCTAATAAGTAACTTTTATTTGCCGTCTATAAAAATTGTGGGTTTTTTTTTCTCTGCCACCGGCAGATAATTAAGATGGTTTACTTCAGTCAGGGTCCTTCAGAGAAATAAAACCAATAGGATGCATAGAATATATGCATATGTATATAAACATATTTGTCTATCTGTCTATCTATCTATCTATCTATCTATCTATCTATCTTCTGTCTATCTACATATCTATTTGTCTGTCTTCTGTCTTTCCTTTCATCTGTAGAAAGACATTAATTTAGGGGCGCCTGGGTGGCTCAGTCGGTTAAGCATCCGACTTCAGCTCAGGTCACGATCTCACTGTCCGTGAGTTCGAGCCCCGCGTCGGGCTCTGGGCTGATGGCTCAGAGCCTGGAGCCTGCTTCCGATTCTGTGTCTCCCTCTCTCTCTCTGCCCCTCCCCTGTTCATGCTCTGTCTCTCTCTGTCTCAAAAATAAATAAACGTTAAAAAAAAAAAAAGAAAGACATTAATTTATTATAAAGAAATGGCAAACTGGGGACCCAGGAAGGCCTGAGTCCAAAGGCCTGACAACATACCTGAGTTTTGATGGTGTAAGTTCCTGTTTGAAAACCAATAGACTGGAGACTCAAGAAAAGTCAGTATTCAATTCAAGTTCAAAGGAGGAAAGAGATCAGTGTTCTTGCTCAAGCATTCAGGCAGGAGAGGTTCCTGCTTACTCAGCATTTGTGTTCTGTTCAGGTCTTCACCTGATTGAATGACACCCGCTCACATTACAGAGGGCAACCTGCTTTACTCTGTCTCCTGATACATGTGAATCTCATCCAGAAACACCCTCACAGAAAGCCCCAGAATGATGTTTGACCAAATGTCTAGGCATCTTATGGCCCCATCAAGTTAACACCTAAAATTAACCATCGGATGAATATATTTGTTATTGCTCTATGGACTCCTATCTTCTATTCATCACGATATCTCATATGAACAGCCACTTAACATCTTTAATCAGTATGTCATGATTACTATTTGCCAAATGGAAAAAAATAATTACAAAACATCTCTTTAGAAGAATATATTAAAGACCGTGTGTAAAATTTTACTTTTTGGAATCTTCTTTTTATGTTTTATGTGCTCTATGCACTTAATTTTAGTGATAGAAAAACTTATCAAGGACATTCTTGTCCGTAATTTAGAGCTTAAAATTCAAGAGATTTATTTCCTTGGAATACGTCTCAGCTCACAAAGAAGACTGGACATATTTGAATGAGAACATGGAAAGTGGATGCCGACGGGGTTGGATTTGACCCCTGACTTGTCCGCTTTGGCCAGTGTCCTTGGGCCTCAGAGAGGCTCAGTAGATGTTTCTTGAGCGAAAAATGAGTCAGTAGAATTTAGCATTCTATTTTGCATTTAAACTGTTGCAAAGATTAAGTCAACTTAAATGTGAATATATACAGAAATCCTGGCAGGCAGTAGTAGTTTGATAAATGGTAATAATAATTGTTGTTATGGTGGTGGTGGCTTTTATTACCCTGAAGCTCACATTGGCCTTTTGACCACAGGTAGTCGACACGAATATCTGCATTGATACGAATGCCTGAGGAGACTGAAAGCCTTATTCAACTGAACCTAAAAGCTGCACGTACAGTACATTCCCTATCAATAGATACCACGTATTTTAGCACTTAAGACAGTTTTTGTAACAATGGTAAAATGACAAGTTGATACATATTCTGAGACATTTTCATACAACTTTACATACATGATTTAAAACGTAACAGGGCTATTTTAGCCATACATATGTATTTTCATGGGCTTAAAATTATATGCCTGAAAAACAATTTAGTTAATATAGGAGAGAGCATAAAAAGTAATAGTAAATAGAAGAAACCAATTGTAAAACAATGTGTCTAAAATGAGAGATGATCAGGGGCCCCCGGGTGGCTCAGTCGGTTAAGCGTCCGACTTCCAGCCCAGGTCATGATCTCATGGTTCATGAGTTCCAGCCCCGCACCTGGCTCTTGTGCTGACAGCTCAGAGCCTGGAGCCTGTTTCAGATTCTGTGACTCCCTCTGTCTCTGCCCCTCCCCTGCTCATTCTTTCAATCTCTCTCTCTCTCTCTCTGTGTCTCTCTCTCAAAAATAAACATTAAAAAAAGAATTTTAAAAAATTAAAAAAAAATAAAATGAGAGATTAGCAGATTGATTTGCATTTTCTTAGAAATAAGACTTGTCTATTTCTTCTTTCACTGCCCAAAACCATTATGAATTCAAATTCTATTGGGGCAATATTTGTCAGACATTTATCAGGATGGAAACGGAGAGACTGAATACAAATGGACAACAGCCAGACCACATGTAAAAATAGAGCTCTCATCCGCAATCCACAGCAACCAGAGCAGGGAGCCAAACCACAACCTCTGTAGCAATCAGTCCAAAATGGAAGTAATCAATAACTGCCAGCTTCCCTAATTTTTGCTCCCACCTCTAACTTATGCCCAACCAAAGAAAGCCAGATATGCTTCCCTAACCATTCACTTAGAATGCCTTACTTCTAACGAGCCTGTCCCCAGTTTCCACATGCCAACAGCCCCCAATCAGAGCAGACCTGAAACCTTCCATTTTTTCCCCAGCTGTAAAGCTATCTCACTCTTCTGTGTGCCTGTGAGTCTCTGCCAGGCACAAGTGGTGGTGACTGACTCTTGTTACAGCAAGCTCTGGACAAAGCCTTTTGTTCTCATTTGGATGGGCTTTGTATATTTCCACAGAACAGAAAAAGGCCATTTCATGTAAAGGATTCTATGAAATCATTTCATATAAAGGATTCATATCATCCTTATAAAAAGGATTTCAAGCAATGAATAATTCTAAAGATTTACATGCATCATGTTAGTTAGTTACTACCATGTGATTTTGTTTACCTTGCTTTTATGATGCCCTGGTTGTTTTACTGCTCTCCTTTCAACTACATTAACTTCCCTTTGTAATACCTAGAGTGGCAAGTTTACTAGCTGTTAAGCTCTCTCCCATTGTTAGCAGTATAGTTAAGTATTACCGTGATAATCTCAGAGATAGCTTCTTATGTGTAAAGCATGGATTGTGATAATTTTTCCTGGAACAGTTAATGTTTAATGGATACTTGCAGCAGCTGGCTGTGTTTAGTTTGCGCACTGTTTTTAGAAAGCTTTTGAAGAAAGAGTGTACTTACAGAGTGTACTCTATGACCGCCTAGGTGTCAAAGTCCTTCTTAGGCTATGTGCAGCAAACAAGTTCAAAATTACTCCTTAACTAATAAAATGATTGCTAACTTGCTGTGCACATAAACATTTATAATAACAGTGAAGTATATTGCAAAATTGTTGTGCTTGGCTATGACACCGGATTAATTTCAAACTGAATAGAAGAAGTTCTAGGACAAGGAAAATACAAAATCTGTGATGGGTATTGCTATGGATTGAACTGTGTCCCATTCACATGTTGAGGCCCTAACCCCCAATGTGATGTAATCTGAAGTAGGACCTTTAGGAGATAATTAAGTTTAGATGAGGCTATGAGGATGGAGCAATCGTGATGGGATTAAGGTTTTCATAAGAAGGTAAAGAGACCAAGCTCCCTATTTCTTTCTGCCATGTATGGAAGGATACAAGGAGAAGGCAGCTGTCTTCAAGTCAGGAAGAGAGCCCTCACTGGGGATAGATTGGGTGGCATACTGACCTTGAACTTCCCATCTTACCAGAACTGTGAGAAATAGATTCCTGTTTATTTTTATTAAAAAAAAAATTTAAAGTTTATTTTGTATTTATTTATTGAGAGAGAGACAGACAGAGAGAGAGAGACAGAGAGAGACAGAGAGGGAGAGAGAGAGAAAGAGAGAAGAAAATACCAAGCAGTCTGTGCTGTCAGCACAGAGCCTGACTTGGGCACTGAACTCACGAACCATGAGATCATGACCTGAACCGAAATCAAGAGTTGGTTACTTAACTGAATGAGCCACCCAGGCACCCCAGATTCTCATTGTTTTAGCCATCTAGTCCTGGTGTTTTGGTATAACAGCCCAAGCTGATTATTACAGGTTTTAAAAATTCACCAAATTATCCAGTAACTTCACATGCTCTTATTTTAACATTTTAATGAATGTTTCAGTTTTCACCCAATAACCTACAGTGTTGAGTATTTTCTAGTAGTTTTTTCTTTTGCTTTAAGAGAAGACTTCTATTGAAATTATTCAATTGATGGGACAGATTAAATTTGGATATCAAAATGAGTGAAAACCATGAATCTTAAAAGATAGGTTGAATTAGATTCAAAATAAAGTATTAAAATTGTGTTTTCATCACGAGAAATTTCAGCTATCAATTACTTTCTTTATAATTGTTTTCTTTAATAATTAAAGCATTTAAGGCAATACCATTTTTCCACTTAGTTTTGCTAGACTGTATGGGCTTTGGCATGATGTATTCTTTCCACACCTTTCCAAAGGGTGTGTATTTTCTATTTTGATCCAAGAGTTATCGTGGACTATTATGCTTAATTTCTAAGTAGGTAATATTATGTTAGTATGGTTTTTGTAATTTATTTCCAATTTCATTGGTTTCTGATAGGAATGGGATCTATATTTCTTTCTGTCTAATAAATATCTTGCATGGGTGTTCATGTTGTTGATTTCTAATCTATTGATTAGAAATTAATTAAATTATTAGAAATTAAAAATTAGAAATTAAAAATTAGAAATTAAATTAAATCTATTGATTTATAATTTCTGTCTAATATCTTGCATGGGGTGCATGTTGTTGATTACTTATTCAACTGTTTTCCTCCTTTTTATTTATTTGTACTATAAGAGGTCTGTTTCTATGCAGTTTATTTTCTCTTTATCCTTAAATGCTTTTTTTAAAAAAATCAAACAAGTTGTATTTCTTTTTCTTGGAGCCTTTATTTCATCAGTAGTTTCATCTCTGGCTGGGCTGTCACCACCATGCTCATGTTTCACTACTATGCTTGGGGACGAGTCACCAGTCCTGCCTTCGTGAGGACTTTACCCCCTGCTCTCTAGAACCCTTCTCCACAAGCTGAGGTTTTTAGAACATAATTATTTCCTTACTCTCCTTTCTCACCGCAATCTGAAAAAGACTTTCTTGTTTTGTTTTCTTTTCTCTCTCTCTCCTTTACCACACTCTAATGCAGAGTTTTAATTGGCATTCTATATTTTCAATCCCAGATCCTTTTTATTTTTTATTTATTTTTATTTGTTTTTTTAATGTGTATGTGAGAGAGAGAGAGACAGAGCTCCAGCGGGGGGAGGGCAGAGAGAGAGGGAGACACAGAATCCGAAGCAGGCTTCAGGCTCTGAGATGTCAGCACAGAGCCCAAAGCAGGGTTTGAACCCATGTACTGCAAGATCATGACCTGAAATGAAGCCAGACACTCAGCCAACTGAACCACCCAGGCACCCCTCCAGTTAGCCTTATGAGGAAAATTTGGTTTTTTGGTAAATACGTTAAATAGCATTCAAAACCGAATAAATGTTGCTGAGTACGGCAGGATGCCACCATTTTGATGTGCACACAATTTCTATAAATATATCTTGTTTTAGATTAAGCATAGTAGGGAGGAGAGTGCAAATCATGCGAATAACAGTGGCGCTCCCACATGTGTTGTAAACACTCCATGATTGAATCCAGCATCTATGGGACAAGGAAAGCCGTGAGGGTCTCACTCACTTCCCTTTGCAATTCCTCAGGTTGCATTATAAAACACTTCTCTGGTAAAAGAATGTTGTTATATAGCTTTATTTTATATAGCTTCCTTATGTAACTTTAGAGAATAGATCCAAGATCTTAGCGAAAGCTTTTTCTGTAAATTTTGTGTAATGTCATATTTTCTGAATTTCTTTCTGAGGCTGGATAATGATGACCTGAATAGGACATTCAAAGAAAAATATACAATCCTAGGAGCATGAACATCTTATTGATGTATCAGTGAAGTTATGAAAATATTCTAGAACTCTCTTATGTGCTTGCTGGTATAAGAGTGAAACCAAGAATTCCACTTAAAATGAGAAGTTAAAACTTTATGTACAAAAAACAAACAAACAAAAAAACAGGTGCCTGCCCATCGACCATAGTTTATCATTTTGTTTCTTTGAAAATATTGCATTAATAATATAATTTATCTGGGGGCAGCTGGGTGGCTCAGTCGGTCAAGCATCTGACTTTGGCTCAGTTCATGATCTCACCTTTCGTGGGTTCAAGCCCCTCATCGGGCTCTGTGCTGATGGCTGAGAGCCTGGATCCTGCTTCGGATTGTGTCTCCCTCTTTCTGTCCCACCCCTGCTTACGCTGTGTTTCTCTCTCTCTCAAAATAAATAAACATTAAAAGAATTAAAAAATATATAATTTATCTGAAAGCTTTTACTCTAAGATCAGGAATAGGACAAGGATGACCATTCTTGACAATTTAATTCAACTTAGTATTGGCAGTCCTAGCCAGAGCAATTAAGCAAGAAAAACAAACTAACAAAAAGGCTTCCAAAACAGAGAGGAAGAAGTGAAACTGTTTTTATTTGCAGATGAAATCATATTATATATTTTTTAAAAACCCTAAAGATTCCATCAAAAAAAAAAAAACCCAACACCTGTTAGAAGTAATAAATTCAGTAAAGTTGCAGGATACAAAATCAATATGCTAAAGTAAGTTGTGTTTCTTACACTAATAATGAAGCATCAGAAAGAGGAGTTAAGGGGCGCCTGGGTGGCTCAGTCGGTTGGGCGACCGACTTCGGCTCAGGTCATGATCTCGCGGTCCGTGAGTTTGAGCCCCGCGTTGGGCTCTGTGCTGACAGCTCAGAGCCTGGAGCCTGTTTCGGATTCTGTGTCTCCCTCTCTCTCTGACCTTCCCCCATTCATGCTCTGTCTCTCTCTGTCTCTAAAATGAATAAACGTTAAAAAAAAAAAAAAGAAAGAAAGAGGAGTTAAGAAATCAGTCCCATTTACAGTTGCACCCAAAAGAATAAATTTAACCAAGGAGGTGAAAGACCTGTACCTTGAAAACTAAGTCACTGACGAAGGAAATTGAAGAAAATGCAAGTAAATGAAAAGGTATTTCATGCTCATGGATTGGAAGAATTGATATTGTTACAATGTCCATACCACCGAAAGCAAGCTTTATCACAATTCAACTAGCATTTTTCACACAGAAATAGAACAAAAAAATCTTAAAAGTTGTATGAAACCACAAAAGACCCTAAACAGTGAAAGCAATCTTGAGAAAGAAGAACTAAGCTGGAGGCATCACATTTCCTGATTTCAAACTATATTGCAAAGCTGTAGTAATCCAAACAGTGTAATATTAGCATAAAAACAGACACATAGATCAGTGGAACAGAATAGAGACCCAACACATAAACCCACACATATACGATCAATTAATTTATGACACAGGAGGCAAGATTATACATTGGGGAAAGGACAGTCTCTTCAATAAATGAAATTGGGAGATCATGACCTGAGCCAAAACCAAGAGTTGGGTGCTCAACAGACTGAGCCACGCAGGCTTTCCAGAAGGTGACTTTATTGAACACTGACTTTATGCATTACAACACATACTCCATGGAACACTCCTGTGGGGGAGGGTTTGTAGTCCCACTTTGCTGCAAGGAAACTGAGGCTCAGAGAAGTTAAGAAGTAAATGCAGTCTCTGGAAACTGGCTCCAAGCATATCTGTCAGATGTCACTTAATCTCCTGGAGCCTCAGGTTCCTTTCAAGTAAAATCAATACATTTGTTGTTGCTGCTGTTGTTTTTACTGTCATGTAATTGGCCAAAGGTCAAAAGCTACTGGGAGGCATGTCTGGCTGCGACTAAACTCACAGAATTCCTTCCTTCAGAGGCTTGGCCTTGACCCTAGTTGGGTGGGAGCATTAAGGGAAAGGATATCTATTTACTTCTCTGTGACAGCTTTTGAAATACCACAGATACCATTTTCAAAATGTATCATGGCCTTGACCTTTCCCATCCGTTGAGCTAGCTCAGGGAAATGGCAGCTGGAATAGCTCCCTGGGTCCCAGAAGTGTAGCCACAGGGAGTCCTGACGTCTGCACCTGCTGTCCAGCCAAGTTTGGCCAACAATGTTATTAACACTTCTTCTTTTTTTTTTAAGTATTTATTTATTTATTTATTTATTTATTTATTTATTTATTTATATTTAGAGACAGCGGGGGAGGGGCAGGGAGCGAGAGAGAGAGAGAGAGAGAGAGAGAGAGAGAGACTCAAGCTTAATCGGGGGATCATGAACTGTGAGATCATGACCTGAGCTGAGATGGAGAAGGATGCTTAACCAACTGAGCCACCTAGGCACCCCAATCCCAGATTCCTTTTAAACATTTCCTCTCGATGTCAGTTCTCTTGAATTTCGATAATTTACATTCATTGGATTTCAAGGATTTCTCTTTAATCGTGAGCATCCTTGTGATCATTTGATTGCATTCACTTCAGTTATATGTGTATGAAATACGAGATCCATCCCTCCTGTCCTCTCCTGGTCCCCCCTTTACCTTCCCATCTCTTGAGGTTTTTCCTTGATACAGTTTTGCTGGTTAGTTGAGGAAGAAAAATAGTATATTTCCTGTAGGGTAGCATATCCACATATATCTTTCTTTTTTTCCCTGTCAGGGATTAGTGTCTTGACTAGGAATGGAATGATCAGGCTGTAATTCTCACTTCTCAATATTCTGTGGGTGGTCTTCTGCTGCTTTGTTGTTGCCAGTGTGGCAGAAGACTTGCCTATGGCTGGTCAGATCCACTTTCATTTTTAGGCAATGTGTTTCTTCTCTCTGGAAGCTTGTAAGTGTTTTCTCCTTTTCTTTGAAGTTCTTGAATTCTTCCAAACATTTCTTTTTAATCATTAACTTTGCCTGGGTTGTCTAATGAATAATTTTCATCTGAAGGCTTGGCTCTTTATTCAGCTAAAGTGAAAAAAATACATGTTTATTTTATTTCATTTCCTGTCTTCTGTTTCTGTCCCTCCCTCCAGAACTCTAGAAAATTCATGTGTAATTCTGTCAGCTCTCTCCTCCAAATTCTCATGTTCCCAGTATGGTTTTCTGTCTCTTTATATTTTTGACTCTGTGCTTTAAGATACTTCTTACACTGTATAATCTAGGTCACCAATTCTGATCTCACCAGTAGCTGTCCTATTTTCCAACATCTATTAAACATTTTTAGTTTTATATTTCTATAAAGTATTCTGTACCATGATTGAAACTCCTTAAATGTTCACTATTCATGATCTGACCTGTCTCATTTAGTAGTTTTATTTTCATATTTTTGGGGTGCTTAATCTAGGCTTGTTTTCTCTCTCTCTCTCTCTCTCTCTCTCTCACTCTCTCTCTCTGCTTGCTTGGCTGTATTAGATGTGTTAGTATTGTTCTTTCCATGCTTCCTGATGTTCTGATTTACCTTCCAGGGCACCTCCAGAGGAAATAGTCACATTAGTGGCAGAATTAACAGGATTCTTTACTTACGGTCTAGTAGGTGAGCAGCAGCAAGTTCTCAATCCCCCATTACAACATGCAGAGTTGACTCTTTGTTCTTCTATCTCTTCTCCCTCTTTTATCTGGAAAAGGGATTGAGACAGCCTTGTGGCTTCTCAGCAGTTTAAGATTGAGAAGACCAACTCATACCAGCAGATGGACACATTTTCCCTTGGAATGCACAGAGCTGTTTTCACTAGGGTAAACTATGTTAAGAGTCTCTCCTTGGGTATCTCCACTCCAGGTTCTTCTATGGCCCAAATATAAGATAGTCACATATCAGTTATTTTGGTCACATCTCTCTTATATAGTCCAGGTACCAGCAGATACTTGACTCCAAAGAGGTATTTATACCTTGGATATAACTTGAATCAAACTTGATTTAACTTGAATAAAATAACATGGTTTGGTGCTATATACACTTTTATTTATGTATCTTCCACTGTATAAATAGCCTCTGTCTTGTGGTTCCCAGAGGATCCTAGACATCCTCAGAACCAGTTCATTTTTCTCCTTCCATGGAGCCTTTCCTACCCAGTGTTCTTTCCTGTGACTGTGTCTTGTGTTCACACCCTCTTCCTTTTGACATAAAGTTTGAAGACTTTGTGTATTTTGTTTACTGGCTCTGACATTGTATGACACATAGGAATAACTCAATACATATACATTTAATGAATAAATAAGTGGGTGAATTCATGCTGAGTATTTTTAATGCAAGATCAAATATGGAAAACGTATATATGTCACAGCATATGCTACACTTAATAGTTAAAAAAATAGTATTTGTGGAGTATTTTGTAAGAAGCAGGAAGTCGCTGGTCACTGGGAATTTTTTAGTGCTCCTTTTCATATCAGTACATTTGTATAATTTTACTAAAATATCATTGGCAAAATGTATAGACTAAATGGGTTGGAATCACCTCATATCAAATACTAGGTCTTTTTCCATAAGTTTATTTATTTATTTTGAAAGAGAGAGTGAAGGAGAGAGAGAATACCAAGCAGGCTCTGTGCTGTCAGCACAGATCCCGACGCGGGGCTCAATCTCACAAACTGTGAGATCATAACCTTAGCTAAAATCAAAAGTAGGATGCTTAACCAATCAAGCCACCCAGGCGCCCCTCAAATACTGTATCTAAATCACCATCTTATCTCCAGACCTTAGTCAGGGCAGATCTCCGATTGACAAATGTTAGTGTGCATAAGAATAACCCAGAGGCCCTATTGGGGTGAAGCCTCCTTTGTCCCCTCGAACTAATTCAGTAGGGGTGAGGTGGATCCCCAATTTCTCCATCTTTATAAAGTGCCCAGGTGATTCTGTTTAGGTCATGCGAACTCCACAGTTGGAGACATACTGGTTAAATGTCTCAATAAATATTTCTTGAAATGAATTAAAGAGCTTAATCATTTCATAGTATATTATTCTTTGAAAAATGAGTAAAGAATTCTTCTCCTAAAAATTAAAAAAAAAGATTCAGAGAACAGATTGGTGGTTGCCAGAAGCAGAGGGTGGGGGTATGGGAAAATGGGTGAAGGGGGTCAAAATTTATAAACGTCCAGTTATAAAATAAATGAGTCTGGGGGCTATAATGTACAGCACGGTGACTGTTGTTAATAATACT
This sequence comes from Panthera leo, assembly GCF_018350215.1. Classification (NCBI taxonomy): domain Eukaryota; kingdom Metazoa; phylum Chordata; class Mammalia; order Carnivora; family Felidae; genus Panthera; species Panthera leo. The sequence goes on from NC_056689.1 coordinate 9,816,462, forward strand.
GAATTGCATCTTTCAAGTTTGCTAAGAGAGCTCATCTAAAAAATCCTCATCACAAGAGGAAAAATAATTGTGTGATTATGTGTTGTGACAGATGTTAACTAGATTTATTGTGATGACCATTTAGCAATATATAAAATATGAAATCATTATGTTGTACACCTGAAATTAATACAATGTTATATGTCAGTTATACCTCAAATAATAAAAAAAAGGAAAAGAAGAGGTTTTTAACATATAATTTCTCTATAGAGATATAACTCTGATTTAAAAGCCCAAGTGAGGGGCGCCTGTGTGGCTCAGGCGGTTAAGCGGCTGACTTCGGCTCCGGTCACGAACTTGCGGTCTATGAGTTCAAGCCCCGCGTCGGGCTCTGTGCTGACAGCTCAGGGCCTGGAGCCTGTTTCAGATTCTGTGTCTCCCTCTCTCTCTGACCCTCCCCTGTTCATGCTCTGTCTCTCTCTGTCTCAAAAATAAATCAACGTTAAAAAAAATAAAAATAAAAAGCCCAAGTGAAACATGCCATGTGACTAGTGTTGAGAAAAATCTATGTAAGTGGGTAACAGACAAGGAGCGATGTGAAATGTCATGTCTGGAAGAGATAAATTCATGGAGTCAGAAGGTAGATTAGTGGTTTCCAGGGGCTGCAAAGAGAGTGACTGTTAATGAGAATGGAGTTTTTTGGGATGGAAATTGTTCTAAAACGAGGTAGTAGTGATGGAACAACTCTGGGAATATACTAAAAACTGTTGAATTGTGACCTTTAAGAGGATGAATTTTATAATATGTAAGTTATAATTCACTTACCCTATCTTATCGTCTCAATAAAGCTATTATTTAAGAAGAATATGAATGAGGGGTCCCTGGGTGGCTCAGTTGGTTACGCATCTGACTTCGGCTCAGGTCATGATCTCATGGTTCATGAGTTCAAACCCCATGTTGGGGTCACTGCTGTCAGCACAGAGCCTGCTTGGGATCCTCTGTCCCCCTCTCTCTGTCCCTCCCCTGCTGATTCTCTCCCCCCCACCCAAAATAAATAAGTAGACTTAAAAGAATAGGAATGAGTCCAGTTATATAAAGGTTAATAAGTCAGGTGCCTGTGTGGCTCAGTCTGTTGGGTGACCGACTTCACTCAGGTCATGATCTCACAGATCGTGAGTTTGAGCCCCACATGGGGCTCTGTGCTGACAGCTCAGAGCCTGGAGCCTGCTTCTGATTCTGTGTCTCCCTCTATCTCTGACCCTCCCCCACTCATGTTCTGTCTCTCTCCTTCAAAAAATAAATAAACATTAAATTTTTTTTTTAAAAAGATCAATAAGTCAAGTGAAAAACAAAAGACCAGCTGTGCACTAATGTCTGACTTCTTTTAGTCACAAGACTGACACCTTTGTGGAAGACATTCATATAAAGAACTCTTGTGGGTGTCCAGGGAACTTTATATTCAAACCTGACTTATTTGGAGAGAGAGAGAGAGAGAGAGAGAGAGAGAGAGAGAGTGAGAGCCAGGGAGGGGCAGAGAGTGAGGGAGAGAGAGAATCCCAAGCAGGCTCCACACTGTCAGTTGTCATCTTTTTAAAGTAAAGTCATACATAGCAAAGGGTCTTAACCCTCGCTGAACAAACTCTGTCAGTAGAGCTCAAATATTTAGTGAGATTTTGTACATGGGATCAGAAAGAAGAATTGTATTTACCATGGGAATAAGCCCCCCCCCCCACACACACACTGTGATGTGTTATTGCTCTCATGATCCTACAGAGTAATACAGAAATAAATCCCATGCAATTGCTCTATCTAGAGATAAAAACTGAAGTTAGCCTGTTAATATTACTATTAATATTTTCTTTTGGTTTACTTGATTTTTGTTCCTGCTTTTTAAAGGGCAAGCGTCTACCTTCATGTGCCCTTAGCATTAACAAAAGATTCAGAAACCCGTAGCTGCTATTGTATCTTGATAGCGAGCGGCAGAAGGAGCAGAAAGGATGTTTTCAGGCAAGGTCTGAGGAACGGTGACCGTTTCTTTTGTTACCAGGTGGCCTCATAGGCAAGGAGGTTTGTTTGTTTATTTATTTCTCTTTTGTGTGAATGTGAGAGAAGGCCAGCCATGTCCTAAAAGGACTAGATACTCCTTAGATTGATTTATTTTTCAAAATCGGCAAAAAACATTCAAAAGATGCCACAAGCCATTCGAAATGAGTGAGTGAGAGGGCAAGAGAAGAGACCTGCTAGATTTTGTTTAAAGCTCTGATTTTTCTTACAATGCAAGCACAATAATAAATATTTTTAAAATTGCCTGCCTGCAGATAATATAAAATTTGCTACTATTCTTTACATATTTCATAACAGAACAAACTTTAAAAGTGGAAGTGGATTATTTTATTGCTATAATCATCCTAGAAAGATGATAGTGTATTAAGTAGGTAGTTGTTGTCCCTCCTTGGTGCGTAGGAATTAGTGAATTTACAAGAGTGTTTCTTCAACATGGGCAGAAAATTAATGCCTAATGAACTTTTATTAGATGCTCAGTTTATCTCTTGAGGAAGGCATAGAAACTGCCAGTTCTATTTCTAGAAATGTTGACTAACATATCCTCAGAGTGATAGCTGGGAATTGACAACATGTTAATGTGAATAACTTGGTTGACCACTCTTCCTGGATTGCTGTGTGCTAGCAAATGGAGCAGATGCGTTCTGGAATGCATAGTTACACTATGTGTGAGTCTTTAGGTGGAGTAACAAACTGCATATTGATATATATCCTCTCTATGCCATTGGGAGATATACACATACTTTGTGGCATCATGTTATTTTTGTATGCCTTGAGTATCAAATCTACAACGTAGTATAAATAGTTTTATTCAGTTGCATAGGTTTGGTTAAATAAAGGCATTTGCATACTTAGCTAGGCAATTGTAACAGACATAGAAAGGATCAGAGATTTCCTCTACTCTTTGTTTGTTTGTTTGTTTATGTATTTATTTTTGAGAGAGAGGGAGAGAGAAAGCAAGCAAGCATGAGCAGGGGAGGGGCAGAGAGAGAGAGAGGGAAATACAGAATTTGAAGTAGGCTCCAGGCTCTGAGCCCATTGTGGGGCTTGAACTCACAAACTGTGAGATCACGACCTGAGCCAAAATCAAGAGTTAGATGCTTAACCGACTGAGCCATCCAGGCGCCTCTGTAATGAGGAGTTTTTAAATAATATATTTAATTTTTAGAACATTATTATTTTTTAAAAAAAATCTTTATTTTGAGGGAGAGAGAGAGAAAGCACACGTGTGAGTAGGAGACAGAAGGAGAGAGAGAGAGACAGAGAAAAAAAGAGAGAATCCCAAGCAGGCTCAGCGCTGACAACCCCTGCTGGTGTGGGGCTCGACCTCACGAACTGAGAGATCCTGACTTGAGCCAAAATACAGAGTCTGACTCTTAACTGACTGAGCCATGCAGGTGCCCTTCAGAGTGCTTTATTTTTAATTTTGTTTTTAATTTACAGAAAAATTGATACGGTAGTATTAGAATTCCCATATACCCATAAGCCTGGCATCCACTTTCCCCTATAATTAACACCTCATGTTTGTATGATACATTTGTTGCCGTTAATAGATAGATATTGGTACATTCTTATTAATCATAGTTTATTCAGATTCCTCATTTTTAGCTAATGTCGTTTTCTGTTCCAGGGTCCCATTTCAAGATACTGCACTGTATTCAATTTTCTTGTCTCCTTGGTCTCTTCTTGGTTGGGATAGTGTCTCAAAATTTCTTTTTTTTCTTTTCTTTTTTTCAACCATGATAGTTTTGAGGAGTACTAGTTATGTATTTTGTAGGATTTCCCTATATTTGGATTGATATTTGCTTCATGATTAGACTGGGATTATGGGTTTTTAGGAGAAAGACCACAGAGGCCAGGTACCATGTTAATATCATATCAAGGGTATGTGCTATCTCTCTTGGTATTGACCTTGACCATCTGGCTGACGTAGTTTTTGTTAGTTTTCTCCACTGTGAAGTTTGTATTTTCCTCCCTTTTTCGTATACACTTTTGTATATAAGAAGGAAGTTACTGTGTGTGGTTCATACTGTTAAAAAAGAGATAACAGACCTCAAATGGAGTGGTTTACGCTAAGCCCATGTTCCAAATCAGGACTTAATGTATCTAACATAATTGCACTATTAGCCTCTTCGAGGAATGTAATCCTAAATAATCAGTCTGGAATTACCTGGTCAAAACGAATAGGGTTATATGCCGGATAGATTCCTGTTGTCCCTCAAAGAAAGGTAACCTTGCCTGAAGCAATCAACTCTGAGTAGAAATACCTTTTTTCAAAAAATTAATTAGTTAATTAATTTTTATTTTTTTAACTTTTTGTTTTAATCACCTAGTGCCCATCACAACAAATACACTCCTTAATCCCCATCACTTTTTTTCACCCATCCCCCCACATCCCCCCCTCCTCTGGTAACCAACCACTAGTGTGTGCTCTATAGTTAAGAGTTTGTTCTTGTTTTTTTTTTTTTTCCTCGCTTTTCCCCTTTGCCCAATTTGTTTTGCTTCTTAAACTCCATATTACGAGTGAAGTCATATGGTATTTGTGCTTTTCTGACTGTCTCATTTCACTTAGCCTTACACTTTCTAGCTCCACCTATGTCATTGCAAATGGCAATATCTCATTCTTTTTTAACATTTAATTGTACATATATATATATACACACATACATAAATGCATATATACATATACATATACATATACATATACATATACATATACACATATACACCACATCTTCTTTATCCATTCATTGATCAGTGGACACTTGGGCTGCTTCCATACCTTGGCTATTGTAAAATAATTCTGCTATGAACATTGAGGTGCATGTATCTCTTTGAATTAGTATTTTTGTATCTTTGGGTAAACACCTAGTAGTACAATTGCTGGATCATAAGGTAGTTCTATCTTTACCTTTTTCAGGAAACTATACCGTTTTCCAGAGTGACTGTACCAGTTTGCATTCCCACCAACAGTGCATGAGGGTTTCTTTTTCTTCACAGGTGTGAAGAACACAGGTGTGTTTCTTGGCAACACCTATTGTTTCTTGTGTTTTTGATTTTAGCCATTCTGAGAGGCGTCAGAATGAGATGATATTTCATTTTAGCTTTGATTTGCATTTTCTTGATGGTAAGTGATGATGAGCATCTTTTCATGTGTCTGTTGGCCATCTGGATGTCTTCTTTGGAGAAATATTTGTTCATGTCTTCTGCCCATTAATTGGATGATTTGTTTTGAGGGTATTGAGTTTTGTAAGTTCTTTATATATTTTGGATACTAACCCTTTATCAGATATATCATTTGCAAATATCTTCTCCAGTTTCGTACGTTGCCTTTTAGTTTTGTGGATTGTTTCCTTTGCTGTGCAGAAGCCTTTTATTTTGATATAGGCCCAATAGTTTATTTTTGCTTTACTGGTAACTTCTTTATCTAGCCTCCTTCTGCCTGTAAACATCTCTTATTTTGTACAGTTCTTTGGAGCTTTTTTCTATCTGCAATATGGGATGCTGCCCAATTCATGAATTATTGAATAAAGCCAATAAGATCTTTAAAATATATTCAGCTGAATTTTGTTTTTTGATAATACTTAACGAGGTGGGGGAGTGGTTGTGCTCTCCCTCTGAAGAAAGAGTGTCTATATAAATTATGCAGAATTCTACAATGGAAATTTGTCTCTTTTCTTCCTTTTATTTATGTATCCAATCACTTATTTATATCATGTGTTTGTCACAATTATTTATATCACATTTGTAACTGTTTTCTATTTGTTGTACTTCTTTGTTTATTTTTTTAAGATTTTATTTTTAAGTAACCTCTCCACCCAACATGACGCTCGAATTTATAAATCCTGAAATCAAGAGTCGCATGCTCTACTGACTGAGCCAGCCAGGCACCCCTCTTTGTTTCTTTTTAAAAAAATCATCCAGATGGTCGACAGACACAGGAAAAGAGGCTCAACATCACTCCTCATCAGGGAAATACAAATCAAAAACACACTGAGATACCATCTCACGCTGGTCGGAGTGGCTAAAATGAACAAATCAAGAGACTATAGATGCTGGCGAGGATGTGGAGAAACGGGAACCCTCTTGCACTGTTGGTGGGAATGCAAACTGGTGCAGCTGCTCTGGAAAACAGTGTGGAGGTTCCTCAAAAAATTAAAAATAGATCTACCCTATGACTCAGCAATAGCACTGTTAGGAATTTACCCAAGGGATACAGGAGTGCTGATGCATAGGGGCACTTGTACCCCAATGTTTATAGCAACACTTTCAACAAAAAACAGCCAAATGATGGAAAGAGCCTAAATGTCCATCAAGTGACGAATGGATAAAGAAGAAATGGTTTATATATACAATGGAATACTAGTTGGCAATGACAAAGAATGAAATCTGGCCATTTGCAGCAATGCGGATGGAACTGGAGAATATTATGCTAAGTGAAATAAGTCAGGCAGAGAAAGACAGATACCATATGTTTTCACTCATATGTGGATCTTGAGAAACTTAACAGAAGACCATGGGGGAGGGGAAGGGGAAAAATTACAGAGAGGGAGAGAGGCAAACCATAAGAGACTCTTAAATACTGAGAACAAACTGAGGGTTGATGGGGGGTGGGGGAGAGGGGAAAGTGGGTGATGGGCATTGAGGAGGACATCTGTTGGGATGAGCAGTGTGTATTGTATGGGAACCAATTTGACAATAAGTTATATTTAATATGAAAAAAAACCTTTTCTTTTTATGCCTTGTCTAGCTTTGAATATGTTCATTCATTCATTTATTCATTCATTCATTTTTTAAATTTATTTTTATTTATTTTTTTTTTTTGAGAAAGATACAGAGAGCAAGTGGGGGAGGGACAGAGAGAGGAGATAGAATCCCAAGCAGGCTCCACATTATCTGTGCAGAGCCCAGTGTGGAGCTCAAACTCAGGAGCTATGAGATCATGACCTGAGCCAAAATCTAGAGTTGAACGCTTAACCAACTGAACCACCCAGGCACCCCATTTAGTCAAGTAATTATATGACCTTATTTTCTCTCCCCCTTTGCATATTATATCTTTTTGATTTTTTAAATTATAGATTGCCTTATAGCTTACAGTATACACTAACAACTAATCTAAATCCACTTTCAAATTCTGTTATACCGCTTCATAGATAGTGCAGATCACTTATAACACAGTATTTCCCATGCTTTACTCCCATTCCTTGTAATATTGCTACAGTTCATTTCACTTACCCACACAGTACATCACCATTATCATTATCTTGAGCAGAAAAGTTACCTACTATATCAATTAAGAATGCGCAAATATTTTATTTGACTACTTTATCCTTTTTCTGACTATTTTTCTTTTTTATGTAGATCCCAGTTTCTGACCTGGGTAACATTTATTTTTCTTTCACATTTGAAATGTAACTTTTTGGATATGTAGAGTTCTAGATTGGTGGATGTTGCTTTGAACACTCAATATGTCACTCCATTCTTCTCTTGTTTGCACGGTTTTTGACGAAGAGTGGGCAGTATGTCTTATTTTTTTCTTGTAGATGAGGTATAGTTTGCCTGTAGCTTATTTCAAAACTTTCTCTTTGCTTTTGGTTTTCTATACTTTGAATAGTGCATGACTAGGTGTAGATGTTTTTTTGTTTGTTTTTGTTTTTGTTTGTATCTTATTTTGTATTCTGAGCTTCCTAGATCTATAGATAGGTGTATGTCATTAATTTTGGAAATTTTTAAGCTGTTATTACTTCATATATTTCTTCTGCTCTATTTTCTGTTCCTTTGGTACCCCGATTACATGGGTATTATACCTTTTGAAATTTTCTCATAGTTCCAGGGTGTTTATTTTCTTTTTTTCCATTTGTTTTCTCTTTGTATTTCAGTGTGTGAAGTTCCTATAAGTTCACTACTACTCTTTTAAAAAAATTTTAATGTTTATTTATTCTTGAGAGAGAGAGAGAGAATGAGAGCAGGAGAGGGGTAGAGAGAGAGGGAGGCACAGAATCTGAAACAGGCTCCAGGCTCTGAGCTGTCAGCACAGAGCCTTATGAGGGGCTCAAACCCAAGAAATGTTGTATCATGATCTGAGCCGACATGAGAAGCCCAACCAACTGAGCCACCCAGGTGCCCCAAGTTCACTATACTCTTGATGAACACATCAAAGGCGTCCTTCATTTCTGTTAGTATTTTTACTTTAGCCTTTCTGTTTATCCTTTCTTAGAGTTTCTATCTTTTTGCTTATATTACCCATCTATTATTGTATGTTATCTACTTTTTCCAGTAGAATTCTTATAGTAATTATAGTTCTTTTAAAATGATAATTCCAACTTTCATGTCATATATGAGTCTGGATCTAATGCTTTGTCTCATTAGATTGCATTTTTGTTGCTTATTAAAATGTCTTGTAATTTTATTGAAAATGGACATAACATACTGAGTAATAAGAAGGAGGTCAATGAGGGGTCTCTGGGTGGCTTAGTCAGTTAAGCATCAACTTCGGCTCAGGTCATGATCTCCTAGTTCGTGGGTTTGAGCCCCATGTCTGGTTCCACACTGACAGTGTGGACCCTGCTTGGCATTTTCTCTCTCTCCCTCTCTCTTTGCTGCTGCCCCCCAACTTGTGCTTTTTCTGTCTCTCTCCAAAGTGAATAAGTAAACTTAAAAAAAGAATGAGGTCAGTGAATGTGAAGTCTTACATTAATTGAGCCAGGAGTTGGATGGTGTGTAATATTTGCTATTGATGCAGTTTCCAGGGTCTTCAGATGCCTCTAGTATCTTTGTCTTTTATGTTGTCTTTGATTTCCCCCAAGAACTTCCTAACGTTGTGCCTTGCCATTCATTCAGCTGCATCCGCTGTTTTTATCCCGGAGTCTTTGATGTGGTGGTAAGAAGTAGGGGATGGGAAGTATCCTGTCCTCTTTTGATTAAATCTCAGTCTCTTAGTAGCTTGTGTGCCTGGGATATGACTTTCCTAAGTGTATCTTGGCTTTTGTTTTCCTTTCCCACTCTGGGTGAGACAGGAAGGGGCCACCAGGTGGGTACATTGCCCTTACTTCTAGGTGAACTAAGGTATTTATTTATTTATTGGAGAGCAAGCTGTCCTCATGGAAAACATTCTGGGCATATTTTTGAATGGCTGCTTCTCCCTACCAGAGCCATGAGGGGCTTTCTTGCCTCTTCACCATGAGAATTCTGTGGGGCTCCTGGAGGCATAACCCACATAAAACTAAAGCCTTTGGGATTTTTTTGCTCTTAAGCTGGTCCACATTCAGGCTTTGGTTGTTTGCGAATATTACCATTTTAGTGTTCCTACCTGTGTCTGGATTTCTGCTCCAGTTAAGCTGATTGGGTCTGTGATTCTCTGATCTGGGGCACATAAGGAATCTTCCTGCTCCCTCAGAATTCTGGGAGAATATTTTCCATATGACCTCAATTCTCTGATGGGTTTAAGAAAAGCCATTAACTTTGTTTAGTTTATTTTCTTTTTGTGAAAATGGGACTCATGCCTCTCAAGCTCTTCATGTGACTGATCTGAAACCAGAAATATGGATAAGAGATTTACTAAATAGCCATCACATTTGGGTTGGAAGAACAGCATAGACAATACTTACCTGATTCATGATTACAGTTTTACTTTAAAGTTATATATTGTCATGCAATCACATCGATATAGTAAAGTGAATTTGTAGAGCCCTCACAACTAATTCAATTAAGTTGATCCCCAAATCTCAAATACTGACATTCTGATAACACTCAACATACCTAGCTTGATTCTTGGATCTTCCAAATTAGGGGATAATTATTACTTAGCTTCATTTGATAGTTTATACTGCAGGCATACATATGTAGCCTCCAAAATATTTTAAATAACACACTATTCTGTGCTTGTTCCAGGGTGTATATGACCCATCTCCGTTTCTGTTGTTACACAACGGAGAAAAAATCATTAACCTGGCCTGTCGTGAAGAACAGCTGGTAACCTTGTCTGCCAAATACGCCATAGATAAAAGTGGCTAAGGACAGCTTTTGACCAAAAAAGTTGTAACTTCCAACAAATACATAATACACTCTCTGTGCTGAATAAATACCCATGTTCTTATTTCTATTTATACCCCATTCACTTAGCAACACTTTCATTACCCATCTGAATTCATTGGAGACTTGATTGAACGTTCTATTCTTAAATTGTAAGCAGGAATCTAATCTCAAACTCAGAAATGCAGGGTGAGGGGCACCTGGATGGCTCAGTCAGTTAAGCGTCCGACCTCGGCTCAGGTCATGATCTCGCAGCCTGTGAGTTCGAGCCCCATGTCGAGCTCTGTGCTGACAGCTCAGAGCCTGGAGCCTGCTTAGGATTCTATGTCTCCCTCTCTTTCTGCCCCTCCCCTGCTTGCACTCTGTTTCTCTCTCTCTCTCTCTCTCTCTCTCCCAAAAATAAATAAACATTAAAAGATTTAAAAAAGAAACATCAAAAAAAAAATGCAGGGTGAGTAGAAAAGTCACTACCAAAAGTAAGATTTGCATCTGTTCTGCAGTGTTGCTCCCACGGTCAGACTCTGACAATTCACCCTATACTTGATCTTCTCTCTCATCCAAGGCGATTGTCCATCTGCTCCCATAGCTTTTGCTTTAAGATAACACAAATGGTATTTCTTAAATGTGTATATTGCTTGTATTCTATGCCATATTGCAGAACATGTACAGTGCACTTATCTACACGGATGAGTAAAATATACACCATGGCCTGGCCTGGGACCTGTAGTTTACTTTTCATTCATACACACAAAAAAGATGTGAGTGCAGTTTGGTCTTTTATCATTTTTAGTTTGAGTGCGATGAGTCAGACACCTTCAGCCTGAAGGTAATCGGGAACTAGGCTCCCAGACTGTGTTTCGGTTTTCACATTTGTTCATAGGACACATACGCGATAGCCCACAGTGACAGAATAGTCATGTATGGAATTATTCTTATTTGTAAATTCATAGTCTCATAGCAGGCAGTGTTTTAGCAAATTTTGACGTGAATATTTTGGGGGCATAGGTGACACTTAACACCAATCTTGATGCCAAGATTAGGAAAGGTTTTTTTTTTTAATGTTTATTTATTTATTTTGAGAGAAAGAGAAAGAGACAGAGAGAGAGAGAGAGCGCACGCGCTCAAGCGGCAGAGGGGCAGAAAGAGAGGGAAAGAGAGAATCCCAAGAAGGCTCTGTGCTGTCAGCGTGGAGCCCAAGATGGGCTCAAACTCACAAACTGTGAAATTATGACCTGAACAGAAACCAAGAGTCCAAAATCAAGAGTCTGACACTTAACCCACTGAGTCACCCAAGAGCCCCAACATTAGGGAAAGTTTTGAGCAGGATGACCTAGAAGATGGTTCCTCTGGTTTACCTGCTGCCTAAGGTAGGGTACGTTGGATTTAGTATTTAGTTACTTGCTATATTTAGCCTACTCTGAAAACTTCCTGTAATTGTTTTGGCACATAAGCCTCATTTCCTGGGTCAAAAGATATAATATTCTTTTGGGGTAAATGTACAGAATGGTTTCGCCATTTTATTCATCTTCTTAGTAAGAACTTAACTCTGGAAAACTTATTTTGGTGATTGTACAATTAAGAAAATAAAAGGTTCCATAGAAGAAGGTAAAATAATCTGAAGGTAAACAACTCTGATGTTTTGCTGAGTAGCACAAAAAAATGTCAAGGAAGCTACTTGATAGTATTTGTGAAATGTTCAGAAAACTTTAAATCATTCCTATGTATAACATGCCAGAATGTATTTATTACTCTTACCTTTTTGAAGTCTCCCCTTTGCTAAAGGGAGGTAAGCTCTGGGAACTGTTTTTCTTTGAATTACTTTCCAGCAGTATTCCACTTGGATTTTGCTAGTAAGAGGCATTTGGCATTTAAGCAAGATGTGAAGATGAAAGACAAAGGGAAGCTATTAAGCTCTGATTTTTACACTGTAACTGATTTGCTTAACGGATCATATTCTGCAATGCACAGCATCACATAGGTGTATGAAATGAGAGAGAGTAGGTTTCTTTCCCTGGATATTTACATCAAAAATAATGCATTTTCAGGGGCTCCTGGGTGGCACAGTCGGTTAAGTGTCCGACTTCAGCTCAGGTCATGATCTCACAGTTGGTGGGTCCTAGCCTGGAGCCTGCTTGGGATTCTGAGTCTTCCTCTCTCTCTGCCCCTCCTCCACTTGCTCTCTCTCTCTCTCTGTCTCTCTCAAAAATAAATAAACTTTAAAAAAATAATGCATTGCCAGAAATTGTGAGCTTATGTTATGCATAGGTGGGTACATTTGTTCATTGTAAGATCCTTGAAAATATAAGTGAAACTAGTGAAGGAGGGAACCTCTAGAATTGCCAAAGGTAGTCAGAATCTTCCAAATGCCTGAGAGAATCTGGCTCTCTACCTAGAGCTGAAGCTTTCCCAGGAAACAAAAATACAGCTGGAATCCTGACTGGGGATGACCCCCGACTACTGTCCATGATCAATAGTTAATTGACTTTAGTCTCTGGTACCAGAAACAGTGAAGGTATAGTGACAATTCTTTTGTTTGAGTTGCCATTTGAAATGTGTTACTGAAGGGGATCTGAATATGCCTTAAATATGCCACTTTGGAATGTGAATTATTTTGAGCTGATGGCAATTGAGAATTAACAGGCTCAGAAAGGAGTCTTCTCAGAGCTTCCCTTATCTGATGAGAAACAGAAATTTCTGAGGAATGAAGACTGTCATAAATCCCCTCTCCAAAGGACTTTTATGGCCATAGAGAAGACACAAAACAGTGAAATGATTCTGCACAAACAAAGCTTCATAAAGTCACCCTTATTTGACATTAGTTTCACCATATACTTACCCTCCCACAGTGTATTTTCCATAGGAACCCCCAACCCCCCTTTCCTTTATCTAGTTACTTCTCCAGAATTTATCGCCCTTTGTTAAAATGGTATGTAAGCTCTCAGGTCTAACCACCTCTTTGGATTTTCACTTCTTTTCTGTGAAATCCCCTTGCATAAAAAAAAACATTAACATCAACGAAATTTGAGTGCCTTTTATTCTGTTAATCTGTCTTTTGTCAATTTATTTCATAGGCTCTGGTCATTAACATTAACAGGATAGAGGAGAGGTTTTCCTTCCATTTATTACCCCATAGAAAGAAATGAGTAATAATATTTTTCTCTTTGCAAGATGAAAAATTATTAGATGAGACAAAATGACATTACAAGATTTTTAAAGAGTTGGGAATAAAATTATTCATGAAATGTTAAAAAAAACCCTTATTTTCTAAATCCTTTGTTGATTCAAGAATCCAATCTTGCCCATATAATCCTTATTCTTCCATATATCCTCATTTCTGGATTTTTATGAAATGGGATAAAGGCATGGGTGCTCTAATTCAAAGCAGACTATGAAGGAGTGGCAGAAGGGAAACACTATTGGAAATATTTTTGTGCCAGCTCAGACCAGATTTGAAAATTTAACTTTGATACTCACTATTTAGTGTGTCTCATTTTACCTTATTTTATTGTTTTTCTGGGAAATCATAATTTAAAACATATTTGCCTCTATTACAGTCAGTTATAATAACCAATCAACTTTGAAAACAAAAATCAACCCAAACTTGCATAATAGCTGAGTGAATTTTTTCCCCTTGGGATATATATTTGAAGTGTTCTATGATTATTGCTGTCTAACAGGTAGAAGTAAACATTGGCCTGCCAAAAAACAAAAAAAAATGTTTTTTTTATCTTTCTGCAAATTCTGATCTGAACCTTCAGTTTCTAATCTTTTTCCTCCATCCAAAACAAAGCAAAACCAAAAAGACCCATAACAATGCTAAACGCACAGCAGTGGTTCAATAAATACCCAATTGTTTATCTTTAGTATAAAATTTAAATTATTTTAATGCTGATGTTGTAACTTCATTTTTATTTTTTGCAACTGCCTTTATTGCTTTGATATACTAGCTACTCAAACATGTATTTTGATTTGGAATAAATTATGATTTCTTTAGCTAAGCACATCCTAATCTAATACTTAAGAAACATTTAATATTCATATGAATATGTCCTTTTTGTGAATTTGCAGTTTTATATGTATTTTTCTTTCTTCATTTGAATGTACTGCTATATTCATCAGGACAACTGCTGAGGGGTGCCTGGATGGCTCAGTCAGTTGAGCGTTGACTCTTGATTTCAGTTCTGGTGATAATGTCATGGTCATGAGATTGAGCCCCGCATGAGGGCTCTGCACTGAGACTGGAGCCTGCTTGGAACTATCTCTCTCCCACTCTCTCTGCCCCTTCCTCACTCTCTCTCTCTCTTTCTTTCAAAACAAATAAGTAAACATTAAAAAAAAAAAAGAACAGCTGCTGATTTTTAAAGGGAAGGGACCTTTGTATGTATATTATTGCCTGAGAAAGCTTTTATTTAAAATAGGAATAACTAAGTGAAAATGGAAGAAATAATAGTAATAAACACCTCCAGATGATCTCGGACATTTAAGAAAATACATTGCAATTGCTTCACTTTACTTATGTCAAGACTGGATGACTAAAGAATATGATCTGGAGTCTGTTCAAGGAAAAGAAAAATCTCTTATGTCCAACATTTTTCTAACCTTTGTATTTTTCAGTATAGGTACCTAGACTATATTGCCTTTTGTTTTCCATCTATGGTCTTTGGATGTTCAAGGATACTTGCTTTGGGGAAATGGAGAGCTAAACTGCTAATAGTTTGGAGTTGGCATCCACAAAAAAGTGATGGAAAGGTACAGAGAAGGATGTAGAAAATAAGAAACCAAGAGGAATGTGGCCACATAGAATTCCCATAGTAGTAAATGCTCAGTGATTTTGAAAATAGTGAACTCCTTGAGGTCAGGGGTTACATCTTAATTATCTCTTTTCCTCTAGTTCTTAACCAAGTACTGGCCTTTGTTTAGGACCTAAGTAAATGTTGAAATGAGTCAACCAAGTTAGCTTATGGCATTTATACAATGGCCTTATTTGTTCAATAGTATTTCCTATTTACAAATGATGATATCAAGGCTCAAAGATTTAATTAACAGAGGCAGGACTGGGAGGGATTGGGATGTAAACGTAGTCTCCAGAAATCTGAAAACTCATAATATTTCCACTATAACAAGATTTTCGAAACATGTCTTCAGTCCTATGGTAAAGTTGAAAAAGGAACAGTTCTGTTGGGGAAATTTTTTCCCTCTACCTTTCTAGGTTCTTTGATCTAATAATTAAATTGGCATGAGACAGATCAACAGGTGGAAAACAAAACTTCAATGATATGTATATTTCCTGTATACATGAAAGAGACACAGGAAATGAGTAACAGCTCAAACTGACCAAAGCCATCACCTTAAATACCAACGTACTTAAATTTGTCAGCTAAAGACAAAAGAAGACATTGGAGGTGGGGTGTTAGTTATGGGAGGCTACCAGGAAAAGCATAGTCAACAATGGTAAGATTGTTGCATAGATTGAAGTCATTGCCTTCTCCATAGATAAATTTCTATACACTGAGTCATTCCCTTTTCCAGGTATAGTGGGGGAGACATCCTTACAACTGGAGATTTCTCTTATAAATGTATTTTTCTTTTAACAAAAGTGTGACTTCTCAGTTTTCAGAGCTTCTCTTGTGTCTGCATTTTCTTAAAAATAACCAGCTTAAGGGGCGCCTAACTGGTCAGTAGGTAGAACATGCAGCTCTTTATCTCAGGATCATGAGTTCAAGCCCCAGGTTGGATGTAGAGCTCACTTAGAAAACAATAACCAGCTTAAAATAATCAGTATGCCAAAGAGCCATATCTTGGGGTGGAAAATTTTCTGTCCTTCAGTTCCATGTTTATAGATTTCCAGGAAGTCCTGTACAGAGTGTTGTCCCTTCTGAAATTCATAAGGCATATTAAAATATTAAAATCTCTGGGGCGCCTGGGTGGCTCGGTCAGTTAAGCGTCTGACTTCGGCTCAGGTCATGATCTCACGGTCCGTGAGTTCGAGCCCCGCATCGGGCTCTGTGCTGACAGCTCGGAGCCTGGAGCCTGTTTCAGATTCTGTGTCTCCCTCTCTCTCTGCCCCTCCCCTGTTCATGCTCTGCCTCTCTCTGTCTCAAAAATAAAATAAACGTTAAAAAAAATTTAAAAAAATTAAAATCTCTGATAAAACTTTATTATTTATTTATTTATTTATGTAAAAAGACACAATCTATTCATATCCTGATTAGACTATTACATTTAGCAATTAATACCATGGGTGCAAAAATCAATCTATATTAAAACCCTTTGTTGGAAAGCTTTACACTTTCCACAGAATAGAAACTAAAATGTCCTGTTATACAGTTAGTCACAAATACAGTCCTCGAGTTTTGTGCCCGTATACAGGAGTACTGTCTAAGACATGTCTTCTTTGTAGCAGCTAGGCCTCGCCACCACTATGTTCGGCTGGGCCCACAGACCTGTTGTAACCTGTAGCTTCCCTGTCACTTCTCTGGCTCTCCTCTCCTGCTAAGTTTTGTTTCCTGGCAGTAATTAAAACCTTCGGCTTCTGACATAGCTGCTACTGCTGCTGGAACCGCCACAGCCACCTTGGTTTTGTGGTTTGGCAAAGTATTGGCCTCCACCACCCAAGGGGCCGGAACCTCTGCCTCCAAAATCTCCTCTTTTCATGGGTCCAAAATTTGAAGAGTGATTGCTGTCATTGCCAAAATCATTATAGCCTCTGCCACCTCCAGAGTTGCTTCCAGCATTACCAAATCTGGTATAGCCATCCCCATTGCCACCATATCCACCACCACCTCAACTGCCACCAAAGCCACCCTGCCCTCTCAAGTTTCCTCTTAGACCACAGCTGTCCTACTCACCAAAACCACCTCCATGACCACCATCCAAGTTTCCAGAACCACTTCAACCTCTTTGCCGGGACGAAGCAGCGGTCATCTCCTGCTTAGATAGAGCTCTCCTTACTTCACAGTTGTGGTCATCCACAGTGTGGTATTTTTGAATGGCAGTCTTGTCTATGGAGTCATGGACATCAAATAGTACAAAAGAAAAGCCTTTCTTCTTGCTGCTGCCTTGGTCACTTACGATTTCAACGGCGTCAGTTTTCCCATATGTCAAAATAACCTTTTAGATGATGTTCTTCAGGGTCTTCTTTAATGCCACCAACAAACATCTTTTCCACGGTTAAGCGGGCACTGGGTCTTTGAGAGTCTTCTCTTGAGAGAGCCTTCTTTGGTTCCACAGCTCTTCCATCTACCTTGGGTGGCCTTGCATTCATGGCTGTATCCACCTCCTCCACAATGGCGTAGCTGACAAATCCAAAGCCTCTGGGGCCCTTGGATCTCTCATTACCACATAGTCTGTGCGAGTTCCTCCTTGATCAAAATGGCTCCTCAGACTCTCATCAGTTTCTTCAAAGCTCAAACCTCCAATGAAGAGCTTCTACAGCTGCTTGGGCTCTTTGGGAGACTCTAACTTAGATATGATGGCAGTGGGAGGGGAGACTTCAAGGATGCTTACACAGCATCATCCACAGGCAGAAAACTCTGATGAAGCTTTTAGTTAAGCAATTGTTCAAACTTTGTTTCTGTCAGAATTTCTCAAAGGTGATTTATTATAGTTTTTATGTCTTTTTTAGATGGCTTATTGTTTTGAAAGGCAGGAGGAAAATGGCAGGCGATGTTTACTATCCATAATAGTAAAAGAAATTATTTACTGGCAAGAAAAAAAAGATGAAATATCACAGTATTGACATTCTGGAAGAAAATAAGCTTAGATTACAGGAAGCTATTGAGAGAACTGATAGTTTTTAAATTCTCGGTACTTGTAAGGGTATTTTTCTGAGCTTAATTAGCTATCTATATCCATATTTCCTGGAATAATAGGACCTATAATTGGAAACATCCATTTTTAGCATATTCTACTTCCCTGAAATAAAATGTATGGAAGAAATGGATTATTTTACCTTCATTTGTTCAAATATTTGGCATTCAATTTAATTACAAACTTCTATGGGCGCTTGGGTGGCTCAGTGGATTAAGTGTCTGACTTCGGCTCATGTCATGATCTCACAGTTCGTGGGTTCGATCCTAGAGTAGGGCTCTGTGCCGACAGCTCAGAGCCTGGAGCCTGCTTCGGATTCTGTGTCTCCCTCTCTCTTTCTGCCCCTCCACCACTCTCTCTCTTTCTCTGTCCCAAAAATAAATAAACATTAAAAAAAAAAAAAACTATAGACTTCTGTATTTGGAATTACAAAATCATTCATTTAGGGAGTTTATTCTGAGTGTTGTATCATTAATGGCTGCTTCCAATCTTTACTTGGTAAACCTGAAAATAAAAAGCCACAATGAGAGACAAATGAGTGTTTATTTGCAGCTGAAGTATGGAAATTTAGGGAGCTCAGATTCAGGTGGTTACCCAAATAGTGCTCCTGCTTCTAGGGTGGAGGCAAGGGTGTTTTATGAGTTAAAGAAAGGGGGGGGGGTGCAATCACAGAAGTTGAAGAAAAGAAAAAAAGAAAAAGACGTTTCTCTGGATGGTAACAAGTTAACCCTGGGTTAGGCATTGACTACTGATTTTATCTTTCGAAACTCCACAACCATCAGTCTTGTGACCAGAATGTCCCTTGTCTCATTTTGACTTCTCAAGCAATCGCTTAAAACAATTGCCATTTTGCTCAGTCCAAAGGTTTTGACCCAGTTCAAACAAAGGTGAGTACGGCGGTTTCTCTGCAGTGGCTGCTCCGATTCTATTTTAAAATGGCTCTAGTCACGTCAACCTTTCACACTTCAAGTTCAAAGAGATCAAGCTGTAGATGAAGTTAGAAATACTGCAGTCTTGAAAGGAGGTGGGTGGAAGCAAATTAATTGATTCCTAAGTAAATTGGTGAGCTGTAGAAATGGTACCTTATAAATGGTTAGTTACCTGTAAGATGCTAACCTAAAATATTCTCTTTTATAAATAAGGTGTTTGACAATCAGAGGCATATATCCCCTTTATTAATAGGCTTATGAGAAAGAAATAAGTAATGTATACTTGTAAGGAAGTGTTAACATAGCTAGCTCACTTAATGTTAACACCAAAGTGCTGATGCTTTATTCTGGATTTATTCTGAATTCTTACTCTGTTACGTTGATTTGGAATAAGGCAAGCCATATTAATAAAGATAGGCAAATCAGACAAAATCTGTATTAAGTTTCTGGCATTTTCATTGTACCATATACATATTTTTCCATAGAAACCCTATAATTTTTATAAAACGTCCTAAATTAGAGAGAGAAAAAATGCTTACTCACTTTGCCTTCAGGGGAGGTACATAATGCACGTAAATATGTACATTATATGTTTAATATGTGCACAGTTACTCTATTGCAGGAATTGAACAGTAAATAAGGGAAATTAATAAACAAGTATTCACTGAGCAGCTACTATTTTTTAGGTTGATGCATTTACTTTTGGGATGCAAAAGTCCCATTTGAAACATACCAAAGAGGTTTGGTTGCAGAAACAGTATCTGACCATGTTACAAATACAATCCATTACTGTTGATAGATGAAACATAAAAACATGAAAACAGCACATTATGTACTCTTCTGATAACATAAGCATGTGTAGAATCATTACTAAGGAATTCAGAATAGTGAGCTATGAATGTAGGTTGTATAACAGGAGAAAACC
Organism: Panthera leo; assembly: GCF_018350215.1. Taxonomy (NCBI): domain Eukaryota; kingdom Metazoa; phylum Chordata; class Mammalia; order Carnivora; family Felidae; genus Panthera; species Panthera leo. The sequence goes on from NC_056689.1 coordinate 9,836,196, forward strand.
TCAAATCAAAATGGGGCTTAACTTGGATTTCGAAGGTAAGAGTATTTTTTTTTTTCATATGGGAAGTATGGGCAGGGACAAATGCTTAAGACAGAAGCATTCAGAGATATGAACGAATGTGGCATGTTGGAGTAGGAGCCAGAGGTGGTGAAGATGCCCGCTGGCTTGATGGGAGAGAAGGATACAGAGACAGAAACAGATTATAAGTATAAATTGTAGAAGCTCTTCTTGAGGAGGTTAAATGAGAGGGAAAATCTAATAGGATGTGAATTTTACCCATTGAACATTTTTTTAAATTAGGGAATAAGGCCCATTTTATTCATTAAGAAATTCTTTTTTTTTTTTTTTTTTAATTTTTTTTTTTTTTTTCAACATTTTTTTTTTTTTTATTTATTTTTGGGACAGAGAGAGACAGAGCATGAACGGGGGAGGGGCAGAGAGAGAGGGAGACACAGAATCGGAAACAGGCTCCAGGTTCCGAGCCATCAGCCCAGAGCCTGACGCGGGGCTCGAACTCACGGACCGCGAGATCGTGACCTGGCTGAAGTCGGACGCTTAACCGACTGCGCCACCCAGGCGCCCCTCATTAAGAAATTCTGTATGGGCTAGATTAGGGTTTGTTGAGCAGTAGACAATAGATAGATTTGAGAAGACATTCTGGAAATTCAAGTCTTGATGTAATGGGGGCCTGGGATAAGAAAGTACTACTGTGTGCAGGCTGGATGGGCATGAAGAAGGAACAGATGTGAGAAGACTTCCAAGAGAAACTCTGCAGGACTTACATACCATTAGTAAAATAGCAAATATACTGAAAGGAATGGCAATATTAAATAATGAACTTCGTTTCTCCTTCGTTTCTCCAAAGAAAAATTTTACCTAGCAGAGCAAGGACAGAAGAATCCGAAAGTACCAAAGATTATACCTGAATGCTATTAGAAGCTTGTAAACTGTACTCAACAAAAAGTCTATTTTGCATAGTAAAAACTATAAGTACCTATGAATATATATGACAAAGTTATGTAAAGCTTTATGGAGAAAATTGGGAAGCTTCGATGAAAGTAAATAAGGCGCACCTGGGTGGTTCAGTCGGTTGAGTGTCCGACTTTGGCTCAGGTCACGATCTTGCAGTTCATGAGTTCGAGCCCCACATTGGGCCCAGTGCTGTCAGCGCAAAGCCTGCTTCAGATCCTCTGTCTGCCTCCTCTCTGCCACTCCTCTGCTTGCAGTCTCTCAAAAATAAATAAAAATATTTAAAAAAAAGAAAGATGATAAGTAAGATTGAAATGGACTGAAGAGACATAAAATGCTCATTAGGTGTCATAACTTTGTCAATGTTTCTGAAAACATTACATCAGTTCTGTGTAATTCCAACAAGAATGAGAATTATATATACATTTTTTTTCAATTTGAAAAGCTGATTCTAAAATGTATATTTAACAGTGAGTAGGGGGAGCATTTGTACTCGGTGTGTGTGTGTGTATTTGTAGCAATTAAGGCAGTATGCTTTCGGTTAAATGATAAGAAAAGTGAAAATGGAACGGAAAAAAACCCAAAATCAGATTCATGGACACATATGAATGAGATGATATTGCAGATCAATAATTACTGGGCAGACTGTTCAAGAATAATACTCGGGGGGAAAAAAGAATAGCATTCTAAAAGAATTATTTAATGGGGGGCCACCTGGATGGCTCAGTCGGTTAAGCATCTGACTTTGGCTCAGGTCATGATCTCACAGTTTATAGTTTGATACCCACGTCAGGCTCTGTGCTGACAGCTCAGAGCCTGGAGCCTGCTTCAGATTTTGGGTTTCCCCCTCTCTCTGTCCCTCCCCGATTCATGCTCTGTCTCTCAAAAATAAATAAACATAAAAATTCCTATAAAAAATAATTATTTATGGGGCGCTTGGGTGGCTCAGTTGGTTGAGCGATCGACTTCGGCTCAGGTCATGATCTCACAGCTCGTGAGTTTGAGCCCCGCATTGGGCTCTATGCTGATGGCTCGGAGCCTGGAGCCTGCTTTGGATCCTGTGTCTCCCTCTTTCTCTGCCCCTAACCCACTCGCATTTTGTCTCTGTCTCTCTCAAAAAATAAATAAACATTAAAAAAATTAAAAAGAGAATTATTTAGTGGGATCTTTATTTCATACAATTCACAAAAGTAAATTCCAGACAGGTTAAAGACAAATGTAAAGAACAGAATTTAAAAATTTTATCAGAAAATTAATCTTAGGGGAGTGTGGGATTCTCTAGACTATATAAAGAAGCATAACAAATTAAGAGAATCTTTGAAAAATTAATAACATTCAAACGAAAACTTCTTTTCATTCAACCAAAAAAACTATTAGAACTAACCAGTGAGTTCAGTAAAGTTGCAGACTTTAGTTAATTATTAATTATGTACAGAAATCTGTTGCGTGAACTAGCAGAAAGAGAAATTAAATAAACAACCCCTCTTACAATTGTATCGAAAAGAATAAGATGCCTAGGAATAAATTTTAGCAAGGAGGTGAAGGACCTGTACCCTGTAACTGTAAGACATTGATGAAAGAAATTGAAGATGACACAGAAAATGGAAAGATATACCATACTCATGAATTGGAATAATTTATATTGTTAAAATGTCTAATTTGACTCTACTGTACTATCATTCTCAGATTATCATTTCATATTTTTGTTTGATTGCTTACTTGTATGTTATTTCTTTTTTTATTTTTTTTTTAAATTTTTTTTTTAACATTTATTTTTGAGACAGAGAGAGACAGAGCGTGAACAGGGGAGGGGTAGAGACAGAGGGAGACACAGAATCCGAAACGGGCTCCAGGCTCTGAGCAGTCAGCACAGAGCCCGACGCGGGGCTCGAACTCACAGACCGTGAGATCGTGACCTGAGCTGAAGTCGGACCCTTAACCGACCGAGCCACCCAGGCGCCCCTGTTATTTCTTTTTTTAAAAAAAATTAATGTTTATTTATTTTTGAGAGAGAGAAAGCATGCACAGTGAGTGGGGGAGGGCCAAGAGAGAGGGAGACACAGAATCTGAAGCAAGCTCCAGACTCTGAGCTGTCAGCACAGAGCCCGATGCAGGGCTCAAACTTATGAACTGTGAGACCATGACCTGAGCTTAATCGACTGAGCCACTGAGGCACCCTCTTGTATGTTATTTCTTTCTTCCTCTAGACAGTAAACTCTAACAAAAAATATGTCTGTTTCATCTGCAATTGAATACCTAAATCAAAGCCTATGTATGGTCATTTCTAAATATACATTTGTTAAATAAGTGAATGAGGACTGTGAACCAACCAAAACTGGAGAGAAAACAGACAACTTCTCACCTCTATATGACAGAGAGAGCAAGGCCTGGCTAATTTCCTGAAGGCTGATGTTTTTTCTCAGTGAGATAGATGAGCCTTTGTATGATGGGTGATCCAGGACCTGTTGGTTCAAGGATTAGACACCAGCCACATCTGACTGCTCCCTTGACTGCTGTACCTCTTGTGGACTGAGGTTAGAGGTTCATTCTTTGGGATCATGCATAAAAAATAGGGTCACTCAAAGTGTTCTTTTGTCATGACTTCACCAGAACTGCTGCCACTTCAATACCTTCTTCTTTTCAAGTATAAGGTCAGAACATTGGATTCCATATTGCTTCACATTTGCTCTCTTTTTCCATTAATACATGTGCATTCTTACTTCTCTGGGCCCTCAGGCCAGGTCAGTCCATTAGCCATGCCTCAGACTGTGACAAGACATTAATTTGTATCTGCACTGGGGCCTCAGTGGCCACAGTCCTGAGCATCAAACCCATAATTTCCCTAAGTGTAGCAAATACACTTTTCAAATAAAAAAGCAGACCATACTCCTATCACTGTATTTCTCCCATCTGTTTCACAGAGGAAAAACACCAACCTTAGGGAATTCATCGGGACTTGTTCTCACAGATATGGGGAAGTGAAAAGTTACCTCTTTGCTCTCAGCCATTGGTCAGGTCATCGTGGTCTTCATTCATCAGATTGCTTACATTCCTCCAGTGAACTCCCTTTACCTGCTACCCAAACTTGTGTCCTTTTTTTAAAAATTTTTTTAATGTTTATTTATTTCTGAGACAGAGAGAGACAGAGCATGAGTGGGGAAGGGGCAGAGAGAGAGGGAGACACAGAATCTGAAGCAGGCTCCAGGCTCCTAGCTATCAGCACAGAGCCTGATGTGGGGCTCGAACTCAGAAACCATGAGATCATGACCTGAGCTGAAGTCGGTCGCTCAACCGACTGACCCACCCAGGCGCCCCAAACTTGTGCCCTTTTATGGATCTATTGTGTTGTACAAGGGAATAGAGGTACTACTAACTTAGACTATTATGGTAAATATCCCATATGACTAGAAAGATCACATCAGAAATTTTCAAACTCAAAATTAAAGGTTGAATGGGTTAAGCAAGTGAATCCAGAATTTGAGGGAATGGCAGAATGATTATAATGAAACCTGAATCTTGTAGAAAATGCTGGCCATGTTATCTGTGTATATGGGATGGTGTGTGTGTGTGTGTGTGTGTGTGTGTGTGTGTGTGTGTCTTTATATTTGGTGGTACCCAATATTCAGGGACTTTTTCAATAAATATTATAAAAGACAATGATGAAAATTGTAACTGGCAAGGCAAAAAGAATTTGGTGCTCCATAATTACAAAAGGCGAAGAAAGCAAATTATTTCAAAAGGAAAATACTCACATCCTTTAAATCTGTTCTCCCAGTTCCCAAACAGGCTAATAATTTGCTTGATTTCTTTCTTTTATGCTAACACTACTGATGAATTGATTGAAAATTGTGTATAATACAGCAGGTGTTTCTTGTTTTTGTTTGGGGATAATACTCATAAGGAGGCAGTGAAAAGCAGTACGGAATGAGAATAATCAGAGAATAACAGGTGGAGCTCTTTCTCTAGTAGCTGAGGGCTCTATTTTCACAAAGTCATTATAGTTGCATGAACCACACACTGGGAAAACAAAAATCTGGGAATAAGCTAATATTAAAGTATGTATTTTACACCACCAAACTTGATGAAAGCAATATATTTATTTCTTTTATTCCATTTACTTGAAATTTTCTGTTTGGGGTTTCCAATTTCAAATTCTTAGTTCATCTTAATCTTTCTGTGATAATCATATTATCCCATGCCAAAAAATGTATCCTTACCTTACCCCAAAGCATACAAACCAGTCTCATGCAAATGCACATGTAGACACACACACACACACACACACACACACACACACACACACCCCTACAAACACATACAAATAAACACAACTCATACATACACACACATGCTCACTCAGATTAGGAAAATCACCTTGATGTAGCTATGTTTTATAATTCAGCTTTGTATTTCAAAAGTACAACTACTCCAGCAAATGATAAAAGGAGGCTACCGAATAAAAAATTTTTAAATGTTTTTCAGAATGTTTGTCTGTATACCTTTTTTAAATGAAAAATTGACACACAGTAAAACAAATGAAATCCAAATGTAGGCTTTATGAGTTATTAGAAGGGAAACATTTGTCTAAACTCCATCAGGATCAAGAAAGAAAATATTTGTAGAATCCCTGAAGCCTTGATTCTTTCTTCTCCTTATAAGTAACAACACCTTTGAAATTTCTTTAGAGTTTCGCCTCCTGTGAATATCTGGCTAATAATGACAGTTTAATATGTTTGGGATGTTTTGCGAGTGTGTTCATAGAGTATGTATCCCCTTATGTATGTCTCCCTCTCCTCAGTTTTATGTCGGTATGATTCACTGTTGTTTCATTGTTTTATTTTCATTAGTAGTATAGCAGTCTATAACAAACTATATTCATCCTTCTAGTTTTGAGCAATTGGATTCCCCCCACCCCGAGTTTTACTGAGAAATGACTGACACACATCACTGTATAAGTTTATAGCATGATGACTAAATTTACACATATTGTGAGATGATTCAGCCAACATTCAACATCTCGTATGGATACAATTTAAAAGACAGAAAGAATAAAAGAAAAAAGGGAAAAAAAAGTTTCACCTGTGTTGAGAACTCTTAGGATTTACTCTCCAAACAACTTTCCTGTATATCATACAATTCAAGCAATTGGATTGTTTTTTATTTTAACCTCATAATGTAGCTGTGAACGTCTTTGAATCTATCACTTGGTGTTTCTGTGCATGAATTCTTCTGGGTAAATAATAAGAATGACATTACTCAGTCATAGGCAGTATTACTATGTAAGTTATTATAGACACTGGGACACGTGGAACGTTAAAGGTGTTCTAAAACAAATAACATTGTATAATTTTAAGTTTAAATTTTAAACTTTAAAAATTAAGTAAATTTTAAGTGACATTTATTGACTGACAGATTGGTTATAGTACATTAGTTGACTAATTAAATAGTCCTGTCTTAAATGGTTTTTAGAAACAAATTAGTTCTGAAGAATAAGGATAATATCTGTGTAGAATGAATAAAATTGAAAAATGCCTTTATATTTATATTTAAGCACTTAAATGAATTTTGCAAAATAATCTTCTATTTAGGTAAAATAATATTAAAAAGTTCATTAATCAGTCACTATTTGCATGTTGAATGTATTTTTTAATGTAGTCTTAATATTTTCAGATTTCTTCCACAATTGCTATGTGTTCCTTGAAATTTTATTTATAAATCTAAATTTTCCACTCTTCTGTATAATTGATATGGTTAATAATTAGTTAATTTAGTTAATGAATCTAAATTTTACACTCTTCTGTATAAGTGATACAAGATATTCTATCTGAAAGGACTAACATAAATCTAAACTCAGAACAACTTTTGGTGACTGGAGGATATTTTGTATTGGAAAATTTCAATATTCTACACTAAATATTTCACAGATACTGTTTTTGGTGCTCTACTAAGAATCTTTTCCTTTTTCCAAATAGTTTGATTAGGAAAAAAACCCTCACACTGTTTATGTTGCAAAATTATAGGCCTTCTTAATTTCATTCCTTTCTAGTAAAAAAGATACATATGTATCCTGTTAAAAGTAGAAACTCCATGAAACATTTCCTCCTGCAAGGCAATATTTTATAGAAAGGAATTATATAATTTAAAAATGAGATTTTATGAATAGGTAGATGCTCTTTGTTTCATTTATTCATTTTCTCTCTTGACCTTATTATGTGTTTTTGTTTGTGTAGATCTTCCTTGACTTACGATGGGATTATATTCTGATAAACCCACAAGTTGAAAATATCATGAGTCAAAAATGCATTTAATACACCTAACTAACCAAACATCATAGCTTAGCCCAGCCTACCTTAAACACACTCAGAACACTTACATTAGTCTACAGTTGGCCTAAATATCTAACACAAAGCTGGTATTATAATCAAGTGATGCGTATCTCACGTGACATATTAAATATTGTACTGAAAGTGAAGGACAGAACGGCTGTATGGGTACACAATGGTCAAGTGTGACAGTCGATCACCCTCGTGATGGTGTGGCTGCCTGCCAGATGTCGTCACTCGGCATCACGAGAGGGTATCATGCCACATGTCACTCACTGGGGAAAGGATCAAAATTCAAAATTTGAAATATGTTTTTTATTGAATGCATATCACTTTCACACCATCACAAAGTCAAAAAATTATAAGCCAAACTATCATAAATTAGGGGTTGTCTGTACACTTTGTTTTCAATAACTAATTCAGCAAAAGTTTCCAAGATTCTTGATACTACATTTATTAAATAATTTAATTGAATACTTTTACTCGCGTTAGAAAAACAAGGCTCCCTAACTTCAGAGGACCCGTTTACAAAAAAAGTTCAAGGTAGTATACTTAGGTTGATTTACCAACTAACTCTTCAAAGTCTCAGACATTTCTAAAATAACTGTGTGGTGCATACTGTGGTGTCAAAAGATTTTTTTGGTTTTCAACATCAAGTATATTACAAAGACTTTATAGTTAATTTACTCAAATCACGTATGTTGTAAAATTTGACAACCACAGCTTCTGTCTAGGGCATTGGGATATTACAATTTGTTTAGATGCAGTTATGAATTTTGTATGCATCACAGATCCGAGAACATTTATGCTATCCAGGCTGTTAATTTTGCAAGAATTTTGTGTTTACCATGATACAAATGTTCGTTCCATCAAAATTTGTATTTCTGTTATCACCATAAAGCAATCAGTTTTATCTTTAGTGTTAAACTTTTTTTTTTAATATTTACTTATTTATTTTGAGAGAGAGAAAGCAAGTGGGGAAGGGGCAGAGAGAGAGAGGGAGAGAGAGAATCTCAAGCAGGCTCCATGCTCACCACACGGAACCCAGCTTGGGCTCGAATCCTCGAACTGTGAGATCATGACCTGAGCCAAAAGTAGGAGTTGGATGCTCAACTGATTTTGCCACCCAGGCACCCCTAGTGTTAAACTTTTAATAAACTCACAAAAGGATTTATTATAAAGTTGAATGTTTTACCATTGTCAGAATGAATTGCTGAACACTTTGACTCCTTAAATTCAATGATAAATATACTATGGGAATTAACTGGTTTCTATTTGAAGTATCTGATGAAACTTCTGGAATCATCACATTAACAGGTGCCAATTAATTTTGTAATTACTCACCATAACTCCTTGATATAGAAAAAGTTTATTTAAGTGTTTAGCCATTTGATCTGAATGAAGAGTTATGCTTCACAGGCGTATGTGTTTTACCTGTAAATGCATCTTCCTCAGTTTTGTATGATAAATCACCATTTTTGGGGTAGTTGTGTTAAATGTACTAACTTACATATTTTATTTATTCATTCATTTCATTCATTTATATATTTATTTATTTATTTATTAAAAAAATCTTTTCTAATGTGTATTTATTTTTGAGAGAGAGACAGAGAGAGAGAACATGAGCCAGGGAGGGGAAGAGAGGGACTGAGACACAGAATCTGAAGCAGGCTACAGGCTCTGAGCTGTCAGCAGAGAGCCCGACACAGGGTTTGAACTCAGGAACCGTGAGATCGTCACCAGAGCCGAAGTTGGATGCTCAACTGACTGAGCCATCCAGGTGCCCCTGAATTTACTAACTTTTAAAGTGGATATTGATTATCCTTCCACAGGATTATCTTATATCGTTTTTTAAAAAAATACTGATAACAGTATCACTTTAACATGTAAGGAAATCATAAATACTGTAAACAGTTTATAAAATGTTTGTACATTTCAGCTTTCTAAGAAATGAAAATCCCATAGTTCACTTTTCAGTTTACATTACTTGCATTTTATATGTAACTTTTGACTCTTGAGCCATTTATTCTAAAAGGGGTTATTTCAAAATAAAAAGCATATCATCAAACAACCGAATAAAGTAGTTTATAGATGTACAGTTTATGATAAATGCCAAACGTACCGTAGCAAAAGCATTCAGATGATTACTTAGAAATTCCCTGGCAGGATGGCTCAGCCTCTTTTTTATGTATAGTTCATATCTATTTTAACTATAACTTCTTTCATTTCCACTGACCCACTAATTGGTGGCCTGATCGCTTTTACATGTTGCAGACTGCATGCTGGTATAGGAACAGCTGGCTGGTAAGCCAAGTGGCTGGCAAGGGCAATGATGGTGAATAATCCTCTGGTCAGTACTCTAGACCATTAGTACTAAGTGGAACAGGATGCTAGAACAATAGGTAAATTAGGACTGTTTTGGAAAAATTATGATCACGTTCATCATCAGGTCAGTAGATAATGCCAGATTATTCCAAGTGTATGTGTGAATGGTTCCATTGTTTCATATTGTCTTTGATGTAGTAGAATGGGGCTTGTCTCATTCAATGTTTTGTTTTTCAAGTTCATTAAATGATATATATTTTATTTTTATTCTTCATCTCATCCCCCAAGAGTTTCATCTTCTTTAACAAAGAAAAACACATTTTAAAAATTCAAATTTATCAATATAGAATACACAGCATTAAGATACGCCAAGGAATGGGGATGCCTGGGTGGCTCAGTGGGTTAAATGTCCGACTTCAGCTCAGCTCATGACCTCACAGTTCACAAGTTCGAGCCCTGCAACGGGCTCTGTTCTGACAGCTCAGAGGCTGGAACTTGCTTCAGATTCTGTCCCCCTCTCTCTCTGCCCCTCTCCCATTCATACTCTTTCTCTCTCTCAAAAATAAATAAAACATTAAAAACAAAAAAAGATATGCTGGCGAATGCAATGTTTAAAAGTGGGCAAAATTATCAATATTACCCCTTGTCGAAAAAGTGTGTAAATTATAGCAGTCTCTTCGGAAGATATTTTCACAATATATGCTCAGATTGAAAATATGTATATCTTTCATATAAAGACTAGGGTTCTTCCTGTGCATCCCAGAGAAATATTTACCTGTTAACAACAAGGCTGGCAAAAATTTTACTAAAGCTACAATATGATGACTTAACAGAGAAGTAATATGCAATATTTTAAATAAATTATGTGAGCTGTATATTATTTTGCAGTGAAAATATATCCCATGTAAATGTTTCGGTGCAAAAGAGGAAGTCGCTGTATTTATAGACAGGTAGGTTTACCACAGAGCAGAGGAAGCGTAAGAAGCAAGCACTTCAGAGACGCGTGGATGGCTCAGTCGGCTGAGCGCCAACTTTGGCTCAGGTCATGATCTCGTGGTTTGTGTGTGTGGGGGTTCAAGCCCCATGTTGGGCTGTGTGGTGACAGCTCAGAGCCTGGAGCCTGCTTCAGATTCTGTGTCTCCCTCTCTCTCTCTCTTGCCCCTCCCCTGCTTGTTCTCTCTCTCTCTCTCAAAAACAAAATACATGTTAAAAAAAAAAGAAGCAGAGCACTTCACTTGCATGGGGGGGCCTGTCCAATTCTTGGATCTGCCCCCCCAAGATATGTACTTTATAATTTACATGTGTAAAAAAAAAAGGCTTTCATAAAACAAAAAATGTATTTCTATATGTTCATGTATATATACATTATTCTAGCAAACTCTAAATACATAAAGATGAATATACTCTAAATATACTCTAATTGGGAATTAGCATTCAGAGTCCGGGTAGAGGCAGGGGAAGCTGGAAGATGATTTAACTTTATGTACCTCACAAGACTTCTGTAGATTGAGAATATATTATTGTATGAGTAATGCAATTGAAGTAAAACTGCTAATTTTATATATCCAAAAAGTAGGAAAAAATACTTCATGGAATTTCATTTTCTTTTCAGGTATAGAAAAGGGATATGGAGTCAATAGAAAAATCATGAAAAATAAAATTGGGGCTTGGAGTATAATTCGACAGTCTGCAACAGATTTCTAAAGAAAGCTACAGAGGATGAAAGGAGAGGGAGTGGAAATGATATTCTAAAGGATGAAGTCTGAGAATATTTATACTGAAGTGGGCAGGAGGGTTTTCACCTTGGGAATAACCTACAGGATTATGGTGGAATGAATTCTAGTCCCCTTATTGAGACCTTCCCTTTGTCGTGCTGTATAGCCCCTCCGCTTAGGAGAAAAGTCTACCTCTCTACTTCTTGACTCTGTATTTGATCGCACGACTGGCTTCAGCCTGCCATATGTGGGCTGTTACATATTGTGACAGTATTATATCTTGGTCCAGACTGTAGTGGGCGCTACATCTTGCCAAGTCCCATTAGGTCAGTTAACCCCCAGACGAGCTGTAGCTGCCTGAGTGTCCGTGAGTGATGTTTGAAAAACACCGGGTCTTTTTTGTACAGTAACTGGCTAATGCAAGTGCCGTGTGGGGTAGATAAAACAGACCCACACATGGACATAATGCGGTGAAAGATTACAATATCAGGGATAAAAATAGAAAATTCTTAAAAGCTACCAGAAAAAAGGATTATCTTCAGATTCACAGCAACTATAGTATTAGCAGACTTGACATTCAAGGAAAACAGAATTATATGTTTAATCTAGAAATGTATACCCAGGGGCGCCTGGGTGGCGCAGTCGGTTAAGCGTCCGACTTCAGCCAGGTCACGATCTCGCGGTTCGTGAGTTCGAGCCCCGCGTCAGGCTCTGGGCTGATGGCTCGGAGCCTGGAGCCTGTTTCCGATTCTGTGTCTCCCTCTCTCTCTGCCCCTCCCCCGTTCATGCTCTGTCTCTCTCTGTCCCAAAAATAAAATAAAAAAAAAAGTTGAAAAAACAAAAAACAAATGTATACCCAGGTAAAATACTCTTTAATAATGCAGGCGGAGCAAAAGAGATCAACATGTCCAAATACCTTCACCTAAAACTCGGCGCTGCTAAAATAAAGGCACCAATCAACGGCTGCCCTGTGCCCAGTGTCCCTGGACGGAGTTATTACCTTGAGCAAGGCAGCTCCCTTTGGCCCGAGGCCCTTACCCAGAGAGGGACTCACCAGCTGAAGAATGAGTGTCTTGATGCTGAGGAAGGGGATTGGCCAGTGCAACAGCCAATATGGCTGCTTACCAATCTGTAGTTTCTTTTTCTTTTTTTTAAGTTCATTTATTTATTATTTTGAGAGAGAGAGAGCATGTGCACAAGTGGGGGAGGGACAGAGAGAGAGAGAGAGGGAGAGACAGAATCCCAAGCAGGCCCCACGCAGTCAACACAGAGCCCACGGCGGGGCTCAACCTCACGAAGGGTGAGATCATGACCTGAGGTGAGATCAAGAATCAGACGCTTATCCGACTGAGCCACCCAGGTGCCCCATAGTTTGAAGCAGAGGTGATAAATAGTATTTATCCTTTTGTGCGTCTCACCGTTCCAGAGGTGTTACTCCTCTCCGACTGTGAAAAACTGCTGTGCTTAACTGTTCCTTACAGTCCGCCAAGGCTTAGGCATCATTCTCCTCTCTTCTGAAGGTGCCTTCTTTCCAACTGCATCCTGTATAGTCTCCTCAGTGTAGTACTTCCTACTTCTCCGAACTGTGCTGTGCTTTGGTTCTTTATTCATAATACGAGGCGACACAAAGCCAGAAAATCAAAGTTTTTATCACATGAAAAGCAATGCATCTGTTAATACAAGGAACACCTATTCCACCACAGTCATGTTTATCCTGCCCGGCTGCTAGCAGTTTTCCTGAGGGTAGGAAACTTGTAGTTGTCCACAGCGCCCTGAGCTGTACAGTTGGTATTTTTTATTACATGCTTGTGGTGGGGTCATAGGGAAGGGGTCAGATGACAGAAGATTCTAGACAGCAGCTTCCCCTGAGCTCCTCCTCTGAGTAGCAAGCGACCCTCCCAGCAAGCTGCAAGAGTGTTCTAACCTTTATTTCCATGGCTTTGAGCATAAATTGTCGATCCCTGAAGAAATGAAATGTCAGCATTGTTTTGACCGATTCTGGATGCTAAGGCAGAGTTCTTCCTTCTCTCTACACATGGAAAAACAAAGAAGCAGAATTCTTAAATGAAGGGTTTCAGTGAGGGGATAGTGTTCATCCTCTGTGAGTGTAAATAGGAATCGGCTGATGTGAAATTTTCATAGCTTGCTTGCTAAAAGTTGTCCTTCTTCCCATTTGTTGCATACGCACCTTTAAGAAGGATATCTCATTTACATGTTTGTGTCCAGAGTGTCAGGCCCGATTTTTGTCTTTTTCTAAGCATCCCCCCGTAGCATATCACCAGGAAAAAAAATCTCTCTATCTTTTTTGTGTTCATATAACAGTCGTGATCTTGACTCAGTGTTTTGTATCACTAAAAGGAATCTGCTGGTCAGCAGAAAGCTTGAGTATGAGTTGGGGCTCTACCAGTTCTTTCTTATTTGATTTGAGCAAGATAATGTAGGAGAAGATTAACCAGGCCATGTTAAACATAAGCCTTTATTTGTAATAATTTGGCATGAGAGCTCTGAAGTAGTGTTTTACCTTGGGAAAGAAAGGTGGAGTTTTTACAGAGCGTTAGCCAGAGGCATAACCTGAAATTCAGCTCGTTTTAGGAATAGTAGATCAAAATGGTTTTTGGAAGAGGGAAGAATCACTCTTGCAGTTGGCAGTTGCTGGTTGGACAGTTTAGGTGTAAGGTGGAATAGGAAGTGTAACAGGGGCTAAATTCATTTCTAGAAATGATGGGAAGAAAAAGCTCCGGGGGTCAAAATAATGCTAGTGCCACAGTAGAAATTCTTAGTCTTTCAGGCTGTCCTATGGGCTGTCCTCTGGGTCAACAGGGAGACTGTTGCTCTAATCTGACCTCTGAAATAGCTACCTCTGTTGGGTCCATTGTGATCTCAGACTAACTGGGTGCGACTGCTGTCAGGACTCCTTGCCACTTTTGTCATTGTAAGTGGAATTCCAGTCACTGGTTGAGTGAGTAGCCGTGCAAAAGCATTTAGGAATCAGGAGAAAACACAGTGAACTGTGGTAAAAACAAGCACGGGCATGACAATTATTGGAAGGCTTGGGATCATGCCTCTCAGACCAGATTCTGTCCCAGCTGCAGTCAGCCAGGACAATATATCCCAGCCCTTCTGACGTCTATAGATGAGTCAGGTTTGATACCCATGCATTTGTGTGCCTTCTCTAGACTTGCCTACACAACCGGGGTTAGGAGAAGAAACGTGCAGAACTTCATTCTAGCAATCAAAAACTTTAATGCGAGAGAGAGGGGGAAAAGGTGACAGAAAGACAATGGTGAAAAGACTAAATAAATAGGCTGGTGGTCAGAGGCCTGAAGTGTGAGGGTCTCAGTCTAGAGGTGTTGGGTCAAAGCCATCTGTTGTCTACTTGGACAGTGGATTCGGAGTTTTGGGGAGAGCTACCTCCTTTCTGATGAAGTTTGACTCTGGAGAATCCTGAGAGATTCTGTCCATGTGGATATTTAGGAGGTGAGTGTAGGAAATCCCTTATACTTTGAAACAAGAAAGAGTGGAAACTCAAAAATAAAATTGAATACTATATGATACTTTATTAAATAAAACAAATAAAATCCTAGCTATTGAATTGAAGTAATGGGTGGGTGTGCTAAGAGATATGCTATCGTTAGTCCTCTCCAGGCCTCCACCTTCCCTTAAAGTAATCCCTGTGTCCTCCTACTGGATCCTATGAACAAAGCTTTAAAGTGGTATTATGGACAACACAGCATAAATTTACGTATGTGTGTATATGCATGTGTGTAATGCAAGCTAGAACACACGAAATGCAGCAATATTTTGGAGCAAATTTTATAGCTTTTCAGGATGGAAGCAGTATCACTACCTATTAATAGGCATAATGTAAACACAAAAAATCTCAAAATGATGCTGGTAATAGACCAATGGCAGGGTCCTATTTAGGGAGGAATAGACAGTGAACGAAAAGGTTTACTGAAAGGCAGTTGGAAAACAGTTTTTGGACAGTCTGCTATGTTATGCTAATGAGTTATCTTGTAGGCAAAGGGGAGTCCCTTCCGAGTGTTTGATCTGGGAGAGAAGGGAGTAAAGTTCCTATGGCAACAGTGTGTGGCTTGGCTCCAACCGAGAGAGCCTAAAGGCAAGAGTACAAGTTATAAGTTACTGGAATAGTCCAGATAGGTAATAGGATTTAAACCAGGTGGCAAGCATATATATGTATATATATATATATATATATATATATATATATATATATATACACACACATACATATATATACATATATATATAATTTATATATATTATATTATATAATATATATAATCAGAGATATCTTAGAAATAGTATTTTTTAACCTATAACAGCTTTGTGACCAACCAGATTTTGAAGGGATAAGGGAGAGAGGAATTTAATTGAAACACAGTTTTGAGGTTTAAAGCTTGAATATCTAGAAGGATAATGGTCCTATTAACAGAAATAAAAGCAACAGCAGTACAATCAGGTTTGGTGTGGCTGGCAGATATACCAAGGATTTGATTTGGGACATCATGAGACTTGTCACCTTGCTCACTCGTTCTCAGTGGTATCATATTATTAGATATTAAATCAGTCTTTTTGATGAAGCTACATTTGCAAAATGACTAATAGGCCTGAAGGGTGCGTAGCATTATCTTCTCACAGTTGATAATTTAAAAATCAATTTTTCAGTAGTTTTTTGATGACCATTGAGGCAATCTCCACTGTATAATAAGTTTACAAAGCCATTTATCATAATGAATTTTTACACTCGGAAAGGTCGAAAAGTCCCTGTGCGTGTGTTAGGAAATCAACTGGGTGGGACATTTAAGAGAGGGGGCTTGTCCTTTTTCTAGGCCCAAAAGGAAGGCTGGGTATTTTAAACCTCAAGGCCAACAACTTAAAACATTCTTCTTCATCATTGCTATTTGCAAAACGAAAGCTCTCCCTGTCTTTTTGTAACTCATGAACTTGTTAAAAATGTGTGTCTATTGAGAGAAAAAGTAGGATTTGTACGCCTTATGGAGGAAAGTCTGAGCCTCCCAGACATTATCCTAAAACACAGATGTGCATACAATAATTCTTCATCTGGGTAGGGCTATCTGAAAGAAACATTGACAACTCCACGTCAACACCCGCATAATATGTCCCAAATGAAGCTTTACTCTCCCCAACCCCCTCCACCTCTCACCAAGACTGTACCTCAGTGACACTGATGCCATCTTTCCCCAGATCATGCTCTTTATCCTTCTGTTTTTGTACATGACGCTTCTTACATATAAATTTATCTTGCAATTTACCTAGAAAACATGTATTTATTCTTTGAGACTAAATTCAAATGTTATGTTTTCTCTTATCTTACTGGAATTTCTCTAGGTGACATTAGATTTAAGTTAACTATTATCCTGTCCTATTTTGTTTTCCATTTGAACACTTAGCACATTAGTGTGTTTCTGTATATTTATGTTGATTGTTCAGTTGTTCCGTCTGATCTGCTTCATTATATGCTTCCAATTCATGGATCCCACAGAAGTCCAGTTGCATGCATGTCTTTTTTATTACCTTCACCTTATGACGTTTTGCAGATCTTATGTTTGTTACAAATTGAAGGTTTGTAGCGACCCTGTAGCCGAGCAAGGCTACTGGTGCCATTTTTCCAACGGCGTTTGCTCCCTTTGTGTCTCTGCATCACAGCTCGGTAATTATCACAATATTTCAAAGTGTTTTGTTATTACTATATTTGAATTACAACGATGTCAGGATAAAACTGTAACAGATGAGGAGTTGCTTCTTACGGATGAGCAAAGAAAGTGATTTCTTGAGCTGGACCCTAGTTCTGGTGAAGGTGGTGTGGACATTATTGAAATGACAATGAAGGATTTAGAACGTGACACAAACTTAGTTGATAAAGCGGCAGGGTTTGAGAGGATGGATTCCAACTTTGAAAGAAGTTCTACTGTGGGTCAAATGCTACCAAACAGCATCCCATGGTAGAGAGAAATCATTGAGTCAATAGATGTGGCAGACTTTATTGGTGCCTTATTTTATGAAATTGGCACAGCCACCCCAACCTTCAGCAACCACCGCCCTGATCAGTAGCGGCCATCGACATGGAGGCAGGACCCTCTACAAGCAAAAAGATTACAGCTCCCTGAAATCTCAGATAATAATTAGTATTCTTTGCAATAAATTACTTTTTAAAATTTAAGACACATTCATTACTTTATGAATTATTGCAATAATCATTTTTATTTTTTAGCAATAAATTATTTTTTAAAATTAAGATATGTTCATTGCTTTGTGAATTATTGCGATAATTCTTTTGCACACTTAAAAGGCTACAGTATGTTTAAATGTAACTTTTATATGCGCTGAGAAACTAAAAAATTCATTTGACTCACTTAATTGCAGTATTTGCTTTATTGTGGTGGTCTAGACATGAACCCAGAATATCTCCGAAGCATGAAAAATAAAAGACTCTACATAACAATTATTATTGACAGTTTATTATGTATCACAAGTTGTATTCACATTATCTCATCTAACCTTAGAGCAACATACTATGTGGTAAGAATTATCCTTAATTTACAGATGAAATGGAGGTCCCAGAGATGCCTAGTAACTTGTCCAAGATCACACAGCTAGAGAACAATTAAGGAATCAAACCCTGGTTTACCTGGCTCCAAAGACATTTCTTCTCAACGCAGTAGTAGATGTTTCCTTTGAGGTGATCTTACTTCTGGAGAGTTATTAAATTATACATGTCTTTGGTCAGTTTCTAATGTACCTTTTTGAAAATACAGCTATGGTTCCCAAGCTTAGTATGGAACATTCATACTGAAGTTCAGGATGAAGCCTGCTCCACTACTGAGACTCCTGAAAAATCCTACATGGAAACATTCATTTTCAATCACTGTCTTAGCCACTGAGAAGAGCTTATTGAGATGAGTAGTGAATGAATTATGAAACACATTGCTTGCTATAAACCGACTCTCAATAAATTATTGTTGAATTCAGTATAATGGATGAATTATGCATTGGGATGTGAGTTAAAACTTTTTTCCTTTTTCCCAAAACCACTTTTTATATATAAATATTGCATAGCTGAATTTGTAGTATGCAGTTAATTAATGCGTAGTATTGATTGCTTCAAGTATTTTATCTGGGCTTCTCTGGTAAAGACAAAGGGTGATAATCACTTACATAGATCATACCCAAACTCTCAAAAGTACTCAACTAGCAGATACTTCTGATCATTGGAAGCTAAAAGAAAAACTGCCTCTGGATATAAGGGTAAGTAGATAAGTACATGGGAGGACTTTCTAAATTGCAAGAACTTGGGGTGCCTGGGTGGCTCAGTCATTTAAGCATCAGTCTCTTGATTTCAGCTCAGGTCATGGTCTCATGGTCTGCTGATATTGCAGACTGTTTTTGATTCTCTCTATCGTCTCTCTCTGCCCCTGCCCTGCTTGTCTCTCTCTTTCTCTCTCAAAATAAATAAATAAACTTAAAACATAAATAAATTGCAAGAACTTTCTTCTTTCTTTTTTTAATGTTTATTTTTGAGAGAGACAGAGCACGAGTGGGGGAGGGGCAGAGAGAGAGACAGAGACAGAATCTGAAGCAGGCTCCAGGCTCTGAGCTGTCAGCACAGAGCCCAACGCGGGGCTCGAACTCACGAACCGTGAGATCATCACCTGAGCCAAAACCAAGAGTCAGACGCTTAACCAACTGAGCCACCCAGGTGCCCCAGAACTTTCTTCTTTCTTATGTGATGTACTTGAGGCTTCTGCTTGAAAGATGTTGGTACTGACAGTGATTCTGTCTTTGACCAAATTCCAGCCAGGCTTCTCTGAGCTCTTTTCTCTACAAAGTCTAAACTCTGCCCAACATAGTTTCCAATAGCTCGAGGTCACATCCCTAGAATGACCCCAGCCACCTTGAAGTTGGCCTGACAAAGCTCAGGACCAGTAGAAGAATGGGCCATTCTGGCCAACACCTGAGAATACATCCCTGGTCATACATTCTTGAAGCATTTAGTCAAAAGGGCTGGCAAGTGGGAATCCTTCATTTGACTCTTTGAGATGTATATGTATCTACTACCATTTAGGAGTGTCTTTCTCAAGGATCTGAAAGCCATCCTTTCAAATATAATAATCAGGAAGGATATGTCTTCTGTCTCCCAATCACTGTGGGTTGATGGAATCCTAACCAGCTAGCAGACACAGCTGGCAGAACTGCGTCTACACTAAGCAATCCTTGGTGATTCGTCACTTCCCAGATTCTACTGAGCACCCACTTGCCCTCCTCTCTGCTCCCGTCATCTCTACAAATCAAAGTGAAATTCAGTGCAGGATGCACTCTTTTCCCCATTGCAATAGTTACTACTGATTAGAATCTGTCCTTATCACTTTAACTGGTGTCCGGCTTGGTTTATCTTTGACAGTAGCTCAGCAAACACTTGAAGTCATTAAACTTAGATCTTGGGAAACTGAATCGACATTAGTCAACATTATGCGATGAGATATCAACATCCGTGTAAAATAATAGATTGCTAAAAGAAAAAAAAGATTTGCACCATACTGAAATTAAGATAATGTAAAGAATACCAGCAGTGATCTGCACTTTGACTAGCGAGAATGGACACAACCTAAAATACATTTATTGCGTGAAATGTTACCTCTAAGAGGGCAAACATTTTTGTTCTGCAATTCCACTGCATATAACAATGCTCAACTTTCTATGTAAATAGTCTTTGTTTATGACAAACTTAATGTTTATTCTTTGGAAAATACAGACCTTATCAATAAGTGGAAAATCTTACAAGTGGAATCTTATAAATGGAAAATATTCACCACCTTTAGTTAGCCACTGTTAACATATTGTAGTATATCTG
Source organism: Panthera leo (assembly GCF_018350215.1). Classification (NCBI taxonomy): domain Eukaryota; kingdom Metazoa; phylum Chordata; class Mammalia; order Carnivora; family Felidae; genus Panthera; species Panthera leo. The sequence continues at coordinate 9,856,421 of NC_056689.1, forward strand.
CTAAGCATTTTCTGTTTTCTTACAATTAACCTTATATCACAAAAAAGTCCCTTATGTCATTAACAATTCTCAAAAACCTGTATTTAATGCCTACATGTTTTATCAATATATGCATGTATGTAGCACAGTTAATATAACACCCCTAGTCTATATTGGTTCTGATATACTTACTGTAGAATAGTGCAGAAAGTATACCTGGATAGACAAATAATGTTTTCATTGGATTATTTTTTAGGCTTCATTTGTGGACGCGACATTATGGATTCAAGGCACAGAAACACATTATGCTTTTGACATACATTACCAATTTACTTTCTTTCCCACGAGTCTGTCCCAATTTACAACCTCTTTGGAAATATAAGAAATTGTTGTTTATACACATTCTTAAAAAAAATTACTCCTTTTAAGTTCTTTTCTCATCTGACAGACGAAAATTGGTCTTTTATATGGGCATTAGTTTATTTCTTTGATTACTGGTGAAGCTGAACTAAATTCCCCAAAGAGGAGACATTTTACGATGAAAGTGAGGCTGAGGAATATAGCATGAAAGCCATGATGAATTCTTCCTTTCTGGACAGCTATTTATTTATTTGTTTGTTTATTTATTTATTTATTTATTTAAGAAAATAAATTAGCGGGGGAGGGGCAGAGGGATAGAAAGAAATCCCAAGCAGGCTCCATGCTCAGTGTGGAGCCTGAGTGGGGCTTGATCCCATGACCCTGAGATCATGACCTGGGCCCAAATCAGGAGTTGGATACTCAGCTGAGTGACCCACCCAAGTGCCCCTTCTGGACACCTTTTAAAATAGAGCGATGTTCAGGTCATGATCTCGCGGTCTGTGAGTTCAAGCCCCGCGTCGGGCTCTGTGCTGACAGCTCAGAGCCTGGAGCCTGTTTCGGATTCTGTGTCTCCCTCTCTCTCTGACCTTCCCCCGTTCATGCTCTGTCTCTCTCTGTCTCAAAAATGAATAAATGTTAAAAAAAAAAAAAAAATTTTAAAATAGAGCGATGTTGATATCCCTTGAAAGGTTTCATCGAACGCCACCTGACAAAAAGAAACATCACATTCCTAGGGCATCGCCTTTTGTAGTTCACTAAACCAGTGGATCTCAAATTGTTCTTCAGTTTAGCAATCCTCAGCTCAAGAGCAATTTGATGCAGACTTCCCGGAGAGAATGGTTGCTCAGGTTGAACCAGAGTGAAGGTGACAGGCTTCACACTTTGGGGTGCTCCCATTCAGAGAAATGCCTGAGCGTACTCTAGGCAACGCAGGATATGGTTAAAGAACCATAAAGAACAGGGGAGCCTGGGTGGCTCAGTCGGTTAAGTGTCTGACCTCGGGTCAGATCATGGTCTCACGGTTTGTGAGTTCGAGCCCCATATCGGGCTCTGTGCTGACAGCTCAGAGCCTGGAGCCTGCTTCGGATTCTGTGTCTCCCTCTCTATCTGCCCTCCCCCACTTGCGCTCTGTCTCTCTCTCTATCAAAAATAAATAAACATTAAAAAAAAAAAAAGAAACATAAAGAACAAACAAAATGGAGGAACAGAGAGATTATACAATTTGTCAAATGTCGCAGAGCTCTTAGCAATACATCCAAAACGTCTCATAAGATTTTACAGAATTATATATACCATGTATATGCTCTCACTTTTTCTCTCTTCTACACCCCTATTGTCCCCGTTCTATTTGGCAAGAGGGAGGTTTCCTAAAAACGCGCCATCCTATATGTTGACAATATATGCTTCAGATGTTACTTGTGCCTAACTTCACAGCTGTGGATTTCATGAAGCTCTTCTTATAATCGGGGTTTTCTTTGTTCCTAAAACACACTCATATGCAACTATTGAAGAACAGAGAAATAAAAAGACAAACTAAAGAAATGAGTGAAAATGGACAGAATTTTAATGTTGCAGAAGTTGCTGCATTAAAAAAAACGTAAACATCCTGTGGTTGCATGAAAGGAAGAAGCGCGGGAAGTGCTGGTTTCTTTCTAGCCATTTACGGAACATTGGTAGCTTTCTGGTCGAGTTCACGTCAAGGCGCTATTTTTTTTTCCACACGGAAGTATAGTTTTCACTACGGATTTGGCAACTTTTTCAGACCCTTCAAATATTGAGATCACTGTTGTGGTCAAAACAATCTTTCTTCCACATGAAAATAATGAAAGCACATTTTTCCTTCTTATCAATTAATCCTATTTCCTCTCTTTTTAAATGGTATCACATATGATTTGCAATAAGACACATTTCACGAAATACATAATTTATTGCTTTTTGAGTCTTTAATTGGGTCTCTGTCAGCTAAATAACTAGACTGTGACATCCTGGGTCAACTCATTTAGCTCAACTGGGTTAAAGTTCTGGGCAGTTGCACATAATTCTCTCCCTTAGTCATGTATGTTTGTATCAAATTCCACAGCTCAGAAAAACAGTCCTGACTCATGGTGACCTCTGGGTCTTTGTGTGCCCGATTAGCCATTAAATATTTAACAATCCTTTTCCTTTTCAATATTGCCGCTTACATAATAGGGCCTAGAATCCTGGTAACTCCATTTCTCAGAACCTCTGCCAGCACTCGGAGGCATCAATTAGAGTCACTTGTATGAGATTTGGGAGGTGGAAAACAAACAGAAGGCATGATGCCTCCTGGCAGGTTGGGGCAGGAGTGTGGGCCTTGGCTTTTGAAGCCAAGAGGCATTTCCAGTGATCCAAGGCGTCCCCCAGTGAGCCACACGTGCAGGGTGGTGGGCAGCTGAATTCACTGACGGTTGTCTCCTGCAGTTTCTGATTTCCTAAACATCAGTAGATTTTTCCTGACCTTGGTTGCTAGGTCTCCAAATTTTTTTTTTTAGTTTTATTTATTTTGAGAGAAAGAGAGAGCATGAGCAGGGGAGGAGGAAAGAGGAAGAGCGAGAGAATCCCAAGCAGGCTCCCTGCTATCAGTGCAGAAACCTACACGGGGTTTGAACTCATGAACCTCGAAATCATGACCTGATCCCAAACCGAGAGTTGGATGTTTACCCAACTCAGCCACCCAGGCACCCCATTCAAAGCTGTTTTGAGAGCTGTTAGTTTTCTGTATTGGATGCCTTCCTTCTTGAAATAACTGCTGTAATGTCCATTTTCCTAATGAAACACTGAAACACTAATTTTCTTCATTTCTGAAGAAAACTGATCTCAAATTTCATGCTAGAATAAAGTTTATTGCTAAGTCAGATGAGGCCTTGTATTTGTTTGTTTGTTTGTTTGTTTCTTTCTTTCTTTCTTTCTTTCTTTATGAGAGAGAGAGAGAGAGCGAGAGAGAGAGAGAGTGCAGGGGAGGGGCAGAGAAAGAGGGAGAGAGAATCCCAAGCAGACTCCGCACGGTCAGTGCAGAATCTGATGAGGGACATGGGGCTCAAACTCACGAGCTGTGAGATCATGACCTAAACCCAAACCAAGAGTCAGACACTCAACCGACTGAGCCACCCAGGCGCTCCAGACAAGGCCTTATTTTATTGACTTCTCAATTTCATGTGACATACATACTTCTCTAGCTGCCATAGTGTGTGTGTGCTATTTATGAAGAGCATTGCCTGTGGTACTCATGAAGCATAAAGTTAAATAAGATTCAGAAGCTTGAAAAACACACGCTGGAAGAGAAAAAGCACACAGCTTCTGTGAAATGATCTGAGAGGCATAATGGAAGCAATTCAAATAGAAATTAAAAATACTTGAACTAGGGAGGTTTCGGAAAGTTTCTTAAAGGACATGGAATTTATATGTTACAAAGCTGGCAAAGGTTACAGTTAGAATTTAGTAAAAGGAGGAGTGCCTGGGTGGCTCAGTCAGTTAAGCGTCCGACTCTTGAATTTGGCTCAGGTCATGAACTCAGGATTTGTGAGTTCGAGCCCCATGTTGGACTCTGAACTGACAATGTGGAGCCTTCTTGGGATTCTCTCTTTCTCCCCCTCTCTCTGCCCCTCCTCCTCTTGGCTCTTTTGCACTCACACTCTCTCTCTCTCTGTTGCTCTCTAAATACATAAATAAGTTTAAAAATAATTTAATAAAAGAAAAGGGATAGTGTCATCGAGGTGTTTGAAATAGTTGTAAAATAATGTGAATTTCCATGGGGGGTTGAGGGTATGTTGGCAGACAGAAGGAGGTTGGGGCCAGTTGGTAGATGGCTTTGAATGCCTTGCCAAGGACTTTGTTCTGTATTTTATAGCGAGGAGACTTTCAATAATCCTTGAGCATGGTGGTGACATAATTCTATTGGTCTTTACATCACGGGACTGTTTAGGAGAGCACAGTGAGCCGTATCTATACTTAGGAGACGAGTAGAGGAAGAGCCACCATCAACAGAAAGGTAGTCTGAGAGTTGGAGACATAGATAAGGGGTGCCCCAGGTGTCTGGAGAAGAGATTAAAAAGTTGAGGCTGAGCACGGCACTTACTTGTTATTTCTTTCTGCTCATCTCAGGTGGAAGGAGTCCAGAAATTTTACTATGTATGCCAGCTACCCTGTATCTTTGATAAATGCGAAGTACGTGAAAGGAACTGCTCGCTTCTTTACTCTTTGCTATTCTGGTCTCAAACGTTATTACCGAATCTCATTTATCCGGGGAAGAAAGGAGGCAAAGAGAGCCACTGCAGGGGACTGTCACTCACTGGCAAGAAGGGAATGGATCTCAAATGCAATGTTTCATCCAGTAGACGGCTTTCTTGTTCAATTAGCCTAAACTCAAACACCAGCACTTAACCTCTACCCTCCTGTCAGCTTTTGTACTCAGCTTAGAGTAGGGCTACTTCTTAGGGAATAAAAACAGGGTTTCATAGACACTCACAACTATACTACTGAAGGCATGATGGAGTGGGTTGACAAACTGGAGATATAGAACTCTTGTATTTAAAGAATTATTTACAAGAAAGGAGACTGACCTTCCAAGAATCACGATGAAAAGAAACACACAGTGATTCTAGTTAATGTCATGAAGGCAAAGCCTGGGGAGAGTAATTTGTTTTTCATAGCTGGCAAGGTTGGATCCAGGGCACTGCGAGTTTTGGAAAAATTACATTCATTTTCTTGTAGCAATGCATAGGCAGCGTGGTCCTAGCAAGCCGCTATCACTCACGATTGGAAGGAGCACTCCTAAAGAGACAAAGTGTGGAAGAGTAAATGAATCATGAATGACACAATCAGGAGACTGGGGTTCCAGGGCCGCCTCTGAAACCGGCTTATTATGTGATTTGAGAAGTTGATTTGTCTCTGCTGGTCACTTGTTTAAATTGATAAAGTTGAACTGAGGGGGCTTATCTTGAATTTTAAGTTCTCAAAAATTCTATCACTCTCATGGGAAAAAAAATAGTGAACTCTTGTGTGTGTTCCTTTATTTTAGAGTATTTTTTTTTTAATTTCCAAAGACTTAATTGCTAAATTTCTGATGGGGAAAAGATTTTGATGGGGAAAATATATCTGAAAATATTTCACAGACCATTTTTGTTTCTGAAAGACGCTTCAAGATACTGGATAGTGAGTGAGGGGTGGAGGTGGAGGGAATAATATGAGCAAGTTTGCCAAAGACATTAGTACAGGAATTGTAGGTACTTGGTATGTGTTCAAGTTAAATTTTTTATCAGCTGGCAAGTGTTTGAATAGTTTAACAGGAAGGATAGTTACAAATAAAATGGGAACCATGCTTGTGCAGATAATGGACATCAAGCCGAGTCTTTTTTGCTTTTTGGTTTTTTGTTTTGTTTTGTTTTGTTTTTCTTTTTGGTGAATTTCCATTTTTTTTTATCACCTGCAATTCACATGCAAATGGGAAGACATTTTACTTTGACGGAAATAGCATCACCATTTTATTTTTACTCTGATTGCCTATTTTTTAATATTTTATCCTATTCATCAACTTTAAAGTAGACAAAAATTTATGGAATTCCCATTTGTGTGGAAGGTATGCTCTATCAATTACACAGGGGAGAAACCATTTGGCTTTGTACTATTTATAGGAACCATTGTATTCAATTAATATGTTTTCAGTATGTTTTTCATGCTTATATATTTTCCCTGTCCCTTTCATTCATTTGCAATGATCCTTAACTTTTCATGAATAAGACCCTGAGTTTTCTCTATACCATCAAGCAGATGACTCAATCTAAAGGAGAATTTTTTCTTTGTTTTTTTACTATATTAGGGTGTCTTATATCTCTATCTGAATTGTTGAAAGCCATACTGTTTGAGACCTTTTCTCCAGGATTTGTCAGCCTGTTACAGAAAGTAAACTCCAATTTGAAAAAATATCATAAGCAGTTGAAAACACCTTGCACAAAAGAAACAGATAAACAGTATTTGTTTTGCATTTCACATGATGATACTGGGATATCCAGGGAAAGTCCTCCCTGTAGTAACTTACAATGTCAGCCCTGTGATAGTACTGTGGGCATCTTGAATATTTGCAGTGAAAAGATCCAGAAATCTTTTTGTTTTTAGGACCAACTTAATAAAACCAAACCAAAAGCTATTCAACTAGATAATGCATCTCTGAGGAAGTTGGGGTGAGTATATAGAAAACTGATTTTCATACCTCCATAAATAATGTTTCTCTGGCTGGCTTCCTGTTCTCTGTCCCATCATCAGTCCTTCAGGCTTTTTTTTAATTGTTTTTCAATGTTTATTTATTTCTGAGAGAGTGAGAGAGCATGAGCAGGGGAGGGGCAGAGAGAGAGGGAGACACAGAATCCAAAGCAGGCTCCAGGTTCTGATCTGTCAGCACAGAACCCCATGCAGGGCTCGAACCCATGAGCAGTGAGATCATGACCTGAGCTGAAGCAGGACGCTTAGGGACGCTTTACCGACTGAGCCACCCAGGTGCCCCAGTCCTTCAGGACTTTGATGTCATGTTTTTAATAATCAGATACTTCTTTCTTTTTCTTGGGTTGCTTTCTTTAATTTTTTTTAATGTTTATTTATTTTTGAGAGAGAGAGAGACAGAGCACAAGTGGGGTAGGAGCAGAGAGAGAGACACACACACACATACACACACAGAATCGGAAGCAGGCTCCAGGCTCTGAGCTGTCAGCACCAAGCCTGACATGGGGCTCGAACCCACAAACCTCGAGATCATGACCTGAGCCAAAGTCAGACGCTTAACCGACTGAGCCACCCAGACGTCCAGGCATCCTTTCTTTAAAAGCAACTTTTCTTAAAACATAGTAAACATTCCAGTAGTGTGCAGGTTAACAAAATTTTCACAAACTGCTCACATCTTTATAAATAGCATAGAGATAAAGAAACAAAGCACAAACTCTCCTTTCGTCCAGTGACTTTTTCTGCCAACAGCAGCTACTGTCCTGATTTCTAACAGCATTGAATAGTTTTGCCTGTTTTTCCGATATTTTTAGGAATAGAATTATGCACCATGTACTCCTTTTTTTTTTTTTTTTGGTCTGGATTCTTTCACTCAACTCTTTCACTCCAATTCATTGCATATAGTTGAAGAATATTCATTGTCTGTGTTTTATAGAAATCAGTGTCTGATTACACTACAGGCTACTTTCTCACTCAACTGTTGATGAGCATTTTTGTTTGTGCCTAGTTCTTTTATGTTTACAGTGAGTCTTTACCTGAACATTTTTGTGTTTGTCTTCTGGTAAATGCAAGTGCCTACCTTTCAGATGTATCCCGAGGGGTGGAATTGCTGGGTCTTAGGCGTTGTATGTATTTAGCTTTATTTAGTCACTCTCAGATAGCTTTCCAAAGTGAATACATCAATATACCACCAGTAATATACAAAGAGTCATACTTTTACTACATTGTCACCTAAAATGGTATGTACTTTCTTCTCCTTTGCCTTCATCTTTTTTCAGACTGTATCTATTCTTAGAGGAATATAATTGTATGGCATAATATTTGCATTTTCCCAATGTCTAAGAGGCTGAGCACACATTATGTTTCTTGGCCATTTGAAGATACTTGAATGAATTTCCTGAAAAATTTTTTGGGGCAGTATTTAAATTTTATTTTGGCTTCATATCACCTTGTAAAAATTCTTTATATTGTGGGTTTAAGCCCTTTCTCAGATACCATAAATATTTTCTCCAATTTTATTGAGGTGAAAATGTTGCAGAACAAGTTATTCACAATCCAAGGTGTAACTATACATGGACTCTATGGATTGGTTTGGGGAGAATTTCCATTTTTACTATCTTGAATTTCCCTAAACATGCAATATTTTGTATTTTTTAGTATATTGATCTTGCATTTTTCAGTAATTTCTCAAATATTTTGATGTTATTATAAATGGAATTGTTTTTATTTTCTAACTGTTCATTGCTACTGTATATGAATACTAATTATGTTTGTATATTTATCTTGTATTCTGTGAAGTTGCCCAGCTTACATTTTAATTCTAGTAATTATTATTATTTTTTTGGTAATTAAGAACTTCTACCCATTTGAACATGTCACTTCAAGTTAAGAGTTTTACTTTTCCTTCCAAATGTTTATGGAATTTCTTTCTCTTTCTTTTTTTTCTCTTTATTTTCTTACTGCATTGTTTAGGGACTTCAGAACAATATTGAATAGAAGTGTTGAAAGCAGATATTCTTGAGTTGATCCTGGAATATCTATTGCAGTGATTATGTATTTTTTTCTCTTTATTCCATTAACATTTATTCCATTACATTTGATTATTTTAATGGTTATAAAGACTTTAGTTTCTGAAACAAGCCTTATGTGGTCATAATCTATTGTTATTTTTATATTGTGGAATTCATTTTACTAAAACTTTGTTAAATATTTTTTACCTATCTTCATGAGGAATAATTATCTGTAGCTTTCTTTCTACTACATTAAAGTTAAAAAAATGTTTATTTACTTTGAAGGAGAAAGAGAGAGAGCATGAGGGGGGGAGGAGCAGAAATAGAGAGAGACACAGAATCCGAAATGGGCTCCAGGCTCTGAGCTGTCAACACAGAGCCCAGTGTGGGGCTTGAACTCACTAGCTGTGAGATCATGACTTGAGCCGAAGTCGCCCACTTAACTGACTGAGCCACCCATTGACCCCCCCAATTTTTTTTAATGTATATTTTTGAGGGGTGGAGGGGCAGAGAGGGGGAGGGAGACATAGAATCGAAAGCAGGCTCCAGAAGCTGAACTGTCAGCACAGAGTCTGACTCTGGGCTGGAACTCATGGACCGTGAGATCATGACCTGAGCCGAAGTCATATGCTTAACCGACTGAGCCACCCAGGAGCCCCTCTTCTTTCTATCTTTGATTGGTTTGGTATCATGGTAATAATGGCCTCCTAAAATGAGATGTGAACCATTCCTTCTTCTATTTTCTGAAAGTTTCTGCTAAAATAGTAATAATTCTGCCTAAAATATTTGGGAGAACACAACAATATAGCCATAACCAAATTTTCTTTGAGGAAGGTATAATATTTTGGATTGCATATTTTTGTATTGATAGAAACCTTTATAGGTTTTCTCTGTTTTTTAAAAAATTTTTAAATTTACATCCAAGATAGTTAGCATATAGTGCAACAATGATTTCAGGAGTAGATTCCTTAATGCCCTTTACCCATTTAGCCCATCGCCCCTCCCACAACCTCTCCAGTAACCCTCTGTTTGTTCTCCATATTTAAAAGTCTCTTATGTTTTGTCTCCCTCCCTGTTTTTATATTGGTTTTTCTTCTCTTCCTGTGTGTTCATCTGTTTTGTATCTAAAGTCCTGATATGAGTGAAGTCATGTATTTGTCTTTCTCTCACTAATTTCAATTAGCATAATACCCTTCTAGTTCCATCCACGTAGTTGAAAATGGCAAGATTTCATTCCTTTTGATTCCATTGTGTATATATACCACATCTTTTTTATCCATTCATCCATTGATGGACTTTTGGGCTCTTTCCATACTTTGGCTATTGTTGATAGTGCTGCTATAAACATTGGGGTGCATGTGTCCCTTCGAAACAGCATTCCTGTATCCCTTGGATAAATATCTAAGTAGTGCAATTGCTGGTTCGTAGGGTAGTTCTATTTTTAGCTTTTTGAGGAACCTCCATACTGTTTTCCAGAGTGTCTGCACCGGTTTGTATTTCCACCAGCAGTGCAAAAGAGATCCTCTTTCTCCGCATCCTCACCAACATCTGTTGTTGCCTGAGTTGTTAGTTGTTAGTGTTAGTTGTTAGTGTTAGTGTTAGGTGCCAGGTGGTATCTCATTGTGATTTTGATTTGTATTTCCCTGATGATGAGTGATGTGGAGCATTTTTTCATGTGTCGACTGGCCATCTGGATGTCTTCTTTGGAGAAGTTTGTATCTTTTGGGTCTATTTATGTCTTTTGCCCATTTCTTCACTGGATTATTATTATTATTACTATTATTACTATTATTATTATTATTTGGGTGTTGAGTTTGATAAGTTCTTGATAGATTTTGGATACTAACCCTTTATCTGATCTGTCATTTGCAAATATCTTCTCCCATTCTGTCAGTTGCCTTTTAGTTTTGCTGATAGTTTCCTTCGCTGTGCAGAAACTTTTTATTTTGATGAGGTCCCAGTAGTTCACTTTTGCTTTTGTTTCCCTTGCCTCTGGAGACGTGTTGAGTAAGAAGTTGCTGCGGCCAAGATCAAAAAGGTTTTTGCCTGCTTTTTCCTCAAGGATTTTGATGGCTTCCTGTCTTATGTTTAGGTCTTTCATCCATTTTGAGTTTATTTTTGTGTAGGGTATAAGAAAGTGGTCCAGGTTCATTTTTTGCCTGTCACTGTTCAGTTTTCCCAGCACCGCTTGCTGAAGAGACTGTCTTTATTCCATTAGATAATTCTTTCCTGCTTTGTCAAAGATTAGTTGGCCATACGCTTGTGGGTCCATTTCTGGGTTCTCTGTTCTGTTCCATTGATCTGAGTGTTCTTGTGCCAGTACCATACTGTCTTGATGATTACAGCTTTGTCATACATATTGAAGTCTGGGATTGTGATGCCTCTTCATTTGTTTTTTTCTTTTTCAAGATTGCTTTGGTTGTTTGGTGTCTTTTCTGGTCCCATATAAATTTTAGGATTGTTTGTTCTAGCTCTGTGAAGAATCCTGTTGTCATTTTCATAGGAATTGCATTAAATATGTAGATTTCTTTGGGTAGTATCAACATTTTAACAATATTTGTTCTTCCTATCCAGGAGCATGGAATATTTTTCCATTTTTCTGTGTCTCCTTCAATTTCTTTCATGAGCTTTCTATAGTTTTCAGTGTATAGATTTTTTACCTCTTTAGTTGTATTTATTCCTAGGTATTTTATGGTTTTTGGTGCAATTGTAAATGGGATAGATTCCTTGATTTCTCTTTCTGTTGCTTCATTATTGGTGTATAGGAATGCAACTGATTTCTGTTCATTGATCTTATATTCTGCAACTTTGCCGAACTCATGGATCAGTTCTAGCTGTTTTTTTCGTGGAATCTTTTGGGTTTTCCATATAGAGTATCGTGTCATCTGCGAAGAGTGAAGGTTTGACCTACTCATGGCCGATTTGGATGCCTTTTATTTCTTTGGGTTGTCTGATTGCTGAGGCTAAGACTTCCAATACTATGTTGAATAACAGTGGTGAGAGTGGACATTCCTGTCTTGTTCATGACCTTAGGGGGAAAGCCATCTGGCCTTGGACTATTGTTTTTTGGGAGATTTTTGATTGCTAATTCAATTTCTTTACTGGAAATTGGAAATGTCTGTTTACATTTTCTGTTTCTTCCCTTTTCAGTTTTGGTAGTTTACGTATTTCTACGAATTTGTACACTTCTTCTAGATTGACTATTTTATTGGTGTATAATTGCTCACAATATTCTCTTATTATTGTTCTTATTTCTGCTCTGTTGGTTGTGATCTCTCCTCTTTCATTCTTGAGTTAATTTACTTGGGTCCTTAAGTTTTTCTTTTTCATCCAACTGGCTAGAGGTTTATCAATTTTGTTAATTCTTTCAAAGAACCAGCTTCTGGTTTCATTGATCTGTTCTAATTTTTTTTTTTTTCATTTCAGTAGCATTGATTTCTTCTCTAATCTTTGTTATTTCCTGTCTTCTTCTGGTTTTGGGTTTTATTTGATGTTCTTTTTCCAGCTCATTAAGGCATAAGGTTAGGTTATATATCTGAGACCTTTCTTCCTCCTTTAGGAGGTCTGGATTTCTATATACTCTCCTCTTATGACCACCTTTGCTGCATCCCAGAGGTTTGGGGTTGTGGTGTTATCATTTTCATCAGCTTCCAAGTACTTTTTACATTTCCTCTTTAACTTCTTGGTTAGTCCATTCATTCTTTAATAGGATGGTCTTTAGTCTCCAAGTATTTGTTAGCTTTCCAAATTTTTTATTGTGGTTGATCTCAAGTTTCATAACGTTGCGGTGTGAAAGTATGATCTTGATCTTTTTGTACTTGTTGAGGGCTGATTTGTGTCCCAGTATGTGGTCCATTTTGGAGAATGTTACATGTACACTGGAGAAGAGTGTATATTCCACTGCTTTAGGATGCAATGTTCTGAATATATCTGTTAAATCCATCTGGTCCAGTGTGTCATTCAAAGCCATTGTTTCCTTGTTGATTTTCTGATTAGATGATCTGTCCATTGTTGTAAGTGAGGTATTGAAGTCCCCTACTATTATGGTATTATTATCAATGAGTTTCTTTATGTTTATGATTAATTGATTTATATATTTGGGTGCTCTCACATTTGGAGCATAAATGTTTACAATTGTTAGGTCTTCTTGGTGGTTGGCCCCTTTAATTATGATATAATGCCCTTCTTCACCTTTTGTTACAACCTTTATTTTAAAGTCTAGGTTATCTGATATAAGTATGGCTACTTTGGCTTTCTTTTGTTGACCATTAGGATGATAGGCGATTCTCCATCCCCTTACTTTCAATCTGAAGGTGTCTTTAGGTCTCAAGTGGGTCTCTTGTAAACAGCATATAGATGGATCTTGTTTTCTTATCCATTCTGTTACCCTGTGTCTTTTGATTGGAGCATTGAGTCCATTGTCTTTTAGAGTGAGTACTGAAATATGAATTTATTTCCATTTTGTTGCTTGTAGATTTGGAGCTTCTGGTGGTGTTCTCTGGTCCTTTCTATTCATTGTTGCTTTTGGTCTTTTTATTTTTCCTTTTGTCTTTTCTCCCCTCATAGAGTCCCCCTTAAAATTTCTTGCAGGGCTGGTTTAGTGGTCACAAACTCCTTTAATTTTTGTTTGTCTGGGAAACTTTTTATCTCTCCCATTTTGAATGACAGCCTTGCAGGATAAAGAATTCTTGGATGCATATTTTTTCCAATTCAGCAGATTGAATATATCCTGCCACTCCTTTCTGGCTTGCTCAGTTTCTGTGGATAGGTCTGATGCAAACCTGATCTGTCTTCCCTTGTAGGTTAAGGACTTTTTTTTCCCTTGCTGCCTTCATGATTCTTTCCTTACCTGAGTATTTTGTGAATTTGACTATGAGATGCCCTGTTGAAGGTCGGTTTTTGTTGAATCTAATGGGAGTCCTCTGTGCTTCCTGGATTTTGATGTCTGTGTCTTTCCCCACATTAGGAAAGTTTTCCACTATGACTTGCTCACATAACCTTTCTACTCCTTTTTCTCTACCTTCATCTTCTGGGACCCTTATGATTGTGATATTGTTCCTTTTTAATGAGTCACTGATTTCTGTAATTCTTAAATCTTACTCTTTTGCCTTAGTATCCCTCTTTTTTTCTGCTTCATTACTCTTCATAAGCTTGTCCTCTATATTGCTGATTTGCTGCTCTGCCTCATCCATCCTTGCAGCCATGGCCACCATTAGAGATTGCAGCTTGGTTATAGTATTTTTTATTTCATCCTGACTAGCTTTTACTTCTTTTATTTCTGCAGGAAGGGATTCTATTCTATTTTATTTAATTTTTTAATGTTTATCTATTTTTGAAGAGAGACAGAACATGAGTAGGGGAGGGGAAGATAGGGCGACACAGAATCTGAAGCATGCTCCAGGCTCTGAGCTGTCAGCACAGAGCCTGATGTGGGGCTCAAACCATGAGATCATGACCTGAGACAAAGTTGGACAATCAATTGTCTGAGCCATCCAGGCACTCCAATTCTAATTTATTTTCAACCCCTGGTAGTATTGTTATTATCATGATTCTAAATTCTGGTTCAGACATCTTGCTTGTATCTGTGTTGATTAAGTCCCTGGCTGTCATTTCTTCCTGCTCTTTGTTTTGGGGTGAATTCCTTTGTTTCATCATTTTGAAGGGAGAAAAGGAATTAATGAGGTAAAAAAAAAATAAAATTAAAAAGTTAAAAACAACACACACACAAAATCAAATAAACTATATGAAATCCTAGGTGTTTTGGTTTGGTTGTTGAAAGGAGCTTTATAGATTAGAGAAAAAAGGGAAAGGGACTCACTTCTAAGGGACTGCGGCTTTGACCCACTCAGACCTTCTGGGGGAGGGTTTCACCAAGCAATGGCTGGGTGCCAGCTGCACCTAGGAATGTTTGCAGGACCATGCTGCTGTTGATGTGCAGAGACTATGGCTGGGTGCTAGACCACTCCAGAAAAAGTTCATATGATCATGTAGCAGCAGCATTTCAGGGATTAGGGAAAATCATAACACACATCTGGCACAAGGCCTCACCCTTAATATCCTTGTTCCAGTACCAGGGAATGTGGTTGTTCTTTGGGGTCCGTTGGGACCTTGGCCTGTGGGGTGGCTGCACAGCCTTTACCTAATGTCTTCCCAGCAGGGGAACTGCCTCTCCTCTTGTGGCCCAAGGACCCCCGGACCTCACTCTCTGCTCCTGGGAATTTGCCCTTCCCATCAGAGCACCGCCAGGTATCAGGCTGCAGCATTTCAGACTCTGCACTCTCCCCGTTTATAAAGTCTTAATGGAATTTAAACCCTCTCCTTTCTCCTTTTTTTGTTCAGTCCCTACGGCTGTTTCCACTTTTCCACTTTCTCTCCAGTGCTTTTCCCGTACTCTCCCCCATCTCTGTCCTCTCTCCGCTAGCAAAAAGAGCTCCCTGCTTTCTGTGGCTTCTCTTTCCCCTAGTTCACCTCTCCACGCCATGTACCTGCTGAGTTCTGTGGTTCAGGTTGTGAAGATTGTTGTGTTTAATCCTCCGATCAGTTTTTTAGGTGTGCAGGAGGTTTTAGTGTAGATCTGGCTGTATTTCATGGACGTGAGACACCAAAAAAATTTCCATGCTGTTCCACCATCTTGGCCCTTCCCCCTCCCAAATGAGTTTTGAGTCTCTTTGGTTTTCCCCCAAATTTGTCTTCTTTGTGACTTGATGGCAGCTAGGTTTTCTCTCTTTTAAATTCAGTTTTGATAAGTTTTTCCTTTTGAGGAATGTGTCCATTGTATCTATATTGTCAAATTTATTGGTATTATATTTTAATAATACTCTGAATAATACTATACCAGTTCATACAAAACATAGGAAACCTTGTAATTGTATATTGCCCTGACTATCCCCTATTTTTTGTGTTTTAATTGTTATATGTATTATATCCACATTGATTATAAACAAGAAAATGTTGTATTTTTTTCTTGATCAGTTATATGATTTATACAGAACTGAAGAAGAAGAAATTTTTTTTTCACTTTTTTTGTTTACTTTGACATTTACCATTTTTAGTATGCTTTGGCTTATTCTCTGCATCTGAGTTTTTGTCTGCTATAATTTCCATTCATTCTAAAGAACTTCTCTTTTTAATTTTTATTTATTTTTGAGAGAGAGAGAGAGAAAGAGAGAGAGAGAGAGAGCATGAGAGACAGCATGAGAGAGGGAGGGGCAGAGAAAGAGGCAGACACGGAATCCAAAGCAAGCTTTGTGCTGCTATTGCAAAGCCTGACTTAAGGATTGAGGTGGGGCTTGATGTGGGGCTCGAACCCACAAACCTAGACATCATAACCGGAGCTGAAGTCAATGCTCAACTGACTGAGCCACCCAGGCACCCCCATCTTGAAGAACTTCTTTTATCATCTCATATGAAACAGATCTGCTGGCAAAGAATTTTGTCAGGTTTCTTTTATCTGAAAAAATTGTTTATTTTGCCTTAATTTTTGAAGAATATTTTCATTAAAATATAGAATTCTGGGTATTTCTTTTAGCATTAAAAATTAATTAATTAATTAATTTTAAGGAGGGTCCATGCCCAATGTGGGGCTTGAACTCATGACCCTGAGAGTTGTACACTCTACTGACTGAGCCAGCCAGGTGCCCCTCTTTTATTGTTTTTTCTTAAACCATTAAAAATAAAGTAATGGTTATTTATTTTTGAGAGAAAGAGAGACAAAGTGCAAGAGGGGGAGGGGCGGAGAGAGAATGAGACACAGAATCTGAAGCAGGCTTCAGGCTCTGAGCGCTCAGCCCAGAGCCCAACGTGGGGCTCGAACTCATGAACCATGAGATCATAACCTGAGTTGAAGTGGAATGCTCTACTAACGAGCCACTCAGGCACCGCCCCCCCCCTTTTAGTATTTCTTCTCTAACCTAATATCCATGGCTTCTTATGAAGAATAAGCCACTAATTTGCTCATGGTTCCCGTTTGTAGTGTTACGTTTTTCCCTTGCTGCTTTCAAGATTTGCCCTTTATTTTGGCTTTCAGTAGTTGAATAATGAGAAAATCTGAGAAACCAACCAGGTCCAGCCACTTTAGATGGGACACAGTGGAAAAGATTGCAAAGAGGACTAGAGAAAACCATTGTCTTTGTATAGCTGCTTCCCCTGTAGGCACAAGTCCGAGGGTCTGGTGGAGAACCTGGGACTGTTCTTGGTCAATAAGTATAGAAGGTGGAAGGTCAAAATGTACATGGAACAGGGAAGAGGGAATGAACTGAGGCCTGCTGGACACCTTTGCTTTTGTTTGTCACCCTATCTGACCCATTATGATTTCTTTTTTTTTTTTTTTAATGCTTATTTTATTTTTGAGGGAAAGAGAGCAAACATGAGCGGGGGAGGGGCAGAGAGAGAGGGAGACAGAGAATGCCAAGCAGACTCCACATTGTCAGTGCAGAGCCCGACATGGGGCTCGATCTAACAAACCCGTGAGATCATGACCTGAGCAGAGGTCAAGAGTCAGACGCGTAATTGACTGAGCCACCCAGATGACTCCTGACCCACTGTGATTTCCTAAGAGCAATGACTTGTATTCTCCAACTTTCACTCAGGATTAATTAGAAGCAATTCAGGTGTTTAAGCACTCATGAGGGCGTTGTTTCATAGGTATTACTCTGGCTTCATTGTGGAGAATGGCTTGGAAGAGAGCAGCCATTCTACAGCACAACTGTACAAGCAAAAGAGATTAAGAGCTAAGACAAGAATGTGACTGTGTAGGTGGCATGAGGAAAATGTCAGTGAGGCACATGCTAGAGCTAGGTCCAATCTAGCAGTAGATTGGATGTGAAAAGAGGGGGTGTGTGTCCAAGTTGATTCAAGAACAAATGAGTAGGTGGTGTAGGATGGGAGTAGTGAAGACGGAGCTGGTCGGGAAACAGAGTGAAGAGGGAACTGACTTGAGGGCAGAAAGCCTTAGGTTTCTGGTGTCACATCCACATCGAAATGTGCACCAAGCTGTTGGATATATGCTCCAGGATCTCAGGGCACTGAGCAGAGATGAGAATCTTGATCTGAGAGCCAACAGCAAGCTGACCACGGTTGAAATCACTATATATATATGATATCCTAGAAAAGTGGCAACCCAGCACTAGGATAGAAGAGATGGCATTGGGAGAAGAGTCCATTACTGGGCCTGAAAAGATGATTATCTGTCACACACAGCATATATATATTGCCAAGATGGTAACAGTTTGGAAATCATACCCTGTTTCTTAATGTGTTAAAAGACAGATGTGATGCAATACAGAGGTTCTTCTTTCTCTGGGTTTCTGTTGTCCATTCCATTTTTTATTTCACTTCAATGCAAATTACTTAAAGCATCTTACCAATAACCTATATCATGCCTGTTTCACGAGTCTATATGACTGTCATCTCAACACAGATGACCTGTCAGCATTTCACTCTGGGTGTTCTAATTACATGTTTTCTACTTATGATGCAAATTGTACTCTACAGCTTTTCCCCAACTGCAATCTTAGTTTAAATTGCTACCATTTTTTTTTTCTTTTCCAGTGGAAAGGAGAGACTGCATTAAAAAAAAAAAGTACAAATGACTAGCATTCTTGACTTCTACATTATGGTAACTTGGGTGGTAAACGGTATTACCACCATGTCTAGTTAGATACTTACTAAATATAATAATATTATTTGAACACTTAAAGATTAAATTCTATAAATTTCTATTTCATTGAAACAAAGGTGATAGTGACTGTCCCTTAGGTAGTTGCTTAAGATTTTAATTTGTATCTTGTCTATTGTCATTATAGCTCAAACTTTAAATGTAAGCAATGATCAGGATTCACTAAATTAAATATCAATGGTCTGTCTCCCTGAAGAATTTTCCTTCAGAGAATTTCATTATGCTGTGATGTTGATGCTCTCTCTCTCCCCTTTTCAAAAATTATCCTATTATGAAACAAAAGGTCTGAAGTACAATCATCCAGTGACTTTGTCTGCCTCTGTAGCATAGTTGTGTAAAAAATAACATTCACAGAAGCAGGTTAATTCAGACACTATGTGGAATGATTACCCTGAAGTAGTGCCTTGTCACTGGCAAAATCATTAAGGATACAACTGTGAACATAAAACTTGTTAAATTAAAATACAAAATGCTACTGTCATCAATATTTGTGTGAGATAAAAGTCTTTATCGACAGTAGTCTCTTGTAGGTAGTCAGGTGGTTGTCTTTACGTTCTCATGAAGGAAACAACCTGTTGATGCTCTTTATCTTATTTTGTTGTGCAAACCCATGAATTAGAAGAAGTAGAAGGAAGTGCTTTTTTTAGAAGAAACAGGGAAGAAAGTGCTTTTGTTTGATATCTTTTGCTCTTTTTTTCCCCTCATGTTGCTTTCCTTAAAAAATTGTGTATGCTAACTGGCTTTAACCTTTGTTGAGCATCTGGATTTGTCATTTTTGTGATGATTTCCTCATGTGGGACCTTCTCAGTGTCCATTTGAAAATGCATTCTTATGTTTCAGATTGAGTATTACCATCATTATTAGTGTGTCAACACACAAATCCTATTAATAGGGCATCTTCCAGAATAAATTAGTTGATATGGGGTATGATAAGCTAATGTCAGGGGTCACAAATTAGCCAGGAAGGAGCCTGGCTAATTTCACATTCTTTCCAGAGAAGTGTTTCTTTGGTCTGCATAATCCATGCATGGACATTTTTATTGAAATGGTTATTTGTGCTAATTTAAGTCCAGTTCTCAATCATAGTCATAAAAACTCATCATAAATAAAAGAAGGAATTGAAAACACCTATCCACACAAATGCTGATGTTGGAGTGAGAACTTGATATGCTTTATATTTTATGGCTAATTGTAATTTTGCACAAACATTTAAAATAATATAGAGATAGTCCTGTCTTAACATAATGTTTCCTATTAAGAAATTGGCTAAAGCAATATTATGTAGGGAGTGGGTTGCTTCTGTTTTATTCTGACATCCAAATACAGTTGCTTCTCTTCGGAGTGTTGCATGTTGTTTGTGTTCTCATCAGACTGACCAGTACTGTCTTTTCTTAGTAAAAATAGCATTATTTACTGGCTATAGAGATGTCTCATGTTGCACACGTCATTACTCAAACTTACAGTTTTTTAATGTTGCTTCCTCTTGAATTACGTTATTTCACAGTCATGGCATTTGTCAAATCCTGGATGCTATCTATCCACTGCCTGAAGGTGTTTCTCTTGTGGGCCTCCCCACTCTGGTCTTTCTCTTCCTCCACAACACGCCTCCTGCTGCCGCCGTGGTCTATGGTCTGATCCTGGCAGTGGGTGAAATTTAAATGAGTAGGAAAAGTAGGAAAAGTAAACTAGTAGGAAAAGTAAGCTGAAAGCTGATTTAAAGCTGAAAAGGACCCCCCACTGAGAGCACTGATTCTGTGGCAATTTAGATACCCTTCTGGCTATAGCCATTTGGTTTCACTCTTGTCTGGAATTATATAGAATTCAGTTATTGTGTTTGAGGTAGGGTTAAACTAGTCTTCTAATATATTAGTAGTTTCATTTAAATGTCAGATAATACTTCCATTAAATGGAATTTATTTAATTGCAAAATAAAAACAATCTTCAAACTTAGACAAATATCACTTAACACATAGTAGGTCTGAAAGGAAGTATTACAGATTGCAGTTGGATTTCGCTGATTTGGTTTATTTGCTTGAGATACACACACACACACACACACATATGTGTGGATATATATGTATACATATATATTAATAATGTATCTCTCTATATATTAATATTAAGACTATCATATGTGGGCTGCTATCTATATGCTTGTGCTGGGTAACTCAGATATTTGGGCTGGACCTGATAAGTAAAGAGCAGGATGTAAGCCACAGTTTCTCGGTGAGGCCGGCAGCCTGCAGAAGTCATATAGGAGCAAAATCTCAGTGTTGGTAGAAAAAGCCACACCTGTTATTTCACTGGGTTCAGATCTGACGAATCAGGGTAGTCGGCTGAGGCTGTGGGTGAATGAAAGGCAGGGTCCCATTTGGTCCCAAAGAAGGAAGGCATGGAACTTAAGATAGCTGTCAGTTGCTGCTTTCAACTGTGTAGCTGAAGGTTGCCCCACATCAGTGCCAACAGACCTGGTTTGAAAAGAGGACTGTTTGGTGTTGCGATTTCTTACCATATTCCAATTTTCTAGATTTCTCATGAGGTGCTCCCTAGATTCTCCCTCAGTGAGTGATGGAGCAGGGTTCCCTTAGTGTCACAGACTATGAGTCTGGAGTTCTCTCTTGTCCAGCAAGAGAGCAGATGCAGAATTGAATATGACAGAGGCTAATATCCAGGAGGAAACTAGAGCCCCAAACACAGATCTCGTCTTTGTATTTATTGAGCGCTCAAGATCCTACGTGGTGAATGTGAAGAAAACAAGATCTTACACACGTGGTGAATGTGGAGAAAGCAGTCAGATAGTAATTGATAACTTGTATGTGTAAGAAGCAAAGGGTCTGGGGGCAAGTGGAGTTTGTGATCAAAGTACAATGGTATATTGGCACCAGATGGAAAGTAATTTCCTGCAGGTGATATAACAACTTACTCATGATCCAATTACAATATCTTGCTAGCTAACCTCGGGTGCTTCTGCCCCATGATGGTGGATTTCCACCCTAAGCTTTTTGTTAAACCATTTGTGTAAGTAGAACCTATTCCCTGACACCTTACTGCATGTTATTTCCTTTGTGGTTAAGGCACACATCATATACTCCTGGACATGGATTCTGCATGGACAGTTGTGTAGAAATGCATACAAACTCTTTTTGAGTAATCAACTAATCGGCTATCTTTCTCACTGAATATTACAACACATTACAGTTAACTATCGTTTTAGACTGTGGTGTCAGGCCAACAAGTTCAAATGGCGTTTCTTCCACACACTGCTATATAACTATGGCAAATAAATTGTTTGAGTCTCAAGATTATTCTCTTGGGGAAAATTTTCCGTACTCCCTAAAGCATATCAGGTCATCTTTATACCTGCTTTTGTCATATCTTCTAGCCAGGAGACTGTACCAATGCTCTTCACCAAAAGACCCTTGGAAGTTAGCACCATGCCCAGTACATGAGACTTTTTGGGTAACTGACTTAGTGAGAGTTGGAATAAATGATGCCTATTTCCTTATCTTTGAATTGGAGAGAATATAATGCTTAACTACAAGATTGTTCTGAGAGTTAAGTGACAGAATATGTTAACACTTCCTGGTTCTTAGTAGATGTTCAGTATGTGCTAATTAACTTCCTTTCTCTGAGCAAACTGTACACATAGGAGGAGAACTTACTTTTACTGAATTTATAGGGTATTTTTAAAATATATTTATTTATTTTACAGAAGTGTTTCAGTAATGTGCTTTTGAAAAAGTGCTCTAATGAATCCCTGACTCTGACTTCTACCTGTCTGGATTTGACAATAACCCTAGCTGAATCTAACAGCAAGCAAAATATTTTTTTTCCCAATGCCGCATTCACTAACCTAGTTTAGGAGTGTTCACGGGAAAAGGTATATTGTCTTCATAAGAGAATATATTACTTATCTCTTAGCTTCTGTCAACCTGATATATTGTTCTGTCTCCCTGGGCAGACTATCCTTCAGTGCAGAGCATGGTTCAAATTCTTGTACAGTCACCATCCATTACGGGACAACACTCTTTTCCTCTCTCATTTAAACTCAGGGCACAGAGTTTAATCCATAACACAATTTTTCATTTCAACAGAAAAACATTAGCATTTTATAGAAACAGTTGTGTCATATAGGAGAAACCCTACCAAAGGAATGGAAGTATAAGCAGTATTTTTAACACCGAAGAAATGCAAAGTTGGCGAATTGGGCCCAGGAACTCAGTACTATGTCTCTCTCTGTGGGATTGAACCCCACACTATAGAATTATTTGAAGGGTTTTAGCATGACTCACACTTGGAATTGTTTCTAAATCATCCTACATTTAAAAAATTGTCTATTTGTGTGGTGGGACATGTGAATCTTTTTTTCCTATGAACTTTGACTTTATAAATGTCAAGAATCTTATCTTGCCTCTTTCAGAAACTGAACTGCAATAATTTCACTACCTATTCATGACCTACACTTTCCTTTAAGTTATGGAATTTTTTTTTAGACTTAGTGTTGAAGAATGCCCGTTTTTCAAATATTTAAAAAATTTCTTATATGATTCTCTGTTAACAGTATTCATAATTTTTATACATCACTATTTCCTTTTATTCTATGAAAAATTTTTTAAGTTTATTTATTTATTTTAAGAGAGAGAGAGAGAGTGCTTGAGCAGGGTAGGGGCAGAGAGAGAGGGAGAGAGAGAGAGAATATCAAACAGGCTCCTCACTGTCAGCACAGAGCCTGATGCTGGGCTCGAACTCACAAAAGATGAGATCATGACCTGAACGGAAATCAAGAGTCAGAAGCTCGACCTACTGAGCCTCCCAGGTGCCCCATCACTATTCCCTTATAAGCTTTGTCTCTGTGGATAGAAAGGTTTCTCTATCATAGTCTTTTTGTTACTGTTACTGTTTTTAGTGCTACAAAAACCCCAATACTTTATGATTATAGGCTCCTTCTTTGCATGTCTTCTGGCTCCGTTAAAATTTTGTGACTGTTTGGCAGTAGGTGTGGCATATGGTATTCCATTTCCAAACGTCAAGTGTGTTAGGAATTGTTTTTCTATCTTTCCTTGTAAGAGCATTCTGAATGGTGGTAAATTTATTTCCAATAGAAAATTTTGTATTGTGATCAAATTGGTCTTAGGAAATTTTGAGTTTAGGACTATACTTCAGGAAGTACTTTTCAGATGCATTTGTCCTTAAGGTAATTTCCTCTTTGTACCTTAGTATTTAGACAAATTCATTTGCTGTTTACTGCTGAAGATTCTTCCAGACCAAGTGCCACTTTACAGATCCTGTTAATGTTTAGGTAGGACATGAATCTGGTCATACTCTAAGGTATTTACTTTTTCCTCAGTGAAAGGCCATTTGCTTTTGTTTTGTTTTATACTTTTACCATTAAAAATTGGTTTCATAACTGTGCTCAAGAAACAAATAAGAAGGAGGTTGTTGTATTGGTTTCAATGCAGGCTTACTCAGTATAAAGGAATATCAATTGGTTAGTACACAGAAAACAAGTATACTTAAAGTTAATATACACACACACAAAAACATAAAATGAGTATATATATATGTTATATATATATGTTATATAATATATATTATATATGATATATATTATATATGTTATATATATAAACACATACACACACATATATGTTTGCATTTTATATACATATACTGACATTATTGCTAGATAGAAAATATAATTTCCCTTATTATTTTGATGCCAATTTTATGTCTGCGTTCTTAGAAATTTAAATTCATTCTGATGATAAACCGTAGATTATATTGAATTAAGAAACATTTTAAGAGCCATTTATTTTGTCTGATATGTCAGATTTTAAAATGTTCTCATTTTATTAATTACTATTTTTCTTAAAGTTTCTTGAAAACTGATTTCTGAATAACATTCAATATAATACAGTAAAATAATGTAGTCTTTTGCTATACTTTCTTCAAAAGACATTAGAAACTGCCTTTTCCAAGTGAATTATTAATTGGAATTTGAAGAGACAATTAAGAACATTTTCTAAACCTTAAAAGTTTAGTATTTTTTTTCATTGATCTCTTGTAACCAAGTGAATACACATATCTTTGTGATGATTAAACCTTGTCTTCTCATTGTTTTTACTCTGAGATTGACAATCCTACTCACAAGTACTTATACAGTAATTAAAATAAAGCCAACAATGGTATTTCAACTCAATTAAAAACTCTAAAAACACACTTACAAGTTTTATTTAATTTTGTTGTGCCAGATTCCATTGATTTTCATTTTCTCTCCTTTTTTTTTTTTTTTTTTTTTTTTTGTTAAGCTATGATGCATCTCTCTATGTTCAGATTGACTGTCATCTCCTCAGAGGACCCTTCTTAGACCCCAGACTCATCTTTTATAAGCTATGATTATGCGCCATATCCTTCTTTCCCACTTACTGCATTTGATTATTTACTTATTTGTTCAATTTTTTTTCTTGGCATAGGTTGTAAGTTCTATGAAAAGGAGACCCCTTGTGTTCTTTTCACCATTTTACCCTCAACTCCGTGATGGCACCTTGCACATAGTACATGGTAAATTACTGCTGGGGAAGATCCGTGGGCCAAAAAGAATCACTTATTGACCTCCATACTGAATGTGGTAGAACACCTATCTTGGAATTTCAATTCCATGATCTCACCATTGGGAACATTGCTTTGTTATCAATAGCCAGAAACCAGTCAGCATATAGTAACCAGTAAAGAAGATCTCCTGAGAGAGTTGACCATCTTTCGATTCTGAATGGACTCTTGCAGAAATCTGAGAGGATTTAACTAGCATATATAACCACAAGAATGTATTTCTCAAAAATGGCATTGATGTTTCAAGAAATTTAAATAAATGATGATGATATTTTGTAATTTTTAATATATAAGTAAGCAAACCAATGAAAGACTGTTTAAAAAAAATAATAAAAATAATAACCCATTGATGAAAAGGCTTCAAAAAAAAAGATACAACTCTGGTTAGATCCTTGGGTATAATTTTGAACTGTGAGGTGGTCCAGGTGAACTGTGTGTGAAAAGTATTGAATGGAAGAAAAACTAGTCAGATTCATTTTGCCTAAGTCAGACAGGATTAAATAATCAGAGAGAGAGGAGACCGAGTGAGTTTCTTTGTTGGTTTTAGTTTTAGTAAGCCTGGTGGACTTCATGTTTAAGCTCAGGGGTGTTAAAACTGGAAAGAACATAACTCCCAGTCTTATGACAAGGAAAATGCTGGATAAATCACACATTAATGCCTTTTCTCGAACCCTTCGGAGAACAGGGATTGCAGAGCAAGCAGTCTGGAGAGACAGGTGCCTAAGGAGAGACACAGGACCCTAGCAGTTGTGCATGCATGGGGCGGACATTTGCAAACCATCGAAGCTGCTAAAAAGATTAGTCTAGAAAAACGAAAAGAAATGTGAGAGTAAGCCATGGAATTTTCAGGATCATTGCTTGTCAAACACGTGTACTATGTGACAAAATCTAAAGGAACATTCTGTTTCTAAAACACTTTTTCAGGGATTTTTCCTGAAATCCTGAAAATCCTGAAAAAAGGACCACCTTTTTCTGGATTGCAGCTCTTCTAATTGCTCTAAGTCTCATGAAAGGCAAAGAGTATATATTTTATTCATTCTCCCTTTAGGGCAATTACTAACTCAATTTCTCAGTCTAAAACCTTTTCATATGTTACAGATTTTCTCATATTAATTCAAGAGGATGTTCCCTCAATTTGTATCTTATAATCAGAAGTTTTTTATTATTTTATTTTCTTGAAATGTGCACCCCCAGACTGTGTGACAAAGTGCCCTGGGGCATCATGACAAACTCACGTGGCACCATGGAATATATTTAAATTTTAAAGTATCAGGGGCACCTGAGTGGTTCACTCAGTTAAGCCTCTGACTGTTGGATTCTGCTCAGGTCATGATCTCATGGTTTGTGAGATGGAACCCCACATTGGGCTCAGTGCTGGCAGGTGCAGAGCCTGCTTGGGATTCTCCCTCCCCGCCCCCCACAATAAATAAATAAACTTTAAAAAAAAAGAATCACAGTGATACTAGCCATGTTGAGAACTGTGTGAACTACTAGCTTGAGCTCATTAAAAATTTGAACATTAAAATGTGCTACATTCCAATCTGATTCTGAGGTTTGAGAAGTTGCGAATGCCCCCACAGATGCCCACATCTCACAACTCAGTAATTGGGATTTTT
This sequence comes from Panthera leo, assembly GCF_018350215.1. NCBI lineage: Eukaryota > Metazoa > Chordata > Mammalia > Carnivora > Felidae > Panthera > Panthera leo. The sequence continues at coordinate 9,882,901 of NC_056689.1, forward strand.
TCAGAGTGAAAACAAAATATTATCTTGTGTTTAATTCATCTGTATATATTTTTAAATACTTACTAAATTGTTAGGACATAAATATTATTAAGCTGTTTAGTGTTATCTACTTAATAAAGAAACAGATGTTTGCTTTGCTGTAGGGCTTCTGTGAAACAATTACTGAGATGCTAAGGGAGCCATAAAATAAGAATGTATGAGACCCTCTGTACTATGACTTTCTCTCAGTTGGCCATAACAGTGGAAGTAGTAACAATGTTATATATAATACATACATATATACGTGTGTATATATATATATGCATTATATATATGTATATATGTATTATATATATGGTATTATATATATGCATTATATATATATGGTATTATATATATGTATCATATATGTATTATATATATATGCATCTTTTTCAGTAGTATTATATGTCATATTTCTCATGCATTTTATAAAATTATAATGTTAAAACCTTTTCAAAATTCAGAAAACTGAACCTTCTTCCCCTTAACTGCATAGTTATTAAGCGACAGGCAGGACTATGTTTTAAACCTGTCTGGAAATGATAAAGCTATTTATCATCTTTTTTCATGACTAACAGAAAATGACATATGATATAATAATTACCCAAATCTCATGAGTTAGAAAGTTGAGTTTCTTTCTTTACTAAAAAACTTATTTCCACGTTAAAAGTGAAGACAGGGTCGCCTGGTTGGCTCAGCTGGTTAAGCATCCATCTTTGGCTCAGGTCATGATATCACAGTTCATGAGTTTGAGCCCCACGTCGGGCTCTGTGCTGACAGCTCAGAGCCTGGAGCCCGCTTTAGATTCTGTGTCATCTTCTCTTTCTGCCCCTCCCCTGCTCATGCTGTGTCTCTCTCTCCTTCAAAAATAAATAAACATTAGAAAATAAATAAATAAAAGTGAAAGAGAATGGAAAAGAAAATATTGTTGAGGGCTGGTCTTCTATAGCTTCCAGATCCCTATTCATCCACTTCAAATTACCAACATCTTTGGTCATTTTGCATTGGGTATTACCTCCATTTTTTATTCAGTCCCATACTTTGTGTTACGTAAGAACTGACAAATGAAACTGCATTAAGTTTAAGGCAACTGCCTACTTACTGAGATCTATGCAACATGTCTAAAAAAGGTTTGAGGTAGTGAAACGTGGTAGGAATTAAAATATAATAAATCTTTGTGATACCAATTAAAAAAGCACTACCTTGTTAACTTGAACTCCAGAACTAATGCAATAATCTGAATTAATAGAATACAGAAATACAGATTTTATTTTTAAAAATTTACTTTCATTAACGTAAAATACATTAGTGGCTTATTAGAGACTGTTCCAGCATTATCAGAGACCCTTTACTTCATTATTTCAACTAAAGATTTGTGAAACACATTAGCTATAAAAATGTGTCCAATTTAGATTTTGCCAAATAAAAAAAAAGGATTCACGAATAACGAGATTATTCAAAACTACTCTGATTTACTATACTGTTTCCAATCTCAATGTTTTAATAATTAAAGCAAGTGATTATGGAATGAAAAAATAGTTCATTGAATTTAATTTTCGTGAGAAGAAACCAACAAAAAGAAATATACACTAATTTCTGGAATTAAAAATCATGCAGAGTTACAGACCAAAGTGCAGAGATCTTGAGTGTAGACTTTGATGAGTTTGACAAATAATTACACTTGTCTCACTCTTCACTCTTTCCAAGATACAGAACATTGTTGTCACCACAGACAACAGAAATCCTCTGTGATTCCTTCTAAACTATCCCCTTCACCTTGAGATCCAACAGTTATCCTAATTTTTACCCACATAGATGAGGTCTGCCCTCTAGACCTTCATAGATGGAATTACATAATACATTCATTTTTATATGGGGATTCTTTTATTTAATACAGTGATTGTGAGATTTGGCTATGCTCTTACGTGTATCATTAATTCATCTTTTAAAAATCTAAGTAGTTCATTTTATAAATATACCACAATTTATCAATTTCATTGATGGAGATTTGTATTGTTTCAGTTATTTTGTTATTATGAACATAGATAGCACATTTTTGTGCAAGACTTTTGTGGGCATATTTTTTAATTTCTTCTGGGTTAATACCTAGGAGTTGACTTGGGGAGCCTGGGTGGTTCAGTCAGTTAAGCGGATGATTTTGGCTCAGATCATGATCTCGTGGTTCATTAGTTCAAGCCCCACACTGGGCTCTGTACTGACAGCTCAGAGCCTGGAGCCTGCTTCAGATTCTTGTCTCCCTCTCTCTGCTCCGCCCCTGCTCATGCTCTCTCTCTCTCTCTCTCTCAAAAATAAATAAAAAAAAAACATTAAAAAAATACCTAGGAGTTGCCTTGCTGGTAGATAAGTAGGTGTACTTTATAAGAAGCTTCCAAATAGTTAATCAAAGTAGCATTATATGTCCTAACCAATGATATATGAGTTGGACCACTTGATATTGTACCACAGATCTTTGAGGCTATATTCCTCTTCATTCAGTCTTTTCTCCGTCTGCTTTTTGGGGTGTGTGTGTGGAGGGGGGCAGGGGAAATACATCATTTCTATTTATCTGTCTTCAAGTTCATTGATTCTTTTTTCTCTTATCTCAAATCTGCTCCTGAGCCTATCTAATGAATTTTATATTTCAGATGTTATGCTTTAGAGTTCTTGAATATCCATTTCAATGTTTTAAAAAATATTTTTCTTGTTATTTTGGCATTGTTTGAATAACAAACATATTTTCTTTTAATTTGTTCTATTAATGGCTGATTTGAAGGCTTTGGCAACTAATTCCATCATTTGAAACTATTCAGTGTCTTTTCTTATGAGCTGTTTTTCTTACCTAAGAATGGTTTACATTTTCCTCCTTTTTTCCATATCTTGTGATTTGGGGGTAAAAAGCAGACGTTATAAATAATAGAAATCTCTGGAATCTGTTTTTCTTATTTGACAATTATTGTTTTCAGTTCTAGGAGGCAGTTATTTTGCACTCAAGCTGTGAGTTGAGTCCCATGCAATGTATAGCAACGCTTTTGCTTCCTGTCACTGTGTAACAAATTATCTTAAAAGTTAATGGCTCAAAACTATCATTTTATTATGATTATGGATGTTGTGGGTTAGTAATTTGAGAAAATCAAGTCAGGATGGCTTGTATCTGCTCCACTGGGACTGGTTCTTTATCTGTGAAGACTCAAATATTTCTATGACTTGTTGGCTAAAAGCTGGATTTAGTCAAGGAGCATTTATTGCACTGGGCCTGGGATAACTGAGACACTAGAGTTGCTGATGAAATGTCTAGATATGGATTTTCCAGAAGGCTTGGATTTCTGACCCCATAGAAGACTTAGGGCGGTGAGACTGTTTTTTGGCGGCTTAGAGTTCCACAGATGAGTGCCCCAGCCAACACGGCAGAAGCTCCCGCCTTTTCTGTCCCACCTTTACAAGTTATGCAGCATCACTGCTATCACATTCTATTGAGAGTGAAGAGCAGCTCTCCAAGATTCAAGTCAAAAGGAAGAGATTTTGCCTTTGGATGGGAAGAGTGTCAAGGTCACATTATAGAAAATAATGGAAGAGGGGCTCCAGGGTGACTCAGTCGGTTAAGTGTCCGACTCTTGATTTCGGCTCAGGTCATGATCTCGCAGTTTGTGAGTTCAAGGCCTATATTCCTATGCTGACAGTGGAACCTGCTTGGGATTCTCTGTCTATCTCTCTCTCTCTCTCTGCTCCTCCCCCACTTAAATACATGCACACTCTCTCAAAAATAAATAAACGAACTAATAAAAAAAGTTATAAAAAAAGATAAAATGATGAAAGATATTCCTGTGTCTGGGTTATTGTGGTTTAGTTTTTGTGATTTTTTGTCGTACATTCTTTCTTTTCTTAGCATATTTGTATTCTTTACATAGTTCATCATATTTGATACTGTAGAGTACTGTGTTTAAAAAATAGTAGAGGTTGAAGTAGACTACAACTTTGCTTTTTATTTTTTCCAAACAGTGTAATTTTATTTTTCTTATATGTGGAAGATAAAGGGAGATGATGATCTTTCAGATTTTACCAAACTTTTATTTTATTGAGGACTGGCTGCAGCTTTAAAAATATTGAGCTACATGAGTTCATTTTATTTTACAATCTCAGTTGCTTGTTCTTTTCCTCAGCAAAAGTCAGACGTGGTTGTAGGGGAAAATAATTGTAATGCTATCCTAAGAAAGTGGCATTTAGGAGTCTTTCAGACTCTAATCCCCTTCCCATTGCCAGTGGCTCATCTGTCTCTTTGTATATGCAGGATTTCTAATTTATTTGATTACAGAACCCAATTTTTGTAGAGTTTTGGGAAAGCAGTGTTCTCAGAAAACACTTTGAAAAATATTATATATGAATTCTGAGAATAGAAAAATACTTCTGAGCTGAGGTCATCAACGGGAATTCCCAAAAGAAATGGAACTTCAGGTAAACTCTAAGAAGGTAGAGAGGTCAGAAGAGAGGTTACGACAATTCCAGAAAAATTCTGTGGGGGATGGAACATCTTAGCAAGAGGGAGCAGGTACATCGGTAAGAGCTTGGGCTTGGAAATTGGGTTCACCTGGATTGGATGCAAGTTTTGTCTCTTAAGTGGTTTAATTCACTGAGACTGAGTTTTTGTTCTGTGAAATTGGCACTTCACTCTCCTCCTAGACTGTGGTGTGGATTAAATTAGATCTCAGTGTTCCGTTGGAGCAAAAGTTAGCATGTGGGGACACTCACAATGTTGGTTTCCTTCTCTCACCAGTGAAACAAAGAAGCAAAATATGAGCAAGTGGAAATTAAACAGGAGATGAAATTAGTTTAGGAATTTTGTTATTCCTTTCTTTAGAAAAAAAAATTTGCCACTGTTAACTCATGTCTGAGGCCTTATGACCATTGACATATTACAGAAAGAACAATCTAGTCATTCTTTTCTCAAGTCTGTAACACTGCTTTAATTATGTCACTCCTCTGCCCAGTATGCTTACAGAACAAATATTAATGATGCTTAAATTCTAATGTGTACCCTGAAATGAACTCTGTCTACTCTACCAGGAATACATGCCTCAGACCAAACCCAGTTCTTTGGTTAATTTCTGATCATTTCCACCTAACCTGTGCTTCCTATGTTTATTCTCCTCTTTACAGCAGTCTTAATACTTAATACTTATACCCCCCTGTTCTCCCTCTGCCTTCAAATTCTTTCTTTACCTTAATGGATCCCTTTGCCTCTCTGGGTGACTTCATCCACTCTTGTGGTTTCAGCTGTATAAGGATTCTCTCTAGAATTCATGTTTCAGTCATCAGCTTTTAAGTTTTATACCTAGCTTTCCAATTTATACCAGAAATCTTCAGCTGCAAAACAGAGGGGGCACCCCACATGTGCATATTTTGAATTTATGATCCGCAGTCTTCCTTTCCCTCTGTAGCCAAGTCAGGACCTGATTCTGTTCTGCCTTAGTGAATAGCAATATTACCCACCTGTAGCTCAAGCTAGAATGCTGAAAATCATTCATAACTTTCCTCTTTCATTCCTACCCTTGCCACTAAGCATGAAGTCCTTTTGATTCTACTATCTCGACACCTTCTTGAGTTTATCCGTGTGAAGATGGACATGAAGTTGCGTGAAGGAAAAGATTTACTGGAAGTATCTCGAGTTCATCACGACATTGAAGACCCTAGTTTTCCATGTTGAGGGCTCAGAGACATTATCTTCTCAGTAGTCAGTCAACAAAACCATGAGAAACGTAGACAGAAAGGGGAACTAACCAGTGGAACGGACTATTAATCCACAATGAGAAAATACTTATGCCTTTTTTTCCTCTTGTGCTCTTTGGATAACTTCTTTTGTCATTTATTTTTTTCCCTTTCGGGGTATTCATAACATGCTTTATTTTTATAATGTATTCATATCATAACAAAGCCTAACATGCTAGTAAGGGCAGACTGCATAATGCTGCATCCTATTGACAGACTCAGGAGTGATTATTTTGTCACACAAGTTATTATTTAGGCCAGTGGGTTTTGAACTGACCAAACTCTTCCACTGTGTGTTACTTTCATAATTTAAATATCAAGGAGAAATCTGTTTTTCCTCATTTTAAAAACATTAAAAATCCTTATTTATTTTTGAGAGAGAGAAACAGACAGAGTGCAAATGGGGGAGGAACAGACACAGAGAGAGGGAGACACAGAATCCAAAGCAGGCTCCAGGCTCTGAGCTGTCAGCACAGAGCCTGACGGGGGGCTTGAACTCACAAACTGGGAGATCGTGACCTGAGCTGAATGAAGTTGGACACTTAACTGACTGAGCCACCCAGGTGCCCCATATTTTTTTCTCATTTAAAAGGATTTTTCAGACAGCATGCAACGTCCTCACGTTTCACAGTAATTTTATAACATTGCTGCTATCTGATTTCTATATAACGTCCTATCAGATCTCCCTCTGAAAAACCTTGCCACTCTCCAACAATTTTTTTCTTCTTCCACCAGCATGAACTTTCTAAAATGCAAGTATGTCTGTGTGATATCCTCCTGAAACCTCTTTAATTGTTTCCTATTACCTTAGTGATAAAGTCTGCCCAGCTTAGAATGCCCCAGGGGCCCTTTGGGATCAGCCCTCTGTCTTCTCTCCCATCCACACTCACCGATGTGTGTTTTTCCTCACTAAGACATGTACATGCTGCCACAAATGTTTCATTTTATCTTTGCCTCTGGTCCTTTCAATGCAATAACTCTTTTTGGTTTGAACACCCTGATCTCTTAAGAAGGATAGTTCAGGGCGCCTGGGTGGCTCAGTTGGTTTAGCGTCCAACTTCTGCTCAGGTCATGATCTCATGGTTCGTGATTTTGAGCCCCATGTATCCGGTTAATCATTCAACACATAAATAAAAAGAAACCACTCATATCTTTACCCTTCTAAGTAGGAATTTGTTTTCCCTGACTATGAGTCTGCCTCCAAAAATATGTCTGAGGTTCCGGGTGGTGGCTCAGTTCGTTAAGCGTCTTTCAATTTCAGCTCAGGTCATGATCTCGCTGTCTGTGGGATGGAGCCCTGCATCAGGCTCAGCACAGAGTGGGGATCCTGCTTGGGATTCTCTCTCTCCTCTCTCTCTCTGCCCCTGCCAGGGTTGCACGCTCTCTCTCTCTTTCAAAATAAATACATAAAAACTTAAAAAAACATGTCTTGTATCCCTTTTATATCTTTGACAATGCCTAGCATAGTGGTGAGCGAGCAGTAAGTGCTTAAAAATCATTTCCAATAGATAGATCACATTCTATAGTTTTCCTAGTTAACATTATTTTGTAGTTGTGTATATGTATTTAATTTATACTGTGTGTCCAAGACTAGTAATAAAAATATAAACATATCCAAAGTGATTACAAGCCTGAAAGATTGTTCTTAATTAATGTGCTGTTTTTCATAATCAAGGGCCCTGAATTTCAAGTCTTCTACAGCCATTTAAATCATATCTTTTTTGCACTTAATCTCTTCATTCAAAAGGGAAGAACAATTGTGAAATGCATGAATGATTTTTATTGATAATAAAATCCCCTAGGTCAATATTCCTTTAAGCCAAGCTTTATATTTTGATGAAAGGCCAGAGATTATGAGATATTTGTGTGAGGTGGAAACTGTAAAATGAAAGCCTGCTTACGAAATTCAAATGCACTTCATCAGTGAATTCTAATGGACTCACTTAAAAATGAAACTCTTAGAAAGCAAGATTAAATTGTAAATAGCTGTTTCGGATCTTGCAGTAAAAATAAAACAGGACAAAACAAGGGGCTTTAGATCAAATACACAAAAGCCTGCTTGCCAGGATGGAGTGCCCTTTGATAATTTCCGTATTTTCTGTTGGTGGTTTATCTGTGGCTTAAAACAACAGATTTATCATCTCACAGTTTATGTAAGTCAAGAGTCTGGGGTGGGGGGTAGACTGGGTCTTCTGCTTAGGGGCTGAAATCAAGGCTGCAATCAAGACTCTGGGGAAGTAATTGTGTGCAAGTTCATTCAGGTTGATGGCAGAATTCAGGTCCAAGCAGTTGTTGGGCCAACATCCCATTTCCTTGCTGGCTGTCAGCCAGGCTTTGACTCCTTCTCATGCTTTGCATATGTCCTGCAATGGTCGGTCACGTTCCTCTCACACTTTGAAACTCTTTGACTTCCCTTCTGTCACATGTGCCTTGAATCCAGCTCGAGAAAGTTCTCTGCCTTGAAGAGGTCATTCAATTAGATTCAGCATTCCTGGATAATCCAGGATGATCTCTCAATTTTAAGATCCATATACCTAATGACATTTACAAATCCCCTTTTGTATTGTAGTGAAACAATTTAAAGATTCCAGAGATTAAGGTGTGGACATCTTCAGGCAGCCATTTTTTTTTAACCAAGTAATCTAGGATATAAGAATAGGAATAGAGGGGCGCCTGGGTGGCTCAGTGGGTTAACTGTCCGACTTCGGCTCAGGTCATGATCTCGCCGTCCATGAATTCGAGCCCCGCGTTGGGCTCTGTGCTGACCACTCAGAGCCTGGAGCCTGTTTCAGATTCTGTGTCTCCCTCTCTCTCTGACCCTCCCCCATTCATGCTCTCTCTCTGTCTCAAAAATAAATAAACGTTAAAAAAAAAAAAAAGAATAGGAATAGAAATCTTCACCACAACCCAAACTCTTAGGGCTTGGGAGATTTGGTGATAGAGCCAGTGAATTATCTCAATTGATGTTTTTTTGAGGAATATGTATTTAATTTTGATCCATCATTTTTATTAGCATCTCCATTTAAGTACTTAGTTTATAGATTTTTAACATTGAAACTAAGAATTTCAATAAGTTATTTTCATATATAATTATTTTAATTAAAAATATTAAAATTTTAATATCATAAATTTAGTAAGATGAATTGAAACAGTCTAAACTATATTTCACTGAGACTCACTTCGTGTTGACTGGCTCCACTTTTAAGAAATGCAGGGGAACACTGAAATGGCCAAAAAAAAAAAAGTTAGCACCAAAACATGCTAACATCCTATGATTCAACAGGTGGTATCCAAATCATTGAGAGCTAGTTGGAGCTCTTCTGAGAAGTCTGTGGGTTTTTGGAGAAGAGATGGGATTGTGTCGCAAATTTCTTTTCAAGATAAATTTTACTAAAGAAACAATAGCTCGAAGAAGATCCCTGAAGGAAGCAATTAACCTAAGTTTTTCTTGATATATGGCTTTCATAAGTTGTAACTGAAAGTACTTAGAAATATTTGAATATAGAAAAATGATAAACAATCTACAGATTTTTACAATGTTCAGTCTTAAGGGAATTGAAGATATGTGATAAATTTAGGTTATAATTTGGTGGAAATCATATAATGTGTGCAAATAGCCCAGCAGGAACTGCTAATATCCTTTTCTTACCATTTGTCGATCTTTCTAAAGAAAACTTGGCCATGATGTAGCTGGTGTAGTAAGCTTGCTTCTGATGTGCTACACATGGTCTCCCCACGTTCACGTTTTAACCTTGGATGGCAACTCTACCCCTACCACATCATTGGGAGCCTTTTAGAATCATCCAAACTACATAAATCACTGAAAACAGCTTCTTGGAGGTGATTTGGGTTATTAAATATAAACTTGAATTTGAGACTTTTTTTTCTGAAATGTGTATCAGATATTTTACACTGTGCTACCATGGACCTATGATGAAATGGGATAATATCTACTGGTCTTCTTTGATTTCCAAAGCTTGCAAAGTATTGCTAAGTGTGAATGTAACATTTTCTTAAGAGGGGCCAAACTGAAATTAGATTAAAAAAATTGTCATTGAAGGCAATAAAGAGTGTAATCAAGTACTCTTAGTCAACAGTGGGAAAGGACAGGAAACACCAACATAGTCAAAAGTAGGAAAGGGCAGGAGATACCATCACAAATGTCAAATATTCTTTTGAGGTCTTCTTGGAAAGCTGGCTGGTTAATATTCAATATTTTATAATTTTCATTACACAGAAAATTTGAAGTAAGGCCTGAGGAACAAAGGGATAGTAAAGTAAGCGAAAGGAAAAAAAACCCAACATGCAGTGTCAGACCCCTAAGATAACTTTATTAATAAATTATACTTTGCTTATATATGTATGTATTCCTGTGCCAGCTTTAGGCATTAAGATTATTTTATACTAACATGAAAGCTAAAATACGATTTTATTCTTTAAATTACATTCTTTGCAACATATGTTTATGGAAATACCTTTTTATGTTTTTTGACCACTTGGTTTCTTCTTTCGTGACAGATTTATCCAATTGCCTATGTTTCTATTGGGCCCTTGTTTTTTCCTTAAATTTGTATGATCTCTTGATTTATTGGGGTCTTTAGATTTTATCTATGACATATGAAACAAATGCTTTTTACCAGGAGCCTATTTGTCTTTTGGCTTTATTTATGGGGTTTTAAACTGAATAAATTTCATAATCTTATTTATTCATTTCTAGCTTTTAAAACATACTCAAAAAGACGTTTATATCATAATATTTAAAAATCCACATATATTTATTTCTGCTTTTATGTATTCATATTTTGCATATAAATATTCAGTCTATCTGGGTAATACTTTGGTGTTGGAGAGTATTTTCTGAAATAGTATAACTGAACACTATTAATTAAATATATTGATAAATTTATCAATTCCTTTGATTTCAAAATGATGACTTACTGTAGACTAAAATTTATATACTCTTGAATCTGCTTCTTGACTTTGTTTATCGATCTATTTTCCTGTTATGAGCCTAGAACATACTCTTTTGCTTAATTAGCTGTCTACTTTAAAAAAGTGATAGGGCTCATTCTCTGTTATGTAAGCTAAAATTCATAAATTTCTTGACTTTTCTTTCATGTTTATTCTTTCACATAAATTTAATCTGTATTTTTTAAGGTCCATCAAAATTAGAATGATATTATAACTGGAATTATCTTAAATTTTTAGATTTATTTTGAAGAGTGTCTGTCTTTGGTACTCCCTTCTTTCTGAGAAACACCCCACTTTCTATTGGGAGACATTTTTTCATAAATATCATTCATAATATCATAGACTGTATGTCTATCCTGGTCATATTTTTTGATTTAGGATAGGTCTACTGGCATCTACCCTTGTAAAGAAATCTAAAAATACTTTTACTGTTTTTAGTCTCCATATTTAACAGATTTTCTCTGTACCTCAATCATTCTATTGGTTCTTGAAGCCAAATATTTTATTAATTATTAAATTATAATCTAGATGCTACCTGTTGATGAATAATTTTATACAATGAACTCCTTTGAGGTTATAGTTTAGGAAGATTTATGTTTCTAATATTGCTCTTTATATTGTTAATTTTACATTTAGTCTTCCCTCTTCTTCAAGAAAACTTGTATCTACATATTAGCCTTTCATTGCTTGTAATCTTTCATTAATGTCTTCTCTATAATGGATCCCACATCTTTCTTACTTTCCTCTGTATGCGTGTGATTTTCTCAATGCCATTCTCCTCATCATTGGTCCAGATTTTGACACTACTGATTTTACTCTTTACTTCTTTTTTAAATATATTTTTAAAAGTTTATTTATTTATTTTGAGAGAGAGAAAGAGAGCGTGCATGAGTCAGGGAGAGAGAAAGGGAGAGAGAGAATCCCAAGCAGACTCGTGCTAACTGCAATGTGGGCTTGATCTCATGAACCGTGAGACCACGACCTGAGCCAAAATCAAGAGTCAGACACTTAACTGACTAAGCCACTCAGGTGTCCCCTCTGCACTTCTTATATGATATTTTCTTCCATTATATTTTTCTAGTTTTAAATTAATCTCATATTTCACTATGTTCTGTTTTAAAACATTATGTACTAGGATTCAGACCACCTCCACGTAATTTTTTTTCACATATCACAGAAAATATTGACTTGCATTTCCCCTTATAACTATGCTTTAAATATTTTCATAAATGCTTTCTTAGTTCTTCAGGGGAAAAAATTAGCCAGATAAATTCATGTGCTATAACCATGAAATCAACAGTATATTCTAAAAGAACAGAAGATGATGATCTTTCATTATCATGTGTACTGATAATGCAATAGTACTCAATTAAATATAGAGATATAAATGAATCAAAGATTTTTAAACATATCACCCTTTTCTCCTACACATCTATCAAAATGTCAGTTAAACTTCAGAATCTATATTTAGTTCACAGAAAATAATGAGTTGCTATAATTATATCTAGCACAATTCATTCATCTACATAGAACATTTTACCATAATGGCAGAAATCGTCACATCCCCTGGCTTGTTACATTGACATCATGCTTCAGGCTTAGAATCTGCCATAAAGAAATCATCTTACAGAGTAGTTGCATACTTTAAAAAATATAAGTAAATTTTTTATAAAATTTAACATACAGAAATAAAAGTACATACATTACCTCATTTGACTTAGTCTTGAAAGAACCAAAATGGCCCTTATTGTAACTTTTATCAACCCTGTTTGTGATGGTTAATTTTACAGGTTATAGATCATGGGACTCCTCAGCCTGCATAATCACATGAAATAATTCCTTACAATAAATCTCTTTATGTATCTATGACTATGTCTATTTATCTGTCTCTTTCTATTTATAAATTTTATATATATAAAAATTATATATATACATATATAAAGTATACACACAAACACACACACATATGTGTATATGTATTTCTGTTTCTCTGGGGAACCATGACTAATACTCTTTCTTTCACAATATTAAAGGTAAGCTCAAATTGTATGTATCTTAGGTTACTCAGACAGTTCAGAGATGGTATTAGTCCTCAAACAAATGTCTTTAGACTCTGAAATAATGACCCTTTCCATTGTAGTATGGTGCCTCTCCACAAAGGTGATGCTCCCAGCTTTTATAAGTTATGGAAGATTACAGTTTTTATAGATGGAGAGAGAATATATTTGAGCAAATGCACTAACACTCTGTCCCTTATGACTAAATATTCTATTTTCTCTGTAGGCAGCTGAGATTGGAGACTATAGCAAAGTAGAAAAATAGCTGGATCCCAAAAAAACCTTAACCTTGGCTTCATCAGTCCCATGCTTTAACTGAAATAAGTAACAGCCAGTAGTATCTTGGTTTTTGACTCAGCAATAAGTGGAGAATAGAACAGTTATGCCTAGTCAGATTTTAAAATTGCGTTTGTGCTTATATCATTTTTTTTGGTTCTAGGTCATTTCGAATTCCTCACTTTGAACTTCAAATCTTTGTGGGGAAGAGTTTTTAATTTTCAGAGCTAAAACAATGAGTTTACAGAGTTCAAATTTGAGTTACTACCCTGCTAACCTCTAGTAGAAGTTTTCCATAAGGTCTCGCTCAAACAAAAATGTAAATACTTTCCACAGTAACATCCTAATTTCTGACCTAAATGCAACTTGCAGAGCTTTCTGAGCTTTTGTTCTTAAAAGACTCAAGCAAGGTCAGCTGACATGGAAAGCAATCCAACAGGGCAAAGACAGCTGAAATGATTAGATTAGAACTGACAGGACGACGCAGTAAAAACAAACCAGAAACCTCAAAATATCTTAGGAGTACTTTCCTAACTAAGTTCTAACACCAAATTACACCTTACTCTTTAAGGAAAATTGAAGATGAGTTATTTATGTAATGTTTTACATTTTGTTTTTTGAACTGCTTTTAAAATAATTCAGGATTCTAACGCGGAGTTTTTAAATGTGTGGAAACTTGGTCATCCAAACATAAACCACTAAAATACACCAGCGACTGAGGTAAATTAATTTGACTTAATTGGTTAAATTAGTATTGATTTTCCTCTCTAAGTTAAAAATCATTGGCTAAGGGAGGTAATGCAATTTCTTAGAAAAGCCTGAGGCAAATAGGATTCTAAGGCAAAATCACGCATACCAGGCAATTTGGATTGGTTTTCCTGAAGTTGTTGGCTTTCTAATGCTTCCTATTCTAGAATTTCCTTGTTGATTTACAAAATAAAGAAAACCTTTTTTCCAGTTAGAAGCAGGTTCTAGATAAAGATTTTCTAGGCTTATGGTGGAAAAAAGAAATCCATGTCTGTTGGGCTACATCATTTTATCTACCTATCACCTAACAGTGTCTACATAGGCACAGAGATATATATATAGATATCTACATAATATATATTATGTGTATATATATATATATATATGTGTATATATATATATATCTGTCTCTATCTATGTCATATTGTATATATGTAGGGGTGTGCATGTCTGTGTGTGTGCGTGTGTGTGTATAAAGTTAAGATATGTTAAGACATCCAAGAAATTTTTCCAAATATTTCCAAAGAGTAGAGATTGTTTCCCATCAAAGAACTTTTTTGCAGTGACTGTAAGCAACGTGAGTCATTTTTTTTATAGTTATGCTCTACAACAAGCTCCCTCGCTTATACTTCCTGGATCCCCTTAAAGTACATCCTAAGATCTCATGGCTTGTGAGTTTGAACCCCGTGTGAGGTTCTTTGCGGCAGCTCAGAGACTGGAGGCTGCTTTGGATTCTGTCTTCCTCTCTCTCTCTACCCCTCCCTGCTCATGCTCTATCTCAAAAAGAAGTAAACACTAAAAAAAAAAAAAAAAAAAAAAAAAAAAGATCCTTTCTACGAATAAGGTTGTTTTTGCAGGTTCCAGGGGTTAGTACATGGACATATCTCTTGGGGGCCAGTACTCATCCCACAATAAAGACCTTGTTTCAGTTAAAAAAAAAAAAGTACATCCTAAGAGCACGCTACCTATAGTATTAAATCAGTAATAATGATTAATACATGACAAACTAAGCAGTAATTATGTTTTGAAGATCACATTGTAAATAGAAAGTATACATTACATCGATGCAAAGATTTTTATTTTCTTTCTTTAAAAAAATTTTTTTTTACATTTATTCATTTTTGAGAGATAGAGACAGAGCACAAGCGGGCAGAGGGGCAGAGATAGAGGGAGACACAGAATCCGAAGCAGGCTCCAAGCTATCAGCACAGAGCCTGACGCGGGGCTCAAACTCACAAACCATGAGATCGCGGTGTGAGGGAAAGTCGTACGCTCCAGGGAATGAGCCACCCAGGCGCCCCAAAGATTTTTCTTTTCAATGATAAAATATATTCTCCCCACTCTTTTTTCTTTTAAAAATTAGTGAAGTATAATTGGCACACAATGTTCTATTAGTTTCAGGTGTACAATGTATTGATTCAACAACTCTCTACATTACTCCCTGCTTTCTATAGTTACAGTGGTCACCATACAACATTTTTTACTATATTTCCTATGCTGTGCTTTTAATCACCATGATTTATTTACTTTATAACTGAAATTTTGTCCCTTTTAATCCCCTATATCTATTTTGCCTATTTCCCACTACGCCCCTCCCCCACCTACTGTCCCTCTGGTCACCATGTTTGTTCTCTGTATTTAAGAGTGTGTTTTTTTTTCTTTATTTGTTTTGTTTTTCAAATTCCACTTATAAGTGCAATAATTTGTTGTTTGCCTTTCTCTGACTGATTTATTTTACTTAGTATTATACCCTCTAGGTTCACTCATGTTGTCACAAATGTCAAGATCCATTCTTTTTTATGGCTGAGTAATATTCCATTACATATATATCATAAATATATATGTATATATTTATACCACATTTTCTTTATCAGTTCATTTGTCAGTGGACATTTGGGCTGCTTCCATATCTTGGCTATTGTAAGTTATGCTGCAGTAAACATAAAGGTATATGTATCTGTTTTAATTAGTATTTTGATTTTCTTTGAGTAAATATCCAGTAATGGAATTATTGGAATTACTGGATCATATGATATTTCTATTTTTAATTTTTTGAAGAACCTCCATATTGTTTCCATTGTGGCTGCACAAATTTACATTCCCATAAACAATGTATGAGGACCTTTTTTTCCCCACATCCTCACCAACACTTTTTATTTCTTGTCTTTTTGATACTAACCATTCTGACTGCTATGGAGGCGATATCTCACACTTCCCCAGTTATTTTTAAAAAGCTGAAAAGACTGCCAGGCAACACACACAAGGCCTTAGTTAGACACTTGTTGCTTTAAAACCAGTTTGATAGAACACGGTCTCGTCTCCAACAAAAGAGAATAACAAAAAACCCAGCGTGTAATGTTTATAATTTCCTTTTTATTTTCCCTGTGGTATATTTTTTGTCACTAGAAAAGTAAATACAAGCTGTTTTAATAAGTTGAATTATATATATACATTTAATAAATTAATATGTATTAAATATATAAAAGGGAATATGCATATATGAATCTTACTTTTGCCCTTAGTTAATTTTTCATATTAGGAGTTTATTTGTATCATTCCATGCAATATATTTTCCAAATATGTACACATTCTATAAATTTACTACTTTATGCTTTTTAAATTATCTTCAAATATATAGAAGTCAATGTGTATGTATTTGTGTATACATAGACTCACAAACATGTACAGCTTAATTTTTGTAATAGCAGCTCTATTTTACAATTCTGGTTACTGACTTGAGAAACAGATCCAATTTTGTTTTGGAGAATGGCAGACAATAGTAAAAAAAAAAAATCCTTCTGTCAGAAAATGTATAATATATGTGGCCCAAAATGACAGAGGTGCTAATACACTATGTAAATGCAGGCTATGAACAGAGAATATAGTTTTCTTTTCTACAATTCTTTCCCACAGAAGTACTCACTATCACACAGAGGAACACTCCTTTTGCACCATTTCAAATTCTCTCATGCTTTGAAGCTTTCCTTGTCTGATGTGTTGAATAGGAGAACAGTTCCTATTCAACTCCCTCCCTTTGCAGTCAGGTGGGCACAATATTCAAGAGGGGGGGTGGAGGTAAAACCACAGGGGGTGGTGCTTGATCAAAGAAGACAGGAACCAATAGATAAAGTTCCTTCCTTTCTCTTTCCAAGAATCTGGTCCAAAACAGGTGGCATGTGATCAGCAATCAATCACCTATTGGTCAGATTCTAATATTATATTCTAATATAACTTGATAACACATACTTGTACTGACTCGTTCTTTTTTCCTGTTTCCATCCCTTTGTTCCTGACTCCAGATACTAGACGGCATTTGCAAATAAAATATCCACAGTAAACGTTTTCCTTAGGCTCTGACTTAGGAGAAATGAAGTTTCCTGACATATTGTAACATTTGGATATGAATCAATAAGGATAGAATATAAATTCATTGATTTTAATACTATTTTACTTAAAAAAACAGATTCTCCACATTTTTACATAGTATTCTTTGCCATAAAAAATCCTGGAAATATGTTACTTCTTTTTGATTAAAAACCTACATAGGAAGAGGAATGAAAACAAGATTGTCGAAAGGCTGACTCTTCCCCATGTTAGCTGTCAATATAAAATTCACCTCTAGATATAAAATACTAAGCTATAAAAGTCTGATTTCCTAGATGAACAGAAGATTATAATTGAATTGGTATTTTTAAGATTAAAGTTATTCATTTATTTATTTAATTTTTAAAGTTTATTTATTTTGAGAGAGACAGAGACAGCATGAGCCAGAGAGGGAGAGAGAGAAAATATCGAGCAGGTTCTATGCTGTCGACACAGAGCCCCATGTGGGGCTCGAACCCACGAGGCCGCAAGATCATGACCTGAGCTGAAACTAAGAGTCAGACGTTTAACCGACTGAGCCACCCAAACACCCCAAGTTTAAAGTAATTTAAACAAACTAGTTATAGTGAAAAGACGTGTCATATGACGCAGCCATGTAAACCCCAATTATTCACCAGTGGGGCCCCTCCTATGTGTAATTCCATAAGACAAAGTAATCACATTTACCTGGAAACATTTCCTTTATAAATATCATGAGATGGTGGGTAAAATATAATAATTAACATTTAAATGCATATCAAAACTCAGAGGAGGCATCTACTGACAATGAAGGAGAAAGCTAAGACCAGAACAATGAATGGAAGCTTCATTGTGTCACTGATAACACCCCAGCTGCAGAGTAGCGTGCATAATTATATGTATAATGAATGATTTAAAAAGCCATTCTAATGCATTTATAAATGCAAGTTAAATGGTCAATGATCCAGACAATGGGTACCAGGCCAGGGTGCCCATCACGAGCTCTAATATTAGATTGAAAGGTTGTTGAACATATGGTTTCCTCTGGTATGATTTACAAGTCAGAATCTTCTGATAATCGGCACTTTTTATGAGTTTTCCAGGTGACTATTATGCATTCAACTCAACGGTTGACTATAGACCAAAGTATGGGCATCAGTACTTTAGAGAAACATATACCATTAAAATTTATTCGAGAATCTCAGGAGAATCAAGATCAAATCTCAGAATCTGACACAAATTCAAGAAATTTTCAAGGAATAACCTCTAATAAGTAGTTCCGGAATCCAAACCAGAAACATTGCAGGTAAATTTATCACGATTTTAAAGAACAGAAACAGGTTTTTGTAAACTAATTTGTAAGTACAGAAGATAATATAGGCCCTTTAGATTCTTTTTATAAAGCTATTAAAGTCTTATTATCAAATTTCAGTAATTTCCTCTTTAATTCACATTTGATAAATAGCTAGATTCCTATAGATAGAAATTTAAAAAACAAAAATAGAAACATTGGACCCTGATAGCAAGAAAGACTTCAAATTTTTCAGAAAAAAAATCAACAAGACATGTATAGGACTCTAGGAAAAAAACTATACACTATGCTGAATGATAAGAAGACAAATAACTGGGTGGCTCAGTCAATTAAGCATCCCACTCTTGATTTTTGCTCAGGTCATGATCTTAAGATTCATGAGTTTAAGCTCTTCTTCGGGCTCTGTGCTAGCAGTGTGGAGCCTGCTTGGGATCCTCTCTCTCTCTTGCTCTGTCTCTCTCTCTCTCTCTGTCCCTCCCACAAGCACTCTTGCTCTCTCTCCCAATATAAATAAATAAATTAAAAAAAAAATAACTGGGGACTTTTAAAAGTACAATGGTAGTTGCCAAGGGCTGGAGGGGTAGAGGAAATGGGAAGATGTTGGTCAGAGTATGAATTTTCACTTATTAAGATGAACAAAGTCTGGGAGCTAATGTACAAAATGGCGATTATAATTAATACTGTATTGCATACTTGAAATTGGCTAAAATTGTCGATCTCAAGTTGTCTCACCACACACACACAAAAAATGGTAAGTGTGTGAGGTGACGGATGTGCTAATTTGTAATGTGTATGTCTATTAAATCAACACACTGCACACCTTTTAAAAAATCACATTGCACAACTTACATATAAACAATTTTTACTTTTCCATAATACCCCAAAAAAGCGATAAAATTTTTTTAATTAGATAAAAAAATTTAAAAAATCGATGTGGGAAGAAAATTAGGACAATTTAGACAATATAAAAGTGGAAGAAAGGGGGCGCCTACTGGCTCTGTCTGTGTATTCTGCAACTCCTGATCTTGGGGTTGTAAATCAGGCCCCACTTGGGTGGAGAGATTACTTAAAAATAAAATCTTATAAAAAAGCACAAAAAGGGATTGTACTTTCATACATTACAGTACAAATGATCAACATTTGTACTATTGGTAAGAATAAACAAAATTATTAGACAGAAAAGAAAATCTGAAACGGGGTAAAGTTTATCATTCAAGTTAATATGATTTGGAAATTTATAAATAATAAAAAAATTCTCTATTAGATGATAAACACCAAAAGAACATGGATTCGATCACTAAGTGTCAAAATGGAACTTTTGAGCACATGGAATGATTATATATCAGGCCACAACGTATATTAGTGTATACTGAAATATTGATTTATAAAAATATATGTTTCAGCATTCAGATTAATAGCGATTCCACAAAAAAATATCAAATCTATAACTAGAGCTTTACCTTAAATAGGCCTTCATTATTACCCAGAGAGGTAATCTTTTTTTTTTTAGATAATAAAACTGGATCATTCTCTTGAGTTCTATTGGGTGTCAGCAGACTCTGTTGTATCATCCTCTCATGAAGCAATGGCACCTAAAACAGCACATCCAAACCTGAACTTGTGATCCCCAATTAACTTTCCATTTAATCTTTTCTTCTCAATTTTCCCACCTCAGAAACTGCCACCCCGTTGACACAATTGTCCATGGCTGTGATGAGTCTGTGATAACTGGCTCGTCATCATCCTTCAGATCCCATCAAATATGAAGGTCTAGCCAGTGACCTCTGAAATTTAATTTTCATTGAATCCAAGATGTCCTCTTTAAAAAAAATCACAAGTAACATATATATCCTTAAGAGAGATTGAAATTAAACAAACAAACAAACCCCACTAACTATACTATGGCACATCTTAAATTTTAAGATACGTCTTAATTTCAGAGATCTTAATACTTGCCAAGTTCTCAACTGGAACTTGGTGGAAGCTTCTCTGTAATTCATGATGCCCCAGATGTGTACCTGTAAGTAAGTCATACTTTCATGATTCTTCTTTTCGTGTGTCTAACTTACTCCCTTGCCCTCTCTTTCTACTCAACCTCTCTAATCTTGTTAATATTTTGGGATTCAGTCTTTTCTTCCCTTCGGACGAGGTAAATGTCTCTTGTTTTAGACTCTAATGTTTTTGTGCCTGTCACAGAACATCATAAAACTACATAGAAATATCACTGTAGTCGCTGAATCGTTGGATGATGCATATAATTAAATTTGAACTTTTATTGTATTGTAGCACACATACCAAAAAGAAATAAAATGTAATGAACAGTTAAAAAGATTATCAAAAAGGAAACACTCATGTAACCACCACCATCAAGAAAGAGAACACTAAGGGCATGATAGAATGTCCCCCCGACATGTCTATCTCAATAGCTAACCTCCCCGCCCCCGACAATGATTTCAGCTAGTCACTTTTCTTTTTATACCACAGTTTAGGTATGATTGTCTTGAACTTTTCAAATTTACAGTCTCTTTTATTTTGTGTTTATTTTTATGCCTAACATTTTTTTGGGTTATTTATCAGTTGTGTAAGCAGTTCTTTCTCACTGCTGTAAAAAAAATTATCCAATCTTCTATTTTTGACTAGAACACACATAACATTATATCAGAAAATTTGATGAAATATAGAAAATAACACATTATATTAGTTTTAGGTATATAGCATAATGATTTGACATTTGTATGTGTTACAGACTATCACTACAATAAGTTAACATCCATCATAACACATAATTACTTTTTTCATCTTGTGATGAGATCTACTCTCTTATCAACTCACAAATGCACAACACAGCATTATTAACTATAGTTATGCCTTTTTAAAAGGTATTTCCCTCCTCTGGTGCTCCTGGGTGGCTCAGTCAGTTAAGCATCTGACTCTTGGTTTTGGTTCAGGTCATGATCTCCTGGTTCCTGGGATCAAGCCCCGCATTGGGCTCTGCCCTGACAGCATGGAGCCTGCTTGGGATTCTCAGTCTCCTTTCTCCGCCCCTCCCCTTCTCATGTTCTCTCTCTGTCTCTTTCTTTCTCAAAATAAATAAACTTAAAAAAAGTTATTTCCCTCCTCCACATCACAATATTCTTACATACTATATTTAAGGAGGTTCTTTTTTTCCATTTCCATTTAGTGCTGTAATTCATCTAATACTCATTTTTGAGATTTTCATATATGCTCCAGTATTACCCAGTCATAAATCGTATATCCATATAGATGGATCTGTTTCTGTAATTTATATTCTGTTGTATTGGTTTATTTATCTAACATTGCTTCGCTTCAATAGGATACTCTCTTAAATACTGTACTTTCAAAATAATATTTAGTAAAGAATCTGCTCCCACTTTATACATCTTACTTAAGAACATTTCTCACTTTTGGTCTTTTAAACTTCCACATAAATTGTAGACTGAGTTCATCAAGTTAAAAAAGAAACCTGATATTTTCGTGCAACTGCATTTGTTTATTATTTATCTTTTCTTATGGGACTTTTAGTTGATTGCAAAATATATGAAAAAGCTTCAGAGATAATTTGCAGATAATCATAATTTGTAGGATCTTACTATTTTCCATTTGTCATGACTTAAGTCTGACTTTTAAAGGTAGCCATCGATGCTAGAAATGCATTCTTACTTTAATCCAATAACAAAGAATAATATGATTAAGCTTTATTTCCTTTTAAGTCTGGTATATTTCTGCCTCATGCTTTCTTCATGGCAGAGGTTTGCAAAGTACAGACTGTGTGTCAAATATGGCCTGCTGCTTGTTTGTATAAATAAGGTTTTATGAAATACAGTGATGTCCATCTATTAATATTGTCAATGATGATGCGTTTTTACTACAAAAACAGAACTAAGTAGTTGCTACCAACAGCATAACCTACAAAACCTAAAATATCTAGTGCCTAGCCCTTTACAGAAAAACTTGCTGACCTCCATTTCAGGATATAGTGCTTTATGGTCTACACAAAGAATGGGGGTCAAAAAGGATTTCCCTCTTTGGCATGGTCTGGACTCCATTTGTGCTCTCCAGCCCCTGGAGCTTGCCCCAATCACTTCTCAGTACCTCATCCTCTTCTCTTTTGAATGGCAGATGTCCCTTATAGAAAAGATGTCCCAGATGCTAAGTTCAACTACTTGTGTTTTCTTCTCTTATTTCATTGCTTTATATTCTTCATTATGCTGCAGCATTGCTATGTCTTCAAAAGCATTTTAAAAACATATTTTCCAGTATGTCTCTCTGTTCTCAGTAAAAAGGTTGGTACACATTCCATAATGTGCCATCAGTAGAGGCAGAATACTCTGTATTTAAAAACATATATATGTCTTCTCTAGGACATCAGCTTCATGAAATTCCGGATTGTATTCCTGTTCTTTCTAGAAATGTATCTCTAGACTCTACTGTAGAATTTGCATTGTGTTAAATTAATGACTGGAGTCATACATAACTTTAGAACTCAGGTGCATTCTTATCCCAAGGCTCTTGTTGCACAGAGCATCACTTCCCCAAATTGAACTGTCTGCCATCAGTGGAAGCAAGAACGGGCAAGAACTTGATAAACACTATTTATGATATGAAATATTAATAATCCTGAGCTGCAACAAAATGGTACTTTATAAGCAATGTAAAGCTGAACTTTATTGGTTAAACACTTGAATTTATTGAACGGCTTGTGGATGTTAAAACCAAAGAACTTGTTTTCAACTTTGCAAAAGTGCCTTTTCTCCTTCTGGGAATAGATCTTTCAGATAAATAATAAGTAGGCTCAATGCTTCCCCTCAGAGAGAAGACCCAGATGTCTGCAGAATAGAGCTTTAGTCCCAAATAAGATTCCTTTTTCTGAGGGCCTCTAATTGTAATTCAAGAGCTTTTGAGATGATTCCATACTGGAATGAAGAGAGGGTCTTATAAATAGAATCTTTTTAAAGATTTTAATTTATATGAAGTGGTCATTCATGTTGTAGGGTCAATTAACCAATCTGTGATTTCGAAGAACTATCACATGTGCGATCCCCTTTTCAGGAGAGTTCTGAAGAGCATGGTATGACTTTGATGATATATGCTAACATGGCTCGTCCAGCTACACATGTTAAAGAAAGTAGTACAGATAATGAATGTAATTTGTAATGAATGAATGTCATTCCAAAATCACATTCGTTTTAAGTTTTTTTCTGTTAATGACATGATCAGTACATCCAATGACGATGGGAAAAACACTCACAAAATCAAAAAGAACCTATTTTATTTTTCATTTTACTTTGACTCCTGAACTTAAAGAGATTCTCTAGGTGACTGTTTTGCTATGTTGGAGGGTTAGGGTTCCAGACCTCTTCTGTCCCCCCACTTTCTTCTTTAATAGAGTACTGGTATGTATGGGAGAAGGATCTGCTCGTGATCTCATGGCAGCCGAGAAAAGACCAGATCTTAAAGATCCCTGTACTGTTCGCTGGATCTTCCCGGGGCTGCTGTGGAGCTAGACTGATCTACCACTCGATATTCTGAACATGGTGGAGCGATCCCTTTGGACCCCTGGCTTGGTTATACCGGTTCCATTACTGCAAATGAGATTTAACCTCTGGTCCAACAGTCCTGCGGTCTACAAGCATTCAGGTGTGCCGCTACCTAACAGTACCTTGGTGCCACCCGATGGGCAATTTCCAGGATCCTTGTGCCCTGTGTACAAGCATTATGGAACCAAGGATCCTATCTTAGTTCATTTACGTACTTTCCTTCTGCTAACACTTTCATGTCATATCTTTTATGGTGTCATCAATGATTTGCTTATATATATCTTGAACTAAAATTTATAAGTGCCTCCTATATACAGGTTGGTGCTATACATATATATTAATATATAGCTAAACACCTAGAAGCATGCACATAATGCTAATGGTGTCTATGCATAATCTGGTTCTATCTTGCTTCAGATTCTGTGTCTCCCTCTCTCTGCCCCTTGCCTGCTCTCTCTCTCAAAAGTAAATACACATTAAAATTAAAGAAAAATAAATAAATAAAAGGAGCTCCAATAATTTTGGTATCTTCATGTTTAGGTTAAACAACTGATCGTGTGGAATGAAACTCCACAACGCCTATTTGATAGATTCTGGCACATTAGCCAACCCTCAAAAATTAACATGAAGAGAAAATTTCCTAAAAGGATCCTTTCCCTTTGTAGAATTTTATTTCAAAGGAAAGTTTTCAGACACACAAAATTATCTTCTCTCTGGTTTGCTGTTCTTAAAAGCCAAATGTATTTCTTTCCTTTTAATGAGAAATACTTCAGGAAGATGAATCTTGAAGAATGTCTAACACCATATAAATAAAAAGAACAAATTTTCTATCAAATTTGAACTTATTTATTAACATATTTCTCTGAAGTTACTTTCCTTAGAGAGATAGAATCCCTGAGCTCATAATTTGTAAGACTAATAGTGTACTAGGGTATAGTTTAGAAAGCCATCGTACCACTGAGATAAATACCATTCTAGCACAAGTTTGTAATAAAGGTTACACTAAAGAAAATAAATATTCTGATGTTCTAACATTGTTTCAGAAAGTGGGAACGTTTGAGCATTGTTTGAGGAAGTATGAACAAAAATAAAACTTGAATATGGCTCAAAAAATATCTTGGGAACATAGTTGCTCATGAATCTTTAAATAAGATTACTTCAAGATTCCTGAGCAAGAGCTGGAAGTTGGAGCTTTGTCTTCTTTGCCATAGAACAAAGCAATACTATAAAATAAAATATAAAACAAAATAAACTTCCTCTATTTTGACATTATGTTTGGATCTGATCAAAGGTCTTGGGAGAATGTTGATTTTCATTTCAAATCTTAGGTAACTAGTTCCATTAATTGAATGGATTTACATTGGCATTGATCGTTTACTGGAAGGGACCCAACCATTCTTAAATGATATAGTATCCTAACCAAATTATTTTTGATTATGTAAGAAGGATGATACTTGGTTTATATACTTTAATATTTGTATACATAATAAATTAATATATTTTAATATTAATTTCAACATTAATATTTAAATACATACTCATTTAAGTAAAAGAAGGTCATTTAAGTAAAGCTTCTTTTCTCCAGGAAATAGCTTATGATTGTTTTATTAGTTTATATTTCTGTATTTATATAGGAAATAATTAAATGAATTTTTTTCATAATAGTAAATTTACATTCACTGAAATTCTTTCCCTATAAAATATGATTGTAAGATCTGATCAATTGCTAGATTTGATTTTTAATGGATTACCATAACATAGTAGCATAATTACTTAAACAACATTGCAGATATTTTTTTGCTTGTGATATATGGTATGATATATGTGTGTGTGTGTGTGTGTGTGTGTTTTCTTTGTTTTGATTTACATACACATTCAAAAAGAATTGGTTAGAAGAATACCCAGGAGGTGTGACTAAGAGAATTCCCCTTATGATGTTGATCGTGATCTCTCCTCTTTCATTCATGATCTTATTTATTTGGGTCCTTTCTCTTATCTTTTTGCTAAGTACAGCTAGGGGGTTATCAGTTTTGCTAATTCTTTCAAAGAACAGGCTTCTAGTTTCGTTGATCTGTTCTACCTTTTATGTTGTTGTTGTTTGGTTGGGTTTTTTTTGTTTCTTTATTATTTATTTCTGCCCTAATCTTTATTATTTCCCATGTTCTGCTGGTTTTAGGCTTCACTTGCTGTTATTTTTCTAGTTCCTTTAGGTGTAAGGTGTGTACTTGAGACTTTTATTGCTTCTTGACAAGGCTGTAGTGCTATATACTTCCCTCTTATGGACCGCCTTTGCTCCATAGGTTTTTTGGACTGTCATGTTTTCATTTTCATTTGCTTCCACATTTTTTTTTGTTTCTTCCTTAATTTCCTGGTTAACCCATTCATTGTTTAGTAGCATGTTCTCTAACCTCCATGTATTTGTGGTCTTTCCAAATTTTTTCTTGTGGTTGGCTTCAAGTTTTATAGCCTTGTGGTCTGAAAATATGCATGGTATGGCTTAAATCTTTTTGTAGTGGTTGAGGCTTGATTTGTGGCTCAGTATGTGTTCTGGAGACTGTTTCATATGAAGTCAAAAAGAATATGTATTCTGCTGCTTTAGGATGAAATGCCCTGAATATAACTGTTAAGTCCATCTGGTCCAGTGTGTCATTCAAAATAATTATTTCCTTGTTTATCTTCTGCTTAGATGATCTGTCCATTGCTCTGATTGAGATGTTAAAGTCCCCTACTATTATTGTATTATTATCAATGAGTGTCTTTGTTATTAATTGATTTATATATTTGAGTTCTTCCAAGTGGGGGCATAAATATTTACAATTGTTAGATCTTCTTGTTGGGTAGATTCCTTTATTATGATATAGTGTTTTTCTTTATCTCTTATTACAGTCTTTGTTTTAAAATCTAGTTTGTCTGATATAAGTATGGCTACTCCAGCTTCTTTTGATGCCCATTAGCATGATAAATGGCTCTCCATCCCCTCACTTTCAATCTTTGGGTCTAAAATGAATCTCTTGTAAGCAGTATATCGATGAGTCTTGTTTTATTTTTTTAATCCATTTTGATACCCTTTATCTTTTTATTGGACCATTCAGTCCATGTACATTCAGAGTAATTATTGACAGGAATTTAGTGCCATTGTATTACATGTAAAGTCACTTTTCTGTGGATTGTCTGTTCCTTTCTAGTCCTTTTGGTTTTTGGTCTCTTTCCCCTTCAAAGTGTCCCTTTAATAAGTCTTCCAGAGCTGGTTTAGTGTTCACAAACTCCTTTAGTTTTTGCTTGTCTTGAAAACTTTTTATCTCTCCTTCTATTCTGAATGACAGCCTTTCTGGATGAAGTGTTCTTGGTTGCATATTTTTTCCAATAGCACATTGAACATATCATGCCACTCCCTTTTGGCCTGCCAAATTTCTGTGGACAGGTATGCTGCTAACCTTATGTGTCTACCCTTGTGGGTTAAGGACCTTTTGTCCTTAGCTGCTTTCAGAATTTTTTCCTTATCTTTGCATTTTGCAAGTCTTACTATATGTTTTGGTGTTGACCTGTTTTTGTTGATTTTGAGAGGAGTTCTCTGTGCCCCTTGGACCTGAATTCCTGTTTCCTTCTCAAGATTAGGGAAGTTCTCAGCTATAATTTGTTCAAATAAACCTTCTGCCCCTTTTCCCTGCTCTTCTTCTGGGACTCCTATGACACAGATATTATTGCACTTTATGGAGTCTCTGAGTTTCCTATGTCTACATTTGTTATCTAATAGTTTTATTTCCCTCTTCTTTTCAGTTTTATTATTTTCCATAATTTTATCTTCTATATAACCTATTCTTTCCTCTGCTTCTTCCATTCTCATTGTGATTGTAGTAATCAGTTTTGCATCTCAGTTATGGCATTTTCCATTTCAGCCTGATTAGTTTTTAGGTCTTTTGTCTCTGCAGCAAGGGTTTCTCTGGTGCTTTCTACACTTCTTTCAAACCCAGCTAGAATCCTTATGATAGCTGCTCTAAATTCTTACTCAGATACATTACGTACATCCGTTTTGAGCAAGTGCCTGGCTGTGATTTCTTCTTGATCTTTCTTTTGGGGAGAATTCCTCTGTTTTGTCATTTTGTCTAGGTTTCGGTCTTCTGCATGTTATGAAACTTGTTATGTTTCCTGCTCCTGAGACTAATGCTATATTAAGAAGGGGTCATACACTGTCCAGGGCTAGCACTTCAGGAACTGTTTCCAGTGTATGCCATGTGCACAGTGCTCTTGTGTTTTAGCTGCTCTCTGCCACAGGTCAGTCCTCTAAAGAGCTCCTCCTTGCTTGCAGTCGGGAGTGTTTGAAATTTTAGCTAGGTATGCTTGGATTCATTTGTTAAAATAAGTGTTATACCTGCTATGTTCTCCTCCTCCAATTGTGCAGATTGTTCCCTAATTCTCAGATTGATTTCCTAGGTGTTCAAAAATGATGTGATGTGTATCTAGATATGTTCAAGGGACAAGGCAAGCTCAGGGTCCCCCTACAACTCTGCCATCTTAACTCCCTCTCCATTCCATTTTCCAGAGCGTCTGCACCAGTTTGCTTTCCCATCAACTGTGCAAGAGGATTCCCCTTTCTCCATATCTTTGCCAACACTTGTTGTTTCTTGTGTTGTTGATTTTAGCTGTTCTCACAGGTGTGAGGTGATATCTCATTCCAGTTTAAATTTGAATTTCCCTGATGACCAGTGATATTGAACATTTTCATGTATGTGTCTATTGGCCATCTGGAAGTCTTTTTTGGAGAAATGTCTATTCATGTTTTCTACCCATTTTTTAAATTAGATTATTCATTTTTGGTTGTTGAGATTTAAATTAGATAATTAATACAAAGTTTTTAACATTTATGTGAGATATCCAATATCCAATAATTATTACATTGTTATATGTAATTATTGCATTGTTACATATTATTACATGTAATAATTATTACATTATTATTACATTGTTAGTAGCTGTTACTGTAGAATAAAACACAAAATGTGCATGACTGAGAAATAATTGAATAAATAAATTTCATGTGCATTTATTCTATCTGTAACTATGGTCACACTCTCTTTTGCTTTTCAACTTTATTCCACCCTTATTTTGACTTCCCTATGAACAGATCAGTGATTTTCTTTATCATTGTGTATCATATCAAGAGTTATTTCTGTAATGATTAGTTTGGATTTATAGTAATTTTGGGTTCACAGAAAAAAAATCTATCTTCAATGGTTGCACTAATTCATATCACTGTACTCTTATTCTGGCCTGTGAGGGATTTCGAGAAAAGTAACTCACCTCTAGGCAAAGGAAAATGAAGAAGATTAAGGCAACAGGAAAACAGAAAACAAAACAAAACAAAACATAATCTGTATCACATAATCTTTTTCTGCCTGTCATTTATATCAAAGCCTGACTATGGATTGGTGATGATGTCTTTAAATTTTTCATGTTTTTGACAGTTTGTTTATTATCTCCAGCTCTTAATTTTGTTAAACTCATTTAAATGATTTGGGGAGGTGGGGTTTCTGAGGTGAAGTTAGTTCAAACGGCGGAAAGACCAAAGGTACATATAAGGATAAGACTGAAATTCAAAAATATTCCCCCAAATCCTAATTCATCCATTAGTTTCATTTATCTGCTGTTTCTTCTCTCGTTAGCTTGTTATGAGTAAGTGACGTGCTTTACCAATAGAACTCTGTGTGTTTCCTCTTTTCCCTTACCAGCCTGTACAGGCCTTTGCATAAGATGCTGGGCTAACAGGAGGGTTTTGGACTCACGATTTGTGAAGTATTTTACTTCCAGCTGGGAGCGAATGTCTCATATCTTGTGGCACACAATTACATTTATAAGAATGATTTATCTTCTTTCATTTAGACAGTAAGAATCATGACATCATTGTGTTCATACCAAAGCTCACGGAATTCAGTAAGGGTGTCTGGAGATGTTACAGTTTCAGCTGTGATCGTTCTTGTGCACAGAGATGGAGAAAGCCTGTGAAGCAGTTGATGTGCCTTAATGCGGACTCTGTGGGGCTGAGCTTTGGAGCGACTGCAAGCCCCCACGGGAATGGCATTAGTAAGTCTCTGCGCACTCCCAAGAAGGTGAGATGGCGGCCTGCCATCGCCTCTGTGCTCACTTTCCACTGAGCCACTCTGATCTCTCCTGAACTCACCCACTCTTCCCTAAAATCCTGCATCTCAAAATACGGGGCACACTGTGGAGCATTCCCTGAGCGAAATAAATAGGCATCTGCAAACTAAAAATAATAGATAATATGGCATGGTAATTGTCAGCCTACTCCATCTTCTCTGTTCTCCATGGCTCTTGTGTGTGTGTGTGTGTGTGTGTGTGTGTGTGTGTGTGAGATGGTTTTTCTTTCTGCCATCTGCGCTAGTCCAGTAAGAGCGTTTCCTGCTGTGCTTCTCCTGCTCCTGCAAGTGCTCCCATGCCGGCTCTCTGACATTCTTTCAGATCCTTCGGCATAGCTCCTTTTTGTTCTCCGGTGCATCTTCTCTCCTCTTTCACGGCTTAGCATCACCAACCCACGCTCCCCGCGTTGCAGAGGTGTCCAGTGTTTTCAGGATTTGCTACTGGCATAATCCGATAGTTACACCACCAAGCTGGTACGTTGTTGATAATAAAATAGGATTATCAGGCAAAAAAAAAAAAAAGCAAAACAGCAAACGAGAGTTGAAAGTAAGATTCCAAACCAAAAAATGAAAGTAAAATTGTAAATCGTATTAGTCACAAAGGCGGTAGAAAGCATTGGCCTGTGTAATTGCTCTTCTGGAAAAGTTTTCTGGTCTCCCCACTCATGGGCTCAGGTGTCCCTGTTTTTTTTATTTTTTTCTTTTTTTTAATGAAATTTATTGTCAAATTGGTTTCCATACAACACCCAGGGCTCATCCCAACAGGTGCCCTTCTCAATGCCCATCACCCACTTTTTCCTCTCCCCACCCCCCATCAACCCTCAGTTTGTTCTCAGTTTTTGAGTCTCTTTATGATTTGGCTCCCTCCTTCTCTACCTTTTTTTTTCCCCCATTAGACCCCCTGTACACATATCTGTTATAATATTTATCACACGGACATATTCTTGAAGGTTTATTTATATCTCTCTTTCATTAGAGTGCAAGTTTACTGTGAGTAGAATCCCTTTATTCATCGTTGGTGCTGGTACATAATACATATCCAGTATATGTTTTTACAATGAAATAAATTACAGGAGACTATTTAATTCTTCTTTAAATTTTTTTTAATGTTCACTTATTTTTGAGAAAGAGAGAGACAGAGCATGGGCGGAGGAGGGGCATAGAGAGAGGGAGACACAGAATCCGAAGCAGGCTCCAGGCTCTGAGCTGTCAGCACAGAACAGAGCCCAACGCGGGGTTCAGACCCACAAACTATGAGATCATGTCCTGAACTGTCCGATAAGTCGGACGCTTAACCCAACTGAGCCACCCAGATGCCCAAGGAGACTATTTCATTCTTGATGTAATGTGTGGAAGAAGAGAAGTATATAATACAAGTTAACTTTATCTCAGGTTTAAAAATTCTACTACTGATATAAAAAGGGTTAATAAACTTATGAGGTAAAAAAGTAAATAAGAATTTTTTTCCCATTATATGTACTAGCACATAACAAGTCTACCACCTGCCACTTACATCTTTCCTGGAACCTGATAAATTTAGATGCCTGTTCTTGGTAAAAAGGAATTATATAGAAATTATCGCAGAGTTGATTTCTTAGTTCCAAAATACTTACTGCCAATTGACTAAACTGAGGTATGTCCTCAACTTGATTGCTCTCTGATATGAAAGTCTTTTGTACTTAAATTTTACTATCTTAGATGTCAAGTTGTCTCATTTTGTGAAAATAGAATTAACAGGGTAAGTTTTGTATAGGATAAATTCTTAGTTGATTTTTAAATGACAAGTATGAAATGACCTATTTTCTTAAAAATAATTAGTAGTTTTAGTAACAAGTTTTTTTTTAAAGTTCAAAAACTACAAAGGGTATACAAAGAAAAGTATGACTTCTCACTTCAGAAAGGTCCTATTCTCTCTTCAGAGATACCCACCCTCTTTTATTTATTGTATTTATATCAGAGATGTTCTACACACATTAAAGCATATATTTATGTGCAATACTATGTTTGTTAGCCATTGTTAAATAACACATAAATTTGCAGCTTAAAACAATCCACATTTATTATTTCACAGTTTCTATGTGTCAGGAATCTGGAGATGGCTTAGCTGAACCTGCTGATGTAAGACTTCCCACAAGGCTACCATCAGTGTGTAGGTCAGGGTTGAGGTCTCATCTGAAGACTCAAATGGTGAAGGACATTTCTTTTTTTTTTTTTAAGTTTATTTATTTTGAGAGAGAGAAAGAGAGAGCATGCACAAGTGGGGGCGGGGGGCAGAGAGAGAACCTCAAGCAGGTTTCACACTCAGGGCAGAGCCCAATGTGGGGCTTGATCCCACCACCATGATATCACCACCTGAGCCCAAAATCAAAAGTCAGATGCTTAACAGGCTGAGCCACACAGGCGCCCCTGGTGAAGGACATTTCTAACCTCACATCTGTTGGTTGGATTTAGTTTCTTAAGGGCTATGGGACTGAGAGTATCAGTCCCTCGCTGGTAGTATTGAGAAGCCACCCTCAGTTCCTTGTCACATGGACATCTCTAAGATGGCAATAGGGAGAGTCTGTGACTACAATAGAAGTTGAAATCTTATGAAATTCTAATCTTGGAAGTTATAACCCCTGAACTCTGTGGCACTCTATTGGTTAGAAACAAGTTACTTAAGGGCAGGGGTTTCCACAAGTGTATGAGCAGCTGTCATAGAAACCTGTCAAAGTCTGTACCCTGACTCTGAAGTATGCACATCACTTTCCCATGCCAAACACATTAACCTGCCCATCCCAAAAAAGTCCTTAAGGCCTATTACAGAATTTTCTCCAAGTCTAAAATCTCATCTTAGGGATCAGATTCAGGTGCAGACGAGTGTAGTCTGTTAAGTAGAGCTCTTGGAACACGATTTCTCTTGATCTGACTTGTGAAATCAAAGCGACAAGTAATCTTCTGCCTGTCTTACCAGTATACAGTGGTGAGTGAGGTGAAAGGGAGCAGCTACACAGCCCTTTTCCAAA
This sequence comes from Panthera leo, assembly GCF_018350215.1. Classification (NCBI taxonomy): domain Eukaryota; kingdom Metazoa; phylum Chordata; class Mammalia; order Carnivora; family Felidae; genus Panthera; species Panthera leo. The sequence continues at coordinate 9,916,102 of NC_056689.1, forward strand.
AGGGGCAAATTGGGGAGGAAATAAGAATCCATAAAAATTTGGAAATCCAGCTGACCAAACGTTGGAAGGTCCTTGATTATGTTCAAGGCTTGGGAGTAATCCTTTGAAACTGGGTTCTTAGTTTTGTTGTTGTTGTTCTGTTTGTTTGTTTTTCATTATTTTTTAGCGATTGATGCATCCAGTTTTGAATTTATTTTTTTTCCCAGGAGTTGTTCAAAGATGTTAATTGCTGTACTACATTTAGTACCTTTCAAAATCCCAATAGCAAATTTAGAAGGGGGAAAAATAACTGCTAGTGAATGGCTTTTTGGCTTTCAATTGGCCATCTCATTAAGATATATCCCCAAAGCTAAGACAGCTTATGGGATACACACACCTTTGCAGTTTTGAAGCTAGTCAAAGACTTCATTTCTGGCTCTAAAAACTTCCATCTGTGCCAGTAGGAGAAGTGACAGTCATTTACAGGCCACCTTCTTCTTGAATCCTTTTACATCCATTCTAGACTAGATGAGTATATACTTGTGAGTATGTACTTTAACACAGTGTTAAATACTGCTCTTACGATGATGGGTATATGGGGCCCAAGTGCAGAATGTAAGTCTTCCCTAGGTGTGTTTATTTCTTCTGGTCTTAGTTTTGAGGGCTCCTGGTTCTGTGTTCTGCACTCCTGTTTTGGTCCTTCAAATCTCCCTGCTTTTCTTTGTGAAAAATAGCATGTGTTTTTCACTGTGTGAGAACTCACAGTTCTCTCAGTGTGCTCACTGCCAGTAGAAATTTAGGGGAGACCAGCAGTGTCTTTTCATTTTATATTCTCTTTGTTTCTTTTAGTTAAAACTGCCAGTGTTTTTGGTGCCAAGATTTTCTTAAAAGTTTGTGGGCCTTCTGTGACTTTAATTGGGATTCAATCCATTAGACAAAAGCCGCACCCCAAATGTCTTCTAGATAAGCCCTCTTCTACCTTGGGCTCCTGTAGAGGCTGAAGAACAATGCTCTGAAGGTCCCAAATGCCTTGTGGTCAGGCATACCATTAATCTCTCTAAATGACTCCTGTTTGATCACCAACTACTCTGATAATTTATCTTTTGAAGTTTTAACAAAGACACTCAACTTTACCTCTAGACCAGGCCTTACTTCTAGAATACATCCTTCTGAGAGTGCCTAGAAGTCATTTCTCAATGTTAGCATCTTTTACCATCTGAAGAGGCTGAAGACTTTGCAAATCATCAGTTCTGGTTCCTTTTTTGTCTGGCAATTCATCCTCAGTTTTTTCCTCTTGCACTTTACTATAAATAGCACAAAGGAACGAGGTGGCATATTCAATAGCTTGCTTGGACATTTTCTTAGCTAGATAACCAAGTTTATCATGTAAATGCTTTCCACATAACTGAGATAAAAATTTTGTTAAGCTTTCTACCACTACATAATAAGGATCCTCCTTCTTCCAGTCTCCAGTAACATATCACTCACTTCTTTTGAGCCATCATCAGCAGTGTCCTTAATGTTTACATTTCTACTAACAGCCTGGTCAAGAGAATTTAGGTTTTCTCTATCTTTCTTTTCCAAATCCTTTAGCCTTCAACTACTGTCTGGTTGCAAAACCACTTCTTCCCTTTGTCATGGGTGCATCCCACTACCAGGTGTCAAAATATGTATCGGTTATCTATTGCTGGATAACAAAACATCACTTATTAAGCAGCTTAAAACAATGCATATTCAGTACCTTAGTTTTTCGTGGTCAGGTGCTCAGACATAGCCTCACCAGGTCCTCTGCTTCTGGACTATTCAGAGACTTTAATCAAGGGGTCATCCAAGCATGGGTTCTCTTCTGAACACTCAGCTTGGAATGAATCCACGTATAAGCTCTCTTCATGGGCTGTTGGATTTAGGGATTCAGTTCCCAGCTGACTTTTGACCCAAGGCTGCCCTCAGTTCCTTCCCATAAAGACATCTCCAACAAGGCTACTTGCGATATCAAAGCATACAAGCCAAGGAAACAATTTGCTAGCTAGATGGACATTCCTATGTAACCTAAATTTTGGTCATCTCCCATCACCTTTCTCATAGTTTAAAAACAAGTCAGTTTCCACGAGACTCAAGGTGTGGAGATTACATAAGGGTGTAATTACTGGAGGCAAGAATCTTTGGGGACATCTTAGAGTCAGCCCGCTACAAATTCTCTCCATCATTTTCTTCCCACCATATATATAACTTGACAATTATTTCATATAAGTGTATACAGACATATTTCTTTCTTTAAATGGCTTCTTATTATTTTTATCTGTAAATAAGTCTTTCTGTATATTATATCCTTGACTGGTGTTATTTTATAAAGGAAATGCAATGTGAAATGAAAATCATATAAATCTATTATGAGTAGGCTTCATAATTCTATAATATGCAAGTGGGCATATTTTACTGAATTTATTCCTTTTTTCAGAAATTCTTATGGTCTTCTCCATTCTAAAATCCATAGAGCAGTAAAAGTGACAAGCCCTTTGTTACTTGTCATTTATTATGTCTTTTCTCCCAAACTGTGATTCATCCTAGTGGAAAGAATTGAAATATTGGCAGTATTCTCAGCTTGATTTGTAGCTTTCTAAAGACTTAATCCTATGACCACAATGAAGTCAGACCTGAAAATGATAATAATTGTATTAATCTAACAGAACTATTAGGTACTGTGAATCTAAATGTAGAACAGGTGTCACTTAGTAATGAAAAGAACACATAGAAATTTCTGTTGATCAAATATATTTTTAAAATGTTTATTTATTTTTGAGAGAGAGAGAGAGAGAGAGCACGGGTGAGGGAGAGGCAGAGAGAGAGGGAGACACAGAATCCGAAGCAGGCTCGAGACTCTGAGCTGTCAGCACAGAGCCCGATGTGAGGCATGAACCCATGAACTGTGAGATCATGACCTGAGCTGAAGTCAGACATTTAACCAACTGAGCCACCCAGGTGCTCCATGTGGGTCAAATGTTTGAGTTAAATCTCTTTGAAACTATGATAAGGGGAGACAGAAAGCATTGTACTTTGAATACTTTGTTGATTCATTTTATGTAGAAACCTATTTCTGTATCACTGCGGTTTTTTGTTCATCTGATTTCCAGGCTCTAAACCTTTGTATGACCACTTGTTTCAAAAACATTCCTATTAAATTAGGTTGAAAAAGATGGCATTTAAGACATTTTATTTCAAGACTTTCTTCCTGAATCTGGAAAAATTATATTTGCTCAGAATCAGGGAATTTACTAAATTCCCAATATCACATATCACCCTCCAATAATCATCCTTCAGTAATAGAAAATGGTGTCTGGTAAATAGAAATGTTGAAGAGAATCTCTAACGTGTAAAAATGACACCTTTGAAAACAAACGTTCATTGGATGTAGGGGGACTGTTTAGTCCCATGAATTTCCAAGAAAATCTGCCTGTTGATAGATATAATAAAATTTCATAGGAAGTTACCCTGCATTTTCTTTAATTTGCTCAGTTGGTTTACCTCAACTTGTGGGTTTTCTCCTCCAAAGAACACTATGAAGTAAGAATGGGAGACACAGAAATGAACTCTGAGGACAGACTACCACACTGATATTTCTGCAGAAAATGGGTGTATAGTTGGATATTTCGATTTCTCCTATTTAATCAGCATATGGGTGTTTCAAAATTCTATTATATTCGTATCTGCATAATCCAGTGGTGGAACACTACAGAAAAACTGTCATGTATGTTGTTGCTTCAAATCAGTTTCATTAATTGTTTCCTAGTTTTCAATAAAATAATTGCATTCCTTTTCAAGCAATGCTTTTTGTTCTCCTTTTCTCTTTCTCTCTCTCCTGCCCTCCCCCCACCATTTTTGGATGATTTTGGCCAGTGATACAATATAAATCACCTTGCCTTTATTTGGCTATTTTTGTGCTATTTTTTAATTTGTTTTTTGTCCAGAAATGAGATTTAATGTTTAGAGGCATGGGGTGCTGCTGGTTTTGTTAGTGGTTGTAAGCAACTACAAAAATAGCAAACACTTATGTTAACAGTTCTTATATGCTAGTACTGTTCCAAGGACTTTAGATATATTAATACACATAATCCTCACAATAACTGTATAAAGTAGGTATTATAATGCGGATCTTACAGGTGAGGAGATTGAATCACAGTATTTTTTTTACATTATCAATATGGTATACATGCAAATGGTAATGTGTTTTACAAGTGTTACAAAGCTGCAATATGTTCAGTCCTAATTTCTGGTAATTTCTTATATTTCACTCCAGAAGATAGTTGCTCGGCAAACGTTTTCTCTATAAAGATTCAGACAGTAAATATTTCAAGCGTAACTGGCCACATGATCTGTTACAACTAATGAACTTTGTCATTGAAAATATGTGAATGAATATATATGCCTATATTTCAATAAAACTTTATTTATAAAATAGAAAGGGGGCAGATTTAGTCCGTGGGCCATAATTTACCAATTTCTGATCCAAAGTATTTTTAAAAATCCTTTATGTATTCATATATTCTGAAATTGAAAAAAAAAATTTACCAAGCTTCTACTTCATGTGATGAATAGACTCCTTTTCTGTAGAGAATATTTCAAGAATCTCTTTAAGGGAATTACTTGCCTTAAAAATAAAAGACTTTCTCAGTTTTTAGGTTGAACATATATGGTACATGCATTTGTACTCTGGAAAGCAAATGTAATAAAATGTATTTTTCCATCAGTTCTAAGATACACAATTTTTATAGTGCCTTACATTTGAAGAAATAGAGAATTAACTCTAAAAGCAAACCTATAGTTGAAAAAGTTGTTTTTGTTGTTCATTTCAGAGAGGGAGAAGGCACCCAGTACTAAAATGGTGCGGAAAATGACTTAAAAGATTTGGGTTTAAGGGCACCTGGGTGGCTCAGTCGGTTAAACGTCTGACTTTGGCTCAGGTCATGATCTTGCAGTTCATGGGTTTGAGCCCCATGTCGGGCTCTATGCTGACAGCTCAGAGTCTGAAGCCTGCTTCAGATTCTGTGTCTCCCTCTCTCTCTGTCCCTTCCCTGCTTATGCTCTGTCTCTCTCTCTCTCTCTCTTTCTGTCTCTCTCTCTCTCTCAAAAATAAATAAACATTAAGAAGTTTTAAAAAGATTTGGGTTTGTATCAGCAGATGTAGGGTAGGGTTTATAAACAAGAATGTTTGTTCTGGATTGGATGTTGTCAGGAAGCATGGGTAATTTCATGACTGGGTATCTTAATAAAGCTCATCCAGAAGATGAGAGGCATAAATCAAGGCTAAGTTGTAGTTGGTAAAGGGACAATGGTCATTCACATGATCCAGGATAGATATTTAGTCTATTCTTGTAGCTTTGACAGTGTTCATAAGTACAGAGTGGTCATCCTTTTTGTCTCCATTCATCATGGTCACAGAGTGGCCTTGTCTGATGTTAGTGCTCCTTGAAAGTGTTTAAGTTCAAGAGCGGGATTCCATGGCCTCCCTGAGCATGCCAGGCCAGCCTCTGGACACCATAGGCGGCTTTTCTTTATCTCAATATGATGTTACATTAACCAACTTATCATATTTCTCTACACTTTCAGTAGATATCAAACATCTCTCTAGAAAGTGTTTATTCTTAGAATTTAATATTATTTAAAGTAATTAACTTTGAACTCTAGTGGCTAACACATTTCCCTGAATATATTAGGTCAGTTGTTAAATGAATTAATTCCACTTGTAAGGTGTAGTTTTTCCCATGACAATTGATGAGTGAATTCCAAATAAAATGTATAGGCATGCTTGGCTCATGAACATCTATTATTTCATTGAAATACTGGATATTTTTTTATCTGTTTTTCTCACTGTCACCTAAGGTAATACCACTTTCAAAGCAAAATGATTTACAGTTAGGCCAAAAGACCTCTGAAACATGCAATGGCCTTAGCAAAATATGTAAACTATTCACTCAAATGATGAACTAAAAAACTAGAAGTGATGCCAGTAACCTTGTTTTAATTCTTCTGACTGGAGAATTATTGAGTGATTTAATGTGTTTCCTAAAGCTTTCCAAGTCTTTGTCCCAGAAATTATAAGCTCTGTGTAATAAGTGCTGAAAGACTCTATTGCCAAGACTTGGCGAAACGGGAAGAAACAGAGTTAGAAGAAACATAGTAAACCAAGCACCTTAGATGTTGTGCAGTGTTAAAACTCAGCACTGATAATGGGCTTGTCGAAATCCTTTAAATTCTTGTCGTTCTTCTCCAGCAATTCTTCAAATGTCATCTTTTTCACAGCAACATCATTCTCATAAATAAAATGAAAAGGAACTTGTTTCTGAAAGTGTCATTTTTTAACACCAAGAGTGGAGAGTTGTAAAATGTGTTTTTTTTTTTTTCACATAAGTGGGGGGACTCATGGAATCATTTAAGCCAAAAGTTTTCTGAAAAAATTTCAAGAAAGTGCAATGTGTTAGAATGGAGGTTAGTTAGAATAGGGTTTAGTTAGAATGGAGTTTAGTTCTGACTTATATGATCACTAAAATACTCATTAAACTATCACTCTGAGGCTGAGGAGGAGAAAAAGGGATTTTTGATTTTATCAGGTCATTGGAACTTTGTAGTTTAATAGTGAGGGCTGTCCACATGTGGACAAGAGTGCATATGATTGCTGTTTTTTCTTAAGAATTTCTTCTAGTTTATTCTATTTGAGAGAGAGGAAGAGAGTGGGGACAGGGCAGAGGGAGATAGAATCTCAAGGAAGCTCCATGCCCAGTGCAGAGCCGGACATGGGGATCAATCTCACGACCCTGGGATAATGACTTGAGCCAAAAGCAAGAGTCAGATGCTTAACTGACTGAGCCACCCAGGCGCCACTTAATTTTATTAAATTTAAGCTGATGATACACCGAAAACAAGGTGGTTAGATACAGGCTATGGTTCAAGTTCAAGCTTTTGTTATGGGTGATGATTTCACACATAATAATATAATATAATTAGGGGTGTATGGTGGCTCATTCAGTTAAGCATTGGACTCTGGATTTTGGCTCAGGTCATGATCTCACAGTTCGTGACTTTGAGCCCTGCATCGGGCTCTGAGCTGACAGTGCATGGAGTCTGCTTGGGATTCTCTCTCTCCGTCTCTCTGCCCTTCCCCTGCTCACTCTTTCTTTCTCAAAAGTAAATAAACTTAAAATAATTTTAAAAATATATAATTAATATAATACATTGTAAGTTTTAAAACTAGATAACATTAAAGTGGCTATGCATGGACTGGTAATGAGAATGTGTCTTGATGTTAATGTGTAATATTTGTTATAGGTTTCCAAAATGGCATTGGCCTTAAAGGAAATGCTTGGTTAATGAGTCTGTCTTAAAATTAAAACTTTTTATAATCAAAGATCATCTTAAAAAAGGGTAAAAAGATAAATTACAAACGAAGACAATATATTTGCCCCTGATTCTCCTTTTCTCACATAGGTGGGAAATCATGAATTAAACAAAGGAGTGTTTACCTCAAATTCAGGTTAGTGATCAACTCTAGACATAAGGAAGGAGGCCACAACGAGGGGAGACACAATGGAGGTTTTAAGTCTACTAGTAATATTCTTGGTATTAAGCTTAGAGGTGGATATATAGCTGTTCTTTCTTATTACGTGACTGTTATATATGATATTTTCCATCTATATGGTGTTAATATATATAGGCTCTGTACAGACTCACTGAGATCATCTGTTTTCACTAAAATATTTTCTAGTTGTGTGAGGTATATGCTTCAAAGTGATGCTAGCATAAAATAATTTAATACATATCGATAAATTAGAGCAGGGTCTAGCACATAGTAAGTCCTCAATAAATACCAGCTGCTATTTTTATTCCAAAGCCCCATAAAAGCCATTTGCAGACTTACGTAATCAGCAAAACAGTCTTCTGAAGTCAGTATCTTTAACAACATTTTAAAGAGAAGCGGATTTACGCTTCCCAACTTAAACGCCGTTCTCTTGGTCATACAGGTAGTGCGGGGAGAGTCAGAAGTCAAATTATTGCACTCTAAATCATAGTTAGTTTTCTATAAAATGCTTACAAAGAACTCAATGTCACAAAGAAGACACTGAACTTTGGCCAAGAACTTATGTGGCTTGGCCTTCAGAAAACCTGCGTTCAGTCTCTGTCCCGCTGATCTAGGCTGTGACTGTGGCCACTTTTCCTTTGTGGGCCTGTGGATGGGATATAGGCTGGATAAGAGTATATCTTAGGCACAATTTTAGCTCTAGGATTATGTCACATCTTTGATAGTTTTTTTCTTATTACCGCTGATATTTTTGTAAGGTTTGACAAGAGAGTAGGTGGTGTGGGGGTACATCCAAGTTAATTCTCCGAGATAAATTTGGCTTCCTGTTAGTCTATTTCTTATTCTTTATTTGCTTCACTCTTGCTTTGTTTTCTTGTCTCTTTTTCTTTTTAGGTGTGTCAACATAAAACCCATTTTATTCTTTTTCTTTTCAGACTTTTTTATTAGGAAAAATAAAATCCGTGTCTTTGGTGTAGAACTGGAGCTTTCTAAAACTACGCGTCAATGATAGCCATAATCTCATAGAGAATATAACATACCCTTGACCAGATTTATAACCCAGTGGTTCAAAAGCAATATCATGTTGTCCATCTTTAAATTGTTGAAAATACTTTACTGACTGTTATGCAATCCATGAAGCTGATGCTGGAGAAAAACAGAAAGAAGATATGGAAGGTGCTCACGTTTCTATTATTACTTGGAAAGTACTTAGATTCTCTAGCATATAGGAAGCAATAAAATCAGTTAATACCATTGCTAATACTACTAAAGTATAATTAGGCCTAAGAAGTGAGACACTTTAAGCAGTCAGTCAGTTACCCAGGAGGATAAATAAAAATTTCAGTACAGTTTGCAGATTGTTTTTGTAGGATTATCAGACAAACCCTGGGTTCCTAGAAAGAGGGGGAAAGTCTCCAAAAGCAGTTGCTGGGGGGCTGAAAACACACTTCACTGATTTTGCATTTACCTAGGGATAGCCTTTGAGTAAGGAACCACACACTTGGGTAAGGATGTGAAAGCAGCTTTTATGTTGATAAACAAGTGTTTAAACCCAGAGCTCTTAATTTAGGTGACCCACTTTGGAAGTACTAATAAATATTTTCATAAATGCCATTTTTCAGCACTTCACATACATTAGACAGCCCTAAAATTATCCTGTAGATGGAATAACCAGAAGAATCCAAATACAAAAGACACGAATGTTACTGGGAATGCTGGATGTTATTTGTAAGACAAATGTGCAATGATTACAAGAAAATTGTGTGGATAATGAGAAAAGAAACTGTGATTTAGAGGGAATTCAACATCTCTTCAGATAGCATCAATTCTATACTTATTCTGAGTAAAGACTCTGTTTCATATTGAGCTTTATGGTATTAAAGACAACAAAAAATATTAAATTAATTTTTATAGGAAATGAAGGAAGATTTTTAGAACCACAGAAAAAGCCAAGTAGCTATTGCTCTTTTTGCCACTAATACATTTGAGTAGCAGTTCTTTGTTGTTAAGATATCAGAGAAAAAAACATACAGCTGCCTTGGAGTGAAGCAATATGCATGTTTTCTGAAGCTTCCAAAGATCGCCTCCAAAGGACTATCTGTGTATGTTAATACGTCATCCAAAATGCTTTCACTATCATCAGAACCTTTTCCTTTTCTAAGCAAGTGTTTCAATGAAAGACTTTTTTTTCTCCAAAAACATATTCTACTATAAAATGATGACACATTCATATTTTTTTCTGAGACAAAATAATATTCTATTTGTAGCAATTATAAAAATATAAGTGTATATTTGCAGATAATAACAGTAGCTTTATTGATATACTTTCTGAATATCTCTTTTCAATAACATAATTCGATGAGCTATATTAAGTAGCTCATCAGTTGTCAAGTTTTGTAAAGGAATATTGATTTTATTGGGCCAAATATGAAGAATATTTATATATTCAACATTTTGCACCAATTTGGAGCAGTAGTATTGGACTTGGTACAATGTAAAATATTAAAATAACTTTCTGGGGTTTTTTTTCTGTTCCCTTACTCATTTTTCTCTGTATGAAAGTAAGCATATGAAATAAGTTGTTCTGGAATCTTAATGTCACTTGAAGATTGAATGGCAGTCACACATTTTCTTAGGAAACTTCCAGAAGACTGAAGTACTTTGAAAATGAAGATTTTAAGAGTGCTATATTTCAAACCTATTATTTTCTAACATTTTATTTTAATTTTAAACTTATTTCAGTTTTGAGAGCAGAAAGAGGAAGAACTGTGAAAAAAAAACCCACAATAATTTGAGTTAGTTCTTTCCAGAAACTACTTGGTCAGTTCAATGAGTCAATATAAGTTTCTAATAATAGTCTACATTTTAACTCACTTTTTGGTTGCATACTAATTTGAAATTGCAGCATTCTGGGAAAAATTACACCCTAAGTACAATAATGTAATTTTCTTTTTTTCAGAAGTTGACTGTGTGTGTGTGCGTGTGTGTGTGTGTGTGTGTGTGTGTGTGTAAGTGCATACATGCCTGTGCATTGGGAATATGAAGGAGAGGGAGAAATATGATTTACTAATTAAATTTGCTAATTTAATTACTAATTAAATCCGTAAGGACATGGTGAGGGATCTCTAATCTGTGATTAGAGATGTGCCATCTGCCTTCATGATGGGGCAGGTGTAGGTATAAGGAGAAGAGTTGGTGTTTGAAGAGCAAAGTTGCCTATCCAAGTAAGCCTAGCACAAACAACTCTACCTTGATGTGCTCAGTAACTGGGGTTACCCAGTATTTTCTTAGTCATCCGTTCATTCATTTATTTGTGCTCATTCATTTTACATGTATTTGCTGAGTATCTACAATTTGCCAGGAACTGATACAGTGGGAATAAAACAGACACGATTCTTATCTTCATGGAATTACCAATTTGATCAGGATTGGTGTGTTGGATGTGTGGTGGTAGGAAATAATCACATACAAAAATATATTTTCCTTCAGGGTAACATACAGAAAGTGAAGAGACTGTAGCAAGCATAATATGGCCAGAAGATGTCCAAAAAAAGCTTTCCTAAGGCAATGACATTTGAATGAACACTGGAAAGTTGAGTAGGAGTTAAGTAGCTCAATAAACAAAGGACTTTGAAAGGGCATTCTGGGAGAAGAAACAGCATTTCAAAAATTCTGGGGAACAAGGGAGCAAGGTTCCTTTAAGGAACTGAAATCTGGACAATTTGTTGGAATGAAGAGAAGGAAGAAGACTTGCACACCATGATGTCAGAGGGGTTGACAGTGACCAGACTTGGTCCATAATGCTAAGGGAAGTTATTGATTGAAATGTTAAATGGAGGGGTGGTGTGATTAGATCTGCAATGCATAAAAGGCTGCTGGGATTTCAGGGTGGAAAGTGGAGTAGAGCTTACCAAGAGTAGATGCACAGGACTATTAGCAGATGACTACCATCGCCAATGAAAAATTGACAGTCGATCGGACTAGAGACAGTGAAAAAAGATTTATAAGATATTTTATACACAATATATCAGGTACTGGGATGAGATAGTAAATTATGGAGGACTACCAGTTGACTTCAAGGGGATATTTGTATTGGATATATTGAGTTTGAAGGGCATTTAAATTGTCCAAATGGAGATTCAAAACAGTATTTGGAGTTGTGTGTAGTTGGAAATGTCGATTATATCTTGAGCTAGACACTACATTAGGAGCCAACATCATCTATAAGTGACATCTGAAACCTTGTAAGAGTTAGCCAGACACATGCAGAAATGGGAAAGAAAAGAAAACTACCATAGCAGTTTGAGGAACAGAAAGAAGAGTACATAAAAGAGATTAGAAAGCAGAGTCAACAAAGGTGAAGAAGAAATGAATGGAAGGAGAAGAGTAGCACATCTTTTCATTGGAATGATGTGGAAAGCCACTGAGGCAAAGGCAGAAAATGCTCCTTATTAGGAATATGGAGGGTCATGGAGTTAGTGGAGTTTTTGACAAGAGCAATTTTAGTAGCGTGGCAGGCATGAGAATGAGGTTATCTTGGGTGCAGGAGTAAGTAGACTGTGAGAAATGGAGAGGGAGGGAAAATAGCGTTGTACTGGGAGACAGGAGAGGGAAGTGGGAGCCTCCATGCCGACAGGTAATAGTTGAGAATGTTGAAATGCTGCTGGGAAAGGAGCCAGTTGAGAAGGAAATGTTGAATAGGGAATATAAAAAAATAGAGAAAATAATAAATGCTGAACATGGAAAAGCAGTAGGAATCAGTGGGATCACCTTAATCCAACCAGGCATATGACTCAAAATTGGGGTACAATTTTTAGCATGGCTTCTTCTACCTCTGCTTTGCCCCATATTGTTGGGCGTAGATTTCAGGATATCAACTGTTTTATAAGACCCCTGCTATTTAGTAGTACCCTATCTTCATCTGTTAATCAGCTTGTGGCCGGCTCTGCATTTTTGGTGGCTTTATGTTTAGTTTTTAACATCTTGTTCTTTTCTGGGTAAAAGTTCATGCTGGGGAGACCCCAGAGTTTGGCATTACTTCCCTGCAGCTTCCATTTCAAGATTCTGGCTTATTGAATCATGAATGACTGGCCAGCAGCAAACTCCCAGTTTTGTCTCCTTTCCCCTTAGGAGACTGTTAAATCTTGCCTTGCTCCACTGCATCTCTGTTCTTTGGAGTGGTTTACCAGCCTCTAGCTACATGCTACAGATCAGCAAATATCCCGGGTAGAAAAGCAGCTCCCGTCATACCAGCTCACATTTCTGGGGTTTCCTGTTCTTTAAGATCTTGGCCTCTCCAATGATAGTCTCTTTAGCAACCCTGCAATGTATTCAAGCAAATGGTATATTTTATCCGACTCTTCTGATTGTTTTTGGTGGAATATGGCTTTGCTGTAAACAACTCTGTTGTATCCCAAAGTGGCAGTGTTGTGCTTCATGTAACCTTAAATGCAATGATTAATTCCATGAAAATCTCATAAGCTATGCTCAAGGTGTTCTTTTCTTTTACACACGTATGTTAGGATAGTAGTGATTCATTCTGAGTTCTGATTTTGCATAGAAACCTTTAAAATTGTTAGCATTCAATGCCCACCGTAGAAGCAAAGTTATTTTAATTAAAATACCCTTTTACTCTTAGTGGCAGTATATGTTTTTGTAGAGACAGATAAACAAGAACTAGGTTTAGGTTTATGATTTTCAGGCCATGGATTTTAGAATGTTCTCTGAAGGCGGAAAGCCTGTATTCCTCATTCCAATGATTTCAGAGAGGTGGAAGGTAGAACTTTGAAGGCCAACAATGTTCTTTTTAATCTCTATTGTTTCTGACAAAGGTTTTATTTTGCAAAATTTTAGAATGAAATAATGAAACAGATTTTTTTTACATGCTGAAATTTATTCTGTAAGAATTTCCTCTTCTAGAGCAATATGGGCAGTAACTAAACAGCATCATTCCTGTATAAAGTTGTATTGAAACTCAATATATGGCACATTGTCAAATTCCAGCCCTACCAAAACTCTCCTCCTTCCATTGCCCTTTGTCTTACTAGCGACTGGACATAGCCCCTCCCTGGTTCACTGTAGGTATGAACTGCATACTGATTCAGGGTCTTGTCTTAGAAGTTTTTGTATTAGCCTTCCAAGTGTCCACTAGAAGTCAAGAGCAAAATTATTTCAACACCAGGAGGGAGCTAAGCATTTGTTTCTCTACAGTATTCTCAGAACATATTTTTAGGACACCAGACAGAAGATCATTTTTTAACCTGCTTAAATAACCTGAACAGATCTTTCTAGAACAAGTCAGATTGGTTAAATCTCACACAGAGTTCGAATAATTTGGTTCTTAACTTCTTGCTGTGTGCTGCTTTAGTGTTTAAGGAAGGGGAATCAGTACAGAAGTGATATATGCTTCTTTTGAATATTGAAATGATGTTTAGATTCTTTGGAAACTACAATTTTGGGTGCTTGTGAGGATATGTCTATATAAGTTGGTGTCAAGAGTTAGACGTGATATAATGTCATTAAGAAGAACCTTAGAGTATGAAGGTTTTGGTATTTCCTAACCCCATTCTTGAGCAAGTTTGTTAATTAGTCAGCTCCATAGAAATAGAAGCATGTAACAATAATGATACCCTCCTCAGAGAAATTTCCTAAATTACAAATGAAAGAAAATGTGAAATCTCTTTATAACCACAAAACACTAAGTACATGTTAGATTTGATAACAATTAATAATTAGTAGTAAGAAAAATATCAAAGGTACAAACTTCCAGTTAGAAAATAAATACGTCCTGAGGATGTAATGTATAGCATGGTGACTGTATAGTTAATATAAATTAATGGTATTATATATTGTAACTGTATTGTATATTGGAAAGTTCCTAAGATTGTAGATTTTAAAAGTTCTTATCACAAGAAAAAGAAATCTGTAACTATGTGTGGTGATGGATGACCTGAAACTAATATAATGTTTCGTGTCAATTACATCTCTCATTTAAAAAATTTTAAACTCAATAAAGAGATTAGCTTAACTCTGTACTTAAAGAATATGATAAATTCCAAACTGCAGTCTAATACTTTTTTGAGTAAACAATGAGATTTAAATGGAGAAAATGAAATTTGGAAAATAGTATTTCCTTAAGATTTTAGTGCTATAAAATGTGGTTCTTATTCTTATCATCATGACTTTTAAATACAAAATTAGAATTGTCATAGTGTGTAAGTACTTCCAATATTTTAATTTGTACATGATCAGAGGCATCTGGTTGGCTGTTGGTAGAGCATGTGACTCTTGATCTCAGGGTTCTGAGTTTGAGCCTCATGTCATGTGTAGAGATTACTTTAAAAAATAACATCTTGAAAATAAGAAAAAATAAAATAATTTACAGATGATCAGTCATCCAGTTTATATGACATGCATGAAAACTTGTGGCTTCCAAATAACTGTGAATTTTTTTACATGTTTATTTATTTTATTTTTGAGACAGAGAGAGTGCATGAACAGGGGAGAGGCTGAGAGAGAGGGAGAGAGAATCCCAAGCAGGCTCCACACTTTCAGTGCAGAGCCTGATGTGGGGCTCAAACTCAGGAATAGCGAGATCATGACCTGAGCTGAAATCAAGAATCGGATGTTTAACCAACTGAGCCACACAGGCACCTCAGCTGTGAATTCTATAGAGAGGACAACATGGGTAAGCCGAAGAAAGGTATTAGTATCGTGCAGTGTTTTCATTTTGGTTTCTCATTCCAATCTGAGTTAACATTTGTAAAGCAATTATTCTGCACAAGGCTCTGGCCTAGGCTTGGTTTAGTTTAGTTTTTTTTTTCTTTCTTGGTCTCTATTTTCTGGACCAGTCATGTTACAAACTACTTCATAGAACTTGTGGCACATCCCATTTTTTCCAAAACACATCTAATGGGATATTGTGTAGAATATAGCATAAGGATAGTATGATTTTAAGGATATACAAAAGACAATAAAAAGAAACTCAGAAATCACATGCTCCTGGGGAAACCAAACAATAAGATAGTAGTGTCTAACAATAAGCACAAAGGTATATTAGGTAGGTGCTTTCATACTTATAGGATGGAAATGTTTCTATTCATTTTAAGATAAAAGCAAGGGTAAATTAAGAATAAGAATAAAGAAGTTGAGTCTCCCCTGTTAATAAAACATGAATTTAAGGATAATTTACTTCCCTTGGAAAACCTGCTTCTCTGGTCACTGGGATGTGAATCCCAGCCGGATGGCATCACACAATGGTGTGTGATGGGAGAGCCATGCTCCCCAGCAGGAAGGGACCCCAGGGTAGTGTGCTTTGCCTCCCTGTAGTCAATTGCTTTGTGGAATTTCAGTGGAGAGATTTGTGTCCTTTTTTCCCCTCTTCTCTTCTCTGTGTCCAGTTTTCGGGGTGAGTGGGTGGCAGGAGTAGCTGACAGCAGTCAGGGGACAGCTGCAGAATATGTGCTAATGTTTGTGCACAAACACACATAATAGATATGCAGATTACCAGGAAATACCAGGGAGCCAATAACAAGAGCAGCTCTCCCTTAGCTGTCAACCCAGCAAAAGTACAACAGCGACCCTGTTCATTCTGGACATTGGTGTGTGATTGCCTTTCAGTTTCTATAGGTGTTCCTTTCGTCTCACGTGCTTTGGAATTCCTTGGCTCAAAGATTTCCCAGACTCTTACTACTGTCTCTGACATAGCACATCCACTAGGTTATCTCTGTATCATACTATTGTCTGTGGGATAACACCCCCAGGTGAGTTCTCTGGGGACCCCATGTGACAGGCGAAGTCTCATGCTTTAAAGTTCTCTTTCCGTTTCTTTTGTTGTTGGCTTCTGTGCTT